>NC_134266.1:134042884-134657467 GCF_031893055.1 Leptodactylus fuscus | reverse complement strand
AAAGCCAAGGAGACTTGTGTATGGAACGCCCAAACCCCACAGATACCAGCCTCCACCATCATAAAGTGGAGTGGTTGTCCATCTCACGGCCTGCACATCTGGTGTCCTCACTGGTGAGCAGCATGGTGGCCGCCATTTGTACCACAATGATGGATCCGATGCTGCTGCACAGCACCACAGCAGAGGTATCAATCTGCCGCACTACCCTCTCTGACTGTGTGGCTCCCCTGGGTTCCAGTACAATCATGCTTCCCCATACCCCAACCAAAGCCCTCACCTTTTCCTGGGAGTCTCCACGCAAAACAATGATGCACAGACTGCCCTAAGCCTTTACCTGCACTTGAGAATGGTGAAGAACATGCATGCTCAGAGCCCTGCCAACCTGCAGTCTGTGAGACATACACACCACTTCAGTAAACAGCTGCTGAGCCCCTAGTCTGAAACACCAAAACAAGCAACCAGAGACGCATACCTGAAAACAGGCAAAAGTTCTGAAAACAGCAGGGAGTCATATTGGAGCCCAGGACAGGTGCATAACACAGATTTTTATGTTTGATCACCTTCCCTGGGCCTCTGCTTATTACACTCTGGGGTCTGAAGAGCAACCAATCTCAGGGGAAGGAGGTAGCCCTTAGCCTTCAGGTGATGCAGTCCAATAAAGTACCAGGCTCAGTTGGCCTACCAACCTCTTATTAAAAAGCCTTGAATTTTGTTGAGTATGGGCACATCCTGGGTTTCTCACATGTGTGATTTTCCCACTTTTTATAGTCTCAAATAACCTGCCTAAAACATTTTTAATAATGGCCCCTATTGTAGTTTGCTGACAAATTTTCCAACTTATTTTTGTTTAGAGAGCTGTAACACTTGTGCCAGCATTGCACCCTCTTCATTACAGCACGCTGGACCCTGCTCATACTGATAAACACCATATTTAATAATGCTTTTCAAGGTACTTCAACTTTGGTATAAATGATTGCTGTTATACGTATCACCAATTAAAAGTATTGGCTATGGCAGTATGAGCAGAGTAGCGCCTGGGTTCCACGTGGCATAAATGGTACGGCAAAATTAGCAGCATTTTCCAGTCCCTGCAAAGTGGATTTAGAGAATCGTGGAACAATACACTCAGTGGATACACTGTGATTTCCAAAACTGTTGTGGTTTGGGAAACTGCTGCATATCAATTATACCTACGGAAATGCCTGCGGTTTCCCTATAGGTATAATGGAAGCAGTAAGTTTCTGTGAAAAACGCTACAGGAAAAACCATGATGCATTGCTGCTGCGGTTTTTCCTGGATTGCTTTTTTTGCTGCGGCCCACTACATGAGGCCTTAGCCTAAAGAGCAATGTGAACAATCAAGAATCTGCATCACCCTAACAAGCGGAGCCCTGCATTATCTGATATCGAAAGCCTATTCAAAGGATAATTCATCAGTTTTAAAATGCTAGCTAACCCCTTTAAGAATTATGGTTCGGAAAGGTAAATTGTATCCACTAAATGCAATGTGCCACTAAAGGCATATTGGTGAAAGTGCTTTCTCAGGTAGACCGTACCATATAAGCTGCTGACAAAAATTTTTATGCGTATCCATTTCTGTATTACTCAGTCATTAACAGTAAATTGCTATTAAAAGACGCTAAACCACACCTCTAAATTGTTTCTTTATCTCTGTACTGCAGCCAAAACTCTCATCGCTCTTTGATGGAAGAGTACCTCTCCTCCCTCTGGCTCTGATCTTGTAGCCCGAGTTAAGGATGTCCGTAGCATGGAGAACTTGACGGCCACACTTAACCATACTGTTGAGGTGTTCCTGGCTATATGGTCATCTTGGGACGCATACCGTATTTTGAATGGTCTCTGACTCCTTCCCCTTCCCTTCCTCCCCCACCCCCTCATTTCTGCTCTCAGGTTTTTGTGATGTGTATACATTTCCAGTCTATTTGACGGTATATGTATTGCTTCATGTTCATGTTTTTTAGGTTTTCAACTCTTGTGTTGTATTGTATTGTATTTTACAAAAATCCTTTCAATAAATATTACAGTTTAAAAAAAAAAAAAAAAGACGCTAAACATATAGGGAAAAATTTAAGGGTTTTCTGTCACAAATGTTTCAATATTTAGCAAATTTTTGTGCTAATAATTATCACTTCTTGCCCTTATAGTGTCAGGCTTGTTGATTGACACGATACTACAGATTTACTACAATGTATGTCAGATATTGTAAATTAGAATGCATAGTTGGTGTAAATCTTATTTAGTGGTGTACAAACAGTCAAAGAAACCAAAGTAGTTTGTGCCACTTGATAAATTTGGCAATTCTTACTCCAGCACAAATTAATTCTGGTGTATATTGCACTCACCATCTGCTTGGGGTTTTGGTTTAAGTCGCAATGATGCTCGAAATCTTGTGCGATCATTAAAGCTCCAACTTTTCTGCACTTTGGTAGGACTGGGCGTTTCTGCAGTTAAGTCTGGCCCAGGAGATGTCTGTTCTGGAGGAGCCAAGTACTGTTTGCTCCTCGCACTCTGTCTTGGCGCAGCATTTCCTCGTATGCGATCTTTTAATCCTGCTTTATTACTAGAAAGGACAGGAGCGGAGAACACAGTCCATGAGACCGAAGAAGTGAAAAACTCTCAATAAAGAAGTCAAGGGGATGATAGGTGTGAGACGACAGAAAAGTTTCAAAGGGTAAACAAGCAAGTGAATGGGGTGAGAGGAAGACAAGGTAAAGGGACAGAAAGTTATATTCTCTATTCTATCTGTGAGGATGCTACTTCTTTATTAAAGGAATTATTTATTTGGTTATTGCTACAAACTGGATGAACATCCTGCCTTTAGCAAATAAATCATCCCCAACTAGAAGAAACTGCTGATGACTGAGTCCATGCATTATTGAGCTACATAAAATAAAACCAATCATTCAACATGGTGAAAAAAGTTTAAGGAGTCATGCAATAAAATGCTACTACATATTTCAAAGAATGGATTGATGCTAATGTATAGTACACTTAAAACATTTTTTTCTCACCATGTTGAGTACTCATGCTAAGAGCGGTCTAATAAACCATTAGACTTCTCCATTCCATTTCATCCAAAACCCCAAGACAGACTTGACACTTTAGATTCAATTGTAAAGCACCTGGAATACGGCACCCATTTCCCTCGGAGTAATCCTCTCGGAGTTTGCGTTACAACACAGTTCAGTACCACATGCTGCTAAGACAGGCGATCCTACACACCTCATTCCTCTACTGCGGGCCTTCACACCTCATTCCTCTACTGCGATCCTTGGAAATCATCTGCATGCAAACACATCTTAGCGACACTCTTAAGTCCTTGTCTGCCATGTGAGTGTTCTATGTTCTCATGGCAGTGAAGGGGTTTAAGAAATGTATCAGTTCCTCGATAATTTAATTCCTTGGGGGACCAGCAAATGCGTTTCTGTGATAAACATGTCATTTTCACAGCGACTTTTGTAAGGCTTGTGCTGGCCCTCAAAGAGTTAAATGAAGAAGTGACAACATTTACGGTAATATCATTAACTGTAACATAAATTCAGTAAAGTCTGCTGTGTATTAGGATAAATGGATGGACAGCTCCTGAGAAATAGAGGACTCTCAATTCACTTTTACATACCCAGCTCTGCACAGCAGTGAATACAATCAATAACCAAGAGCCCAGATAGAACACTACGGATACAAAGGATGTTCTGCAGATTTTAGACAAGTGTACTCTTCTTTAGTGTCGGTCTTGTCCAAACACTAGAAAAATCTCTCCCGCAGCTGGGAATATGTAAATGTCTATGAGTGTCTGTCATGACGGTTCATGCGCTCTTATTATCTTAACACACAGAGACGTTCAAGGGATTTCTTTTAATAGGCTAGGCTTACAATGCAGACTGTATTTTTGGTAAAGCAGGCTGGACTACTGTCTGCACAATCCAGACACACGCATGCAGATCATCCCATTCCAATAGGTAAATACCTGGGCTTCCAGCCAGCGTACAGACGAAAGAAACTCCGCTTATTACTGTAAAGAGGCCATGGGTTACTGTTACACATAGTCCAGTCTGACAAATGAAGACAATTGTGGATAATGATTTATACTCAATGCACCAGTTCTGATCATAAAACATTTCGTTTTGGGGGTACAGAAGGCAAACATCCTGTGCCAATGCAAAACTACGAGATTGTGATATTGTTATCCCAGCACTGTTATTTTCCTCTACCTACAAGCCTGATAGAAACATGGAGCAAAGGAAGAATCCTGCTGATACAAGTCAAAAGATGGTTGCACCAATACCAAAAAAAGAAGAGCACCCTAGGAAAAAGACAAAGCCCTGTCCAGAGATTCCATATGTCTATAGAAGTCGAAGGTGAAAAAACAGGGGTTGCAAAGTGACATTAGTGATGACAGATTGGGAGAAAATATAAGTGACATTTACAATAATGATACTGACAGGTACAAACAAACACAGAGGACACTAAACACTCCAGAGTCAGAGGGGCTGGCAAGGATGTATGCAGGTATACGCAATGCCCGTTACATACTCTCCACAATGGATAATGGCCTATCCACATTCTGACTGACCTGTACAATACACAGTGCAATGTGTATAAAGATGGAACACCTAGATGTATCCTACATGTGGACAAGTTAAGTCCCCACTGTAGCAGTATAGTATCACCATCCCATGCACATTCAGTTGAGTTGTCCACATCAGTTTTTATATTGCATAGAGTACAATTAAATGCTGAGCTTGGATAACAAGATATGTCCATAAATGCAATTTAATTGAGCTATAATATGCAAGTATAATTTAAAAGGATTAAGAATTGAACACTCATAGAACACTCATACTTCACAAACATACGCATTGCCCTGCCCTATTGCAGGCCCCTCTGCCCTGATCGACACTTTGACAAACACTGGGCTTGGTAACACTAGCAGGGACCCCTACCTTTCCCCAGCACAGAAAGGGGGTGCTGCAGATTTCAGAGCGGGGGAGACTGGGTGATATCGAGGAGACCCCTGACAGTGCCTAACCCCTCCATTTCGGCTACGGGTTCGATGCCAGGTATCAAACAAAAGAAGCAGCTCTCTGAAGGGGTTAAATATACAATAGCAGATTACATCTCTGAAAGGAATAAGGTGTCGAGGAACGCAGACATTATCTTATCCATAGTGCCTTTGTATTTCATTCTAGATTAGAAATGTACAGTCTGTGAGTCCTGGAGAAAGAAAAACTTGTTTAGGGGTCTCAGACAGTGAATTATATTTTTTGTTTTGGGGGATCTTAAACTGATATACTGACACTTGGCCTTCATACACCTATTTAGATGTCCATGGCAATGACTTTAAAATGGTAGGTGTTTGTGAGTAATGCACTTTACTATAAGCACTGACTGTCACGTATTTGTTGCAGATTTTATACAGAATTAAGATAAAGCTTTCTCCTGTGTACATGCAGCACTATACGGTAGCAATTTATGCACCGGACTATAAAATGCAACAGGTGATAAGATACATCCCAGTTTAGACCAAAGGAGATAAAGAAAAAAAATTAAGATTTCTTTGGTGGTCTAGGATAGTGGATAAGTTGAGATTTGATTCTGTTGTGGTGTATAGCAATCTCCCGTTCCTTGGTGGTCTATGGTAGAAGATGGGTTAATCATTTATTCCTTGATGGTCTAAGGCTAGCTCCACACTACAGTTTTACATTCTGTTGGTTTTTAGTATTAAGAAAAAGCACAGCCCTTTCCCTTTTCCTTCAGTCTAAAAAAACCTGAAATCGGATAGAACGGGCCTTCCGTCTGTTGTCTTAACACATGAATGGTGTCAATCACGTGAAGGTGTTTTACAGTTATAAGCCAGGGCCCCATGTTTCAAAAAACGCTGCGTTTTACACTACCTGTAGATGGGATCCTGGCTAATCACATCCATATAGGTATAATATAGGTAGAAAGTTCGCAGTGAAAAACTCTGCATACTTTTTGTGAAAAACTGTGGGGAAAAAAACATGCTGCGTTTTTACCACAGTCTTTTCCAACAACAATTTTTGACTGCAGCGCACTACATGAGGCCTTAGCCTTATGCTGATCTGATCCACTGTTGATCAAAACACCATACTGTATAACTGCAGTATGAAGCTAGCCTAAGGTAGTAGATGGTTCACTAAATGTTTTCTATTTGGCAGAACACTTCATCGGTCAGAGGGTCTGGCACTGGTCCCCTAGCCTGACTGAACTGAGATTTTAGAAATATTTTTTCTTAGGCTCTGTTCCCATGGAGTAACGCGCCACTCATTTAGACATGTATACAAGTGTCAGAGCGCGGCACTTCAAAACAGATCCCATTGATTTCAATGAGTGCCAGCATACGCGTGCTACACATTGAAATCAATGGAAGGTTTTGTAACCCATTGATTTCAATGTGTAGCGCACGTATGCCGGCACCCATTGAAATCAATGGGATCTGTTTTGAAGCGCCGCACTCTGAAACGTGTATACGTGTCAAAATGAGCAGTGCTTTACTCTGTGGGAACGAAGCCTAAGACTGCAAAACATGGTACATGTAAAATGACAGAATCTTTAGGTTGCATACAGCAATGTTATCACTGTGTGTTTTACCTGCAGTAGACAATACTGCTGTGGAAAGTTAAATGTAATGATAAAATAACATGTACGATCGTGCTGATGCTTCTATTTCATGATATTTTAAGTTTCTATTATTATGTATTAGAGTTACTGTTGTCCGTCATACACTTTCTGCTCTAAAGATGTCATTGCAGTCTCTATCCAGGGAGTTTCAACCTGTAAAAAAAATGTGTCAAAAGAAAGCAACAATAAAACAAACCATGAACAGCTTTAGAAACTGTGGGGCAGGTGCCTAAACCTAGGAGATTTAGATTGAAAAGACACCAGATATAATGCAGAGGTGTTTGCTGTTAGAGTGAACTGATTTTGTTTCATGATGAACTTTTTTCTGTCCAATTTCATAACAACCCAGATGCTGTAACAAAATCACCAGTAGCTACAATATTACTTGGTGAGGAACAGAATACATTTATATCAAAGAAGAGTTGGGCCAACCCCTAAAAATCTAACATTTTATTAAAGAATCAATTTAAAACTTTCTCCCAATGTGAATTGAAATAAATGTATTGATGTATTGAGATGATACATCGCTCACAGTGCTATCTGCCCCAGCATAGTGGTATTTACTCCAAATGATTAGGCATCCGCAGATGAATATTAATGCTTCTTTTAAGAGGACCTTTCATGTCCTCATTAATGTGTGGATTCAGCGTACTGTCGGCTTTCCCGGAATGTGCTCCAATACTGGAGATAGCGGTGCTGTTAATACTGGCACTGATATCTCCGCAGAATAATACATTAAAAAAAGAATAAAACCCCCTCAGCCTTATACTTGGCGGGGCAGCATATAAAAGCGGTCATAAAAAAGGAGGCTTATACTGTATGGGGGCCAAATATTGTTAGAGGGGGCAAAAAAACGTGTCAAATACTGTGAGAGAGGCAAAAAAGGGGGTCATGTACTGGGAGGGAAAAAAGAGGGGCCTTTCAAGGGGTCATATATTGGGGGGGGGGGATAGGTTCATAAACTGGGGAAGGGCCAAAAAAAAGTGGTCGTGTACCATATGTCAGCCAAAAAAAAAAGTAGTAGTGTACTATGAGCATATCTTTTTTGGGGGAGGAGGCATTTTTCTACACGTCACCTTTCAATTCCTGAAATGGCTAAATATGAATCAATATAAGACAAAATGTTATTAAATCGATTAAAACCTCAATATATGACTGTTATGAATTCACAAATATAAAGAATGGGGAATTTATGCTCAATATAGCAAAAAGTCCTCTACTGCAGCAACATTCCTTGATGTAAGTAGTATTATGCTATTTTGCCACAAAGAAGCAAATAAAAATCACTTGCAATAAAATGTTAATATTGCAAGAGAACACATAGGCGCTAAACTAGATATAAACTGAATGTTAGAAAAAGTATCTGCTATTCTAATATGAAAACTCTATTAGGCCAATTCCTCTCATCTCAATACAGTCACTAATTTAGTAAAGGAGCAAGGAGCACTAGGGCCTATGATATAAAACATCTCCGTCTATCAATGCTCTCATAGCCTCCTCTCAATCTCCCTACACATTTCCCCAAGTCAAAAACTAATTTGCCAGGGGAGTTCCAAAGTGTAGAAGCAAGACCTGACCCAAATTATAAAGATAGCGCTGTGAGAACTGCAGTTCTCAGTGCTCAGATGGTAGGCACCAATACTTTCAGTGTTAAAGGGGCTCTATCAGCAAAACTATGCTGATAGAGCCCCACATATGAGTGAATAGCCTTTAGAAAGGCCATTCAGGCTTTGCTAATGTTATATTAAAGTACACCCCCCCCCTCCCCCCCCCCCCCCCCCCGTTTTAAAATAATACCCTAAAAAAGAATATGATAATCATACCATATAGTGCACGCTGGGTGGGCATGCACGGTCCGACGTCATCTTTAGCCACACCTACATCTTTCTTCTTGCAGCAATGTCCGGATGTCCTCGGGTCCCATCTTCCTCGTCTTCTTCTTCTGGCGTCATTGCTCGTAATCCCGCGCCGGTGCAGTAGCAGGGGAACTGAGCATACAGAGCATACTCAGTTCCCCTGCTACTGTTCCCCTGCTACTGAAGACGAGGAAGATGAGACCCGAGGACATTGCAGCAAGAGGAAAGAAGATACAGGCGTGGCTAAAGATGACGTCGGACCGTGCATGCCCGCCCAGCGTGCACGATACGGTATGATTATCATATTCTTTTTTAGGGTATCATTTTAAAATGGAGGGGGTAGTTTAATATAACATTAGCAACCCTTGAATGGCCTTTTTAAAGGCTATTCACGCTTATGTGGGGCTCTATCAGCATAATTTTGCTGATAGAGCCCCTTTAAGCCTCCTCATTGGCTATAAAATATATGTACTATCTATCTCTCTATCCAAGCTATCATTTTCTGACTCATTTGATGAATTATATAATTCATTATTATTTTTTTATTCAACCAGAATGCAGCCACTACTACACAACAAGTGGAAGCCAACTGCAGAGGGATTTCTATAGGTAGTACTTAAACGGGTTGTCCTGGAAAAAAAATTTCATTCCAAAGACATACCGATAGGGAAAAAATGTACATTGTGAGCACTATGTGGGGCTCACAATCTACATTAAAAGATAAAATAAAATTTCTCAGGAGGCAAGGGAGGGTGACCCCCCCCCCCCCGAAAAAAAAATAAAAAAAATCATTGCAGTGCTCCTGTGTCCTGCAGCCCACCAGGGCTTGTTACTGGCAGAAGTTCCCATGTAACCACTGAGGCCAAGCCTAAGGAAAGGACCAGAGATGGTACTCACATATGTAACCTGTGACGTCCCGGGTCATCTCCTTAGGCTGCTGATTGGCCTTAGCAGCCATGTGTAGAGAGGACTTCTACCAGAACAAGCTCCACTGGGGCTCCAGGGACACATTTTTTTAAATTATTTATTTACTTACTTATATAACACTATTATATTCCACCACACTTTTTATTATTATTTTTCACCTTCCCTGGCCAACAGAGAAAAAAACCCTGTTTCTCCTGGATAACCCCTTTAACTTAATGGGAGCTCTAAAAACTGTACACACCTGCTGTGGGTTGCAGCTATGACAGTATCATGCAATAGGTTCGGTCCAGGGCCTTCTACAACCACAGCCACTAAGCAGCCCTGTGCTTTACCTTTATTTTACATTCATCACATCTACTATTTTATATCTGTGACATTGAATACTGCTTGTCTTGAGATTCTAATCTGCTTATAACAAAAAATATACCATCACTATAAGCAACTCATTATAGGAATAGAAAGTTTGATGGCTTGGCTATTACAAGTAACCTGCATAGGCAGAGCCATTTACATTGCAAGCAAAGCAGATACTCCTGTCGGCTGATATATAAATGCTGGAAGCATATTCACATCAATAGATGGTCTTCACTTAATCGTTCACTGTTGCCTAAGGCTCAATTTACAGTATTTAGCACAACAAACTGCTAGTGGTGAGGTATGACTGGGTCCTAAACCTCCTCAATGCAAACTATGTGGTGGCTAGTAATCATATCTCATCTCTTTCACATCTAATACATTGTAGAGGCAACAAAACTAAAAAATGTAAAGGAGCAATAAAACTAGAAATAAGTAAATATAAGTAAAGAAGAAACAGAGCACTGCCCTCATTTTCTGCCTGACCCAAACAGTGTTGTAGAAATCCTGCAGAAAACATTGGGTTAACCCCTTGCTGATTTGTTCCCTCCTCAGAAGGAAACTGAATTTGGGATAGGGACTTAGGGTAAGTTCACACGTAGTGTTTTGGTCAGGATTTTGAGGCTGTATCCGCCTCAGAATCCTGACCAAAAAGACTTCCCATTGAAATCAACTGGAGCCGCTCAGGCGTTTTTTTTTTCCGGGAGCTGTTTCTTCCGGCTCCCGGAAAAAAGAAGCGAGATGCTCATTCTTCCTCGCGATTTGGCCTGAAGACACAAACTCTTCCGGACTAGGCCCATTCATTGGGTCTAATCCGGAGCGGAGTGCGCGGCTGGATACCTATGCAGTGTGCCTGCTTTCAGTCGTGGCTACCCGGCTTTTGGCCCGGAACCTGAGGTGGCCTCCGTCATGATGATAAAGAGGACATGACTGAACACCTAAGAAACATAGTGAAGATTCTTACATAAAACATTGGAATATATAGTTTTTATATTGTAATGCACTTTCTAAAGAAGGTGTTCTTGGAGATGACATCCAAATAAGTATACAAGTTACTAAAATCACTACTTCAGAGATCCACATTTCCATTGCAGTACTTTGAAAGTAGTCTTAGCACTAGGGCACTGACTACATAGGCTTACACAATATGACTTGTATATTCTATATACGGTAACCAGTAGTGACAATCAATGTGTTTGGCCAGTACATAGAACTGTAACTGAACATTATTAGATATCTAATCTTGGTTCTGTGTGTTCTGTCAGACTTTCTGTGCACATTTAGGATCTTTTCAAATCTCTATTTAATGCTTCTTTTTCAGGGGTTCCAGTGTCTTGGACAGCAATAACAATGGCATTATTCCATCTGTACAATCTCATAAACCCCAATACAAGTTAAAGAGATCATTTGTGATTCATTTGCAACTAAATCCGTCATTGCTAGAATGGCTATAGCTGTTCTGAATGTAAAGCAAGTCATTTTTCCCTACAGATCACCATCTGAACTTTACATTCTTTTTTTCCCTTTTTATTTACCGGAAGTAACTGTTTTGAGACACATCCTACAGCATCGTACAGTTTACACAATCCTGTAAACAGTTTAGAAAACAACTCTCAGCACTGTGATATAGAAGAGGAAGGGTTGGATTTTCTTCCTGTGAAACATCCTGTACAAGTAATTGTTAAAGACAACGGAACCTCTTCAATTTGTGTAAAAACAAACTTCTGTACCTGGATTATAGATGTCCAAATATGCCATAAATAATTCTATGTAATGCTGACATTTCACAGCGTGGTCTAGTACAACTCACCTGAAAGATGGCAAGATACTGTCATAGTAATACCATGTAGCTGTGAGGTAGGAACGACTCACATCTGTCGAGTATAGACGCCAAGCGGCCTTAAAGAGAAAAAACAGAGGGTTATTGTCACAGTACATAGATACCACACACAGTAAAGGGCATGCATATGGAATAGAGGTCATGAATTGCTATTTTTTAGCCACAAACAAATCACAGAAAAGCCACATAATTGAAAAACTACCATGGCAGCGTCCCTGTGCATTATTAATGTTAATACATCATGACTACTTCTCCATTATCATATTACATTAACTGATGATGTAATACGCTTCTGTCTCTTCCTGATAAATGAAAGCTCTTCACGTGACATACCTGCATGGGCTGTGTCATAATAATATAATGTGAAGGGTGGAAGTGAAGAATACGAAAATGTCTGCTAAATGTATGTGATATTATGAGGGCGAAGGGCGTTGAACACTGTTGTGACAAATTACTTTTGATAATGCTGAAGCTGCATATAACACAATGGAACTGTGACTTACAATTTTTGGTCTTGATACTGAAATACAATATGACAGAAAGAGAATCAAATCATTTTCCCTGTTCAGCACTTCTAATAGTCTAGGGATTTTTCCCCTAAAATGTTGAGGCTGGCTTTTAAAATGAATCTAGTTCCAGAAAGCAAGGCGGCTTAATCTACAGACGTGTCTCTCACATATTTGGCTGTGATCGCAGTTATTTTCAATAGAAGTGTCATAAGGAAAATAAATACTGGAAAGATGGCTCGATGTAGGGGCATATGCCTGAAATCCAACTTGTATATCTTAAGTGTTTAAAAAGAGACATGCCATCTATACAAGCACAGTCTAAATTAGCAATGTAGCCAACTGTGTGTAACTTTAGTAATCCACAAGCTCCTGGGTTTTGGGAAGTGAAAGAAATATGTTTCCCACGCTGGCATTTTTGAAGTTTTCGTGACCATGAGAATAGATACACGCTCAGGGATTTAATATCATGCTATTCTATATATACTGTAGGGTGCACAGACTTTTAGAATCCCGCTGTTAACTTTATGGGGTGCTCACACTGGAATAAAATGCTGCAGTAGAAAATTGGCAGTTTTTCTGCTGAAAATGTAGAGCTGAAAGAAAGTATAAATTGTGCGGATTTTTACACTTCATGCTACAGTTTTGATATTCTGGCTCAAGTTAGGTTCACACTTGCGCCTGTACTCCGCCCGGGATTCCGTTTCCTATTCTGCTTGAAAAATGTGGAGAAAAAAATGCTGCAAGCAGCGCTTTTGTCTCCACATTTTTTGCCCTTTTCAGGGGAAAACCCGTCGGAGCCATAGACTATAATGGGGTCCACTGGGTTTCCAAAGGTAATTGCTTATTTAAGCGGATTGGGTTTCTGTTCACCCAAACGGAGGTGTGAACCTAGCGTAAGGAACATGTGAGCCACTATAGCCACCACAGTTCTACAAGGAAGTAAAGATTAGAGTAGAAGCAGGCACAGTCCAAACAAAAATGGCACAGATCAGAATGCCTTCTTCATTTTTGCATTTATTTTTTTTTTGTAGATTGTGAGCCCCACATAGAGCTCACAATGTACATACATTTCAGTATGTCTTTTTGGAATATGGGATGGAAATCCATGCAAACACAGGGCCCCACGAGCCCCACATAGAGCTTACAATGTACATTTTTCCCTATCAGTATGTCTTTTTGGAATATGAGATGGAAATCCATGAAACATGGGGAGAACATACAAACTCATTGCAGATGTTTTTTTGCCCTTGGCGGGAATTGAACACCAGGACTCCAGTGCTGCAAGGACCTAGTGCTAACCACTGAGCCACCGTGTGGCCCCTCATTTTTGAAAACATAAAAGGAAACTCTGTTTTCCTTATGCTAATCCCACTCCGGACTTTGGCTCAAAAAAAAGCAGCAAAAACGGAAACAAAAAAACAACAACAAACACTGTGTTTCCGCAATGTGGGGTCTTAGCTTTAAAGTGTGACTCCAATAATAAGAAACCTATTCTGAAATCAATAGTGCCAGTGAATATAAGAAAAAAAAAAGTCCAGCTTGAGTATATATGAAATCTGTCACTATACATTTATACTCTAGCAGCACGCTCATTTCTAAATTATTGATGAAGGATAAAAAGGTGATTTTTGGGATTAGGATATATCCCAAAATGGACAGTGTATGGTACAAAGGTCACATATTTGGACTGCTGCTTTGAGATACTGCTTATGTGTGGATTGTTATTGGCCAGGGTGCTATCAATAAATCACAGAAGATCCTTCCATACTTGCAGAAGTAATTGTGGGACATTGATTCACTACATCTACAGCTGGGACCAACTATCTTAACTGTTACCATTGGATCGAGAAGAGAGGCAGACGGACATGTTAGTCATGCATCCTTGTTCCAGTATTTTCTGTAATGATGGCGGTTGGTAATTTTATCTGGTATTTTAGGGGGACTACTTGATGCTGTTGATCTGATCCATAGTGCTATATATGTATGAAGGATACTGATGCATTGTGATTTTTGTGCATGTCCATTTCAGCTTTTGGAGTGTATAGTATGTGTCTGCCTGTTGAAGTGTCAATGATGCACGGCAGTTGTTTTTCTTTTATATTACTGTTACTTCCCCTTATACTATTGATTTGCAGGAAAAATGGAAATGGAAAGTTACTCATGTAAAAGGACTGGATGTGTTTGATAACTTTAATGAATATTGATCATTTTTACTTTGACATTAAAGGGGTATTCCCATAACTCTTGTTCTGCCACCTGGAGACTCTGTGCTCTCTTCAATTCCTGGATTTCTCGGCACATTAGTGGGGGGGTTTCACTTGCTCTGCTATCTGCTATGCATTTCCACAGTATGAAGCTGATGTGGAAACTGATGTAGCAGAGCTGGATTTGAGTCAGCTTGCATTACATACAGAGGTAACAGACTCCTTATCTCAGCCCTTATCAGCCAAATTCAATTAAACCGGCTGATAAGTGGAAGAGCTGAAGATAACAAACAGTGTTACTTACCTCTCTACGCTCTGCGAAGGCTTCGGGGCCAACTTGTGTGAAGTATCAGATGTCACATGACCGGGGCCTGTGTCTTTATGTGTCGCGACGCAGGCCCCCAGTCACATGGCGTCCCTGACGTCATTGAAGATAGCCAACAGCGGGGCGCGCAGGGATAGGTAAGTAACAGTGTTTACGTTTGTATCCCCCTCTCGGTTTCCGATTATTATACTCTGGGGTCTGAAAAGACCCCAGAGTATAATAATTGTTAATGAGTGTCCACTATGGGGCATAATACTGGGTGAAGGGGCCACTATGGGGTATAATAGTGCGCGCAGGAATGCGGGGGGTGGGGTGGGGGTGTTGGTTGAGGTTTTCGGCGTCGGTCGGGGAGGGCCCATGTCAAAGGTTTGCCACCGGGCCCCGCCATTCCTAGTTATGCCACTGCCTAACTGGGACTACCATTGCAGCACCCGCTACTGGGTAAAACAGCCAAGTCATTATGACAACTACCAGCGAGTATACCTAAAATGGGTCAGGTGACACGGCTAGTCTCTTGGAGATGACATAATCACGGTGACAAATAAAGCAATTGGCACTGCTGTTTACTCTATTGTAGGCACAGTGCTACAATAGAAACTGAACAAACACTTGCATACTGTTAAGGGGCGGATTAATATTACCATGGATTTGTATTAAGATTGTGGGCCCCACCAGGCTAAATTTTGCAGGGCCTTTTATATGGACTGATCGGCTAAATGAAGATTCATAAGAATGTTTATTCTCAATTAGTTCCCAGTTTTAGGTTGATTTATATATCACGCACAGGGGAATAACTAAAGAGGGTAGCAATCGCTTTGATTCCTGGAGGCTCTGACACATAAAATATACCAATATTCTAAATGGTACAACATAGGTAGGGTATGATTTTGTACCGGGGCCCAGGAGCCCGAGGTGGCTGCTGTATGATAATCTGCTACTGATACTGTTGTGTGTGTTTGATGTGCCCTTACATTATCATTTATTCTACGTTTTTTTGTTGATAGTGACGAAATCTAGAATGGTAACATTTAGTTTGCTGGTTCCTGACAAAACCCCCCAAAACAAACCAGAATGGTTGTTTTGTCATATCAAAACTCTTCCTCATTACAACAATGAAGACTGCAAACTTTCTAGAGTGTTGTCATACACCCATTACTCATCATATCACATTATTTTCCACTAATAGGTGAGAATCTGTTTTGTGTTACTGTCAGGATCCTAACTTCCCTTTCTCTGCTCTCTCGGAGTTTGACAGTTTCCAGCCTCAACAGAGCTCCCCCACCTTAAAGCATAACACCCTTCATACACAGAGAGCTTAACTTTTATAAACCAGCTGCTGCCAGGGATTGGGGAGGGGGAAGACCTGGCCCTTTTATTTTGATAGGAAAATAAATACCTTCCATAGCAACACTCTACTCTCCCCTAAATATTATGGCAGAGGAAAGAAAATTCTCTTACAAGTACAAAGACATATGCATCCAGAGAAGAGACACATTTAATAACATACACAAAGCAGTAAATAAACAGAGAATCTGTTAGTTTACGACAGTAACACATACACCTGAACACTGGAGCGCTGAGCTTGAGCATACTCAACAATGGATTTCTTTTCCTATGCTGACAAAACAGATCTGCTGTGCTACGTGCTATTCCTCTTACTTCAGAGGAGGCAACAGAGGAGGAGTCAAATCTATTATACTGAATAAAAGGGATTTAGTAAAGCACTTTTACATCCAAGCTCTCCTAGATCTAGAAGTTTGTTGAAATGTAATCAGGTGGACATGAGAGTGTAGTAAGCAAGGCCCTAGAGAGTCGCCCACAACACATTTACTGTATTTTTGGGATTACAATGTGCTATTGATGTAAATGATTATTTGGGAAAAAAGAGGTACAGTAGTTATTTTCATACCTTCTATGGTCCTGATTTATGGTGATTTTGGATACCTACCCTCCCCCTTTCATTCCACCATATCTGATACCTGTATAAGGTTGGCTGCTGGAGTCCGACGCTTCTCAAAATGTTTCTGTCTATGTTGTTCTTGAACTTTTAGGGCAAAACCAGATCCAAGAATACCCTGTTAAAGGATAAAATACACTTATTTTATCACTCACACAGAAAAAGCTGATTAATACTAAGGCCCCACGGACCAGAAACGCTGCGCTAAAGCGCTGTAGGAACAACCGTGACGTGAACACATTGCAGTTCTTCCCACAGCACTTTGAACAGAAAGTTCAGAGTTTTCCTCCGTGGACTTTCTGTTACAATTACATCTATGGGAAAGCTGCCAGCGTTTCCATAGATATAATTGACATGCTGCGATTTTCAAAACCGTGACAGTTTTGGTAATCGCATCGTGTCCGCGCTGCGATTTTTTATGCAAAGTGGGCATGGGATTCGCAGGTATCCCATCCACTTTGCAAGTACTGTACAACGCCACTATTTTTCCCGTGGCGTTTATGCCGTCACCAAATCGCGGCGTTTCCGGCTGTGGGGCCCCAGCCTAAAGCTAAGGCCACAAGTAGCAAGGCGCAACCAAAAAGTGCTGCAGGAAAAGCATTGCAATTTTTTCCTCAGTGCTTTTACAGAAAGTCTTTCTGTTTCAACTATACCTGTGGCATTTTCTGTACAGGTATACTTGAAGCAAAAAGTCCGCAGAAAAAAATTCTGCAGACTTTCTCTGAAAAGTGCTGCAGGAAAAACCACAATGCAGTTCCGTTGTGTTGTTTTTTCCCACAATGCTTTTTGACACGCTACATGGAGCCTTAGTCTAAGTCTGGTTAGATCAATTGAAGGAACTTACCGCAGGAAGTGCAAAAAAAGAGATGCCAAGAAGAGCAAACCCTGCTGCCAGGACTCTTCCAAGCCATGTACGAGGTGTCTTATCACCGTAACCAATAGTAGTAAGTGTAATCTGTCAAAATATGGAGATATATAAATAAATTTAATAAAGAGAAAAAGTTAAGCACTTTTGAATCATGCCCTCTAAAGAAAATATCCCCTTTCATCTGCCCTATTAGGACATTTTGAGCTGCTACTCCCTGCTTGGAATATCCCTTACTGTATTACCTCCATCTAGTAAAGAATGCAGGACTTTTCTCTCGGCAATTTTTAAGCGTATTGAGGATGGAAACCCCGAAGGTAGACTGAGCACAGGTGTGAACCTAGCCTAATTAGGGCCCCTTCACACGGAGTTTACGCTCCGTGTATTCTGTACATTTTACACGTGTAAAAATACACGTGTAAAATGTAGTTAGCCATTGAGTTCAATGGCATGTTCGTATAATGCGCGTCTTTTTGTGTGCGTGCACAAAGACGTGCGTTATACGAACATGCCATTGAACTCAATGGCTAACTACATTTTACATGTGTATTTTTACACGTGTAAAATGAACAAAATGAGCGGAGGGTATACAGAATACATGGAGTGTAAACTCCGTGTGTAGGGGCCCTTAGGTGTTTTTTTAATCCTGAAAGCGGTGGAGGAAAAAGTCCAACAGAGACTCTGGCACAGATGTGAACGGAGCCTGAGTTAGTCAGTTTTCTATACCTCCAAAACAAGCCAAAATCCGCTCCAAAAAAACTCTCCCGAAGCTAGCTGTGACTGGATGCCGGTGCAGTGCACACTGAGTTTTCCAGCATCTAGTCGCAGCATACCGCTCCAGATTAGGCCCAAATGAATGGGCCTAGTCGGGAGGGAGTCTTATGCCATGTATTCCAAAACTGAATCCGCGTCAAAAAAGGGCAGGTCGCTTCTTTTTCCACGAGTGGGAACAAACCACTCATGGAAAAAGGAACCCATTGAATTCAATGGGAGACATTTTTTGGAGTCGAATTTTGAGGAGGATTCTGTACCAAAATTCGGTCCAAAAACCCCCGTGTGAACCCAGCTTAACACAGTGCTCAGTGTCCCTTTCCTCTTGTAGTTAGTGTAGGTTCAATTGCTGTGTTATCCACCTTATGAATCAGAAATCAACTTTAATGATTAAAAAAAAAAAAAAGTGTATAGTAGGAGCTGAATTCTTCTGTAACATGTGTTTTGCTGGTAATTTATTGTGACTGCATTTTGGGAACACGTCCTATCAGCAGCTCTGCACCTGCATTTCATCTGGGACAGAGAGGGCTGTTTCATTTAGCCTTGCATGTACACCTTCAAATAGCAATTTAGGGTCTTGTTTTAGCAGTTCCAAATATATAAACTAATTTCCATGACCTACTATACTCCTTTTAGTATTTTTTATTTACTAACCATGGTTTGGCTGGATTTGCCTACAGTTACATTCAAGAATAATTTTATAGTACAGTTCCAAAACATGGGAAAAAGCAGACCCATCATATTTAAAGAACAAGTTATTTATTGCTGCAGAAGAAATTTGCTATATATAAATTAGTAAACTGCAGAGGTTTTGGATTATTCATATATTGTATAATAGTTGTTTCTTTAGTGATTCAGACCTTAAGTTAAAGGGTAAAAGTAATTTTTTTCCACAAATTCATGCAAAGGTTTCACATATGTACATATGTGGATTTCTCATTCTACATAAAGCTAAACACATTGTACAACTGATCTCACTTGTAGAAGGCAGGTGAACAGTTTTCTGACATTAAAAAATCTGTTGTGGTTTTGGAAATCCCAGCATATGAATTATATTGATGGAAACACCGGCAGGTATTGACTTCAATGGGTTCTGTTTAACGCGCGTAACACATTGAAATCAATGGGTTAAAAAGCCTCCCATTGATTTCAATGTGTAGCGCGCGTAAGACAGAACCCATAATTCCACTCATTTTATTGAATGAGGGGAATGCCAGCACCTTCCGAACCCATTGCTTTCTTATGTGAAACAATTGCTTGCTCACAGATGGTATTCCTGTAGAACAGCAAGATCAGCCCCATATCTCTAGAGCTGTTTAAGAGCCATTGTGCATTTGTGGGGTAAAAGTAGCTGCTTAGAATATCTAGACATGAACTTCATGTACCATCTCCTTTTCTGACATCAAACATTTTGAAAGTATTTGAACAAATGGTGTTATCTCATCCAAAATAGTGTGTGGCCCCATATATAGACCAACTGTAGCTTGCATACTGGGATACAGTTGGGGTGGATGACGCTCTGATACACCTCCTGCATAGATTGTCCACTCACCTTGATGGCGAGGGATCATTTGTTCACATTAAAGTCTTTAGCTTCAACTGTGCCTTCAACACTAGAGATGAGCGAACAGTGTTCTATCGAACACATGTTCGATCGGATATCAGGGTGTTCGCCATGTTCGAATCGAATCGAACACCGCGTGGTAAAGTGCGCCAAAATTCGATTCCCCTCCCACCTTCCCTGGCGCCTTTTTTGCACCAATAACAGCGCAGGGGAGGTGGGTCAGGAACTACGACACCGGGGGCATTGAAAAAAATTGGAAAAAGTCATTGGCTGCCGAAATCAGGTGACCTCCATTTTAGACGAATAGTGGATTTCAAATCCGGGTCATATGAGAATGTGAACTTTGTGACTATGAGACAGGGATAGCTGTACAGGCAGGGATAGCTAGGGATAACCTTTATTTAGGGGGGAATGTTATTAAAAATAACTTTTTGGGGCTCTATCGGGTGTGTAATTGTGATTTTTGTGAGATAAACTTTTTCCCATAGGGATGCATTGGCCAGCGCTGATTGGCCGAATTCCGTACTCTGGCCAATCAGTGCTGGCCAATGCATTCTATTAGCTTGATGAAGCAGAGTGTGCACAAGGGTTCAAGCGCACCCTCAGCTCTGATGTAGCAGAGCCGAGGCTGCACAAGGGTTCAAGCGCACCCTCGGCTCTGATGTAGGAGAGCCGAGGGTGCACTTGAACCCTTGTGCACCCTCGGCTCTGCTACATCAGAGCCGAGGGTGCGCTTGAACCCTTGTGCACACTCTGCTTCATCAAGCTAATAGAATGCATTGGCCAGCGCTGATTGGCCAATGCATTCTATTAGCCCGATGAAGTAGAGCTGAATGTGTGTGCTAAGCACACACATTCAGCTCTACTTCATCGGGCTAATAGAATGCATTGGCCAGCGCTGATTGGCCAGAGTACGGAATTCGGCCAATCAGCGCTGGCTCTGCTGGAGGAGGCGGAGTCTAAGATCGCTCCACACCAGTCTCCATTCAGGTCCGACCTTAGACTCCGCCTCCTCCAGCAGAGCCAGCGCTGATTGGCCGAATTCCGTACTCTGGCCAATCAGCACTGGCTAATGCATTGTATTGGCGTGATGAAGCAGTGCTGAATGTGTGTGCTTAGCACACACATTCAGCTCTACTTCTTCGGGCTAATAGAATGCATTGGCCAGTGCTGATTGGCCAGAGTACGGAATTCGGCCAATCAGCGCTGGCTCTGCTGGAGGAGGCGGAGTCTAAGATCGCTCCACACCAGTCTCCATTCAGGTCCGACCTTAGACTCCGCCTCCTCCAGCAGAGCCAGCGCTGATTGGCCGAATTCCGTACTCTGGCCAATCAGCACTGGCTAATGCATTGTATTGGCGTGATGAAGCAGTGCTGAATGTGTGTGCTTAGCACACACATTCAGCTCTACTTCATCGGGCTAATAGAATGCATTGGCCAATCAGCGCTGGCCTATGCATTCTATTAGCGTGAACTGAGTTTGCACAGGGGTTCTAGTGCACCCTCGGCTCTGCTACATCAGATTGCTACATCTGATGTAGCAGTGCCGAGTGTGCATCAGATGTGTAGTTGAGCAAAACTGACTCAGCACTGCTAAGTCTCTGCATTCGCATAGGAATGCATTGGCCAGCCTTCGGCCAATCAGCGCTGGCTCTGCCGGAGGAGGCGGAGTCTAAGGTCGGACCTGAATGGAGACTGGTGTGGAGCGATCTTAGACTCCGCCTCCTCCAGCAGAGCCAGCGCTGATTGGTCGAGTTCCGTACTCTGGCCAATCAGCACTGGCCAATGCATTTCTATGGAGAAAAGTTAGCTTGCGAAAATCGCAAACTGACAGGGATTTCCATGAAATAAAGTGACTTTTATGCTCCCAGACATGCTTCCCCTGCTGTCCCAGTGTCATTCCAGGGTGTTGGTATCATTTCCTGGGGTGTCATAGTGGACTTGGTGACCCTCCAGACACGAATTTGGGTTTCCCCCTTAACGAGTTTATGTTCCCCATAGACTATAATGGGGTTCGAAACCCATTCGAACACTCGAACAGTGAGCGGCTGTTCGAATCGAATTTCGAACCTCGAACATTTTAGTGTTCGCTCATCTCTATTCAACACCATCCAGTGTAGGCTGCTGTCTAAAAAACTACAGAAGATGGCCATTGCTGAATCCTTAGTGCACTAGATCGAGGACTACCTCATGAACAGACCCCAACTGGTCAAGCTAGAGAAGTGTTTTTCTGATCCAACAAGGAAGGAACCATGCTATCTCCCTACCTATTTAACATGTACAGTGATGAGCAAAAGGGTAACAATGTTTTGAACTTTTGATTTTCAGGCTCCATATCGCACCATCTACTACAGATGTGAAAGTGAGACTACCATCCCATTATAAACAATCACCTTGGCTATCTCATATTCAATTTCACTTGAAACTAACATCTGATTAGTTATGCAGATTCTTCGCATGTAACTGCATTGCTACTGCTTTGCTCCCGGTGGTGAAAAAATCTTTTTCTTCTTGCATACTACAAATTACAATCTATTCTCACATTCCCTAATAGCTTAGTGACCTATTAGGTTAATTCCCAAACAAAAGGTAACTGGTTCAAATGGAGAATGAGCCATGAAGATTTCCCAAGAAAAGAGAAACAGCATCATCCAATTCATCGATAGAGGTCTCTTGATCAAGAAAATTGCCAAACTGCATCATCTGAGTGCTATGACAGTTGGAAGAATACAAAATGAAGTCGTTCATCCATTCAAAAGCCAAAAGGTGTACAGTATGTTCAGGCAAAATATCAGAGTCAACAAGTTGGTTCATCAGAAGGTCTATCACTTTTGGTGCGACAAACACGGCAGTGGAGGTGACTCATATGCTTTGTAATACTGAGATTACAGATGTCCATGCACTATGTGAGCCGTGTTACACAAAAATGGAATGGTGGTCTGAAAAACGGTGAAGATGCATTTATTATTTATTATCATCATAAAAAGTGTCAGTTCGAGTTTGCAAAAACCTATGAGTAGTGGACAGTAGAAGATTGGATAAGGGTGATTTGGAGTGATGAAACAAAAGTCAATAGGTTGGGCTCTGATGGGTGCAAATGGATCTGGCCGAACCAAGGGAAAAGTGGGTTAAAAGATCAAGATATTGAAAAAACTATCAAGTTTGGTGTAGGAAGCCTGATAACATAATGTTGTTACACAGCCAAAGGGGTTGGATACTAAGCCAAAATCGGTGGTGGTCTCAGTGCTGAGCTATATGAGAGTATCCGAAAAAAACAGTTACTTTGTGCACTGGAGTACTATGGGTATGAAAATGGTGACAGAGTTCCAGCAGGATAACATCCTGAAGCATATATTGAGATTAGTGAAGAAATGGTTAAATGAAAAAATAGGTAAAGTTGAAGAAAAAGTTGTATTCATTCCCAAGTGAATTGACCAGTATGCACCAACCCTGGGAAAGTGTAGAAGAGTACTGGGCTCGGATTTTGTTTGCGACATGCTTGAATTTAATCATGAGCTTGCCCAGAAGGATTCCGGCAGTGTCGAAAACCAAAGGTGGATTTAAAAAATGCTAACAAAATAAAAATGGAAATTTTAATTTTTAGGAGACAAACAGTAACAATGCAGCTATATGACAAAAGTCTGCAGAACTGTACATATTGTGAGAAGGTAACAGGCAGAGTTCTGGAGTCCAGATATATCAGCCCCAGGTTTCTGACATATGTGTAGTCCAGGGCATATCTTGAGTAGGCCTCAGCCCAGGTGTACATCCTTGGCTCATTACTGGGCACGAAAAGGCTGCAGCTTTTGCATTACAGTGCAGTTCCATGAGGTGAAAGGAGGGGAGACAATATTGCTCCTGTTTTGTTTGTGTGGCTGAAAGTAAGCCACATGTATAGTTAAGTTATCAGTTCCGTTTAGCTAGTGGCTCAGACAAGCAGGTATTTATTTTGTTTTGTTTATTTTGTGCCTGAAGTCAAGGTTTATTTATTTTCCTGTTTTGTTTCTAAATAAACCAGTTTGTTGTACATTTTGTGTCTCTGTCTTGCCTGTTTGGGTTTGCACCACTGTTTCTACCGAGCTAATTTCCCCACAATATGCTAAATAGTTGCAAGTCAAATTTATGTATGAGAGAACCAAGATGGTTGTCTACAAAATTTATGGTAGTCTCACATTCGAAGCCGTAGTGGATGGTGAGATATGGTGCCTGAAATTCAAAAGTTAAAAGCATTGTTACCTTTTTCCTAGTCAGTGTTTACATCCGATTTTCAATATGACTCCAGCTCCTGTTTCCTCCAGAAGTTCCTCGATGACACAGCGGTCATGGGCTGTCTAACAGAGGGTGGGGCAGATGAGCTATTTTACAATATTGAGGAACTTCTCTTCTTGGTGTACTGATAATGGACTATTTTTGAATGTAGCGAAAACCAAGGAGATGAATTAATGACCTTAAGAAAACAAGGAAGAATGCTACCCCACTCTCCATATACAATAAGAAACTAGAAATACCTGCACTTATATTTGGACAACAATACCTATTGTTATAATGCTGATAATGTAAAATGTACCCCTCCCTGGTTGTTATATTATACTTTGGAGCAGGTGAATACTGAATTTCCTGATGGGGACCAATAAAAATATTATTCTATTTTATTTTTTTCAGAGATGGCCCATTTTTGCTATCACCCAGCAACTAACCACGTATAACAATGGATGCTTCGTTCTAGTTAACAAAAGCAGTCCTATATATACTTTAGAAACCAATATGTGGGGTCCTGAGTCAAACTGCCACTAACTTCATTAAATGTGTTGAGTCCCTTAGCCACAGATTATTGTGTAAGTTCAGGTCTTACAGATATGGTGTTATAGTGCGTGAAATCCTTGAGGAGGGGGTATGCAAAGGTCCTGGGAATGCGCTCTATGTTACAATATGCAATAAGGGTTTAAATTTCTATGATAACAGTGAAGGGGGAGAAGAGGAGGGTCAGAAGGCAACTAATATGGAGCCAATGTCTATTATGACAGGTTGGCAATATTGACCATTAGTCCTTAAATGTGACCATCTCATATATACTCAGACCTTCTCGCCTTTGGTATCTTCTTGTCACAGAAACCAGTGGTTCCAGTAAAGGCTTTGGAGATAAAGTGCCAGAGAGCTTGGAGGGGGACACTTGAGAGTTCTGATTATCCATTAAGGCTGATTCATCTAACTGTAGATTGGTAACGGTATGAATAGTCCCATCGATATATGAGACTCAGAGAATTGTTGGGTACTGCAGCTGAAATATCCATTTGTGGAAATATAGGTTGGAACACACCTTAGTAAACGTCTAGCGATTCTTGAAAAGCTCTAGTGTAGTCAGAAAATAAAAGGATTGTTGTTTCTAAGTGGAATGGAGTTGCCAGGCATCAATATGCTCCCAAGGAAGGCTTATTATTTGTCTATCACTTGTCTTGGTCTGGGAGTGTTTTCATTACGCTGAGATGCAATGTGAGGGGCCTATGGTATTTGAAGTCCAAGATAGTGGGCAGTCTCAACTTTATAAGGTCCCTCAAGCCCCAGTTGAAACAGTAACTGGACTGAACAAATATGATATAAAGCGCTTGTCGACATTAACTTCAGTAAATGGATTAGAATACTTGCTTCTCCTCAAGCGGTTCTAAGTCATCTTTTAAGATTCTGTAAGCTCATCCTCCAAGGAGTTCTGTTGAGATAGTGGTTGCAGCAGTCTCCTGAATGCTGGGACCTATAATGCGAGCAAGATCGCTGGCTAACCTTTTACAATTGATCCGGAGGTACTGGGAGACTGCATCAGATTCCTCCGGCTCTCTGTCAGAGTGGTACTCTCTGTCCAAGAGTGGCTCCATCACATCTTACTATTTGGTTGGAGACTGCACAGAAGTAAGTAGGATGTAAGTTTCTTTTCCACCAATGTCATGCTTAGGTGTTGGGAGTTCAATGGGGTATACCAGGCATTGTTCCTGGAAAGTAGTGAGATTTAAATTAGCAGCAGTACTTGGAGCTTCCATGTCTCTACTTGTTGAAAATGGAACCAAAACTCTTGCTGATTTGGACTCTGTTATTCTTCTGCTGTTGTTTTGGATACTCCTGTATTCCTCTTTTGACCATGCTTTTATGTAGTTTAGCTGGTCTAGTCTCAAAATCCAGAACTGCATCTATTCTCTGACAACAATTTAAACAGTTTTGGGGTGTAACCTGGGTCCTGATCTGCAAAGTTCAACTGCCTTGTGGCAGGCTCTGGTGAAAACCTTGAGGGTGCCTTAGGCTCTACTAACCAGAATGGTGTGGAATTCTAGGTAGTAGTTTTGCTTGCTGTCTTTGATCTGCCAGTTGCCTACAGCATAGTGGCAATGCTTAAAACAGCAATTCCATCACTTGGAAATTAATTAATGGACATCGACAGGTCTACTGCAACACCCTGATTCTTTATTTTTACAGCCATTTTGTAGATTTGCTGATATGCTTTAGTTCATTGTCCTGTCATACGATCCAGTTTTGGCTAAGCTTTAGCTGATAGTTAGATGACCTTGCATTTGGCTCTAGAATATATTGGTATACAGAGGAGTTGATGGTTGACTCAATGGTGCACAAGTCTTGTGGCTGCAAACAACCAAATCATAACTCCCCTACCACCACTGTGCTTGAAAATTGGTATGAGGTCTTATTGCTGATATGGTGTGATTGGTTTTCGCCAATCATGGTGCTCTGTATTATGGGCGAACCTCTCCACTCTTGTCTGTCCAAAGGCATTGTTCAAGAAGTATTTTGGTTTGTTCATATGAAAATATGCAGACTTAGTCTAGGTTCACACTAGCAATCGGTCTCCACTTGGGGATTACGTTCCTCATTTCGCTTTAAAAATGTGGAGAGAAACGATCTGCAAGCAGTACTTCTCCCTCTGCATCTTTCTGCCCTTTCTGGGTGGGAACCGGGACGAAAACTGGCAGGACCTATTATAATTCCCCATAGGTCTGCAGGTTTTCAAGGGTAACCACTTTTTTAAGCAGATCAGATTTACAATCAGGGGAGAATCCCCAAGTGGACCCCCTGAATGGTGACCCAAATGCTAGTGTGAACCTAGCATCAAGCCATGTTGCCTGTTCTTTTGAGAAAGAAAGTGCTTCTTCTAAACCAGTGGTTCTCAAACTTTCTGACAGCAGACCTCCATTTTGGGCAAAACTTTTGTTCGGGAATCCCCACTACCATACTTAGTTTCAATTGAAAAAAAAAAAGTTTGCTATATTCAATCTCTATTCTGCTTTTCAGCTGTATACTGCCTCTGTTTTGCTTAGTCTTTCTTCACACATGCCTGTTACCCACACACTTAAATGATTTTCCCTGCTACCGTCACATTCCCTACATGCTCAGCTCTGCTGTATGCATGTTCTCTACACCCACAGCTAGTTGTACTACCTTCATGTTTTCCTCCTCCACACACAACACTGAGGCCCCTCGTTTTCCTTCCTGCACACGATCGCTCCGCCATACACTCTCAATACACTCAGCGCTACTGCCCACATTGTTTTTCCACACACTCATCTCTGCTACATCCACTTTACTTCACACACTCAACTCTGCTACTTGCACTTTCCCCTACACACTCTGCTACATCTACAATACCCCACACACTCAGTCTACAACATACACTTTCCACTAAGTCTACATTTCCTACTAGTTAGACAGTGTTAACTCACACTAGACAGTCTTGAAATGTGCCAGATTTATCACAGTTCCTGATGTTGGATGATAAAACTGGTGGATCTTTATACTGTCTAGTCAAAGTATATAGCTATTATATTTATAACTATTAGATGGTTTACTTATGCTATGTTTATACTAACATTGCATCCCTATAAGTTTGGGTAAGGCGATCTGAACAATGGAGAGGCGGACCTCTAAAACTGGTTACACACGAAACCTGGCAGACCCCATCGTCGTATTTAAACTAAAACTGGCAAAACTGATTTTCAGATGGAGACTCCGGCACAGGTGTGAATGTAGCCTTAAAGTCAGAATCTCTGGCACAGTTGTGGCACATATTGTTGCAAGATGACTGTCAAACTAGCCTCTAAAAAGGGTTTAAAACTAGATGTCTCTAAAATGTGCCTATTTATAAAAAAAAAACAAAACCAAAAAACAGAATATAGACGCAGCCAGCAAATGTCCCTCACATACCATGAAATTCATGAATATTCTTCAAGCGTTTTTTTTTTTTGGGCCTATTCACACGGTGTAAATGCGTGTGTATTTTGGCAAAATACACGTGTAAAAAATACACGTGTAAAAATAAGACTCCCATTGACTTCAATGTCATTTTTTTACACATGTAAAAATACATGTCAAAATACACGTGTAAAATGTCATTGAAGTCAATGGGAGTCTTATTTTTACACGTGTATTTTTTACTTGTGTATTTTGCCAAAATACACGCGCGTTTACTTCGTGTGAACGGGACCTTTGTGATATTTTTAAGTCACAAATCTTTTGACATGCATTTTCTTGAGTCATTTTTTTTTTACCTAAAGAGAAGTCCATGACTGAACAAAATGCCATATCCTGAGCATGCTGGGATTTGCAAAAAATACTGGAAACAAAATCGCCGAGGAAAAAAAAACTGTGATGTACAATAGCAACATAGTGAGTGAGATCTAAACAAACTTCATCCACATGCTGAGATTAAAACCTGCATAGTAAAGTATCTTGCACAGGAGATTTTAAACCTGCAAAAATAATTAATAGGTAATTCAAAGGCTGAATTCTTTAGGGGCTGAAATCATTAGGTACGTGTGGGTGGCTTGTGGAGTAATGCAATTCAGAATTTTCCTGATGAAAATTCAGAAGTGTGTTCATCCCATATGACCCCAGCCTATGGCTCAATTCATATATGTGCTGTACCCAAACCCAGGAGTAAATCATAGTAGTAAGGGGCAATGCATCCTTTGTTCTGTTTGGACTGTGTAAGCTTTCCTCTTTTATAATCTCTGCTATGATCTAAGAGACCATAAGCATATAGCTAAGGAAGCCGAACAGTCATCTTCTTCATTATAACTGTGTGACAGAACTTGTATAATCATCATCAGTAACTGTCATAGACATTTCTGTCCCTCCTGAGGAGAACTTGTGTGAAACCATCCACACTATTTCATCATATGGTGACTAAGATTGTGACCCCTGGAAAGAACTGAAAGACATGTAATTTTTAGGGGTGGGGTCACCGTAAGACTTGATGAATCAATAGCAGCAAAAAGTCCCATTAATTTAGAAGGGAAAAAGAATAACTAAATAAGGTAATATTAGCTAAATTATATATATACATTGGTGGAATAGTTACATAATTTAAAAAAAAATTGCCAGTGCTGCTTAAAGAATAAAATTGCCATAGACTAGGGGTAATATGTGGCTATGAAACTACAGTCGCTAGTAATCCAAACCTGGAGCACTAGAGACAGTCGTGTCACACCAACTTGAAGGTTGCAAGGCAAAAACATTTACTTTAATATCATGTAATGCAGCAAGTGAGACCTTGGTTATACAACATGCATTGCAGTGATGGTTACCATGTAGCACTAACCTTAGTCTGCACAGTAGAGAAAGTTTTTACTTACCGTTCCCCACCAAAGTGAGTCCGCATACGTTGAAAATTCATTATTTGCATCTTTCTCTGCCAGGTATACCAGGAAGGAGGCAAAAATTAGCACCAGAAAACCAATGTACCATGCAGTGATGAGCTCCTGCAGTGCAAGGAACATATACAAAATGTTTGACAAGTGTTTCCGAAAGTCATATAAGAATTGATTTATTTAGTAAAATAACAATAATATAAAAATATATATATTATGTTGCGTTCATCTGGAAATGTACAAGAGAAGAAAAATCGCACTTTTTTTTTTTTTGACATTTGCAGTAGAATAAGGGAATGGCACAGCAAGAGTTACGCTCTAAAACAGAAGATTTTCTGGCTTAGGCTTTAAGGGTGCATGCACACGATGTAACGTGGCACTGATTCTTGCATGACAACTCATATAAGGATCAGCGCTGCAAAACAGAATCCCATTGACAATGGGTTCTGTTTAGCGCAAAACAGATTGAAATCAGTGGGTTAAAAAGCCTCCCATTGATTTCAATGTTTTACGCACACTAAACGGAACCCATTGAAATCAATGGGATTCTGTTTTGCAGCGCTGATCCTTACATGAGTTGTCATGCAAGAATCAGTGCCACGTTACATTGTGTGTATGCACCCTCAGGCCCAACAAAAACATTCAATGTGCTTAAAGTCATATGGCTACCTCACCAGGAAAATAGAAAAAAATAGCTTGTACAATACAACAATCCCAAAATCAGCAAAACTTTTTACGACAAAACTGACTTAGGTTGGATGGCAATGTAAAAGCTGTGCAAGTGTAAATGTCCAAATTAGGTCTCAAATCGCATGATGCTCTTTTACTTCTGAGTCTTGCTGTATTTCCAGTCAAAAGATCATTGTCCCATAGGGTATTTCCAAAAGAGGAAACAGAATAACAGGAAAGCTGACTTTTTCACAGTTCCGCAAGCTGGGCATGACAAATTGGGCACTGAAATAACATATACCTGATACACCTTTCAATTTTCATTTTGTATCATCCATTGCATTTTTTTTGTAAACCATATTTTCGGTCAAAATGCTCATTATACCCCTTGTTAAAGGGTGCAGTTTCTAAAGTGGGGTCACTTTTTGGATGTTTCTGTTGTATTGGTACTTTATGGGCTCTGTTAAAGCAACATGGCACCCAAAAATATCCCAGAAAAATCTGCCCTCTAATAGCCAAAGGGTCAGTTCACACGTGAACTGCCCGCGCGGGTTTTGACACCGAGAGAGACGCGGTGAGCCGCGTCTCTCTCTTGTCAAAACCCGCCTGCCGCGACCATCGCGGTCGCGGCTTTCCCCTCCGCTGTCGGCTCAAATGAATGAGCCGACATAGGAGGGAGCTGTCGGGGGCGGAAGCCACGCGGCTGAGCCCGCGCGGCTTCCGCCTGAAGAAAGGGCATGTCCTTTCTTTTCTCGGCCCGCCGCTAGCGGAAAAAAAAAGCCCGGTGGTCTACATAGACCACCATTGTAAAGGGGCGGATTTTGAAGCGAAATCCGCTGTCAAAATCCGCCCCTTTGCCTACGTGTGAACTAGCCGAAATAGTGCTCTTTCCATTCTGTGCCCCGCCATGTACCAAATACGGCGGCTTATGACCACATATTGGATATTGTCATGTTTAGAAGTTGTGTAAATGGGAGAATTTTTTTTAATTGGGTAACTTAAAGAGAACTTTTCATGTCCTCAGGCACATGCGGTTTTATATATTGCTAGACAGCCGACAGTGCGCTGAATTCAACGCACTGTCGGCTTTCCTTTTATGTGCCCCAGGGCTGGAGATATTGGAGCCGTTATAGTGGCAATGGTCTCTGCCCAGTGTCAGAAGGGCGTTCCTGACTGTCTGGCTGGGCTGTGAGGAAAGTACTGAATTCAGCGCACTGTCAGCTTTCTAGCAGTATATAAAACCGCATGTTCCCGAGGACATGAAAGGTCCTCTTTAAAGCTTCTCAAAGTTATTGCCACATAAAAATACACATGTCAGTTTTGAAAAATTATCCAACATTGCAGAAACGCAGATTTTTTAGTTGTTATTGCAGATTTTCCTGCAGTTTTCTGAGCCATAGCCAGTAGCTAAGGCCCCATGCAGTGAATTGCTGCAAAAAATGCTGTGGAAAAGACCACAGCATAAACTAATCACATTTTGATTTGCATCTCCATAATAAGGTTATTTCTGCGTTTCTTCATTGGTTACAAAGATTTGTTCCAGTTGCTATTAATGGCTCTTAGAAGGCTCTATTACTGGTTTAGAAGGCATTTTGGTTGGGGCTCACTTTCTTAAAGCCTTACTGCTCTGCGCTATACTATTGTGTTGGGCTGAGCGTATAGTTAATGTTCCCTTGGAGTTTACTGTGTGAAGTTTTAGAAAATTGTCTGCATATGTAGGTGCTTCAATATGTTTTTTTTTTTTTTTTTTACAAAATATTAGCAAAAATAATACTTAAATATAGACATTTACGATATAAATGCACCATAAATGACATTTACACATTGGGAGCTACCATACAGTTAGGGACCAGAGGGTTTCTTGGATAATATAGTAAAGATTATTAATGAACATTTATTTCCTACATTAAAATGAGGGATATTTTAGGTGCAAAAGGAACAGACGAACTTGGGTTCCTTGGTATGGACTGTCCCTCCAAGTACCTTTGGGAGGGGAGGATTTAATTTTGTAAACCTAGAAAACCACTTCAACTGTCCGCAATATTCTAAGGGCCTTACGTTTTAGAAATAAAAAACAGTGCAAATTAGAAGTATCAGCTAATCAAGGGTTGTTTCACCTTCCAACCTGCACTGAACATCAAAACTAGAATCTGGATACTATGAATGAAACGCGCTTTGTTAAAGGGGTTGTTCAGCCTATTGATACTGGTGACCTCTTTAAAGGGGTTGTCCCGTCACAAGGATCCTATCTATAATGCTTGTAAATGTGAATGTAAGACTTTTCCTAAATACAATGCTTCAGCAAAACTGCTTTGTTTGGCCACTATCTCACTTTATTCATTTTTTTGTGGCCACAGCCCTGACCTAGCTGCTCCTGAGTCAAGTGATGTGTCTGCCTGCTCTCAGGGGGGAGGGAGGAGGGGCTAAGTGCACGGGAGCGAGCCTGGAGGGGGGGGGGGGATAGTTTACCCTTTGGGGGACAGGTGAAGCCTGCAACATCTCTATGCTTCTGCCCTGCATGAAGCAAGCAGCGGCAGAAGCGATGCTGTTATTCCGGGGGGGGGGGGCGGAGGAGTGGAATAACAGCATCTCTTCTGCCGCTGCTTGCTTCATGCAGAGCAGAAGCACAGCGATGTTGCTGGCTTCACCTATGCCGGCATCTAACTCCCCGGCATCCGCTGTAATAGGCGGATGCTGGGGACTGTTAAGACGCCGGCACAGGCACATCGCTTGAAGACAGCAGCGGCAGAAGCGATGCTGTTCCGCTCCGCTCCGGGGTCACATATGCAAAGCCAAGCGGCGAGATGCCGCCGGCCCTGCGTGCAAGATCATACACCAGTCTAACCTTCACAATGCAAATACAGACCCGCAGGGTGTTGGGTCTGTATTTGCATTGTGAAGGGTAGACTGGTGTATGAGCGCGCACGCAGGGCCGGCGGCATCTCGCCGCTTGGCTTTGCATATGTGACCCCGCCCACCAACGACGAGACAAAGCCGGAAGACAGAAGATTTTAGAGGAACGAAGACGGGTAAGTATGCGACATGGGAGTACCCCTTTAAGATAAGCCCTCAGTATCAAAAGGCTGGAACACCCCGGAACAAAATGCAGCGTTTTACAGTCACTGCAATCTGGTTGGAATTCTAGCGAATTCCATCCACACCTTGTAGTAAAATACATGCAGCAGACATGCTGTGATTTCCAACACTGTCAAGGTTTTGGAAATTGCAGCATGTCAATTATACATACGGAAACACCAGCAGTTTCCCTGTAGTTATATAACAGAAGCAGTAAGCCTGCAGAGGAAACCTCTGCAGACTTTCTGTGAAAAGTACTGCGGGAAAACTGTGATGTGCTGCTGTCTCGGTTTTTCCCGCTACACTTTTCTGCTGCAGCCCGCTATGTGGGGTCTAGGCCTAAGGGGGGGGAGGGGGGGGGGAGTTTCCAAGACTTGAATATTGATGCTCTGTGACCTCTTTCCTGTGCTGATGATGTTGACGTTTAATTCTCATTAAAGTGAATGGGGCTATGCAGCTATGCCATGCACAGCTCCTATCTAATGTACGTTGTTGTCCTTCGTATTCAGTGAAGTGACTGAAATGTTCACCAGAATGATGTGGCCTCTTCAACCAGCTAATCTCTGGCAGTTCTGGATATCAGATCCTTACTGATCACATAATGATTTCCAAAGGACAGGTCTTCAACATACAAGTCCCAGAAATTCCCTTTAGGCCGGGGCCCCACGGGCCGGAAACTACGTGATTTGGCCGCGGCGGAAACGCCACAGGAAAAATTGTGGCATTGTACAGTACTTGCAAAGGGGATGGGATTGATGTGAATGCCAAGCCCACTTTGCAGAAAAAATCGCAGAGTGGACACGCTCCGATTTCCAAAGCCATTGCGGTTTGGAAAATTGCAGCATGTCAATTATATCTACGGAAACGGTGGTTTTCCCATAGATATAATTGTAACAGAAAGTCAGCGGAGGAAAACTTTGTGAACTTTCTATTCAAAGCACTGCGGGAAGAACCGCAATGCGTTTACGCCGCGGTTGTTCCGGCCCGTAGGGCCTTAGCCTTAGGCCCCACATTGCAGAAACACAGCTTTTTTGTTTGCGTATTTTTTAACCAAAGCCAATAATGGCTACAAAAGGAATGGGAATTATAATGGAAGCTCTTAGGCTCCGTTCCCACGGACTTTAGAATACAAACATTGATTGACCTTTTCAAAGGGAATTGTATGACTATATGATGTATTTTATATTCCCTTGATACCATGCTTGTTTATAGAATTATGCTATCATGTTACCTATGGAGATTATCTACTATTAAGCAGCTTTCACTCTGTGGTTTCCTCCTGCTTTATATACCTTTGGTTTGTAGCCATTTGATATAGTATATATGTTCCCATAGCATGTTATGACACTTAGCTTAGGCTTTATATTAAGTCAGCTTGATGTTTTAAAATACTCTGCTTTTGATAATATTTATAGGACCCATATACCGTATATGTGTAATTCCACGTGGTCTTATGTTGACTTCATTTGCATATGTTTTTCTGGGTCTTATTATTATATTGCATTTCCCTTGAACCACACTATCGTGTTTTTTAGGAGGCATACACATATATGTATATTAAGACTTTAGGTCTGTAAACTTTTTGTACTACAGCAGGGGTGCTCACACTTTGTCAGCATGTGAGCTACTTTATAACATGACCAAGTCCAAAGATCTACTACCCACTTCTTGTGGGCGGGCCGAGGCGTTTCTGTGGACGGGGCATGTCTGTGGACGGGGCCGGATACGTGGCAGACACCAGAGATCCCTGGCTGCATCTCGCGATCGACCCATACGTCCATTGCGATCGACCAGTAGATCGCGATCAACGTATTGGGAATCCCTGTACTACAGCAACTTATCGGTTACTTACTCATAGATATTTACTTACCTTGCCTGTAAAGTGCCCACGCCTGTTTGATGGTTTTGTGATACTAGAAACCAATTTTAATCATTTATGTGTATTTGTGCATTTATAATAAAATTTATATGTTGTTATATAAACTTTATAGTATTCTCTGGTTCGTTTTTCTGTTTATCCGTTCCCACGGAGTAACGCGCCGCTCATTTAGACATGTAAACAAGTGTCAGAGCGAGGCGCTTCAAAACAGATCCTATTGACTTCAATGGGTGCCGGCTTATGCGCGCTACCCATTGAATTCAATGGGTTATAAAGCCTCCCATTGATTTCTGCAATGTGGGGCCATAGCCTTAAACACAGGTTATTATACTTTACATAAGTCTTCATTAATTTCTACTTTATATTTGGTTAACTGTGATATTTTATATAAATACAGAATATTACCTAACATGCTCCAGCTCCTTACCTTACTGTGAGCATACACCACCGAGCCCAACAATTTCCAGGTTCCTCCCCTTCGGTCCATACGCACCATACGCAAGATCTGCAAAAATCTCATGCTGCGTAGGGCTGAAGTTGCAAAGATGTTACCTTGTGTCCCAGCAGCGATGACTGCCAGTGATGCTATTAAGACTATGAAATCTACAACATAAGGAATAATAAAATAGTTAAACGATATTACTTCACACTTGCTGTTTCATATATAATAATAATGTTTACAAACTTAGGAATAGCTAATGTCAGTGTCTGGAAACAGAGTTGAGAAACATCACCTAAACAGCTGCTAAAGAAAAACAATTACCTTCCAGGGTCAATGCACACAGAGTTTTTGGAGAGGAAAAAATCCGCTTCAGGAATTAGTGTTTTTTTCCTCCAGCACAGTGTATGGTCCTTGAAAAAACCGCTAGCGGTTTTTGAAGCATTTTTTCCAAAAACTGTCAAAAACCGCTTCTGAAGGTTCATATAAGTTGAAGTACTGTCAAGAGCTTATTGGTATAAAGCATTGTCGACAGCAAAGAGAACTGATGTTAAGAGTATAGTTACACACTTACATATCCTGGAGACCTCAAAAACACCACATCAAACAGTACAGTTCACGAGACTGGCACCTGTACAGCGCATTTTACCTTCATGCATCATATATGAAAATCTCAGCTGTGACTTTTCATGAAATATGCATGTCCTGACTAACACCTGCAGATTAAAATAGGTCACACACACATTTAAAATACAGTATTCCCAGTGGGCTTCTCTGCAGATTTGCTGCATTAGCCACATAGCTGGTCACAAACTTCTCAGGGATATTGTGTTTGCCTATGCTTAGATCAACAAAATGAAGTAGTTGCGAATACTACAAAATCACTATCAAGGATTTATTACATTCTGTACAATTCTGAGGCAACTTTACATGACATACATGAAGAAGTATAATGTTACAATACTATGCATTAGCACCACTTTATATACACTATCGGTTAAAGGGATTCTATCATTAGAATCCTTTTTTTCAGGCCTACCACTTCGGAATAGCCTTAAAGGGGCTCTATCATTGCGAAAAGTCATTTTTAGATAAGCACATCCTTGCATAGCCTTTAGAAAGGCTATTCCACTCAGACCTTTTGTATGTAAATTGTCTCAGTAGATTTCGAACTAGTCTGTTTTAAATCATATGCTAATGAGCTCCCACCATGCACTGGATGTGTCTCATGTGTGCATTGTCTGCTCTATGTGTACAGTCCTATGAAAAAGTTTAGGCACCCCTATTAATCTTAATCATTTTTAATTCTAAATATTTTGGTGTTTGCAATAGCCATTTCAGTTTGCTATATCTAATAACTGATGGAAACAGTAATATTTCAGGATTGAAATGAGGTTTATTGTACTAACAGAAAATGTGCAATATGCATTAAACCAAAATTTGACCGATGCAAAAATTTTGGTACCCTTATCATTTTATTGATTTGCATACTCCTAACTACTTTTTACTGACTTACTGAAGCACAAAATTGGTTTTGTAACCTCAGTGAACTTTGAACTTCATAGCCAGGTGTATCCAATCATGAGAAAAGGTATTTAAGGTGGCCAATTGCAAGTTGTTCTCCTATTTGAATCTCCTCTGAAGAGTGGCATCATGGGCTACTCAAAACAACTCTCAAATGATCTGAAAACAAAGATTGTTCAACATAGTTGTTCAGGGTAAGGTTACAAAAAGTTGTCTCAGAGATTTAACCTGTCAGTTTCCATTGTGAGGAACATAGTAAGGAAATGGAAGACCACAGGGACAGTTCTTGTTAAGCCCAGAAGTGGCAGGCCAAGATAAATATCAGAAAGGCAGAGAAGAAGAATGGTGAGAACAGTCAAGGACAATCCACAGACCACCTCCAAAGAGCTGCAGCATCATCTTGCTGCAGATGGTGTCACTGTGCATCGGTCAACAATACAGCGCACTTTGCACAAGGAGCAGCTGTATGGGAGAGTGATGAGAAAGAAGCCGTTTCTGCAAGCACACCACAAACAGAGTCACCTGAGGTATGCAAAGGCACATTTGGATAAGCCAGCTTCATTTTGGAAGAAGGTCCTGTGGACTGATGAAACAAAGATTGAGTTGTTTGGTCATACAAAAAGGCCTTATGCATGGCGTCCAAAAAAAACTGCATTCCAAGAAAAACACTTGCTACCCACTGTAAAATTTGGTGGAGATTCCATCATGCTTTGGGGCTGTGTGGCCAATGCCGGCACTGGGAATCTTGTTAAAGTTGAGGGTCGCATGGATTCCACTCAGTATCAGCAGATTCTTGAGAATAATGTTCAAGAATCAGTGATGAAGTTGAAGTTACGCTGGGGATGAATATTTCAGCAAGACAATGATCCAAAACACTGCTCCAAATCGACTCAGGCATTCATGCAGAGGAACAATTACAATGTTCTGGAATGGACATCCCAGTCCCCAGACCTGAATATCATTGAACATTTGTGAGATGATTTGAAGCGGGCTGTCCATGCTCGGCGACCATCAAACTTAACTGAACTTGAATTGTTTTTTAAAGAGGAATGGTCCAAAATACCTTCATCCAGGATCCAGGAACTGATTAAAAGCTACAGGAAGCGACTAGAGGCAAAAGGAGGATCTACTAAATATTAATGTCACTTTTCTGTTGAGGTGCCCATATTTTTGCACCGGTCAAATTTTGGTTTAATGCATATTGCACATTTTCTGTTAGTACAATAAACCTCATTTCAATCCTGAAATATTACTGTGTCCATCAGTTATTAGATATATCAAACTGAAATGGCTGCTGCAAACACCAAAATATTTAGAACTAAAAATGATTAATATTAATAGGGGTGCCCAAACTTTTTCATAGGACTGTTTGTATAGCAGAAGCTGTTGTGCTGATTAGAGTTGAGCCGATCTTGACTTTTCAGGATCGATTTTAAAATCCGATTTCCGATCATTTTTCATTCGAACCCGATCTCGATCCCAATTCCGATCCCAATGTAAGTCAATGGGATTTTTTTAATTAATCGGAGATCGGATTTTAAAAGCAATCCTACCCCCTGGTGTCCACTTACCTCCAGAGATGGCTGGTCCTGTGCCCCGTGCCTTTATTCTTCGCCTCGCTGCTGCTCCACGCTGCTCTTCTCTCTTCGCTGCCCCTTCCCTGCCAGGTTAGGAGAGTGTGGGCGGGTTAGGAGAGTGTGGGCGGGTACTGGGAGGGGAGACGTCACGTCTCCCTGCCCTGTACCCGCCCACACTAAGTCACAAGCCCCGCCTACCTAGCGCTTTAAACACTAACCTGGGAGGCGGGGCAGCGAGGCAAGAAGAAGGAGGGCACTGTAGCAGTCATCTCTAGAGGTAAGTAGCTGCTAGAGATTTAGTTTAGCCTTCCATTCGAATGAATGAAGGCAGCCGGCGCGCAGGGGGTTAAGGCTGTGTGTCGGCTGCTTCCATTCATTCCTATGGAACTGCAGCGGAGCCTTCACACTGAATACACATTGTATACTCAGTGTGAAGGCTAAGCATTGCATTGTGGGAAAAAATCACCTATCTCGATCCCACATAAAAAGATCGTGTTCGGAATTCCGATGGCGATCGTGAAATTTTCTCGATCGCCGATCGGAATCCGATCTTTTCCGAACACGATCGCTCAACCCTAGTGCTGATGGCTCATCTCTGCTATACATACACATAAAGCAGACTGCGATCACAGAAACGTCTGGTGCACGGCAGAAGCTCATTAACATATGCATAAAAACAGATTTATTCAAAATCTACTGAGGCAATTTACATACAAAAGGTACGTGTGAAATAGCATTTCTAAAGGCTATGCAAGGATGTGCTTATCTAAAAATGACTTTTCCCAATGATAGAGCCCCTTTAAAAAAGGCTATTGTTCCCCTACCTTTAGATGTTTTCTCCACGCCACCGTTCCGGTGATATTCACGGTTTTCACTGTATGCAAATGAGTCTCCAGACAGCACTGGGGGCGTCCCCTGTGCTGCCTACAGACTCTCCAGTAACGCCCTCCATCTTCTTCTCATCTTCAACCGAAAGCGCCGACTGTGCATGTGTGGCGGCCATCTTCCTGTGGCTGAATGGACAATCGAGTAATAGGCCACAGGAAAATGGCTGCTGCACATGCGCAGTCAGCACTTTTGGTTGAAGACGTGGAGAAGAGGAGGTCGTGAGAAGAAGATGGAGATTATCGCTGGAGAGCCTGCAGGCAGCACAGGGGACACCCCCAGTGCTGTTTGAGTGCAGGGCGACCGCCCCCAGTGCTGTCTGGAGACTCATTTGCATACAGTGAAAACCATCAGCAAGTGAAGACATCTAAAAGTAGGGGAAGAATAGACTTTCTTAAGGCTATTCCGACGTAGTAGGCATGAAAAAAAGGATTCTAATGATAGAATCCCTTTAAGGCAAACCTCCATACTGGAATAAAAAAATATATAAGTGCCTATAGGGGATGATAACCTGCTATTAAATTTCCTACGATCTTTTATCTTGGCTGCTTTTTAGCTCCACTCCACTAGGGCAGGGTTGTGATCTGTGGTTACAGTTTAGCTATAGTCTAGAAGTATGGTGTAGTCTGTGACAGGCCCCATCTCAAATCATTGGTTCCGGCTGGTGTTCTCCTCCAAAAGAGCAGGAAAAAAATTGATGTATAATTTTTTGACAGAAGATTGAGTTATTTGATCATTGAAATGTCTGCCTTTTTCTATGTTAAGAAGTGTGGAGCTGATGCTATCAGTGAGATAGCCTCCCCTCCATGACTGTGCACACAGAGATACTGTTATGTCAGTCCAGGTAGCTGCAACGGGGCTAAGGGATAGCAGTAGGGAATCTCGCCCTGCACTACTCCCACTAGCTATCCCGGTCCCTGCCTCACGGGTGTGGGTCGGCTGTACTCAGGCTAAGCCTGACCCCGACAGCTCCTCTCTCACTGACACCGTAGGCCTAGAGGGAAGGGGGAGAAGGAATGCCCTATAAGATCTCTAGGGACTGGAGACTAAAGGGGGTCACCCCTAACGAACAAGTGAAGCTGCTACTGACAGGGACTGACAAGGGTGTGCGCTGACTAACAACACAGGAAACATGTAGGAAAGAATTCCCCAAACCAATATGGGAAGGAACCATACACTAGGAAACAAACACAGGGAAACTGAGTAGAAATCAAAGGATAAGGCAATTCACTCACACAGTCAATTATACACGGAGGGAGGATTGGTGAACACAGAAGGGAAAACACACACACCAACTTGTTCACCCAAAACCTCCCAAAAACCAACCACGGAACTTCCTCTATCCAAGATAACCACCTACTCCTCCTGCTAAGGCCTAGCTCTGTAAAAGCGACACTCAGCACAGAACCATGGGAGGCATGGGTTTAAATACAGAGTAGAGACCACTCCTCCCAGGTGCAAATGGGAGGACAGACTAATTAACCAGGAAATCAAGCTGCCTACCAACAGTGCGTGCGAGCAAGTCAGAAGGTGTGCACCAATACCCACGACAGAAAATACTCCTAACAGGATCCTCCCCTCAAGGAGAAGACTCCGGATTCTCTAGGAGCATCCTTCTTCGGGAACTCCTTGTGGAATTTCTCCACGAGTCTGGGGGCTGACATATCCGACTCCAGAACCCAAGAATTATCTTCAGGACCGTATCCCTTCCATGCCACCAGATACCGTAGCTTCCCCCGAACATATTTGCTATCCAGAACGCGGGATATCTCATACTCCCCGGACTCAGAAACTGGTGGAACTTTAACTGGAGACGTTCCCTTCTTGGCCTTCTTTAACAAGGAGACATGGAACACCCGGTTTATCTTCCACCTTTTAGGTAGTTGCAGCTGCGCCGCCACTTCATTTACCATCTTGATAATCTTAAAAGGACCCACAAACCTGGGACTCAGCTTCTTGCTAGGAACCTTCAACCTGATATTCTTGGTGGACAACCAAACCATCTCACCAGGGAAGAACTGCAACTCTCCTCTCTTCCTATCCGCCTGGACCTTAGCCTGGTGCGACGCCCGCACCAGATTCTCTCGGATACGGGACCATACCCCTTGCAGCTTTTTAGAAAATAGCTCCTCCTCCGGAACTGGGGACGAAATGGAAGAAAATACTCCGAAAACAGGATGTCTACCACCGGAGCAAAAAAAAGGTGTGGTACCTGTGGCGTTGGAATCATGGTTGTTTAAGGAAAATTCTGCCAGGGGAAGAAAGTCAGCCCAATTATTCTGATTCTCTCGAACAAAACACCTCAAAAACTGTTCCACATCCTGATTCTTCCTCTCTGTTTGCCCGTTAGACTCCGGGTGAAACCCGGAGGAAAACGACAGTGTAACTCCCAACCTGCTGCAAAAAGCCCGCCAGAATTTAGCCACAAATTGCGGACCCCTGTCCGAAACGATCTCCTCGGGAAGACCATGCAACCTTACAATTTCTTTAATAAATGCCCCTGATAGTGTCTTGGCACATGGCAGCCTGGAAAACGGGATCAAATGGCACATTTTCGTGAAGCGGTCAACGACTACCCAAATGACCGTGAAACCCTTAGACACTGGAAGGCCCGTGATGAAATCCATAGACAGATGAGTCCAAGGTGCCTTAGGAGGTTCTAACGGATGTAGAAGACCGTGGGGACGGGTATGCGACGCCTTGGCTCTTGCACAGACCGAACATTTTTGAACAAACTGCAAGACATCCTTACTCCACCCTGGCCACCAAAAATTCCTAGTCACCAATCTCATGGTCTCTGAAACCCCCGGGTGACCAGCAAGAACCGACTCGTGACACTCCCTCAGGAGACTTTGTCGGAGAGTAGTTGGGACAAACAGCTTGTTTCTAGGTATCTTGGAAGGTGCAGCGTGTTGCGCTTCGATCAAGGCTTTCTCCAATTTCGTGCCCAATACTGCTACCACCACTCCATCCCCAAGAATAGTGGCAGGCGCCTCTCGTTCCTCATCGGTCGACATATACCGGGATAAAGCATCAGCCTTAACATTCTTTGAACCCGGCACATAAGTCACGGTAAAATGGAACCGCGCAAAAAATAGAGCCCATCTGGCCTGCCGTGCATGTAATCTCTTCGCCGACCCAAGATAAACCAAATTCTTGTGATCGGTAAATACCTGGACTGGCCTTCTGGCCCCCTCCAGGAAATGACGCCAATGTTCGAACGCTAGTTTTATTGCCAGTAGTTCTCTATCTCCGATGTCATAATTCCGTTCAGAGGCAGAGAATTTCTTAGAAAAGAAGGCACAGGGATGCGTACCCTCCTCGAACTCCTGAGAAAGTACTGCTCCCACCCCCACCGAGGAGGCATCCACCTCCACTCGGAAGGCCAACCTCTCATCCGGCTGTCTCAAAATGGGAGCGGAGGAGAATCGCTTCTTCAATTCTTCAAACGCGGCTAGCGCCTCTGGCGACCACTTAGCACAGTCAGCCCCCTTCTTAGTCAAGTCCGAGATGGGTTTCACAACCTCAGAAAATCCCTTAATAAACTGGCGATAATAGTTGGAGAATCCCAAGAACCGTTGGACCGCCTTTAGGTTCTCAGGTCGCGGCCACTCCAAGACTGCCCTGACCTTCTCAGGATCCATCTCGAACCCCTTGTCCGATAGGATATAGCCAAGGAAACATAATTTATTGACCGCGAACACACATTTCTCCAGCTTAGCACTTAATTGGTTAACCCTCAGGAGATTTAAAACCTCTCTCACTCTCTCCCAATGAGTCTCCAAATCCGGGGTGTAAATGAGTATATCGTCCAGATAGACCACAACCCCCCTCCCTATGACGGCACTTAGTACATCATTAATAAAATTCTGAAAAAACGCGGGCGCATTGGTTAGACCGAAAGGCATCACCAGATTCTCAAAGTGTCCTAGGGGTGTGTTAAACGCTGTTTTCCACTCATCCCCCTTCTTGATTCTCAGCAAGTTATACGCCCCACGTAAATCTATTTTACTAAACCAGCGAGCTCCCGTAATCTGGCTGAAAAGATCCGAGATCAACGGGATGGGATAGGGATTCCGCACCGTGATTTTATTAATCTCCCTAAAATCCAAACAAGGGCGCAACCCTCCATCTTTCTTCTTTACAAAGAAAAACCCCACTGCTACTGGGGACTTAGATGGGCGAATATGCCCCACCTCTAGACTCCCCTCAATATACTCTTTGAGCGCCTCCCTCTCCGGAATAGTGAGATTGTACAACCTTGTCTTGGGTAACACTGCATTAGGTATAAATTTAATCGAGCAATCATAGGTGCGATGTGGTGGTAATGTCTTGGCTGTCCTTTCCTCAAAGACCTCCCTGAACTCACATATTTCTTGAGGCAAATTGTCTATAGACAAAGACATAACGGATATGGGCAGACATCGACCATTACACCCCTGCCCCCAAGAAACTACTGTCTCGGTCTCCCAGTTGATAATAGGGTTATGTTGCTTCAGCCAGGGCCACCCCAAAACTACTTGTGCTGGTAACTTAGATAACAAGAACAAGTCAATCTCTTCCCTGTGGCCACCCACAATAAACTCCAGACCCTCCACCTGTTTGGAGATGACAGATTGCTGTAGAGGGGTCTTATCAATAGCCCACACCGGTATCTGAGACTTCAAGACCAAAGGACTCACCCTTAGTTGCTCGCAAAACTCTGAGTCAATAAGGTTGACTGCCGAACCACAATCAACCAAAATCCGGCACTTCTGCCCATTTACCCATCCATCAAGGGTCAACCCGGCAGTCTGAGTACAGGAAATATGCACACCTCCCTCCTTAGTAGGTTTTCTCCCTTTACTCTCAATAGACCTGGGGTTAATACCCTCCTTGGCGAACCATTCTCTGGAGGGGCATACCCTTGCTACATGTCCCATCCCTCCACACACAAAACAGCGTACTGTGCGGGACCCTTCACTCTTGGGTCTAGCACTTCGCACAGTGGCCCCAATCTGCATGGGTTGGTCCCCCGGGTCCTCTCCAAAAACAGAGAATTGAGGAGGGCTAACCCCCCCAGGACTCTTGTCTCCACGCTCCCGGAGGCGCCGTCCAACTCTAATTGCCAGCTGCATGGCCTCATCTAGATCTCCCGGAACAGGGTGAGAAACTAGATGGTCTTTAACCTGGTCCGAGAGCCCTGTCTCAAACTGACTAAGTAGAGCGGGGTCATTCCAGTGTACTTCTGCTGCTCACCTACGAAACTCTGTGCAATATTTCTCTATAGCGTGATCCCCTTGCACCACACGTCGTAGGTTATACTCAGCCGTGCGTACCCTGTCTGGGTCGTCATACAGTAACCCCATTGTGGAGAAAAACGCCTCTACAGTTAGTAAGCAAGCTGAGTCGGCTGGTAACGAATGTGCCCAGATGAGGGGATCATCTCTCAATAAAGTAATAATAATCCCAACTCTCTGTACCTCAGAACCGGAGGAAAACGGCCGTAGCCGGAAATACAAAAGACAGTCCTTTTGAAATCGGAAAAAATCTGACCTCTTACCTCGGAAGGGTTCAGGTAAGCTGACTTTTGGCTCCAGAGGCCGACCCACAGGGGCGCTACTCACCTGCCTCTGTATGCCCTCCACCTGAGAGGCTGTGTGTTGAGCCAACTGCTGTACTTGAGATACGCCAGAAGCTTGGATGGCATCCATTCGTAGCTTGATCCCCTCCATTTCAGTGGAAATCTGCTGCACCGCCTGGTACAACTGTTTCAGGTCCGTCATAATGCAAACGAACCCTTTTTTTTTTTTTTTTTTTTTAACCGGCTGAGTGTACTGTTATGTCAGTCCAGGTAGCTGCAACGGGGCTAAGGGATAGCAGTAGGGAATCTCGCCCTGCACTACTCCCACTAGCTATCCCGGTCCCTGCCTCACGGGTGTGGGTCGGCTGTACTCAGGCTAAGCCTGACCCCGACAGCTCCTCTCTCACTGACACCGTAGGCCTAGAGGGAAGGGGGAGAAGGAATGCCCTATAAGATCTCTAGGGACTGGAGACTAAAGGGGGTCACCCCTAACGAACAAGTGAAGCTGCTACTGACAGGGACTGACAAGGGTGTGCGCTGACTAACAACACAGGAAACATGTAGGAAAGAATTCCCCAAACCAATATGGGAAGGAACCATACACTAGGAAACAAACACAGGGAAACTGAGTAGAAATCAAAGGATAAGGCAATTCACTCACACAGTCAATTATACACGGAGGGAGGATTGGTGAACACAGAAGGGAAAACACACACACCAACTTGTTCACCCAAAACCTCCCAAAAACCAACCACGGAACTTCCTCTATCCAAGATAACCACCTACTCCTCCTGCTAAGGCCTAGCTCTGTAAAAGCGACACTCAGCACAGAACCATGGGAGGCATGGGTTTAAATACAGAGTAGAGACCACTCCTCCCAGGTGCAAATGGGAGGACAGACTAATTAACCAGGAAATCAAGCTGCCTACCAGCAGTGCGCGCGTGCAAGTCAGAAGGTGTGCACCAATACCCACGACACAAAATACTCCTAACAGATACCTGTCAATCAGCGTGGAAATTTGGGCATGTGTACTATATATAACAGGGGCACATGTGATCATTGTTACAGCATAGACAAATACAGACCTTGCTGGCAATTCTAATATCTAGGAAGAATTTGTAGCCGTGTAGGTAATATATAAATGTAGGAGGTTTGTCTATGCTATTTATCAAAGCCATAAAATTGTAGAATGCAGCAAGTTAAGTCTATTCATCCCATACAAATATTGACTGTATGCTTTATAAAAGGACAAAGTCAATGAATGTGAAAATATTTCAGTTGTTCTGTTCATCACACAGCTTACTATACCAAACACAATAAACTAAAAATGCTACTTTCAGCACATTTAATGTGTTGTGTGAGATCATGTGAATAGCCCTTTGGGGACAAATGATCCCTATTTCATCTTACATGTCACTGCTAAGGTAAAGGACTAAACACAGCGCACCTTTGTGACCTGAAGAAAATGTGTTTTTGTGCCAAGCCTTTTATTGATTACACAAGTCAGTTCAAGCAAGAAATGTATATATATATATATATATATATATATATATATATATATATATATACTGTATATATGTATTTTTCGGATAATAAGACATGTATTTTTTTAAGATGGATTACAATGGCTAGTCATCTGTTTGTGTCCGTTTTGCAATCTCTTTTTCCCTTTGCGCATGCTCAGAATGAAGAAGAAAAAGAAAAACAGATTGGTCAAAATCAGACGCAAACTGAAAAAAACTGACAGCAAACTGACACAAACGGTCCTGTTTTTGATGGGTACCCATCGACTAGCCTTCTAAAAAGACATATTTGGGTATCCGCTGTGTAACCTTTTGAAATCTGACGGCTGATACAAAAACAACCAACACACAGCCGTTTTTCGTGGTTGTGTGACTAAGCCCTAAGACTGAGCTTATGCTACTAATAAAACTTACAGTCAAGTTATTACAATGAATAAAACTAATTATTATACTATTACAATTAAAGATGAAAGTAAATAATAATACACAGTAAGAATAAAAATGCACACAATAGTATTCACAATACTGCAAAAAAGCATCTTCCCTTTCTTGTTGCTCAGATAAAAAGGGACTGGAATAAATAACATTTTTGAACTATAATGTATGCACCAAAGTTATCAGATACCTTTTGATCTATGTAAAAAAATAACTGGTTACACCATTTTGGGCGGTCATAACTGTAAGCAAACTACTGCAATATTATAATACAACCTAACTGTCTGAAATGGGTTTTAAAGCCATTTCTAATGTTCTGGAAGCACAGTAAGAGCCATTATGTCCAATAGTGACAGCTTGTAACAGCAGCAAATACTTCCAGGAGTAGATGGTCTTGCCAAATTAGGCTTTGTGCACACTACATCTGAGAATTTCACTGGCTGCGTACGTCAGGAAATCTTCCTGAGGCATAACTCCAACAGAAGACTTCAACATATGCAACTGTACAGGCATACAGTGGCATACGTTGTCCATAGGGTCCCATTGTAAAAAAAAAAACCAAAAAAACAATATCTATTTATTTATTTTTCAGTGGCTTTTTTGTATAGGAAACAGCATTGTTCTCCGCTATTCTATATGGTTAACAGCAGTCAAAGGGATAAACTTTTGTGAATGGAGTCCTATGAATATGATTAAGGCCAATTGCAGGCGACCATGTGCTTTCCTGCAGCCGTGAATTAAAGGCATGGGCGGCACATGGAGAACGTGCGGATTTCACCCACGTGCCGCCTGTGCACCAGCCATGCTTCCATGGTCCTTTTGTTAAAGGAATAGGAGGCACGGAAGCAGGGCCACAAAATCAGACAGGAATAGGACTTGTTCTATATTTTGTGGTCCGGACCGTCCTGGATTATATATAACCTAGATGATTGTAAACAGTATTTGTAGCTCTTTGACCCCTGCCCTTCCACTCTGACAGGATCTTTTGATATTCACTTTAAGTGTTTTTAAATGTATGTCACACACTATGTTCCATGTACTGTTCTCTAATGGATTGATAAAGGGTTCTGCGTAGCCTGAAACACGTTCCTATTGAGACTACAAAACGAATCAATATTATTATAACACTGATACCAGCCAACATCATTACGTAGCTTCCACCACGTTGGCTTTGCACCTTCAGTGGGGCTTTGGGATTTATTCCATTTGTTTCTAGTTTTAAGGTATATACACCAGGAGCTTTTCCAGCTGTATACATTAATCATACAACTCTGAGGAAATGCACACAAAGGCTACTGATACTCATCCAGGAAGGATGTTTAACCTATTCCATATTTTATATGTTTAATCTATTGCACATTTTTCATGCTGTTCAGCTATTTCTCACAATTAAATAGTTAATATTTATTTTCCCTAGCTGTAAAATATCTCTTTACTAAGATTTACCACATTCATGGGTTAATTGTCTTGTAGTAACTGAATGGTAAAGAGAGATGTATGTTTAACATTCGGGAGTCTGAGAAAGATGGGTGCCAATAGTGACTGCACTCAGCTTTACAAGAAATTAGTATCAGAATTTGTATGCCTGACATTCACAATATTTACAGGTGGGACAGAGGATAAGGACACTGCTTTCTGGTACTGTGTTCTCCTCGTAAAAAGACGTGGTGACGCGTATTGTTTAAAACTTGCTGAACAGCCTTTTTCTCTTTACACAGTCCATCTATTAGCCATGACAATGCTGCCGCTGCAATATCTTCCCTAGCCCACCTCTCCATGTTCTCCAACACTACTACAATGGGAGACAAAACCCCATTCTGCAGCTGTTCTGCTGACGGAGAAGATGGAGAGAGGAAAAAGTCTTTGTCCCTTAGGAATTATAACATCTGGAGACATACAAAAAGGGGAATGGAAATACAGAGTAAAGGTACAGACTGGAAACAATATCATACAGAAATGAAGAATGTATAATACTGAGGAAGACAGGCCAGTGTCATATGAGATGCGTGAAGAAGAGGTAACCGGAGATAATCGGATTCGTATAGGTAACTGGTAATATTGAACTTCTTACCGATAACACAAAAAGGTTTCCTTGCAAATCTCAGACGTCCCTTCCATCCTCTGTAACGACAGCAACACCCAGCAGACCAAATTCGGATCACATACTCCATGCCAAACACCACAATCATCACAAATTCCTGATGAGAATAGAGAACATAATGTAAATGTTAAGTAAAAGTACTATACCTGCATTCTTAGACTCTATTGCTTACATATAGGATATGCAGAATATACAGTTTGTCAAAATAGGATGTGACTAGCAGCTTTGAGACACCCCACTTATCTAAGCATCAAATTCTGTTGGATTCTTGTTCCGCTTGAAACCCGCTCTAAACCAATGGTCTTTCAGGTCTCAGAGAAGTTTGAGTATCAAAGGATCCTGCCAAAATAAGCAGGATCTGCTAACAAAGATACATTTTTTTATGAGCTGCTAACTCAATGATAACATAACATAACAATGCTTAAGTGGGTACTTAAGTGGATAAGCAGACCAACGGTTTTTGGATCGTGTAGCAATAACCAACTGTTACATAAAAATGACAACTTTTTCATAACTGTAGAAAAGATTCTGAACATGCTGGATTGTAGATGAACAGGTTGTGTGAATGTGCCCGAGAAGCAAACAACATTACCATATCCCAAATAGATGTGATGATTACACGAAAACAGCCATGAACAAGCAAAATAATAGCAAGTACTAAACAAAGCAAGGCTTTTCATTATTACTGATCATGATGAATGATCATCATTTACTCCAGGAGTTTTAGAATAGAAGTTGCAGGTCTCTAGGAAGCCTTACTTTCAGAAGACAATATAATACATGTAATGTGATCTTTTGGGATTTAAAAAGTAAGTACAATAAGTCCTTTACTAAAGATAAAAGCCATCCTACTCCTCAGAATACTTTAAAAGTATGTCAAATTGTCAATCCTTTGTGTAAGCTATCAGCACCTCCTTGAGGACCACTTTCCGAACATAAGCCCCACCACCAAAGACCTAATGAAGGCGAAACAATCCCTGGTGAAAACAAGCGTTTCCTTTGTGAAATGTTGCCTGGACTGTTTCCTTACTTATTTTGCTATCATATTCCTTTCAGTACCCCGAAGGAGTTGTCATGTACTGAAGCTGTCACACGACTGCGGCGAGAGTGAAGACTATAATGACATGCAGGGGTGTAGCTATAGGGGTGAAGCGCTAGCAGTAACTACCAGGACTTGGCTCTCCTATATAAAATATTACATTATTCTAAACAAGGTGGGTAGGGGCGCCTTAAGAGATTTTACATTGGGGTCTAGGGACTTCAAATTCGCCTCTGAAGCCATATAACCTCTATTTTCCCCACAGCAGGAAATAGTGACTGTCTGAGTATTAATGCTACACATAAGAATTAGTTAGAAAATAGTGACAAAAAAAATAAGTACTGAGTATCTACTAAAACTAGACATATTATTACTAGGGAATGTTTAACCTACCTTCCAAGCTTCAGCTCACCCCAGAACATACAATGGGGCAAATGTACTAATATTGACGCATTTGATTTAGTGAAACTTAAGATGGTCATACACTTCAGGTGTCTATTGACTGTACCCGCCATTTTCAATGGGTTTGTAGAACCATCTAACGTGTATGGGGGACTCCTGACTTCTCTCTCATGGCAGATGTTAAAATAGTTAAGGATGGGGCATATGAAATTAAACTGCTCAATTCTTTGGTTCTCAGGGAGATAAGCTATTTCCCTCTCCCAGTTCAGTACACATGAACTCTTTAGATAAGCCAAGTGTGCATGTGTATGATGGAGTCGGGTAAGTAAGCTGTCAGTCAAAAGAATACTCAACCTGACGCTATCTAAAGAATGGGGCAAGCTTTAGACTACACTGTTTTATCACACTGGTCTGTCCTGGATGATAAATTAGTTGCACCTTTAAAATGTCCAGTCACATTTATATCGTTTATTAGTTGCTTTACTTTGCACCAGAATTTTGCTACATATTTTTGCATCAGTTTCTATCCTAATTTTGTGTCCTAAAGAAACTGATCCATTAGCAAATGCAGTGCAAGCAAGCAGTCTGTTAGTAAGTAAATCCAATAGCAAGTACAGGAGTAGCCTGGCAATTAGTGGCCATATGTATTATCGCTTAGTGTGGGCTGTGTCTGTACTTGCCAATGCTTCAGATAGAAAAGTACTGGCGTGTCCTGGCAATTACGCATACGCATGTGACTGGCAGCACTGTATGGCAGCATCCTAAGGCTATACTCACATGACAGTGTGTCAATATTACTTTCAATGACTGTGAAATGTTCTGCTCACATGGCTGGTATTTTGACAGACTGTTTTCAAGGATACCTCAATACATGGCCATATTTAAATACCAAACATCCGCCATACCATTACCACGAATATCGGGAAGCGGATACATGGAGCTGCCTCGCGACCTCCTAGGGTTCCATGATCGTGACTTCTAATTGCAAAAAGATTGAACACTGATTGATTTTTTGGGACTAGATGTCTCAGTGCTGAAATTCCACACCAAATTCCTCACCATTTTCCTTCGTGTTAATGCACCAAGAGAGCCTCATGTTTCCTCCTCCATGTTTGACAGTTGGTGTCACGTACTCAGGAACCATCATTTCCCCTACTCAAAAACGTACAAAACTGTCCCAAGCGCTGCCCTAGAGGGGTTTTTTGCGTGTTTTTTTTCAAGATGGCAAGCATTGTGTTAATCACAAAAATAAGTAGAAAGTACTTAAGTGAAACTATCAGTGGCCACATTCTGCACGGTACATTGCATGCCGCTCTCAATCTTGATTAACAATCCTTTAACCCTTTTCTGACATCCAATGTAATAGTATAACAGATGTTGGTTATTAACATATGGTGGCTACTTAGGAGCTGTATAATACAGCGGAGGAGCAGGAGGAGCTGTATAATACAGCAGAGACCTGGAAGCGATGCCTGCACTGGTCGCAATTTTACACCCCCAGTGCCTTGGTTGAAGCTGACCAAGTTGCCATGTTCCTGATGGCACTGCAATTTTGGGATGGTCACCAGGATCCGGAACATGACAGTCGGGAGCCTATTGTATTTTCTAATTCTTGTTGAATTATCTTCACGTGTCAATACCAAACTCCAGACTACTGTAACTGGAGACAAGTTTTACTTATTTTCAGATTTATCCAGTTGATGTGGTAAAGCAGAGTAACTTGACAGACACTGATGTTGGCTATAAACAATCATTGCTTATATATTGTGGTCCGTCCAAAAAATTTTTAGATACAGGTTACTTTCATTGTACATAAAAAAAGCTATATGAGCTGTCATCAATCAGTGTCCTTTAAATGGGCATATGGTGCCAGGACATATAAAGTTACAGTCCAATACAGCATTGTATCCTGTGGGGTAATGCAGCAGCATGAACAGAGGAGAGTTCATTTTAGGGATTCAAACTGGGGAAAGGTTTATGTTAATTGAGATAGGCCTATCTGAAAAGATGCATTTTTAGTTTGCGCTGTAGAAATTGGGAGTTAAAATCTTATTGTCCGGCATTCCAGAGAAGTGGTGCAACTCGGGAGAAGTCTTGGATATGGAAGTGGGAGGGTCTGATAAGAGAGGATGTTAGTCTTATGTCATTGAGTGAATAGAGTGCAGGGGTTGGGCAATAGACAGAGATGAGGAAGGAAATGTAGGAAGGAGCAGCATTATGGAGAGCCTTGTGGATGAGGGTGATAAGTTTATATTGTATTTTTTTTTTTTTTTTTAAATGTAGATTGTGAGCCCCACATAGAGCTCACAATGTACATTTTTTCCCTATCAGTATGTCTTTGGAATATGGGATGGAAATCCATGCAAACACGGGGAGAACATACAAACTCCATGCAGATGGTTTTTAGCCCTTGGTGGGATTTGAACACCAGGACTCCAGCGCTGCAAGGCTGCAGTGCTAACCACTGAGCCATCGTGTGGCCCCAAGTTTATATTGTATTCTATATTGATTAGGCAGCCTGTGTAGTGACTAACATAGACTAGAGGCATCGCTGTAGCGTCTAGAATGATAGATGAGCATGGCTACTGCATTCAGAATAGATTGTAGATAGTAAAGTTTAGCAATGGGTAGACTAATTAAAAGGGATTTACAGTAGTCCAAGCAAGAGAGAATCAGGGCGATAATAAGGGTCTTTCCCGACATCCGACGTACTAGAAAGGATGCCAGGTGTTTAAAGATGGAGGCCGTAATAGCCGATGCTGTTTTATACAACAGACACACGGCACTAATGGTTGCGATCAGTGCCCTCACAGATCGCAAGCATTAACCTCTCTGGCGCCTCGGTCAAAGCTGACTGAGGTGCAATTTTACAAGCGGTGTGTGGGCGCCATCATTTTGCTGGACACTGATGCTGACTATAAAACAACTGCAGTATAATCAGTATAAAACATATTAATTGGACACTACTTAAGAAAATATAACTGAAATAAAACCTGTATGCAATCCTTTGCATGCAGTCCAATATAGAACACCTAACGCATACTTTGAGCTCTCATTGAAGTGGCTTTGCATTATATAGTCATACCTATGAATCTCCTAAAATTTCTTTTCGATCATATTTCTTGCCACACTCCCTGTACAAGTCGAGACATTGCATAATATTCTGCAGGATCCATTTGAGTCAGCGACATCTAAGCTCTGACAACCGATATACATTACATTTCTTTGGTATATTCAGCCCCAACATTCAACTGGAATGCTCCTTTGAGATTTTCTTTTTTATTCAACTTTTAAAAACCTCCCGAGCTATTTCCCATCTACAAATACCTTGTCTCAGCACAATCTCCTGCAGCTTTTTAACATAATTACCGTTTGAAAAAAGTATTTTCTCAAGATGTTACTTCAAATTTTTAGAACATGGGCACTTTTTTAGTCTAAAGAAACTACAGCTCAAGGAGAAAAAACTTTATTACTGTCCCATGTGAATACCTAAAATAAAGTTTACATGTTCATCACCTTTCAAACAAACTATTTTCATTTAATAAGCCAGGGAATTCTGGATCAAACTGTAATGTACTAAAGGGTGTCTTTGTCTGCCTTCTAGCTAATTTGCTGTTCACTTCCTGTTACTAAGGAAGTTCCATCCTAAGCTACCTGCAAAATCAAGACGGATTAACAGTGAAAGGACGCTGGGCTCCTTTCTCACAGTGAATGTAGATGGGAGGAGCTGGTCCCTCTTCATGGACTGTACATGTCTGCATACAGATTCTCTGACTGTACTCATAGATTTGTCTATTTTTCTGTTTCTGGGATCTGTTTAGCTGCATCATGCCCTGTATTTGAAGTACAATATCCCTGGATCTGCTATGTTATGTTAACTTGGACTTTTCTCACGTAATTGTTTACTATTTTCCAGTTGCTCCAGAAAAACTGATAGGGCAGGATGAAGGCTGACGCTAAAGAAAAGTCCTGCAAGCATTAAGCCAAGGCTTATTGTGGTGTAATTGCTGCGGGAAAAAAGTGGCATTTTAAAGTATCTGCAAAGTGTACAGGATTCTAGCAAAACCCATCCATACAATGCATAAAAACATATGTGTAGTGAACACGCTGTGATTTCCAAAACCATTGTGATTTTTGGAAATCACAGCATGTCAATTATACCTACGGAAATGGAGTTTCCCTATAAGTATAATTAAAGCAGAAAGTCCGCAGAGGAAAACTCTGCCAACTTTCTGTGAAAAATGCTGCAAGAAAATTGAGATGCATTACCACCACAATTTTTCCCATGGCGCTTTTTTGATGTCGCAAGACCCTTTTCCCAGCGAGACCCTACAGATATTTCATGAGACCTCAGGTATTCTTTAGTTCATATTCAGATGACAGGGCCATGTACTTGATTGTGAAATAAAAGCACCTTTTCACAGCCAAGTGCACATCCGAATCTTCATCCGTTTTCACAGATCCTTCAAAATAATAATAATATATTTTATATATATATATAGCGCCAATATATTCCACAGTACTACAAAATGTAGGGTTCAAGTACAGACAAAAAGATACATTTTAGAGAAATAGTAAATTCACAAAATGGGATTGAGGGCCCTGCTTGCAAGAGCTTACAACCTATGAGGTAGAGGGTGTGACACAAGAGGTAGCAGGGGTAGCATCAAAGCTATAAAAATATTCTTCCCGTACGGTAAACGCCGTAGCGAAAAAAAAAATCTAAAGTGCCAAGCTGCCGTTTTTTCACTGTATTGCCTCCGATAAAAATTTGAATAAAAAGTGAATTTGAATCAAAGCCAATAGCAATTCCCAAAGTGGTATAACTAAAAAGTACACCTGGTCCCGCAAAAAAAGACACTCTATACATTCCCGTAGATGGAAGTGTAAAAAAATTTATGGGTGTCAGAATATGGCGACTTTTAGAAAAAAATTTTTTTAGTACACTTTTGGATTTTATTAAGGGGTTAAAATGTAAATAAAACCATATAAATTTAGTATCCTCGAAATCGTACCGAAACATAGAATACAAATAACATGTCATTTTGGCTGCACCGTGAACGCTGTAAAAACAAAGCCCATAACTTTTTCTTCAAATCCACGCCATTCTGAATTTTTTGCTAGCTTCTCAGTACATTGTACAGAATAAGCAATGGTAGCATCATGAAGAAAAATTTGTCTCGCAAATATGCTCTCATATGCCTCTGAGAGGGGAAAAATATTAAGGTTATGGGGTTTGGAATGAAGGGGAGTAAAAAACGAAGATCGAAAAATGTCCACGGCTGGAAGGGGTTAATGTCTCTGTAGTAAAGAGAGGGTGGATTCTGGAGATGTTTTTGAGGTGGAGATGACATGAGATTGGATATGGATATGGAGGGGTGGGGGTGGGGGGGTGAAAGAAAAGTCTGAGTCAAACACAAGCCCGAGGCAGTGGACATATACTGCCTAGTAGTTATAGTAAGGCTGGAAACTGCAATGGAGATATCAGAGATAGGTCTATTAGATAGTGGAAACAGAAGTTCCACCTTTGAGAGCGAAAACATGTTATTTGAGAAAGTAGAGAGATAGTCACGGGTGTTCTGTATTAGTGCAGGGGTGATGTCATGGGATGACGTATATAATTGGGTGTCATCAGCATAAATATGGTACTGAAAGCCAAAATTGGTGATGAGTTGTCCAATAGGGTCTGTGTATAGAGAGATGAGCAAGGGGCTTAGGACTGTCCCCTGAGGAACCCCAAGGGCAAGAGGGGAATAGACAAAGCCTGCAAATGATACACTGAAAGTGCAGTCTGAGGAGATCCAAAAGAGCACGGTGTCCATGAGGCCGACAGAGTGGAGCATAGTGAGGAGGAGTTGATGGTCAATAGTGTCAAATGCTGCTGAGAGATCCAGAAGAATAAGAAGAGAAAGGTCACCACTAGATTTAGCCACCAGGAGAGCATCATTGGAGAGTTTTGTGAGGGCCTTTTTAGTAGAGTGTGGAAGAGTTACTGGAAAGACAGTGGATTAAACGAGAACAGGCCAAGCATTCAAAGATTTCGGAGATAAAGGGAAGGTTAGAGACAAGTCGATAGTTAGTAGCACAGGACGGGTCAAGGGAGGATTTATTTAATAGCGGGGTTATGACAGCATGTTTGAAAGAGGAGGGAAAGATTCCAGAAGAGAGAGACAGGTTAAATATCTTAGTAAGTTAAGTTGTGACAACAGGCAACAGAGACTGTAAGATGTGTGAGGGGAAAGGGTCACTACTGCAGGTCGTAGGGCGATAAGGAATAAGGAGCTGAGAGACTTCCTCTTGTGAAACTAGTTCAAAAGATGAGAATGAACAGGATGAAGTATGGTAGGTGAGGGGATCAATGCTGCCTATGGATTGTTATGTATGGCAGTTATTTCCTGACGGATCTTATCAATTTTTTCATGGAAATCAGTGGCCAGGTCTGTGAAAGGCACCTGCACTTTCCTCCATGTGAACTCCCCCTGAGAGTGAGAAAGAAGTGAAAAGTTTCAAAGAGCCTTTTAGGGTTGCTAGAGAGAGAAGAGATGAGAGAGGTGAAATAGGCTTGTTTGGCAAGGTGAAGGCCAGAGATATAGGTTTTGAGCTTAAACTTGAAGTGGAGGAAAAAAGATAAAATAATCCTTTAATAGTCCCACCACGGGGAAAAAAGTGTAAAAGTGTGTTACAGCAGCATGGATAATACAGAAATATATTCAAGAAAGAACTCATACAAGCTTAGAGCAGCAGATAGAAAATATACTAGGAGTCATAGCATCTAGGAAGAAAAAATCTGAAGGTGAACATGATTTTCTCCACAACGTTCAACACACCTAGAGCACCGCTGAAGAAAACGCGTGTGTGGCATGTGCCAGGGTTGCTGCCTCCTGAGTTGAAATTTTCGAGTGAAGGGGGAGCCGCCTCATCTAGTGCACTTTTACAGGTTTCTTTATAGTGACTGGTGGCCAGATTTAGGGCTCATTCACACTACGTATACGGCAGCTTATTCTGAACGTAAAACACGTTCAGAATCAGTGGCATATAAAGCAGTCCCATTGAAGTGAATGGGAAGTGCTGGCGTGTACGGATCGGCATGAGCAGAGCTAGCCGTACACGCGGGCACTTCCCATTCACTTCAGTGGGACTGCTCGTAGTGAAAAAAGCAGCCCATTCATTTCTATGGGGAGCGCTCGTATGCCGGCTCCCATAGAAATGAATGGAACTGCTTTATACGCCGCTGATTCTGAACGTGTTTTACGTTCAGAATAAGCTGCCGTATACGTAGTGTGAATGAGCCCTCAGACTGGAAATTGAAGAGATGGGGGACAAAAAGGACTGTAGAGTATCTGAGAGGTGCTGGACGTTAATAGCATGTAAATTTCCATGTGTATGATGGGTAGGTGTATCCTATGAAGGGGAGAGGGCACTGATGGTGAGAGACAGAAGGCCATGACCCGAGAGGGGCAGAGAAGAGTTAGTAAATTTAGAAACTGTGAGGAGTCGCCGGAAGACAAGATCGATCGTGTTGCCATCTACATGAGTGACAGAAAAGGAAAGTTATGAAAGACTAAAAGAAGTGGTTATTTAGAGAAAATGTGAGGTACCCGGGGAGACAGAGGTGTTAATGGGGATGTTAGAGTCACCAATGAAGAGGGTAGGAATTTCAGTGGATAAAAAGAGGGGATGCCAAGAAGAGAAGTGAACCAGAAATTGGTTGGGTGAGCCAGGTGGATAGTAGATCATGGCTATGCGTAAGGAAAGAGAGTGAAAACGTCTGATGGTATGGACCTCAACTGAGGGGAATGTCAGAGTGGGTACTGTGGGAGTGATCTGAAAAGTTGGGTCTATTGAGGGATCCATGAAAACGGCCTAAGAAATGACATGTTCTTTTAGTTAATGGATTAGTCACATGTTGTGTGAATTTAGATTATTTTCCATAGGACTGTGTGTTGTTAAAAAAAAAATGGCACATAAAAGCTTGTTTTGTGGATAAGCTCTTAGGCCATGTTCATATCAGTGTTCGGGTTTCCGGTTGGGGAGTCTGCTTGGGGAACCCCAAACAGAAACCTATACACATTAAAAGGTGGTTACCTAAACAAATCACACGGACCCCATAGACTATAATGAGGTCAATTTGGTTTCTGCACGAAACATGCAGAGAGAAAAGTACTGCAAGAAGCACTTTTCTCTCCAAGCAGAAAGCACACAAATCTCATTATAGTATATGGGGTCCATGTGGGTTCTTAAGTAACCGCTTTTTAGCGGACTTCCTGAATGGGAACCTGAACGCTGATGTGAAGCGGGCTAAAAACGCAATTTTTTAGAAGACATCTAAAGGTAGGAGAAGAATAGCCTTTCTTAAGGCCATTCCTACGTGTTAGTCACAAAAAAATGTGTTTTAATCATAGGATCCCTTTAAGGCTGAGGCTAAAGCTTGCAGTACAGCTGTGTTTTTATTGCAGATTTTGCTGTGTTTTCTTTTTGAGCGTGGCTTCAAAAGGAATGGGAAATACAATGGAAGAGCTTCTACTTCTCCCTTCTGCTTAATACTTTGGCCCAAAAAACGAAAAAAAAAAAAAAAAATATTTCTGGCAAGTTAAAAGATTTTTTTTTAACAGCTTAGAATGGAAGAAAAAACAGGACCAGTATCTCAGCTCACCAATCACCCGCTGGTCTTGTTTTGACACTGCCCAGGACCCCCACTGGGATATATCCCCTGGTCTTTTCGAAACAAAGAAACTGCAACACACAGCAGTGGGATACCATACTTCCTGTGTGTCCCGAGGGAGACGGGTTCAGGATCTGGATGGTGTTAGAAAGGTAAAAGAGTGGATTTCTGGGATCCAGCAGAAAAATGAACCCATTGAACTCAATGGGAGGCTTTTTTTTTCAGCGCTGAAAATTCAGAGCCAAATAAAGCGCCATTATCCTCTGTGTGCATGGACCCTTAGGATGAGAGCACCAGGGCAATGATAATGTAAGTATTAACCTTTCTTTCTTTTTTTTTAACCCATAGGTGTCAAAATAGAGAATTTTTCCTGTCTGGAAAAATTAATGTCATGGTTCTGTTGTTCACGTGTTTTCTGTTTCACTAGCACACTGCATGTGAACATCCCTTATACAAACAAAATACAGCAACTTTACTAAGGGTCAGATGGATAACATTATAAGGTCATGTCCTCCTTTAACAATAAAATAACTATATGTAGGAATATTAGGACAGTCTGTGTTATGACGGACAAGTAGGTGACACTGATCCATTCTCTCAATCTATTGATCTGACAGTTCAGGGTGGGTCTGGTTTCCTAAACATCAGCAATGTGTCCAATGCTATCTCCAGCACCTTTCCACAAACAAAGACAACTGTGCTTAATCAAAGGAGAGACACAAGGACTTCTTAATTTAGACTTTACCTCCGGAGTGAGTACTCCTGACGTCAGCTGTTTGGGACAAAGAGATAGGGGACCGGAAGCATAATGCAAACCATACAAAAGGGGCTTGTGCAGACAAGTCGCCATGAATAAATATCAAAGGTTTCTAATTCTTTAGATAAAGTCATATAAAGAAGGATGGACGGTAACATACCACAAATAGGTTCACTTTTTTTGTTACATTTTTATGGCTTATAACAATGTCACCTTTATATCTCTCACAAATTGGAATTTGTTGATGAAACGTTCACAGGTCATTACACTAAAACCCAATGATGTCACTTTTCCTATTAAATGGGGTTGTACTATGTTTTAAACTTACAAGCCATCTACAGGATAAGTGATAAGTACGTGACTGATGGAAGTCCCACAGACCATACAAATGGAGTAATGGTTACGTTGACCTGCAGTGAACCCTGAGTTTATTTTTCTGTTTGCAGGTTTGGATATTTTTGTAGTGTTTTTGGTGTGTGATACTAGTTCTGTTTATTCTATCCCTTTTTATAGTGTCAGTATTTCTGAGTTTCACATTTATTTTCTGCACTATACTTTGTGTTCCTCATATTCCCCATCAGTCCAGTCGGACACCTGTGGGGGGCTTTTTCTGTATCTTTTTCTTTTCCAATAAATGTGAAACTAGTCAGGGGTTTCTGTTTCACTATCAGGTTAGTTATTTCTCCGGCTGTGTCCGCGCCCACTCTGACAAGTCAGTCGGCCCCACGGCTACTTCTAGTTGTGCAAGACAGGGGTAGGAGTATCACACACTAGTATTCCAAACTGCTCATACTCCTGATTTTTGTTTTTTCTTTTATGTTTTCTCTTACTTGACTGAGAAGTTATCAGTCAGGGGCCAGTCTATGGTCAGAGATCCCCAGACCATAACAATACAAGACTTTTTAACAGTAGTTTCATTCAGACTGAAAACATTAATATTATACGTTGGGGTCTTTTTACTGTGTGAAAATGGGCGTAAAAAAGTCAATTTTTCAAGGTCGTTTTACACTTTCACGAAACTTATACGTTGCACAAAAATAGTGATTGGTCTATATTTTGATGGTCCATTACAACAGAACACCAAAATACCGGTTTTATGAATAGCCCCCATTCACACAGGGAAATTAATGCGGCAATGTGACAGCCATTAAAAAACATCTAATCTTCACTTTCGTGTGAATAAGGGGTAACTACTTACATAAAGCCTGATCCTGAGTCTCACTAGGAATCAGAGAGGGAGTCGGGCCCAGAGGAATGTATTTATCGTCCATTGTGTTATCCTTTATTACAAATCTGTAATGTTTTTTTTGTGTGCTATTCGTTATTAAAGATCTATAATAACAGATAGCATACAAACTTATTCATTTCTTTGGCCCCATTAAGACAACCAATTTTTTTTTTTTTTTTTACAGAGCTGTGTGGGGGCCGTAGGCTCCACATACAAAAGATGCAGCAGGTACTTTCCCTGTCTGTTTTTGCCACTTGGTTTTGTCTATTCTATTGATGGAACCATGGAAAACACAGACTACATGTGGATGCCATCTCTGTGCTGTCCATTCTATTTTCCATGGATCCACACTATGTTCATGTGCACAGGCCGTAAGAACAGAGAGACAATGTATAATTTGTGTAAAATAATGTAAAGGTGGTGTATGGTACATTTATAAATACTCAAACACGTCACATGAAAGGAGATCCCCAAAGAAAAAAAGATCTCTCACCAGTATGAACAAGCCCTTGTTGGCTAAGTTTTGATATTCAGGAATTGTGGAGAATACAGAGAGCACCAGACAGCTGAACACGAGCAGGAATCTGTAAAGAGAAGAGGGAGTGAGGTTAAACATACCAACAGACTATACAGATCCTTGTGTGACATTCACGAGAACACATTTTTTTACAGTTGGATCTCACAACAGACTATTCAGAGTGTTTGAATGAACAGAACTAGGTCCATTGTTTCATTTTTGGGAAGTGTTTGCGCGCACCTTCTTATTTTTTATTTTCAAGCATACTTCAAACACTTCTAGATGCCTAAAATTATATTAAGGAGGTGGTTCTAAAGCAAAAAGTGTACTATGTGCCTTTAAAGAATAACTCCAAAAACCACACACATACAGTAGCAGCTATGTGACCGGACATTTCTAATGCTGTTGTGTGCTTTCAAAATCATCTGGCTAGTAAGAACTGAGTGTAAACTAGTAATCTACTGAGCCTGCATTACACATCAATGGTCAATAGAGGGAGCACAGAGCGTGATCTATGTCATGACACCTTTTGGTGGTGCTATATAAAAATATCCCCCCCTTTGCCCAAAGCAAACAAGTTACTACTGTCAGCTGACTAATTCATATACTTTAAGTAAAATAGTATCTGTACACATATTATATGTTACATTGCATTCATAGGGCCTTATTCACCAAATGGATACCAAAAAATTGTCTTGTTGGCATCTGTCAGACAAGTATACATGTATCTGTCTAACTTTACTTACAGGCACCCCATAAAAATATGGTTAGCACAAGGTATAAATTTTTATTAACATGGGAAATTACATACAGTGATATAAATTAGGGCCTTGTGTCAGAAGTATACATCAGGAAATCCACCTGACATATACCTAAGATGGCAGGTTTAAATATAATGTGAACTAGGCCTAAATTAGGTTCGGGATAATGCTGGAAACTGTAGAAGCCAAAAAGTTGCATCTAAATGCGGCTAACATTATGCTAAATTTGCATTCTCAGAAATACTGAAAATGTACAGCTGCTCAAAGCAGGTGTACACAGAAATAAAAACAGACAAGTCCAGATGCACCAGGTTTTTCAATAAGCATTAGTCTTTTAGGAAGTTAGTGTCTATTCACACAAACTGCTCTCTCCACTTTTTCTGGTGCAAATTACGGTATTATTAAGTAATAAACTTAAGAGACAGAGCTCTATGCTCATGGGGGCCCCTTTAGCCAAGCTGAATTAAGCAGGACAGTCCAGTATTTTGGGTGTTGTTCCATTAATCCAGACGGCAGTTCCCAATTTCTACTCTAGGTGCATTCTCTGGTCGCAGATACAGTCTGTGGCTGGGAGATATTTTGAGATCTGAACTGGACACTGCACTATAGTCCGGGCCCACATTGCAGAAGCACAACTTTTTTTGTTGCATATTTAGTTGCAATTTTTAAGCCAAAGTCAGCAGTGGATTGAACAAAAGGTAGACGTAGAAGCATAGCTCCCAACTGTCCCGAATCCCGTGAGACAGTCCTGATTTTAGAATGCTGTCCTGCAGTCCTGTCCCGCTATGCCCCTGAAGTGTTTTGCTTGTTAACAAGCTTTTCCCCAATCACCCGCTCCTATCTCAGTTAAAAGGCAGAATACTGTATTCAGAAGGACCTGTCTGACATCAGAGGCTCACGTGACTGGGTGGGCGTGTCTTTGAGAAGTGGGGTGTAAGGTGCTAAGGGGGGCGAATGAGGTGCAGGGTGTACTGTGTGGCGGAGAGTTGTGGGGTGCAGGGTGTACTGTATGGTGGAGAGATGTGGGGTGCAGGGTGGACTATGTGTGAAGAGGGATGTGGAGTGCACGGTGGACTGTGTGGGGGAGACATGTAAGGTTCATGGTGGACTGCGTGAGGGAGAGATGTGGGGTGAAGGGTGGATTGTGTGGATGGAGAAATGTGGGGTGTAAGGTAATGTGGAGGTAAGAGATGTGGGGTACAGGGTGGAATGTGTGTGAGGGTGAGATGTGGAGTTCAGGGTGTACTGTGGGGTGCAGGGTGTACTGTTGGGGATGTGGAATGCAAGGTTGACAGTGTGTGGGGGAGATGTGGAGTACAGGGTGGACTGTGGGGGAGAGATGTGGAGTGTCGGGTGGATTGTGGGGGAAGGTGGGGTGCAAGGTTGTCTGTGTATTGAGGGGAGAGATGTGGGGTACATGAGTTCTCTGGGGGGTGTATGGGTGTACTGTGGGAGGTATGTGGATGGGAATGGACGGAGTTAATTTAGAAGTGGGTGGAGCTAAATTTGCCACATTCCACCCACATTTTGTCCCTCTTTCTATCCTTTAAAAGTTGGGAGGTATGTAGAAGTACTTTCTATATATTTCCCATTCCTGTTGTATCTATTCTTGGTTTTTAGCTTAAAAAAAAGAATTCACAATGGTGAGGCCTTAGCCTAAAACTGTTTTGTTTTATTTCAGTTTGTATGTATTACAATGATTAAACAGGCATTGAGGTGATAGGGTGCATGTGGGGACCACTATGTGTGTGGGGTGTCCACTTTTGCACTGAGCTCACCAATGTGTTAAAATGACCCCGAACAAGGTGCCTGCTTAGGCTAGTATTACCGTATATATTCGTGTATAAGCTGACCCGAATATAAGCCGAGGCCCCTAATTTTACCACAAAAAACTGGGAAACATATTGACTTGAGTATAAGCCTAGGGGGTGAAATGCAGCAGCTACAGGAAAATTTCAAAAATTAAAATGGTCGGAGTTTTTGGGTGCAGTAGATGCTGGGAAAGGGGAGGGGGTGTTTTGGTTGTCTGTCTGTCTGCCCCTACGCTGACTCGAGTATAAGCCGAGAGGGGCTTTTTCAGTACAAAAAGTGTGCTGAAAAATTCAGCTTATACTCGAGTATATACGGTTATAAGTCAGTAACATGGACCAGTGAGACTGTTTTATACAACGATATTACTATACATAAGAGACAATTGCTCGCTACTCTTAGCATTCTCTTAGATTTGAAAGATTTTCTCAATATAAACATGTTTGTGCCAACTGAACTCACTAGGGCCTTATTGAATCTAGCATCCTGGCTTTTGTTTATAACAAAGCCATGAGAATTATACCAGATCAAACTGATAACATGAACCTTGAAGTCCTGTTAATACTTTATGGAAACAGTAACATTAATATACTAAATACAAAAATTACTAGAAAATAAAGTGTGAACAGTGCCCTGTATGGGAAGTTCAACTTGTATTTATTTATTTATTGTAAGAAATAATCTAAATTAATTAATGAACAAATAGTTTTATATTAATTATTTTAAAATGTTGTTTCTACAGTAACAGGCTACAAGCAAACAATATGTGGTTTAATACTTCCTTCCATGTGCACCCTAATATACAATTGATAACTTGTCCCTGATACAGTTGATAGGCTAGTTCCCCTGACAACAAGTAGCCTGATCTACATATTTACTTACTTGGGACTATCCTGCGCTGGTTCTAATATCAGATGTACCTGTGCTGTTTTTATTTTTGTAAAAGTCCATTCATAAACCTACTTACCTCAAGAAACATATATAAGTGTTATATCAGTTTATTGAGTTTTGTCACAACCGAGCTATTCCTCAGCATAGGCCTTGTAGGTACGTGCATTTGGGGCATGTTGCCATTAGTGTGCAGTTATTACCCCAGCATTATATTAAAAGTAAACTTAAGTACACTTATTGACAAAATAAATGCACCAAGAAGGAGTGGCTGGAATTAAATGAAAAATTCTATATGTGAATGTAATGATGATATATATAAGTGATTACAAAGGAGGCTCTAGAAAACTGTTCGGCATTTCCTAGCCAGGATACAAGAAGAGATACTGTTGGCATACAGATTCTGTATGGTATCCTATGAGAGCCTGGTGGATCTGTAGATTTAACACTTTTGTTGGTTGCTGAAGCTGGTGCCCCACCTGGTCCCATAAATGTTCAATTGGTGACAAATCTGGTGACCAGACAGGCCAAGTAAGTGTAATTTGGTGGAGACATTACTGGGAAATCTTTACTGTGTGTGAATGAGCATTATTCTGCTGTAAAATGCAAGCTGGAAGTTCTGCCATGAGAGGTAGCACAAGGCTGCAGGATGTTCTGCACATACAGTATCACTGAAATGAACTGTAATGGCTCCACAGATCATTACACTAGCAGAGTCTAGTAAGTCCCATCTATACCTTTCGGAAAAATACGCACTGCGGACATGCTACAAATTTCAAAACCATTGCGGTTTTGGAAATTGTTGCATGTCAATTATACCTACCTAAACATTGGTGGTTTTTCTATAGGTATAATGGAAGCAGAAAGTCTGCATAAGAAACCTCTGTGGACTTTATGTGAAAAGTGCTGTGGGAAGAATCGTGATGCATTGCTGCCGCAGTTTTTCCTCCAGCGCTCTTTTGCTGTGGTGCGCTGCGCGTGGCCTTAGCTTTGCATTCACACTGAGTAAACACGCGTGTATTTTTGCAAAATACACATGTAAAAATACATGTGTAAAAATAAGACTCCCATTGACTTCAATTACATTTTACAGGCGTATTTTTACAGGCGTATTGAAGTCAATGGGATAGCAAAATTTACAAGTGTAATTTTACTCTACAAAATAAGCTAGCGTTTACTCAGTGTGAACTTACCTGTAAAAAATGGACATGAACAGGCTAGTATGACAGTAGATACTGCAACAAAACCATAGAATACTGGGAACAAGGGAGACAATACTCCAAACGACAAGTGTCACCCAAACTGTATAGGCACAATAATGCAACTTGTACCTCTACACGAAAAAAAACCGAAACAAATTACTCAGCATTATATGGAAATAAGTAAAATATAAAAATGTTATCAATCAATAAATACAAGAAGGGACACATACAAATAGACAAAAAAGGCCATAGATAGAGGTGTGGATATAAGTAACATACGTATTCCAATGGGTCACAAAATACTTTACGGAACAAGGGTAAGCAATATAACAATAAAAATGAAGGCAATGGCGAAATGCAAACCTAAGTTGTAAAGCATACAGTGGTGAATATAAAGGTAATAAAGACCATCCCAAATTGCCACTAACTTACCAGTGACTCATATCAGTCACTAAATGCTGAAAAACACAACAACAGTGGTCTAACCTGAATTGGCTAGATCCCTAATCCCTAACTGTTGCTAGATTACTGGTAAGTATACAGCAGATAGACAGTCAGTGACAATAAGGGTCAGTTCGCCCGCGTGGGTTTTGACACAGAGAGAGACACGCCGAGCCACGTCTCTCTCTGGTCAAAACCCGCCTGCCGGGTCGCGGCTTTCCCCTCCTCATTCATCTGAGCTGACATAGGAGGGTGCTGCCGCTAGGCGGAAGCCGTGGTCCAGCGCGCCGCGGCTTCCGCCTGAAGAAAGGATATGTCGCTTCTTTTCTCCGCTAGCAGCAGCCCGCCGCTAGCGGAAAAAAGAAGCCCGGCAGTCTGCATAGGCCACCATTGTAAAGGGGCGGATTTTGAAGCGAAATCCGCTGTCAAAATCTGCCCCTTTGTTTACGTGTGAACTGACCCTAAAAAGAACAACCATAGGGTACGATAAACATACAAATAAGGAACATACCGTGATATAACAGTACAATCCACAGCTCTGTCAGATGGCTCACCATCACAAACACCACCCCATCGTCAGATCTCAGTCCTCGTGCTGTATAGCATACTGGTATGCTATACAGCACGAGGGCTAAGATCTGACGAAGGGGTGGTGTTTGTGTTTGACACTAAAACCCCGAAACGCGTTATCTGTTATCAATAAAAGTCACACCATTATGCTACTTTCGGCTTCGGTTGTTACTGTCAAAGGAGCGTGCTCCAACCGGGTTTTGTCTTTTGTGAACCATTTCCGATTCCACATACTGTCCAAACCGTAGACATGTTATTTCAGAATTTTCGGTGATGTTTTTATCTGTTTGTTGCTCTTTTGATAGTTAGTTTTTTATTTATTTATTTATTATTATTTTTATCCTAAAAATTTTGCAATTTCAATTCTTGCCTCTTAGCCTAAAATAGTTTGTTACTTTCTGTCTCCTGGAGATGCACCATGAGGCATAGACAATGATCTGGAGCAGACTATTGACTTCTATAGAAGAGTTTTCTAGGAATGCTCTGTGACCTCTGCAAGGGTGGGGTGGGGGGTCTAGAAAAGCTGTGAAATCCTCAAATTGTGACTGCTGGATTTTGTGTCTTATCTACATGATACTGTGATCATCTATGTAGTGAGCAGTAGGGTGGCAGCTACAAAGAAATCTCCTAAAGAAAATAGTAAGTCTCTGCATATTTTTGGCTTAGAGGCCAGAGTCAAAACTGCAGGATTTTTAGGATTTAAATATATATAAATATATATATACACACACATGTAATAACATGGATTGAAAAGAAAAAAAAGACCTCACTAGTACCAGTCAAATAGATGGGATTAAAGAAATCCAATCTATATACTACTGAAAAAATGTGCAACACAAAACATTTTATATTTGTTTTAAACACATAGCTGGTTAATTCCTTTCTGCGGTTTCAGAGCAGTTTTTAACTGCAATGCAACGGCTGAAAACCAGCCCAGAGGATTTATAAAAAAATATATGGCATGGCAGTGAATTGTTCACAGAGTTAAAACAGAACAAGTAATGTATATAATATAGGAAACATAGGTGCAATTAGTCAAGTCCTAAAATAGCACACAACAGTATCTCCCCCAGGGGTACATGCTGCTGCTGTGAAGGTACCAGTTGGGGGGTGGGGTGTCCATGCACAGTCTACAGCTTGGCTCACACATTGCTTTTTTTTTTTTAATTAAATGGTCACTAACTTTTAATACAACTTACCGTATATAATCGAGTATAAACCGACCCGAATATAAGCCAAGGCCCCTAATTTTACCACAAAAAACTGGGAAAACCTTATTGACTCGAGTATAAGCCTAGGGGGGAAGTGCAGCAGCTACTGGAAAATTTCAAAAATTAAAATGGTCGGAGTTTTTGGGCGCAGTAGATGCTGGGAAAGGGGAAGGGGAGGGGGTGTTGTGGTTGTCTGTCTGCCCCTTCACACTTGGAATTCAGTCTGGCTGAATATAGGGTATCTGCAGTGCTCCTATTAACCCCTTCCCGACAGGACAGGAGCACTGCAGATACCCTATATTCAGTAGACTGGGCACATTCAGACACAGGGATACCTAATGTGTATGTGTTTCATAGTAGTTTTCTACTTTTGTATGTATTCTAGGGAAAGGAGGGATTTACAACTTTTTTTAAAAAAATTTTAAAGCTTTTTTTCCCCCACTATTTTATGGGAGATTCTATGCATTGATATTGCGGCTGGTCATAGAACAGGAGGGGGCCCCCTCCTAAAAAAAAAAATAAAAAAATTATTTTTTGTTGCTGACTCGAGTATAAGCCAAGGGGGGCTTTTTCAGCACAAAAACTGTGCTGAAAAATCTGGCTTATACTCGAGTATATACGGTAATCTAATGTTATATAGCATGTGATACTGGACCAAAATGTAATGCATGTTAATTTAAAAATATTGCTGTTTTCAGTCTGCCACTAGGACTCTAATTTGCTGTTCACTCCCTCTTACTAGAGAATTCCCATGCATAAGCTTAAGACAACTTCACAGTGAGTAGAAGGAGGAGGGACTGTTCAGTTCTTCACAGTTTTTCTTACAGCAGCTCTTCATATTGTTGTCTCTTTGCAATGTACTGAACATTCTACAGCATCTTACATCTTGCAATATAAGGGTCCATTCATACGGAGTAAACGCGCACTCATTTTGGCAAAATACACGTGAAATAAATGTACAAAAAGAGAAAAACATGGCCCGCACATCCCAACCTTATACATTGATCTAGTGCTTCTCAGCAAATTTTACAATACCGAACATGAGGTTCTTAGTATACATATTGATCAATGTGCATAAGCCCACTAGCCACTTCACAGCGACCTCTTTATAGTGGGTCCCTACTTTACTGGGCGCGGCGCTGCACAGCGACCGCCACAACCGCAACACAGCGCCCACAGGGCGAGCAACCCAGTGGTCCGGCAACACCCCTGCCACCAGACCAGGCACCGGGCTGCGCCACCCCACGGGCACAGCGCCACAGAAGCAGCAGACACCACGCAGCACCGCACCGCGTGAACAAATCTCAAAAATTCACTTTACCATATTGCCCCAGTCAGAGGACTGAGAGCTGGTAGGTGGGTCCCTTTTTGCAGTCTCCTGCTAATTAAAAACACCTGGGCAAAATGAAGGGAGTACTGGTACCAAGGCAAAAAACAAAAAAAAATGGTGAAGGAAGAAACTTACCATATGTGTACAAAAAGAGCCTGGGGGCTTGGTCTGGTGGCAGGGTTCTTGCCGGACCACTGGGTTGCTCTCCCTGGGGGCGCTGAGTTGTGGTTGTGGCGGTCGCTGTGCAGCGCCGCGCCCATTAGAGTAGGGACCCATTATAAAGAGGTCGCCGTGAAGTGGCTAGTGGGCTTATGCACATTGATCAATATGTATACTAAGAACCTCATGTTCGGTATTGTAATACATAAATATATGTGTAAAAATAAGACTCCCATTGACTTCAATGACATTTTTTACATGTGTAAAAAAAAACACGTCAAAATACATGTCAAAAAACACGTCAAAAAACATGTATCACATTGAAAGCAATAGGTAAAAAAGCCTTCCATTGATTTCAATGGGTAGAGCGTGTATGCCGGCACCCATTGAAGTCAATGGGATCTGTTTTAAGCCGCTCACTCTGAATGAGTTTACATGTCAGAATAAGCGGAGCGTAAACTCCGTGTGAAAGCTGCCATAAAATATCATTGAAGTGGATTTTGTCAAAAAGCGTTTACTCCGTGTGAATGGACCCTTAGAAAAATCTACTTATGTACTTGTATCTACTTTTAGCTGCTTGTGTGGTTACAAATGGGATATTATTCACAGACAGCAAGCAGCTCTGTTGACTATGGTGGTAATAGATTGTTCTTGACTTGTGCCAGGAATCTTTTTAGATGCATCATGCCTGCAGGTATTTGCTTTGTATTTGCAGTACAGTATCTCTGGATCTCCGATATTATGTTCTTTTGGACTATTTGTTTTGTATTTAACCATTACCCCTGGCAGAACTACATGTTAAACCAGTAGTTATGGATAGGGAAGAGGAGTAGACTTCTCCTTATACACCACCTGCCTGAAAGAAATGTAAAATGTGATGCAGCCATAATGTGATTATTAGCAATAGAAAAACCGATGAGAAACCATGTATGAAGGCTAAGGAAAACCACAGCACATGTACACAGACCTGCTATACAGTCATAACAAAAATGTTCATCTTCATTTCAATGTGGTAACTTTAGAACTTCTCCAAGACTTTCACACTGTGGCCAATATTAGCGTGAAACAAGTGCTTTTCCTATCCCTCCCACTCTTCTGATGTTTGCAATTTCCTTATTAAAGATTGTAGAAGAGAAACATTTGGTATAATTAGCCAGAATTATTAAATGGAAGTCTTTATCTCAGTGGGTCCCCAAAAACTACTTCCTGCAATAAAATGTAATTAAATCTTTCCTTCTACCCTTAAAAGACATTGCAAATCGCTTGATTCAGCTTAAATCTGTGATCCACTTGTCACTCGAATGGATATCATGGTCTCTTAGCAAGCTATATTCAGTGGGCTGAGCCTTGCACAAGGTGGGGTGAGGGGAAGATAGCAGCTCTGCAGACGTTGCAGCTCACAACTGCTGAGCATTAACAGAAATTAAGACGGACATTTATTTGCCGGCTCTTGAAATGTTTAAACTGGGGTTTTAAATATTTAATAAGGAGCGAGCCTGCCGCAGAGAGCAAGAGAGAGAGACGGAGAGAGTCACGCTGAGAGAAAGGATGGGATGGTGCTGTAGGCAAGAGGGAGACTGCGCATTGTGTGTTAACCCCTTACAAGGAAGTCATTACATCTGCCAGGGCCTATTAATAATGTATATTTCATTTATATTGCTGGTTTACTTGGAATGTTTCTGTACATCTATAGGGTTTGAGGGATTGATAATCACATCACTATTGTCTTCATTTGCAGTTTACATAACAATCTAAGGGAATGAATCCCTGGGAACAAACAGGTGTCCCCCAGCTCGATGCGCATGTACATCTGGCCTATGCCACCCAAGGGCTTGAGCTGGTGAACATGGCAGTATTTAAAACCACTAGCTATACTAGTCCAAGCCTACAGTGAAGTTATGTTTTAGGCCTCATGCATACGTCCAAGTGTGCCATCCAAGGGGTCTGTGAGGATCTGTTCCTTTCTGATGAAAATAGAACAGGTCCTATCTTGCTCCGCATTATCAAGCAGAATGGGTTGGAAGCCCCCCAGAACGGAATGCACTCAAATGAGACTTTAAGTGTCACACGACTGCATTCTGCTGCAAAATCGTCCCCAACTCAGATGCACATTCAGTTGTGTGCATGGGGTCTTACTGTATGCATCCAAAATATTTCCAAAGCATGAGAAAAAGGGTCTATCTATCTATCTATCTATCTAAAAAATAGAAATCATAGCAGCAGTGTCAATTAGTAAAGGAACTTGGTTGCTCGTCCCTGGCGATCAATTTAAAGGGGCTCTATCACTGGGAAAAGTCATTTTTAACTAATCACATCCTTGCATAGGCTTTAGAAAGTCTATTCCACACTTACCTTTAGTATAAAGATTGCCTCAGTGGTTTCTGAATAAGTCCATTTTTATTCATATGCTAATTAGACTGTTGCACGATACATCGTGCACTCCTCTCCTGTTGTTTCCTATCTGAGGCTGCTGCTGCTGATGATGACTCAGCTTCCTGTTTGCCTCACACACATAGGAGATAATAGGAGAGAGGAGGCTGCTGGGAACTTCCTGTACTGGCTGGAAGCTCATTAGCATATGAATAAAAATGGACTTATTCAGAAACCACTGAGGCAATTTACATACTAAAGGTAGGTGTGAAGTAGCATTTCTAAAGCCTGTGCAAGCATGTGTTTAGATAAAAATGACTTTTTCCAGTGATAGAGCCCCTTTAATATTCCCTTGGAAATAGTCCAGAAAAAATGGACAGCACTGCAAAAAAAAAAAAAAAAATACAAAAAGAAAGTGCAAAGTGGATCTTCGTACCATTAGAGTCTTTTTAGTTCATACCGGAAGGTGTGTAGTGTGCAGAATGATCATTTTGGCACTTTATAATTATTCACATATTAAAGGGTTTGTGCAGGATAACATATTTTTGGCAAGGAGGTTGGAGAAGATGGAAAACAATTAAGAAATAAAGCCATTCATACTAACCCATTCCAGTGTCTCCCATCGCGATCCAGTCCTGCTGCTCCTGCTGAGGCCAACCAGTGGCTTAAGGAAAAGACATGGGACTTCACTAGTGACATATGCTAGTGCCGTCCCACTTGTTTTACTTAGGCTCTCGATTGGCCTTAACTGTCACACATGGCAAGGACTTCTGCCAAAACAAAATCTGGGAGTATGTATTGATATTTACACTGTACCTTGGTATTGAAAATTGTAATGAATTCTATTACTATATTACCTATATATACTCGTACTTGCATCACCTCAGAACTTGCTTGAGAAAGGTTTCTATAGGGACCAAAACATCACTAATGGAATAAATATCCACTTTCCATCCATCCTTCAATCTGATCCTTAATCCATCACTTTCCAAAGCTTAAAGGGAGTCCACCACTTCCCGCCAAGCATACTCAATTGCTGTCATTGTGTTACAGAGCACATTACAGTTAAAGGAAACATACCTTTATGTTATTTATGTCACTTGTGTAGCTGTGGAGAAAAACAACTTTGAAATGATATGTAAATGAGGTGGTTGGTGCACTGGCGGCAGGCCTTTAGCTCTGAGGACTAACTTGTATATTATAAATGTATATTTGTAAAGCTGAATATACAGAATTGCGGGAATAAAGTCAAACAACAGGAAGTAGAACGGTACAAACTATCCCAGCCTACTCCGATCAGCACAATGTTAAACAGCTGCCTGGAGGGATGAATATGACTTACACCTCCTCTCATTCTGATATCACTTACCCCCAAGAGATGTCTTACACACCCGTCTTGCTTACTTTGCACTAGTGTGGTACATGTGTGCTCAGCCATTCTACTTATTTAAAGCAGACGATGTGAGGTTAAGGTACATTTGATCTCAATACAGTAGAAAATTCCCAAATATAATACAAATATTATTGTATGAGCCATCAAAGACTATAGTTTTGAAACCTACAGATGACTCTCCATTTAAGTGTCTTACTCAATGAATGAGTGAAAAAAACTGAACTTGTTTAACATATCCCTATTTATTCTTCTAGCAGCCAATAAGTTAATATAGTCTTCTGGCAGCATCTGTTCTAAAACACTATGTAATACAATCCAGGTACAAAGCAGTTAAGTGCTTAGAACAATGAGAGGAGGGGTTGGTGGGATCACGCTACAAACTCCAAATTTGTGTTTTTTAGACATTTTCCCTTAACCAGCGTTTCTAAATGTAGAAAGCTCTGAGAGCAGTCATGTGATCTCTAGATTATACACCAGTGCCTGCACAGGAATCAAGAAGTCACACCAACATAGTGCTTACAGGAGGGCACCAGAGAACAAGACTACTAGTCCACACAATACAGTCTCCGATTCAAGAACACATTTATCAATAGATACCGTAAGGCTCAGTGCAAGGCTGGTCCAAGCCTGTTTTCTCTTAAAGTGCTTGGATTTTATAGGAATGTCAGACATCTCATGCATTGCTTACCCTGGCAAGAAGCATTAGACAATGATCCACAAAACTGTAACCTAGGCACTTAAGTCTGTCCCTAGAATAGATGGGATGGGAGTTTACAAGCTCCATAGACATAAAACGATCTGTGGAAACTTTAAAGGGAAATGACCTACTTTTTATGTTAAACATATTTCTTAAGAAATTTTTAATTTTGTTTTACATTTTGCAATTGACTATAGATACTGAAAAAAATATTATATCCTGCAATTTTCACTCTGGCCTCTAAGCCGGATAACGGACATACTTGCGTATTCTGAGGTTTTTTTTGGAGTGGAAAGCTGATTTACATTACAGGCAGGATTACAATAGAAGATAACATCTCTATAGTAATATCACATAACACCCATCATTGCATCTACTACTGATAATAGTTGATGTCACATCGTATTTACTCCCTCTCCCTATTCAGAACACGTCTAGAAAACTCTCCCATTGGCCTCAATGAGTTGGCTGCATATGGTCATGGCTATGTTGTAAGACATTACTTAGGGTCGGTTCACATCTGCTTTTGTATTCCGTCTGGTTAGAGTCTACATGGAGAACCCCCAAACGGAATACAAACACAATTGCAAGCGCTTTGCTGTAAAAGCACACAGACCCCATAGACTAAATGGGGTCCGTGTGCTTTAACTGTACAGTGCTTTAACTGTACAGTGCTTGCAGTTGCGTTGGTATTCCATTTGGGGGGTCCTCATGCGGACTCCCCCGGACGGAATCAAAACGCTAATGGGTAAATGTTGTTAACAGTGCAGAAGGAAAGCTTTGGCAATGGCAACCCCCATAATCATGCACAAAAAACAGCAACATCACCACGCAAACTTCCGGAGGTACAGTCAACTGCAACAACTATAACACTACATTCACACTAGTGGTTGAGCTGCCATCCTTTGGGTTCGCATGGGGACCCAGTCTGCTTAAAAAGCGGTTATAGATTATAATGGGATCCGCCCGGTTTCCACCAATTGGAGGGTCCATTCACATAGAGTAAACACACGCTCATTTTGGCAAAATACACGTGTAAAAAATACACGTGTAAAAATAAGACTCCCATTGACTTCAATGACATTTTACACGTGTATTTTGTCAAAATGAGCGTGCGTTTACTCCGTGTGAATGGACCCTTATACTGAAACTAGCGGCGAGAAAAGTCCCCTGTGCAGTACTTTTCTCTCCACTGTTAGCTTGAATCCAGCCTTACTAAGCAGTGACTAAGGAATCATTTATTGAATGATTGCCAAGTTTTGTGCAAATAATGCTAAGCACAGCTAAAATTTATATAAGGTAAGGGATTACTTCAATATTAATAGCCTTCCTTTAGGATAGGTCATCAATATCTGAACAGTGAGGGTCTGACAACCAGCAGTTGTACAGTACACGCGGCGCTATTTTGCGGCCGTCGCAAAATCACGGGCGCAAAATAGCGTTGCGTATACGGCCCGCAAAAGATCCCATGGCGTCTACGTGGCACATTACGTGCCAAAATACATCGTGTGAACCCGGCCAAAGAGGACCTTTCACCACCATGTTTCACCGCCGGCATCTAAGGGGTTAAAACCTTCGCTCGGAGACCAGCTCTGAGCGGAGTACATCGGGCACAGTGTTAGCTATAAGATATAGCTAACACTTGCTTCCGATGCCACCTGCAGGATCATCTAACCTGCAGGTGGCATCGCATGTCAGGGAAAGTTTGTTACTCCAACAAACTTTCCCTGACATGGCCGCTACATGATCTCCGTGGACCCCAGCAGCTATTAGCGCTGGGTCCACGGAGCTCCCGACCCTCGGGGAGACCCTATCCCCATTTTAAAAGGGTCCGTTAATTAACGTCAGCGCAGCACAGAGCCCAAGCCGCGCCGACGTTAATCTACAGGGGCCGGTCGGGAAGCAGTTAAATCTTTTTTTTTTTTTGCACTATTTTATGGGAGATTCTATACATTGATATTGTGGCTGGTCATAGACCCCCCACCCTCCTAAAAAAAAAATATTTTTTTTTTTCTTTTGCTGACTCGAGTATAAGCCGAGGGGAGCTTTTTCAGCACAAAAACTGTGCTGAAAAATTCGGCTTATACGCGAGTATATACGGTAATTGAAATATAAAATTTAAGATTGTGGATATTTCAAGAATGGAGGGTGATACAGAAAAATGGTTTGCATATTTGAAATCAGCATGTTCAAATTGACTAAGATCGATTATTGTATACCAAGATATCCACGGAAAGCTTTTTTTTAATTTAGTTTTATATGGCACCTGGTGGTGCTTTTTTAATAAGAACTCCACATACAAATACAGGTGATTTTGGTTTCGATAAATCAATCGTACAAATGCATATATGAGAAGAAACATTATTTCTGGTCATAATATGACTTACATTCTGAATTTTTTTGCAATTTACCTCTCTGCAGGCTAAATCTGTAGTTTACATTCCTCTCTGAGATGGAGGGGGGGGGGGGCACTGGCTTCCATAAACTGAACACAGTGAGTACCGGAGAATCTGCTCTATACCTGTCTCTTGCTCTCGCTCTTAAACAGCCACAGGATCATACACAACATAAATATTGAAAAGTACGGCGTCTCACCTGTACTGATATTGAAAGCTATTTAGTTCCAGAATCACAAAAAAACCTTTGTCTCTGCTATGTTTCAAAGTGAAACTCAGAGATTTGGGAAGGGGAGCAGAGAAACAGATTGATAAGGGCAGAAAGAAGCATATTTCTCAGATAAGCTATATTACCAAGTTTCTTATTATCACCGCTACTATTTACTTATGTTTGATGTTAGTGACCATTCAAGCTTGTGTAATAACAGTAACAAAATACAGCTAAGGACCCTCTCCCCTGAAGATATATATATAACTATAACTTATATATATATATATATATATATATATATATATATATATATACACACACACACGAGAATTTTTCTCTACAAACACAACTTTTCTATATAACGCAACCTATTTGTGCCTAAAATCTATTGCACTCATTTTTTTCACCTATTTTGCCACATCCTTCACTTATTTGCTTCAATATTGAATTCTGGCTTCTGTTGTTTAGCTAAACTCCCACAACGTACAACGCTAATTCTATATAGACTTCAATGTACCTTGACGTCCTCTACATCCAAGCTTATCATCAGTAACTGCTGAATCTGAATAAATTAAGGTGCAGCCATACTAAGGGGTCCCTTGGGGCAAACATTTTCATTTGGATCTTGGCCCTCTATGCTGTAGAGCCCAATATCAAATGCATGAACTACTCTAATGTACCCTTGTGAATGGATAAGCTGCTCTACTGGCTCCCAAAGTAATCATTTGGCTGCTGAATGCCATCTACATGTATTGTGTATTATTTTGAGTAAATACTTAATGTTTTGTGGAGTCTGAAATGCTGTACAGAAAGTCCTGTTTCAGTATGTTTGGCAAAATACATGTGCCTGTATAGTATGCACATACACTAAATCCATGGTGGTGAACCGATGGTGTGTGTGCCAGAGAGATGCTCAAAGCCCTCTGTTGACAAGCGTGTCATTGCCCCATCCAAGCTCCCTGATCACTCACTAACGGGGAATCCGATCTTTTTTGTCAGTTTAAGCTTACACTGACAGAAGAGCGTGACCTCTGCCCAACGCAGGCACAAACAACGTAATTCATCAGCGCCTGCACTGTGATAGATGAAGGCGGACGCTACTTACCTGCTTTTCGTATGAATGTACGTATGTAGCATATTATGCTGTGTGGATGCATTGTGGAGTATATTATACTGTATGGGGGCGCACTGTGGAGTGTATACTACTGTGTGCTGGTCCATTGTGGAGCATATAATACTGTGTGGGGACTACTGTGGGCATATAATGCTGTGTGGGGACCCCCTGTGAAGTGTACAATACTATGTGGGAGCCCACTGTGCAGTGTATAAAACACTGTGTGGGGCCACTATTAAGCATATAGTATTGTTTTTTTTTTTAAATGTAGATTGTGAGTCCCACATAGAGCTCACAATGTACATTTTTTCCCTATCAGTATGTCTTTTTTGAAATATGGGATGGAAATCCATGCAAACACGGGGAGAACATACAAACTCCTTGCAGATGTTTTTTTGCCCTTGGCGGGATTTGAACACCAGGACTCCAGCGCTGCAAGGCTGCAGTGCTAACCACTGAGCCACCGTGTGGCCCCTGTAAGCATATAGTATTGTGTGGGAGTCCACAGTGCAGCATATAATACTATGTGAGGCCACTGTGGAGCATATTTCACTGTGTGGGGGCCACTGTGAAGTATACTTTACTGTGTGGGGGCCACTGTGGAGCATATTATACTGTTTGGGGTAACTGTGGAGCATATTGTACTGTGTAGGCGCCACTGTGGTTTGTATCATTGAAAGCTCTGGTACTTCCCATTCACATGACCATATCTTGCGGGTCCGTAGCTATCTGCGAATTGCAGACAGTTACCAACACATTCATTCCAATGGGACTGTGCACATGTTGAGGTTTTTTTTTTGGATATATCATTATACGGACCACATTTTCAGAAACGCAGTTATTGAGTTTTTCTTTTAAAGGAAAATATATTAATGTATGAGTTGTGCTTTCTAAAATAAAACCTTAGTATTAAGGTCAAATTGCCATGTTGGCACTTTGCGATAGAATAGTGGTTTTTGGGTTGCAGTTTAGGCACTTGGTCTCTAAAAGGTTTGCCACTATATGAAGAAAAGTATTGGGAAACAACTCTAAAACCTTGAATTACAAGAGCAAGAGCGGCCATTTTTGGGAGGCCGCTCTTGCTCTTGTAGTTCAATACAGGAGCCTACTGCACAGACGTCGGAAGTTGGACCGAGACGGAAGAAGACAGAAGAGGTGGGGTTGCAGCTGAAGATGGAGGCGGCGCTGGAGTGAGCTCTCCGGCAGCAGTAGGGATGCTCCCATCGCCGTTTGAGAGCTAGGGCCCGCCCTCATTGCTGCGGAGAACTCATTTGCATACCGGTTAAAACAGGTATTTCTAAGGAATGTCGCCACGGAGACCACGTCTAAAGATAAGAGACGAATAGCCTTTCTTAAGGCTATTCCAACGTGGTAATTAGAAAAAATGTTGCTTTAGTGGTAGAATCCCTTTGAAAGTCCAGTGAGTCCACTCCTCAGAAATTGACAGCTATCTCTGAGTACACAATCAGACTAGAAATGCTGTCAATCACTGCGTGATACCGCCTATAGGATTGCTAATCCCAGAAAGATCAGAGATTTAAGTGTAACATGTTTGATTTAAAATCTTTACCCTACATTGAAAAATGATAGTTCTGTTGTCAATAGTTTAAAAATAAAGTCAGAAAATTGTGTCATGTCTTTTTGCATACTATCTGGAAAAGAAAAAGTACCATTGTTCTCCCTAACCTCTGCTGGGCTGTACAGACCAGTGTAATAGTGGGGCAGTACTTGGAGAGTGCTAACACATTATGTACTACTGGCTGATGTATCAAGTGTGAATATAGTAATATATTGTCAGTGATAAAGAAAAAACACTTTTACTCTTATAGTAGCGATCGCTTGCTGTCTTTTAATGGCATCTGGTGCAGGTGCCGAGTTTACAGCAGTGTCTTTTGGTGTCGCTGCAGTTTACTATGCAATTAGCAAGAGCAGGTCGGGTCTCCTGCTGTCAGAGATAGCAAGACACCCAGGGGAGAAGACAGAAGCAGGTTATTACAGCTTCTCTGTTCTCCTTTACATACTATATAACACCGAATGAGCGCTATGTAGTCAACAGCAGAGCCACTGTCTCTATTGGACCTGATGTGATCACTAGGAGCCTTCAAGAGTATCAGGGCTGATAAGTTTTAGCAGACCCAGATCAGCTCTGCCGGTGACTAATGGTGGTTGTTTTCATTTAGGGCTTCTATGGATAAAAAGAGAAATTGTAAAGTGTTAATGTTCCCCAGAGGTGTTGTATGACCTCAAAGGGGGCATACTATATAAGCAATGTCTAAGGGAAGCTTTCTGGCGAACAATGTGAAAATAAGAGTAAACGTGTTTTCATAAAGAAGGTGACTTTTTTTTCCCTCCTCCACTATGTGTAAAACCTGGAAAATGGCTGGTGTGTTACATGGAGAGGCACCTTCTCTTTTCCTTCCATTCCAGAAGGGAAGTCCAAGGTTTGGTGTCAGCTGAGGAGATGCCTGTATAAAGTCCAGTGAGTCCACTCCTCAGAAATTGACAGCTATCTCTGAGTACACAATCAGACTAGAAATGCTGTCAATCACTGCGTGATACCGCCTATAGGATTGCTAATCCCAGAAAGATCAGAGATTTAAGTGTAACATGTTTGATTTAAAATCTTTACCCTACATTGAAAAATGATAGTTCTGTTGTCAATAGTTTAAAAATAAAGTCAGAGCCAGAACCAGTTCAAGACTCTAATCATAGGAAAGGAGAGAGTGCTGACTATTCCTGCAAAAATGTAAGTAGGTTGCTGCTCACATTATGACCTAAGATATGCTCAGCCCAGTCTAAGTAGTCAGGAACTATTTTCTCATTAGTTAGTGCCTGGACAAGGCTAGGGCTTTGTGTTTATGGTTTGTTTTGGTGCGCAACCTGTGGAATAAACTGGTTGAAGATAATTAAAACCAGCATATGCTGAGTTCTATAGTGAGCTATAGGAAAATGGCGCTCGGGCAAAATTGTGTCATTTTACAGTAACTGAAAAGTGAATGGGATTCTTTGCAATCCCATGCCCACTTTGTGTTTAAAATCGCAGTGTAGACATGCTGCGATATCCACAGCAGTACAAAACAAATCATCCACATACAACACATGACCCAAAAGTGAGTGGTATATTGTGCTGTCAATGTCTAACACGGACATACGTTTGCTAAAAGCATGTGAATAAGTCCTCAAGTTATAGTATTGGTGGCTAACTGCTTTAATTGAAAACCAGAATTGCACAAAAAAGAAGGCACACTGTATAGAGAAAACAAGGGGTTTAGCTAGAGCTGGTCCCCTGGTGCGACTCCTTGTTCTCTTCAGATCTTCTGACATTAGGGACCACTTGGACCTGTGATTAAGCCTCAATAATCACATGGTGCCATGATGTACAGAGACAAGTGCTGCGACATTGAGTGGCCCATGTGACCTCAGCAGTTCCGGACATCAGTCCGGAGAACTAAAGAGAACAGGAAATAGACCCGGAGCCCAAAAGAGACAAGTAACACTGGCTTTTTTTTTTTCTTTTTTTGATAACTTTCCATGGGCCTCTGCTAATCTAAATCTGAAGAGACATTTGAATAGCAGTTTTGGTTTGGATAGATGGAACTTTGGATAGAATATTGTAATAACAGATGTATAAAATATTGGTTGACATTCAGTTTTGTTTGTTTTTTTTTTGATTGTTTGACTAGCCCCAGGTACCGCATAAAAAAATCCCTACAGTTTTGTGACACACTGTGTGAACTGGATTTTTCCTATCCTGCTCATTTAGTGCCGATGCCAGAATACATAAGAAAAATGCAAATGTGCTAAACTCTCGCTGCAGTAGGGAGCCTTCACACGGAGTAAACGCGCGTGTATTTTTGCAAAATACACGTGTAAAAATAAGACTCCCATTGACTTCAATGATATTTTTTACACGTGTAAAAATATGCCTATAAAAATACGCCTGTAAAATTACGCCTGTAAAATGCCAATGAAGTCAATGGGAGTCTTATTTTTACACATGTATTTTTACACCTGTATTTTGCAAAAAAAAAATACACTCGTGTTTACTGTAAATGTGCCATTGGTGATAACATTTTCAATACACTAAAGGCCCTATTAGACAAGGCAACTTTACAGGCAATTATTGGAAACGAATGCTCATACCAACATTTGTTCCTGATCAACGTGTCTAATAGGACCAACAATGGAGCTGGGCAATTAATCGCAAAATAACAAAAATTAAAAGTCTTCTCAATTACGGTAATCGAAATTAACTTGCTTACATTGATTATTACTGGTTAAAGGATTATTATCATACAGGTTAACAATTATTGGTTAAAGGATATTTCACTAATTGTAATTTGACCACAAACCACGCTGTCTTGATACCGGTGACCTGCAGTGTTTTACAGTCACTGAAAAGTGGATTGAATTGTAACGAATCCCATCAACACATTGCAGCAAAATACTGTACATGGCTTCCATATAGGTATAATGAAAGCAGAAATTCTGCAGAGATTCCTTTCTGTGAAAAGCGATGCGGGAAAAACTGCAGTATGTCCGCTATGTGGGCCCTTAACAGTAAAACTAATTTTTTTTCTGCCTAAGACATAAGCATAGCCTTAAGAAAGGCTATTGTTCTCCTACATTTAGATGTCTTCTCTGCGCCGCCGTTTGGTATATATTCCATTTTTCATCGGTATGCAAATAAGTTCTCTCGCAGCACTAGGGGTGGCCCCCAGCGCTCAAACAGCCCTGGGGGCGTCCCCAATGCTGCGAGAGAACTCTCCAGCGCCGCCTCTATCTTCTTCAGGTGTGGGTCTTCTTTGCGTCTTCTTCCAGCGGAAGCTTCAAACTTCTAGGCCTCGGGCCTAGGGCAAAGTCGTAGAAATGGCCGCTTACATGCGCAATCGGCTGCCCGAGGCCTAGAAGTTTGAAGCTTCCGCCAGAAGAAGACGCGAAGAAGAAACGTTCCTGAAGAAGATGGAGGCACCACTGGAGATTTCTCTGGCAGCATTGGGGATGCCCACAGTACTGTTTCAGCGCTGGGGGCCGCCCCTAGTGCTGTGAGAGAACTTATTTGCATACCGACGAAAAACGTATTATATACCGAATGGCAGCGCAGAGAAGACATCTAAAGGTAGAAGAAGAATAGCCTTTCTTAAGGCTATTCCTACGTGTTAGGCAGAAAATAATGCGTTTTAATGATAGGGTCGCTTTAATGTGGCCATCTGACTTTAAAAAAAATACTGTTGTCACTTATCCTTTTAGATATAATCCAGGGGTGAATGAACTGGGTTGCCTTAATGTGGTAATTAGAACTAGGTGTGAGTTTGCCAAGATCTTAGTGAGGTTACTTGTCTTTCGTGAGATTTGTTATCTATTTTAGAGTGAGAAAAGCAGGAACCTTGGACAGACATCTAAAGGGTTCTAGTGGAGTGTCTGTCTTCTAGTTCTACTCTTGGCAACGGAGCTGCCATTTCTTTAAGAGGCTCAGAGTAATCCTAAGCAGGTGACGCCGGATTTAAATATTTCTCACCCTTCTGGGTTATGAGAATGTGCTATAGCAAGTCTCAGTGTCTCCTTTACTAATCCAACACTGCTTTTGATGATAGTCCTTGGAACTCAGTGCAGATAGTCCTTGGCACATGATAAAGTTCTGCAATGTATGAAAATGGCATTTAACAAAGATGTCAATTTAAAAACCTAGCAAACATAAAATAGTTGTATCTTATAATGAAAGCTATAGACAACTTGACTATATACATTTCCCACGGTTTATTTCCCTGTACATCAGCATATCTGACCAACAAGTTGTGCAGGAAACTATTGATGCTCCATCAACTTAAAGGGATCCAATCATTGGAATGCCATTTTTTTCTTCCTACCACGTAGGAATAGCCTTAAGAAAGGCTATTCTTCTCCTACCTTTAGATGTCTTCTCTACGCCGCCGTTCAGTAGAAATCCCAGTTTTCTTCTGTATGCAAATGAGTTCTCTCGCAGCACTGGAGGCGGTCCCCAGTGTTCAAACAGCACTGGGGGCGTCCCCAATGCTGTGAGAGAAATCTCCAGCTCCGTCTCTATCTTCGTCTGGAATACCTCTCTCCGTCTTTTTCCAGTGCTGGGCTTCAACCTTCTAGGCATGCGCAGTCGGCTCTTCCATCAGGCCTCAGGCAGAGCTGACTGCGTATGCCTGCGGCCATTTTCTTGTGGTCGCTTACACCAGCTTACTGTGTAACCGGGATTTCTACTTAGCGGTGGTGCGGAGAAGACATCTAAAGGTAGGAGAAGAATAGCCTTTGTTAAGGCTATTCCTACGTGTTGGGGAGAAAAAATGAGATTCCTTTAAATGATTGGATCCCTTTAAAGACAGCTGTGATGCAGCTCCCTGCAAGATGCAGATGGCCGGTAGCTCTGTTGTGCAGGATAACACAGTAAAAGGTGTGTTAACTTTGCAGCCCCCTTATTCTCATAATCAATAGAGGTCCGAGAGATCAGACACCACCGAATGAGGTAGGAATATGGGTTTATTACTATATTCGGCTAACTCTAAGATGGTCAACTATAATACACCAGGATATGATAAAATAATAGCTGTTTAATAAATGAAAAGACATAATACTTAGCTATGATTATAAATGATGGTTCACAGGATGGGGAGTCCCAATATATCATGCACTTGCACTAATACATACCCATCATTCGATGTCTTTCAAAAGTTTTGTTGCGTATCCTATGATCTCAACTGAAGTTAACTAAGACAATAGTACTGCGAGGGAGGGGCTTCCTGAATGTGTATATGTGTGGTCAACTCATAACATGACTATTTGAAGGAATGTTTAGCAGCTGATCAATAACCGAATAGTATACATAAAATAGAGGGTAATCAATGATCAGTAACATATGGACAGCAAGAAATACATACAGGCTGACATAAAGCCGGAGTGCACACGACCGTGTGCTAGTCGCCTGCCATGAATGAACAGCACAGTCGGTGCACGGGCAACAAACAAATGTGATCCGTCTACTGGTTGTGCTTCTGTGGCCCCATTCATTCGATGAATAGGGACCGCAGAAGCACGGCTGCAAAATCAGACAGGAAAAGGACCTGTTCAATATTTTGTCATTTGCTATTTTACAGCCACTGCACAAAAACAACACAGTGGACACGGTGCAATTCCCAAAACCTCTGCGTACTTTCAGCAAAAAGCACTGTGGAAAAACCGTGATGCGTTGCTCTTGTCGTTTGTCCCTTTTTTGCATCTGCCAGCTATGTGGGGCCTTAGCTTAAAAGTTAAAATCTCAAAATATTGTTCCCTTTTTCTCTTCAGTGTATGTGGGTATACACTGCTTTTTGGACACAGAAGGGAAGGAGTGCTATTTGGACTTTGAAGCACAGTTTGGTTTTTGGACAGCAAGCCACTTTTGCAGAGCACCACATTTTGGAGACTACAACCTCAAGAGATTTTTCAAGCGGAGTAGCAAGCATTTCTAACTATAGAATGTTGCAATAATTTTGTTTCCAGAAATGAATGCGCAGATAATTTTTTTCCAAGGGATACAGTGGCTTGCAAAAGTATTCATACCTCTTGAACTTTTTCACATTTTGTCACCTTACAATCACAAACTTAAAGAGGACCTTTCACCATATCTGGGCACAGGCAGTGTTATATACTGCCAGAAAGCTGACAGTGCGCTGAATTCAGCGCACTGTCGGCTTTCCCGATCCGTGCCCGGTGTAAAGCGCTATCGGTCCCGGTATCGTAGCGCTTTACAGTCAGAAGGGCGTTTCTGACCATTAGCCAGAGACGTCCTTCTGCCTCGCGGCGCCAATCGCGCTGTGCTGTGGAGCGGGGAGGAACGCCCCCTCCCTCTCCTGATAATGCTAGTCTACGGACAAGCTGTGTGAGCAGAGGGAGGGGGCGTTCCTCCCCGCTCCACAGTACAGCGCGATTGGTGCCACGAGGCAGAAGGATGTCTCTGGCTAACAGTCAGAAACGCCCTTCTGACCATAGAAGAGCTACGGTACCGGGCCGTAAGCTCTTCACATCGGGCACAGATCGGGAAAGCCGACAGTGCGCTGAATTCAGCGCACTGTCAGCTTTCTGGCAGTATATAGAACTGCCTGTGCCCGGATATGGTGAAAGGTCCTCTTTAAAGAAGCACTTTCATGTCCTCGATCACATGCTGTTTTATATATCAGTGCACTGAATTCAGTGCACTATTGGCTTTTCTATTATGTTCTCCAGGTAAAGAGCTATCAATTTTCCAATTTACCTTAATTACAACCTCCTGTTCAACTGTATCACCATCAGCTAATCCCCAATCATGAGTGTCTACTGCTCCTTCTGATCTGCTGTTTTTCCTCAAGCAATGAGCCATTTTAGGCCTGTGACATGCAAGTAAGTGCAGTGGCACAAGGAAGGGAAGTGAGGTGAATATATGTTGGGCAAACCTTACAAGATTTGTCTCACAAATATTTGTAAGGTTTGTCTTGCAGTTTCCTTTGGAACATACACATCTCTTCAGACCCCAGAGTATAGTTAGTGGAGTAAATACACTGAGTGGCCAAAAGTCATGGGAAGGTACCAGATGCGCCGTTAATAGTGGGTCGCCCCATGCGAGCCCTGATAACTGCATCAAGACGACGAGGCATGGACTCCATGAGGTGATGGAAGAGTTCTGGAGGGATATTGATCCACACAGTCTGCACTGCAGCCCACAGTTGGTCCTGTGTAGTTGGCACTGGGTCCATGGAGCGAACACTGGTATCCACAGCATCCCATAAATGCTCTATGGGGTTGAGGTCGGGCGAGTGGTCAGGCCAATCGAGGGTCGTGAAGTCACTGGTGTGTTCATTAAGCCAGTTCCGGACCACCAACGAGCGATGAAATGTTGCATTGTCCTGTTGGTACACAGCATCCCCATCAGGGAACTCCAACACCAGAAAGGGGTGCAGATGGTCTGCCGTAAGTTGCACATATCAAGCACCGGTCATTGATCCCTGCACCCGGACAATGGGGCCCAACTGCGACCATGTGAACACAGCACAGCCCAGACCATGATGGAGCCACCTCCCGCCTGGACATGTCCCTGTTGGCATGCAGGATCCATGGCTTCATGGGGAATATGCCACACTCTCACCCGCCCATGGGCTCTGTACAACTGGAACCGTGATTCATCAGAGCATGTCACATGCTGCCACTGTTCCATGGTCCAATGACTGGTCACAGGCCCATGTCAGTCTTCGAGCTCTGTGTTGCTGCTTCAGCAAAGGGACACGGGTCAGGCGCCAACTGTTGAAGCCTATGCAATGCAGTTCTCAGCGTACTGCTGAAATGGGGTCCTGGCGCCCCACATTCAAATCGGCAGCGATTTGACCCACAGTAGACCGTCGAAAGCCCCGTATGACTCTGCAGAGGTGACGTGACGTCCATTCATTGAACACTTGTGTTCGACCATTGCGCTGATTTACGCGGCTGCCAGCATTTTCTCTGCGATATTGCAGGTCCACCCAAGACCTGTTGACCTCGGAAACCCAAATTCCCGAGTAATCTCCAAAATGCTATGCCCCATGCGTCTTGAACCAATTATTATCCCATGTTCAAAGTCACTTAACTCGCGACGTGCTGCCATGTTCACCAGACATCTGTCTGCATCACACTGCTCAGATATCCTGGTGACACTAGTGCCATAGGCCACATCGCGTCACACTGTTTCAGCGTCATATCATACACAACCGGCACTGGGACACACCTCCCCACGACTTTTGGCCACTGAGTGTATAACAGTCTTATTCACCTTTTCCTGATCTCGGGTTTGGAGTGGTGGAAATGCAAGGAACCTAAGAACATGTAACAAGACCGCATGATAGTCTAAGGGCACTACATGTACTCTCGGTATCCTCAAATTTGTGGAGCACCACACATACTCCCACAATTTACAATATAAACAAAGGTTTACAAATCAAGCCATGGTTAATGGTTAACTTGTAAGCGATAGCTTATAGAGGGTAACAGAAAAGGGGACATTTTATACATCGATATAGAAGAAAAAGGGTCATTATACAAGGATACAGAGACTGAGGAGAGGAACTTTGCTCAATGAATATAATAGAGGAGTGGACACGGAAGGGGTTGTCCAGGTTTAGCAGATAAATGATATTGTTATACAATTTCCCAATATACTTCCTGTATCAATTCCTGTTGCAACAAGCAGAGCTATAGAAAACCATGAGGATTTGATACAGAAAGTATATTGGAAAAATTATATAACTTTTCAGCCTACGATCGGCAACATTTATTTGCTGACAATGGGCAATTGCCAATACTGTGCCAGTACTTCTCCCTCCCGTCACTTGTTTTTGAACAACTGAGATTATACAGATTATACACTTTTCATTTGGATGATCCTCCAGACTCCAGTGGCCGCCATCCAGTCCCTCAAGGTCTTTAGTTGGAGTTGGCAGCTGCTGAGTAGGTCACTTCTTCCGACAAGTAAAGGAAAAGGAGCAGGTGCGCTGCTCGGATCTAAGATGGGGCACCAGAACTCATCACTGCACTGTGACTTGATACCAGTCCTGCACTGGTGCAAGGAGCTTAAAAAGTCCATATAGAAATTAGAATAATTATGTGTAGTCTGCAAGAAAACGGCTCCAGTGACTAGTATATAGAAGAAATGTGATCTGAGGGGCATTGACTATAAAATGATTGTTAGCGATATGTGATATAAACTTTTGATTTTCTGGAAGCATTTGTGACATTAATAAATATCCTTATTTATATTTTTCCTATTAATAAATATCCTAATCTACTTCATTAACAGATTTCTTGGCTCCTTTCTGTGAAATCATGAGCTTAAGTTCACTCTGTCCCCTATGTATTCTTTGGCTTGTTTCTCTCACTGGGGTAAGGGTGTACAGTTGTTGTTTTCTGTGATAGGATTTCACGCTGTATAAGTTTTGGTTAATTCTGCCACATCTGCAAATCTGCCCATCTCGACGGCTTTTCAAATGGAAATATCTCTGTTAATTATAAAAACAATTTTTGTGTCATATGAAAGTTGATTTTCTAAATATGAAATCAATTGTTCCACATTTTATAATGGTTGAGATATGTGTTTAAAGTGACCCCCCTTCCCCCATAAGGCTCAGTTTCTCTGCTTTTATTAGTCTCTAGAACTTTACGTGAGTAGCCAGGGAGAGAAACCAGGCAATGAACATTAAAGGGAATGAAGTGAATTTCAGCGCAGAATTTCAAGAATATTACATATTTATTAATGTTACAAATGCAAAAAAAAATTATAGTAGTTTGAGAGGGGGGACTTAAACTAGGAACTCTGAGGAGGGCATAATTTGTAAAGCAGCGGAAATATACTGTAGATGGTTAGAACCATTAATAACAACATGAAGAATAGGGATAAAGTAAAACTACTAAGATGCATGTACACTAATGCCACGAGCCTTAACAAAACTGAGGCACTAGAAGCAATAATGTTGGAAGAAGGATATGAAGTAAAGGGGATAAGCCAGACATGGCTGGATGATAGTCTATTCAGACAAGAAGGCAATGCTTTTACTTATATGTAGAATCCCGCCTAAAGTCTGTACTGTAAGATGACACCTGTGAAGAAAATAAACATGGAAAGTTCCTATGGGTATAAATAAGTACTTTTCACAGCTTATGCAGGACCTAACTTCTAGACATAATTGTAACCAACCGATCTGACAGAATATCAAAATTAGAGATTGGGGTTCAGCTGGATAATTGCGACCACAGCATATTACATTTGCAAGTATCTTTTAATAAAATGTCTAAACTTCATGTAACACAGTTTTGGGATGACCTTAGAGTCATATACTGGGACAATGTCCTTAAAAACAAAAGTACATCATTGAATAGTTACTGCTCTGTTGATTCTGGCACACTTGGGATTTTTTTTATCTAGCCCCCACTATTCCTGAGCAATCAATGCTGTTATTTTTGGCACCTGACAGGCTATTTAGGCTCTATATTGTCAAAAGGGCAGTGTCAGGCAGAAGCAAACAAGCCTCTGATTGGATCTCTGAATCACACCACTGCCTGACACCGCCCTTTTGACACTACAGAGTTTAAATAGCACATTAGACTCCAAATCTACCTGCTTTGGTGCTCGGGAATGGTGGAAGCTAGAGAGAAAATCCCAACTGCGCTGGTAACAGATGCTTAGCAATTGAATTGGTGGATGTGGTGATAGGTCCTATCATTCAAATGATTTTTTTCTGAGTAACACGTCGGAATAGCCTTAAGAAAGGCTATTCTTCTCCTACCTTTCATTGTCTACTCCACGCCGCCGTTTGCCAGAAATCCAGTTTTTTTTCTCAGTATGCAAATGAGTTCTCTCGCAGCACTGGGGCAGGCCTCAGTGCTCAAACAGCACTGGGGGCGTCCCCAATGCTGCCAGAGAATTCTCTCCAGTGCCGCCTCCATCTTCATCAGCATCGGCCTCTTCACCTTCTTCTTCTGGCGTGTGGTGGGTCAAACTAAACGCATGCCCAAGTCGGCTCTGTCAGCGGGCCTCGGACAGAGCTGACTTCACATGTGGGTGGCCATAGAACTACAGGAGCATACTGCGCATGCTCGAGTAAGCGGCCACAAAAAAATGGCCTCCCATATGTGAAGTCAGCTCTGCCCGAGGCCCACTGCATTTAATTCTAACGTGTTAGTCAGGAAAAAAAGTGTTTGAATGACAGGATCCCTTTAAATCTGTCCTGTGAAAGATATTGTATATACTATATGGGAAAAATGTGTTAGGAAAACATAGAAAACCACTGTGATTACACAAAACTTTTAATAAGAGAGTTTAAACTAGTCAAACAGGGAAGTGAAGAAGCGATAAATAATTGTAAAGGTAAAAAAAAAAAACTGATTTGTAAATTAATTATACAAAAAAATGTAGCAAAAATTGAGTCAAAATGGTCCTTTACCAGGAAGAGGATGAGGAAAAGGCAAATCTATTACATGCCTTTACCAGTACTGTATTCACTCAGTAAAATGCAATAACAGTTAACGTGACTATCTCTGCATCTGTATCCTAGTAGGAAAGGCGGAATATTTAATTTAAATTATTAAATGAACCTTATCCCTTCCTATAAAAGGGGCAAAAGAGATTTCCCCAATCTTTTTTTTTTTTTGCTTGGTGGTACTGATAGTGGGAGGTCTCTTTTGTCCTCACTGTGCGTTACAGTGATGTGCTATAATTTAATTAGAATAATTTGGAGACAGTGCCTCTGTTATGCTGCCCTCTATAGGAAGCACTCTGAACATCATGCCCGACTTTCCCAGAAGCCTTTACTGTATAATGTGGGATTTTTACCAAGAGAGTTTCTCAGCTATGGACGGCCATTTTGGTCTGGTTGGACCTCGTCAGCGCAGCGTAGAGAGAACTGACTTGGTAGAAGTGAGAGGCTGAGAAACCAGATTATGGGGATAATGTCACTCCTTAAGGAGAAACCACCTATTTATTAGGTGTGTGGAGACATATACAGCCATAGTCGCTCTACTGTAAGGGATAATGGGAGGAATATGCAAATCTGTCTCTCAAGATGTAAATAGGGAGACAGTGCCTCTGTTATGCGGCCCTCTATAGGAAGCACCCTGGGAGACAGATTTGCATATTCCTCCCATGAACCCTTACAGTGGAGCGACCATGGCTGTATAAGTCTCCACACACCTAATAGGTGGTCTCTCCTTATGGAGTGACATTATCCCCATATTATAGAATATTTTGGGGCAGATTATCCGGTTTGAGCCCTATGCCTATGTCAGTCCCTAATTAGGGGAGGTCCTTTTTATTGCCTTGTGATTTACATAAAGATCCTGTTTACAGGGATCCTGGCTTATTTAGTTTAGAAGAGCCCTAGCTGCTTGACTGTGCCTGAACAGTTTTTCCCTGGCAGTAATATTTTTTTAAATCTCTATTTTTGGTCAAAAATTAGCACAACAACCTTTTTCTTTGCTTTCTTAATGGGTTGGTCTCTTGATTAAATACCATTTTTCTTGTAGCAATCATCCTGTACATCTGCCGGCGGAGAAGAAGGAAGAATATTCCTAAGAGGAAATAACTGTCTTACAAAGACTGTGATATTTGGATGGATACAGCTATAATAGAAGTCGCCAGTGTTGTGGGAATCCATCAGAGGTACCCCCTATTCGAGACTTGGTTATCTGGGTAAAAGAATACATGACAGATTCCATAAAAGAGATCAGGGAATCTATCTCCCAGAGTGCAAAAAAAAAAAAAGAACAAAAAGCGGGGCAATCAAAGTCGGTTATTCTTTTGGAGGAGGAGTGACCCATTTTGGATGAGACTAATTTATCATATGATAAAAACCGATCTGAGGGAATCGTCATGCCCCTTTTTCCACTGGAAAAAATAGAAAAGTTGCTTAAGTCCATCTAGAGAGACGGTCGTGATGTTGACGCAGGGAAAGCCTCAAGTTCCACCTCTAGGGAGCATAGGGTCTTCCAAGTGGACACTATGCTTGAAAAAGAGATGACGGCTGAATTGAAGCATTCTGAGAAGGCCTTTATTCTATCCAGGAGGTTCAAGAATCTCTACACCATTAAAAAAAAGATCAGTATGATAGTTAGGGTCCACCACCCAGGGTCGACATGGTGGTAGCCAAGTTATCCCGACTATCTTTTTCCCTCCTGCAGATGGTGACATCCTAGTAGGAGGATGTTTGTACACACTCGGCATCTTCTTGTACAAAAGCAAGAAGTACTTTAGAACGCTATTGCAGTATATTTTCAAAAACCAGTTTAGAGGAGGTACATTTTCCTCAACGGGGTCTAGGTTTTTATTCTTCGATCTTCCCTATGCCAAAACCATCAGGGGACTGAATAATGATAATAGAAATAAGGTACCTCAATCACTTTATTCTCAAGAAACATTTCCGGATGGAAACCATAAAATCTGTCACCATCTCCATGTGGCCCAGGCAATTTCCTAGCCACTCTGGATTAAAAGGAAGCATATCTCTATCTACCTATGTATCTTCCGCACAGGAAATGCCTCAGGATTTCTGTGTTTATTTCCAGACACAGAAAAAACCTACAGTTCACAAGCTTACCCTTTGGCATCTCTTCCACTCCCCTCACCTTCTCCAAAGTGGTGGCTCCTGTGGCTGTTGCCTTCAAACATTAGGGGCTCTTCATCATCCCCTATCTCGAAGACTGGCTCATAAAGGCTCAGTCGGAAGAGGCTCTGCAAACTCATCTTCAGATAGCTATGGCCCTTCTCCAGTGTTTAGATTGGCTAATAAAGTTGGAAAAGTCAAACGTCCTTCCTTCTACACCCCTCTACTCTGGGATGCATTCAACTTTGCACAATTAAAGTTCAGATAGCTAAACTGTACAGGTGTTTCTGCGACCTCTGAATGTCACAATGCCAGCTTATGCCTGATATGATTCCCTCTAATTTCCCACTCAGACAATCCTTAGTCATACAGAGTCCCAAATTAGCTGGTTCTGTACATGATGCAGTGAGCGTCATAGACACCACCATCTGTCCTGGTATGAACACAGCAGCTCAGATGCCCTAAATGTATATACTCAAGCAGAAAAATAACATATGAGAAATGAGTATTAAAGGCGATTTCCCACAAATCAAGCTATTCTCTAACAATAGAATAGGGGATAACTTAACAACCAGTGGGGGGGTCCAACCACTCAGGCCCATACTGATCAAGAGAACAGAAGCGGAGATTGGGCAGCATGCAAACGCATCCATTCAATAGGAGCAGCAAAAATAGCCAGGCGTTGTATCTCAGGCTCAACAACTGGAGTGGTGCATTCTCTATTCAGCAAAGGCTTGCCTAGATTCTAGATTCACAGCTCTGCCGAGCCTACAGTGTGCAACCAAAAAAACATCATATTCCCTACAACCATGCTTATGCAAGGGCGTAACTTAAGGAGCTGCAGAGGTAGAATTCATACCAGAAGCCAAAGTCTTCTCTACTACATTACAGATACAGCATGAGGTGGACTTCTTGTTGCAGAATTTGCACTGGGACCCAAGAGCTTCACATATGTTTTCATAGCACACCAACAATAACATGATTTTAGGAAAATGACAATACAATTTCCTAGAACATTACTGCAATCAGCTATAGCGGTGGCGCGCCACTTATTTTGCCTCCTGCTAACATTGTTATGTATTCCCTAAGCTGCCAATTGTTTTTACACTGTATTGACTGTTAGACAACACTTCACTAGCTTCATTATACATCAGGAAAGCATTTACGGCAGACATTCAATGTGTAAACCTGTATTAATTAGTCTAGACTAATAGAGATGTAGTGGGAGCAAAGTGTGGGGCATGTTCTAGGGAACAGACAAGGAGGAGTGAACAGAGCTGGGTACCAAGAACAGTTGTGAGGGGCAAGTATAGTCATGTATCTCTATATTCTCCGTTTTGTTGTATAAACTCAATTTCGTATATGTCATCTATTTTGTATCCTAACACATATACTATGAGGTGAGGTCACTCAGAGTATGAAGGCATGTAGATACAGACTTTCTGTAGGCCATTGTTTGTTATCATGAAGGCTTCAGACTGGGAGTAGTCTGGCACCCAGCATGTCATCTTATATCTCTTGCCATGATGTATAAATCTAGGATGTCAGCTCACACATAAGTATTTTGTATCCTTCTTTGTTTCATGAGAAAGTCCATCCAAGTTTGGAAAGTTATAATGAGATGCAGGTTACATTAGGCCTCATCCAATAGTCATGTGCCAGCCTTATCTTATAACTCTACAACCAATCATGTTATACTAATTAGAATAGCCAAGCCAGCTCTTTGTCTGAATTGTACTTAAACTACCTTTTTCCACGCCATTAAATGAGATCACTTGAATACAGCATCTGGGTGTATGTCTGTGTCTGTGATTTTCCGAGCGCTCGTACCCAACTTTACCAGATTCAGATACGGGCAACATCTATTCCCTGGGGCATTCCCCCATCACAGTCCTACTAGAACAACTGCAGAAAACAAGTTATGGCCACAGATCGAGACAAGCACAGTCTTGTCACAGATTCTTCAATGTTACAAATGTGAAAATGCTGAGTCCAGAAATGGACTCTGAATAGATATGTCTGGCAATTGGCGATAGACTAGACATTTTTGCACCAGTCTCTGCTCCCTCACACTCCGCTAACGCATAGGGCTTCAGTCTAGCAATAGTCAAAACCAAACCTCACAATTTAGTGGGAAGGTCTTATGTAGTGTCTTATAACTTTATTTTAACTTTGCCATACTAGTCTCCACTAACCAGCATGTCTAGAGCCAAATTTTCTAAGCACAAGCAACATGATCTTTTAAAGAATTTATAAGAAAAAGAATCTCCCTTTAGGAAAGGAAAATATCTTAAAGGCAATATAGTATTCTGAAGAATAGAAAATTTATATTCTATATATGCTTATTGTTTCTGAATTGTTCTGCTGTACCTAGCAAATAAACCTGATAAGTACCTTGTGGTGCTCAGCTTCATAAATCCCTATTGCCCTATCCCCTAATTAATCTGGTGGGCTGATGAAACTAATTGCAAAATATGCCCTATGGAACAGCAGGACTCACACTTCTATCACACACAAATGGTGTTCACACCTCTGTAACATGGCTACACACGAGAGTCATAGATTTAGCGCCAAACGGCATCAGACACCTCATGGAAATGTAGGAAATTCTTTCCAGAAAACAGTTGCAAACATAGTTGTTTTCTATTTCTCATGAAGGATCAGTCAATGGCTAACTTTAGGCTTCCTCCACAGTTTTATTCTAGTGTTTTTTCTGGAAAAATTTTTCTTTTTTCTTTTTACCTATAATGGAATTTATAGAAAAACGACTGTAAAAGCACCAGAAAATGTTCATAAACAGTAAGAAAACACCTAGCAAAAATCAACTGAAGGCTAGTGGAACTGGTGGCTAGAGGCAGCGCCGCAACTCTAATGAGGTGAGGTGTCCGCCTTGGGCGGCGCACGGGAGGGGGGCGGCAGCCCGGGCAATTTTTTTTTTACTTTTTTTTTCTTTGAACCAGCGCAGGAGAGCTGCCCCTCTCCTTGCGCTGGTTTAGACATCTACGTATCAGCGTAGGCGGCGTCATCACGCTGCCTGGGCTGGTTTAGATGTCTACGTATCAGCGTAGAGAAGAGGATCATGGAGGATCATGGAGGCAGCAGGAGCAGCAGCAGCAAGATCGGTAAGTATAACATTTTTTTGTTTTATAATAGGCCGCTACCTGCGGGAGGTATCTCCAGCAGGTAGCAGCCTATTTACCAACCTCCCCTAACCTTCTCACTGCCGCCCCCGCTTCCCCTTGTACTATAGGCCGCGGAGGCCTGCAGTGAATAGGCCCAGGCCAGGCCGCGATCCCATTGCCACTATTATTATACTCGGGGGTCTTTTCAGACCCCCGAGTATAAAAATCGGAGCCCCAGGGGAGGTGAGAAAACATAATAAAAAAAATGTTACTTACCTCTCTGGGATCTGATGTTAATCCTAGCAGGCTTCAGGCCTATATGGTAATGTCCAGACGTCATGTGGTTTGGGATATTACCATATAGGCTCAAAGCCTGCTAGTATTAAAGAGGACCTTTCATGGGTTTGGGGCACAGGCAGTTTTATATATGAATTGAGCACACTATCGGCTTTCCCGATCTGTGCCCCGGGTTAAGAGCTATCAGTGCTGTACATCGGTACTGTTTGATCGTCCGCCTCAGACAGCAGAGAGGCTAGGTTCACCACAGGCTAGAGGATATTATATTGATGATTATGACAGGTTTAAACTGAAATGGGGTCATTTTTTAACACACTGGCATCCAAGATGTTTATATTCAATCAATAATGGAATTACAAAATGTAGCTAATGTCAGATTATGAGAGACTGAAGGAGTGTGGGTTTCCTCCCACACTCTAAAGACCTATTTATAGGGAATGTAAATTGTGAGCCCTATATGGGACAGTAATTGACAATGTTTGTAAATCATTGCGGAATATGATGTGTCTATTTAAATAAATAAATAAACAAAATAAATAACAAGGATTAGGGTTGGGGAGGTAAATGGTTAAATACGATCATTTATTCTTTCTGTATAGCATACTTTTTTATATAATGTTACATGAAATAGGGCCACATAGTTGGTTACTGCACCCCCTTCACCAGTTTGGACAAAGCTAGGCAGATCAGGGATGGCATTGAGCTGCAATACACAATGTAGGATGCTGTGCTTGGTACATAGTGAAGAGGCAACAGCCTTCTCCTTAAAGAAAAAAACTACCTTAGTAAAGTTAGAAAAATGTATTTGCTTGTAAGGTCACCATAGTTTTATATACTGCTAGAAAGCTGACAGTGTACTGAATTCATTTTTTCCTGGTATTTGCCCCAGGGCTGGAGATATTGTTGCTGGTAATTGTGGCAACAATATCTCCCCACAGTCAGAAGGGCATTCCTCATAGTTCAGCGTCATAACTGGGCTGTGAGGAATCCCCGCAGATTGTTCTGGGGATTGTTCCTCACAGCTCAGCCTCATCACTGGGGGGGTAAGAAACACCCACCCTGATAGTACAAGGCTATGTAAAGTACTGTAAGGGAAGGGCGTAGGCTGGGAGGAATGCCCTTCTGACAGTGGGGACGTATCGGAGCTCTTAGTTTCGGCACCGATATCTCCACCCCCCGGGGTACATACTTAATTCAGCGCACTGCCGGCGTTCTAGTATTATATAAAACCACAAATTCATAAGGACATGAAAGGTCCTCTTTACTAGAGATTACAAGTCCTATTTGAAAGCACTGAGTTTGCATTCATTTCTAGTTACACTGAAGAGCAAAGAAATACAATACAATCCACTTTAAAGTAAGGAAAGTGGTCAGCTGCCATCACAGGAGGAACCACTGTGTAATGGCTCATTTTCCCTGCAAAAACAAATTAGGATTTCAATGAACATTAATGGTCTTCTACAGCTGAGGCATTCGCTCGCTGTGGTCTCAGCACTGGCTAATAGACCCAGAGACCCTGCTCAGTCAGCTTATACTACCATACAGCACACTAGGAGGGGTTTGGTAACCAGGTGATAGCATTTCTTGTTTAACTAGCATAGCAGGAATTTACAGTATGGTGAGGCTAAATATCTCAATGATATAGAGCGCATCATCAATCTTATGTGGTCAATAAACATGATGGCAAAGAAAAACACTATTAGTAATAGAACAAACAGGAGAAAGTAGTGTCCACACACAAAAAAAAACAAAGATTGAGGGACCAAAAAAGAGTAGATATTATCAAGCACATACACATTATTAGATTAAGAGATAAGACAGTGGACGGAGTGTGAGAAACCCAAGGGCCCATCTGGGTCTGGCATCAGCCTTCCTATATCTGATGAACTGTGTCATAAACATCCCATTGGGACCAAAGCTTTTGGAAAGTATCATTTGATTCTGGGCTATAGTGGTAAGGTGTTAAAGGATTCTAAATTCTTTAATGCTAGAGGACAAGTCCACAACTTGGGGGGAGAAGGGTTATCTCCAGTGACAGGCAATGAGGCATTTTTTGGGTGCAAGTATCTGAAGTTTCAGCTTCAAATATTTCTTCCACACTAGGTGAGATGGGACATAAAACAAATACATTTGGGGATCTCGCAAGAGGGTCAAGTGTAACACCCACTCAATCAACCTCTGCCCAAAACAACTGGATGAGTGGACAGATCCAAAATACATAGAATATTGTGCCGAATGATAAATGACATCCCTAACATGTGGCAGGGGTGGCTGGATTCAGGTGGTGAAGTAGTATCGGGTTGCGGTACTGATGGAGAATGGATTTGTTGCCCTATTCCAAATAATTTTCCACAATCCAACAGGAATAAGTACGCCCTGATACTCCTCCCATTGGGCCATGTAGTGGTTCCTGGGAGGTTGCTCTGGTAAGGGATTATTAAAAATATGGTAGATAGCAGATGTAAGACCACTGGAGTGGAATAGATACTTGGGAGCCCTGAAAAATGGCCTCCATTAAGTGTAGGTGAAGAGAGACAAAATGTTTGGACACAGAGCCACCATGGGTCCCAGGTAAATGCAATGATGCCCAGTAGTTCAAGGAAGGGTTGATGGTATTGGATATTCCAGAGGTGGGAGATAGACTGAACAGGGGCAAGCCATGACTTCTCAGTTTCCATCAATTTTGCATAGGCTGAGAGGTGAACCAGGCAGAAAGAGGTTTAATAGTGTTTTATTACCACCCCAATACACATGTGCAACATCGTCATTATCCAAAATATATAGTAGATCAGTGTCTCCCAAAATTTCTAAGCTATATATTCTGTAATGAAGGAAATTTCAACCGAGTAACCACAAGTATATACTCCCTCCATAGCAATTAGCCACCTCACATAACAGAAAAAAAACACATTGGGGCAGATTTACTAATACTGTCTTATGCAGGGGCTCACATGTGAAAAAGAAGTTATTGCCACAGTGGCTATATTGTAAATTTGATCAAATATTTAGTACAGGGGGGCATGTCCTGGCATGGGAGTTGAGTAGAAGTGCTACTCCAGAGCTCCAGTCCTGGATCTTCTATTTTGGGGGATTCACTGCAAACCATAGGCAAATTACATACCTACAAGACAGAGTGGAGATCTCCGATGTGTCAGGCATCTGATGAGCCAATAGCTAAACGTTTCTTCCTGCGAGGGGACTCGTGGCCATCTTCAGAAAACAAGGTGGGCTCAGGCATAACAGCTGCAGCTCCTTCAATGGATGATTTAGAATCATTATCTGCCTAGGTGCGGTCCCTGCCGCAAGCTTCCTGCTCTGCCTAGTAAAGAAATCTGCGGTCGCATGTGGATAATATAAAGAACCATGAATGCCACAGTAATACTCGTATTGGTAGCTTTCCTGAAGCTACTCCGTCAAAATTTATGACCACCCCGACTGGGCTACCCAGTGGAAACTCAAATTGAAATTGACTGAGGCAATTGGGCTCTCAAGACCAGTAACTCTGACCATGCCAAACCGGGATTTGATATGCAGAATACATTATTTTGCTGTTGAAGAGTAGATCATGCTAAAGGACAGAGGGCTTAAAACTATCAACTTTGATAGAGCTCAGCCGTCCCTCTTCCCTGACCTATCACGACATACATTGCTGCAAAGATTTGCCCTGAAGTCTCTTCTATCCATTCTACAGGAATACGGTATACCATACTGCTGGGGCTTCCTGTTCACCCTTCAGGTCCAAATGAGGGGTAGACTGTTGATCCTCGTGACCCCTGATGACCTCCCTGCCTTCTTGCAAGCTCTAAACCTGCCTCAGATGAAGCTCTCACATTGGGAGCAACTATTGGATGATGCTGTTCCTCCTCTGCAGCACCAAGTTGTTGGGGCCTACACTTACGACTCTCGCCCAAGCTCCAGGATCCCGCCGCAGGCACCGCACAAACTCAGAGCAAGACCAGTACACCTGATTTGGTTAGTACCCAGTGATATTCACCCACTGGACTGTTGTTGATATTTGCACTGTTTTGCCTATGTACTGTTTCTTTCTTTGCCCTGGTTCCTTTGAGTGTTCTCCAAATACTCTCTTAACCCCCCCCCCCCCCCCATCCCCTTCATTCTGGGCTTGGAATGGCGCAGGTGCTTCTTATACTGTCTATTGTTCCAGGGACTCTTCCTGTGCCTGCCACAACTCCACTTAAGTACAAGGGGATTTATACTAGTCCACTTTGGAATGCATACTATATTGGTTAGTCCCAATGAATAGCCTTTTTCTTCTCTCCCTCACCTTTTCTCCTTTTCTATTTCATTTTACAGCTCCCTTCCTTTTTCCTGACTCCTTCAATGTAAAGGGTCTGAATACCCCAGAGAAACGATCCAAGGTACTGTATGACAATCACAAATGTACAGCTCACATAATGTGTCTGCAGGAAACCCATTTTCTTGACTCCCGCATGATGGTAACTAAAAATCACTACTATCCAGAGTCGCTCTATAGCAGCATCTCCCAGGGCAAAACCAAAGGGGTAGTGATTTTTTTCCACAAGAACCTCCCACTCAAAGTCCTTGACACTTTCTCTCTGAAGCCCCCTACCTCTTTGTCCGGTGCAAAATTTATGGGTACATATACTATTACTAGCTACCCTTTCTCCTCTCTACTCTCATCACCCTTCAGTCTTTTGCTATAGGTCATTTTATTCTTTGCAGGGACGTTAACCTGACGCTTAATCCCCTCATTTATTCCTTCATGGGTAAATCCCAGGTACCCTATGGTGTCCTTAACAAATTTCACAAACAGCTACACTCTTTGCTTCTGTGTTACATATGGTGCATTCTGCACCCAGATAACAAAGATTATTGATTCTTCTTCCATGCACATAAATCATACAGTAGACCGTACTATATTTTCCTATCCCATTCACTGCCCACTCCCAGATTACTCCCCGGTCGCCTGCTCTCTTAAACTTCTTGTCCCCACTCGGCACTCTAACATTTAGCGGCTTAATGAGTCATTGCCTCTTGATGCTCAATGCCTGGCTGATCTTAAACAGACTACCTCTGGCTTTGGGTGGGACCATCTATCTGATACCCCCCCCCCCCCATCAAACTAGTGGTAATCTTGGAAATGCATTCTGAGGGGGTCCTGATGAAACATGATGCTAGAATTAAGCATGATGCCAGAGTGAAGCTTAAAGGGATTCTATCATTGGCGCTAGTGATTTTTAACTAAGCATACATTTGCATAGCCTTTAGAAAGGCTATTCCAGACATACCTTTTGTTTAGTAATCCTCTAAGCCGTTTTTGAATTAGCCTACTTTTGTTGATATGCTAATTATCCTCCAGCGTGCACCCGGGAGTTCAGTGAGCACTGTGTGCTGTGTGTAAACGGGGGAGGTGAAAGCCAGGAAAGGCTGATGAGTCATCAGTAGCAGCAACCTTCCCCGACTCTCACCTCCCCCCTGTTTATCCCCCAGCAGACAGTGCTCAGTGAACTTCTGGTGCTCTATGCTGGTTAATTAGCATATCAATAAAAGTGAGTTAATTCAAAAACAGCTGAGAAGATTACTAAACAAAAGGTATGTCTGGAATAGCCTTTCTAAAGGCTATGCAAATATATGCTTAGTTAAAAATCACTAGAGCCAATGATAGAATCCCTTTAAGTCTCTTTTGCAAACCCTGAGCTTGCTTGAAGCACAGTGTAAGAAAACCCTTCAGCACTCTACTCTCACCAACTTGATAATGACGCACCATGAAATCAGGCCCCTCTTTGAACACAAGGGGCTCAGCTAGAAATCCTTTTACAATTGAGGCAACAAGGCTGGTCGCCTTCTTGCTTGCGCAGTCCAAGAACGACAAACAGCATCTCACATCATTCATCAGGCCGCACCTCTCATCTCACTTCTGACATAGGCCCCACATTTAAAGAATACTATGAATCCCTTTATAGTCTGCCTCCTCCATACATTTGCTCTAAGACCTGACCCCTCCCCCCATGCGACCTGTCCCAATATATTCATGACACAGGTCTCCTGTCTCTAGAGGCAGGTGATGCGACACAGCTGGAGACTCCTTTTTCCAAAATTGAGTTGGAAACGGGGGTCTCAGGTCTCCTGGGTGGTAGAACTCCCAATCTCATACAGCCAGTTATTAGAAAAATCTTCTGCAGGATCTGATGCCCAAATTCAAGTTACTCCCCTGAGCATTCACAAATGCCCCCTCTCTCCTCTCCTATAAACTTTTGTCATGGTGCACCTGCTGATGGCCATTCAACGTGATCCGAATAAGTTTTTTTTGGATATTGTATCCTAATGATAGGTCATAAATATACTTGGCCAGAAAAACAAAAGGGGCTCTATCAGCAAAATTATGCTAATAGAGCCCCACACATGCGTGAATAGGCAATGCTAATGTTATATTAAACTACACCCCCCACCCCGTTTTAAAATAATACCCTAAAAAAGAATATGGGAATCATACCGTATAGTGCATGCTGGGCGAGCATGCACAGTCCGACGTCATCTTTAGCCAAGCCTACATCTTCTTTCTTTTTGCAGCAATGTCCTCGGGTCCCGTCTTCCTCATCTTCTTCCGGCGTCATTGCTTGTAATCCCGCGCCGGAGCAGTAACAGGGATACAGTAGCAGGGGAACTGAGCATACTGAGCATTCTCAGTTCCCCTGCTACTGTTCTCCTGCTATTCCTCGGGTCCCGTCTTCCTCGTCTTCAATCAATGTGGGACTCTATCAGCATAATTTTGCTGATAGAGCCCCTTCAAGGCTAAGGCCCCACGGGCCGCAATCGCAGCGGTGCGGAAAAAAACGCTGTGTGATCGCATTGCGGTTCTTTCCGCAGTGCTTTTAAGAGAAAGTTCACAGAGTTTTCCTCTGCGGACTTTCTCTTAACATTATATCTACGGGAACTACGTAGATATAATTGACAAGCTGCGATTTGCAAAGGTGCAACGGCTTTGCAAATCGCTGTGTGTCCGCGCTGCATTTTTTTCCGCAAAGTGGGCATGGGATTCGCATGAATCCCATCCCCTTTGCTTGCACTGTAAAACACCGCGGGACGTAAACGCTGCGGGCAAATTGCGGCATTTACGTCCCGTGGGGCCCTCAAAATCTCTAGAACATCTCTTGGGAAGCTTTTTTTTGGAGGCTGTTTTTTAGGCGGATTCAGTGTCAAAATCCTCACCAAAAAACTCTGTGTGCATTGATCCTTAAAGATCTAAGACGTTCAGAACATGATAATGTTAGAGAAATGGACCAAGTGTAGTTAGAGTAGTTAGAGAAATGGACCAAGTGTCAAAAACTATTATGCTATATGATAGTTCCAATTTAACATGGCAGAAAACTATGTTATTATTATTATTATTATTTATTTATATAGCACCATTAATTCCATGGTGCTTTACATTTGGGGGTTACATACAATACACAGAATATTCAGATAGATATAATACTAACAGTGACCGATTGGCACAGTGGGGTAGAGGGCCCTGCCCGCGAGGGCTTACAATCTATGAGGGAAGGGGGGTAGAGACAGAAGGAGAGGGGGAGAGTTATTAAGGGGCAGCACAGTGGCTCAGTGGTTAGCATTGCAGCACTGGAGTCCTTGGTTTGAACCCCACCAGGAACAACATCTGCAAAGAGTTTGTATGTTCTCTCTGTGCTTGCGTGGATTTCCTCCCATTCTACAAAGACATACTGATAGGGGAAAAAAAAGTACATTGTGATCCCTATATGGGGCTCACAATCTACATTAAAAAAAAAAAAAAAATTATGTTATTCAAGGACATGTGGAACCAATTCTGTCATGGGACAGATCTGTGTGATGAAAAGAGACCGGCAGAGAACATTCTGCATTGTAGCGCTGCTTCTTCTATTACATTTCTTTTATTCTTCCCTCATAAATTTTGCCAGCTAGGCCTTTTCTTGTACCTTTTATTAGCTAAGTAATGCCTCCATAGAACTCAAGGACAATTAGCAAAGCTGGAAATACTCAATTCAATTAGAAGATACTCAGAGAATGTGGGGAAGATTCCTTTTTCTCCTGAAGTACTATTAACCCGCTTATATTTTGGCACTGCACAGTGGTAGTTACTGGCATAATTCTCAACTTTGCACTATGGTCATGACCTTTCAAGGGTTAACAGATTGAAGACATATTAAAGTCCATGGCTTAAAGCTCACCCATGTACACTTACAATTAGCCAGAATAATTAGTCATTTTCAAGAAGCAAGCCTTTGAGATCCTGTTCTGAAACGCTCTATGGACTTAATTACCTGTCAGCGGAAAACCAGGGGAAGTCAACGCAGAAATACACAGTGGAATGATCCCTTTTAGGGTTAGTTCGCATGGCTGATTTTACTGCAGGAATAATTGCTCTTTTTTTAAAGACAACAGTATGGCAGACAGTTGTGGCTGCTCTCACTACAAAAATAAACTTTCATGGATCTTGACTTTTTCACTACAGTTTATTTTACATTTAACCAATGGATGGCTTGTGACTGTTACAGCCACTGATTAATAGCAGTGGTCACATACTTGTCGCCTGCAAACAAAGACTGGGAGGGTCAAAGAAACATCAGCAAAATATTGCCAGGTAAGTACAGCTTTTTGTTTTGTTTTATCACAATTTTTTTTTTTTTTTTTTTTGTTGGATAACCTCTTTGAAGGGAAGTGGATGATTATAACTACATACTGCTTATGCCTGCTATTACTGCTTCAGTCCTATTTCATAAATGTATTTATATTTCACTATTAAAACAAAGATCAGGAGGACTGAAGGCTACGTACAGCGTCCCAGCCTTCTTCAGCATCGGTAACAGCGCACCCTGGAGGTGGCGGCGGAGGGCGTCCAGGTCCAGAGCGTGGACAGGTGAGTAAAAAGTATCACCCACTACTCTGTGTGGGGGTGGATAGATAACAGGGGGTCATATACTGTGGGTGGAGGGGTATAAAAGGTGTCAGAAACTGTGTGAGGGCCATAAATATGGAGATCATTTGCTGTGTGGGGGGGGGGGGGATAAAAAAAAAAAGGGGTTGATATACTGTGGGGGGCACAAAATAGGGTAAAAATTGGAGTCACCATGTGAAGGCTAAATAAAAGGGGGTTATATGCCGTATGACTGGACAGAAAAATGGGGGTCGTATACTGTGTGATTGGCCAGAAAAAGGGGTCATATACTGTATGATGAACCAAGATAAGGGCATCATATACCGTGTAATTTGCCAGAAAAAGGGGGTTGTATACAGTGTGATTGGCCAAATAAAGGGGGTTGTATACCGTGTGATTGGCCATAATAAGGGGGTCCTATACCGTATGATGGGCCAGAAAAAGGGGTCATATATTGTCTGATGGGCCAGAAATATATATCCTATTAATATTATAAATGTGAAAGTTTGTGAGTTTGTGGGTTTGTGTGTTTGGATGTTTGCATGTTCGGATGTTTGTTCCTCAATCACGGAAAAACCGCTCCACCGATTTGGCTGAAATTTTCCACAAACATAGTCACTACACCCGATTAAACAATAGGCTACTTTTCATCACAATAGCGCACATACGTTTGTGCCAGGACCCCCACAAAACCCAAACTCACACCACCATCTCTGCAATCTCACACACTTTGGACCATAGCAAGCCACAAAATTCATATTGCCCTCTACAGCCTCGCCCCTAACCCCACACAATCTCATAAACATATACTTTACCACTTTGCCCCTCACCTTAACGATACTCCAGGAGGCTCTCTTTAATGCTCCGGAGCAGCCATGTTTGCCGACCCCCACCGCTCTGACAATCCGTGACACCCCCCACCCATGTCATTTCCCATAGGCGGTCTAATACATGCAAAAAAAAAATTTAAAAAAAGTATAAAAAAATAAATAAAAAGGATTAAAAATTCAAATCACCCCCTTTTCCCTAGAACACATATAAAAGTACTTAAAAACTGTGAAGCACATACATGTTAGGTATCCCCACGTCCGAAATCGCCCGCTCTACAAAGCTATACAAATATTTTTCCTGTTCGGTAAACGCTGTAGCGGGAAAAATGGTCAAAAGTGCCAAACCGCTGTTCTTTCACTGTTTTGATTCTGATAAAAATTTGAATAAAAAGTGATCAAAGCAATAACATTTCCCGAAAATGGTAGAACTACAAAGTACACCCGGTCACGCAAAAAAAGATGCCCTATGCATCCCCGTACACGCACGTATAAAAAAAGTTACGGCTGTCGGAATATGGCAACTTTTCAAAAAAAAAAATTTTAAACACAGTTTTGGATTTTTTTTAAGGGGTCAAAATGTAAATAAAACCATATAAATTTGGTATCCCCGGCATCGTAACCAAACACAGAATACAGGGGACATGTCATTTTGGTTGCACAGTGAACGCCGTAAAACCAAAGCCCGTAAGAAAGTCGCAGAAATGCATTTTTTCTTCAAATCCACCCCATTCTGAATTTTTTCCCTGCTTCCCAGTACATTATATAGAATAAATAATGGCGGCATCAGGAAGAAAAATTTGTCCCAGGAAAAATTAAGACCTCATATGGCTCTGGGAGTGGAGAAATAAAAAAGTTATGGGGTTTAGAAGGAGGGGAGTCAAAAACGAAAAACGAAAATCAACAAATGCCATCGACGGGAAAGGGTTAACTTCAAATACTTCTGTCCCAAAGTCACTATGTAAAGTTTCTCACAACACCGTATATATAGCAGCTCAAATACAAAGTAACTTCAACACAAAAGTCTCAAGTATTCTCTGAATTACAGCAAAAACAAGATACAAAGTTACATTTCATATCCCATCCCTTATACACAGTACGAAAACCTTACCCACGCCTGTATATACCCACTTCTACAATCACCGCAGACGAAGTCGCGGGTACCAGCTAGTAATATAATATAAATAAATATATCAAAAATATAACTTTTTTTACTAGAGCTACAAATATCACAAAATTATGGATATTTCTAGATGTGACACGCCATCTGTATTAAGCTAGGTTAAAAAATTATGCACCGAGCTTAAAAGGTTAGCCATCACTGGTCTAGCCTATCGCATCTTCACTTGAGATTTAAAGTAAGAGCTTTTTTCCTAAAGTTATTGCACATGTTTTTTTTTTGTTTTTTGTTTTTTTTATAAAGTCCTTGAAACTGGCCATATATCAGTAAATCCAAAATTATAGCCAGAATTTGGTTGTATGGGTTATTTTTTTTGTTTTTTTAAACATAGCTGCTATAGAATTGTGCGTAAAAAGACATTTCTAATATATTATTTTGCTCTGGACCTTATACTAGATTAACACTAGTACTGCAGATCTGTTACTCAGGTCCATCGGCGACACAGAGCCCGGCAGACGCCATTGACTATAATAGGGTCTGTTGGGTGCCCATCGTTTTTAGGGGTAGCTCACATGGAGTAAACGTGCGCTCATTTTGGCAAAATACACGTGTAAAAAAAATACACGTGTAAAAATAAGACTCCCATTGACTTCCATGACATTTTTTTACATGTGTAAAAAAAAAAACACGTAAAAATACACTCTGAAAAACACGTCAAAATATTGAAGTCAAAGGGAGTCTTATTTTTACACATGTATTCTTTACACGTGTATTTTGCAAAAATGAGTGCGCGTTTAGTCCGTGTGAACTACCCCTTAAGCTGAAACCAGTGGATTGCAAGACTTTTTCATCTGCCAATTTTCGGTGGAATCTATAACAAAGACTCTGGCACAAATGTGAATGTAGGCTAATTTTTTTTTTTTTGTCAAAAATCTGTCAAGACTACAAATTAGTACATGTGGTTTTGTTGCATTTACATTATTACTTTTTTTTTAAAAGAAATGGCTCTAAAAAAGAACCCTTGAACTGCTTAAATGCAAAACAGCATTGCAGTCCTACATCTAAAACACCCTTAGGGCCCCTTCACACGGCGTAAGTGCGCCGCTCATTTAGACCCGTACAAGCGAGCGCTTCAAAAAACATCCCATTCACTTCAATGGGAGCGCGCATGAAGCCGGCTTTACTTGCACTCCCATTGAAGTGAATGGGATGTGTTTTGAAGCGCTCACGTGTACAGGTCTAAATGAGCGGCGCACTTACGCCGTGTGAAGGGGCCCTTAGGCCAAGGCCCCATGGATGGAAATGCCATGATTTGTCCACGGTAGAAACACCGCCGGCGTTTTACAGTAAGGGCAAAGTGGATGGAATTCTAGCGAATCCCATGCCCATTTTGCGGTAAAGACCTCAGTGCAAACACGCGGCGATTTCCAAATCCAGCGCGGAGGCCGGTGGTTTCCCCATAGGTATAATTGTAACAGAAAGGAAACTCTGCAGACTTTCTGTCTAAAGTGCTGTGGGAAGAACTGCGATGCGTTGTCACTGCAGTTTTTCTCGCAGCGCTTTTTTGCTGCGGGACGTCTCATGGGGCCTTAGCCTTCTACGTAATTTGTTTTACATATAATTATCAATTCTGAGATGTTTTTGTTTCAAAGCAATAAAAGAAAAAACATGGAGACACCTGAACAGAATAGGGCAAATTATAACAATCATTAAAAGCCATGTGGTTTATTAATGTAAAATATAGATGACATGTTGATGCAGATTAATAATAATAATGTAATACGGTTATGGAGCTTACAAAATGTACCAAGTCGTTGAATTTGAGCTTGGACCTACTACTTATTAAGGTCTGTAATAATACACACAATCTTTCAATGTTACTAAATGGCCACTTCTGTTCCCTCATACTCACATAATAATAAACAGATGGATACAACAAACCACCATTTATATTCTGTCCCTGCACTCAGATTTATAGACACAGAAGGAAATTCTTACACAGGCTGCTCTGAAATATATCTGACCTCACATATGCACTCCCTCTCTATGTGCTTATGAGTTTAAAGTCTTTGCCCTGGTATTAGCTGTCAAACTGTTGTTACTCTAGACCTGACTGTCCCCTAACCCTAGCACATAGTGCAAAATAAGGACGTAGTAAAACAGATGGACATGTTGCTCTTTAGTGAGAGTAATGATCTATGCTCCTTTATGTGTCTGCCAGCACAAAGGGCACAACATGATTATCCATGAATCCTGTAAGATTCCTGAGAAGTGAGTATGGGGATCAGGATTACTAAGAGCTTTCAGCCAGGAATCCCTCACAGCTACAAATGTCCCTATGAATGCAAACAGCCTGCCAGACAGACATGTATGCAGTTGTCTACATGTTGAAGACATGCGTCCTCAGAATATTAGTTGACTGTGCGTGGAAGCAAAAAATAATTGAATAATTTTAATAGCTATTTAAGGGAAAGCTGGTACTTCCCAAGACTGAAGTGGCCAAGAAATGACAAAAAAAGTGAACGCACCATGGAAGATTTCCAGACACAAACTACAATAGAGCACAACATCCTATATATAGCCCAAAATGCCATCAATCACTAACACTTAGTAGAAATACTGTGGAATTCACCTTTGAGGTTATATACACACACGTATGGAACATCACAAATATGGTTGAAGTGAATTATGTCAACATTCTGATACAGTACAGTGAAGCCTCTCCAAAAGACCACTCTCTTACCCAGAGCAGATTCCCGTCACACATTTTCAGTTCCACTATATACTGTATATGTTATACAATTTGGCTATGTTATTTGAGAAGACCAATCCCCCTTTTTAATTCAAGTATGGAGGGGTGAGGTTTCACTATATAGAGGCAAGGGTCCTAAAACTATGGCCTGTGAGCTACATGCAGCCCGCCAAGGACATTTGTATGGCCTGCCGCATGTGGCCTGCGCGCCGTCTCCCGAATCGCTTACTAACGGGGAATCCGGTACAGGATTCCCCAGGAGGACACCCAGCAGCTCTTCATGGGTAAATATAAGTGTGTAAGTGTGTACTGAAGAGCATATAATACTGTACGGGGGCCGTACTGAGGGGAATATAAAACAGTGGGAGGGGGTACTGAAAAGCATTTAATACTGTGTGTACTGAGAAGCATATAATACAGTGGGGGGTGTACCGAAGAGCATATAATACTGTGTGTGTGGGGAGGGTGTGTACTGAGGAGCATATAATACAGTGGGGGGTGTACCGAAGAGCATATAATACTGTGTGTGTGGGGAGGGTGTGTACTGAGGAGCATATAATACAGTGGGAGGTGTACCGAAGAGCATATAATACTGTGTGTGTGGGGAGGGTGTGTACTGAGGAGCATATAATACAGTGGGAGGTGTACCGAAGAGCATATAATACTGTATGTGTGGGGAGGGTGTGTACTGAGGAGCATATAATACAGTGGGGGGTGTACCGAAGAGCATATAATACTGTGTGTGTGGGGAGGGTGTGTACTGAGGAGCATATAATACAGTGGGGGGTGTACCGAAGAGCATATAATACTGTGTGTGTGGGGAGGGTGTGTACTGAGGAGCATATAATACAGTGGGAAGGGGGGGGGGGTGTAATAGAGACCCATAGTGAAAAAGAAGTTGGGGAACTGATGAATAAGCAGCACAAAATCTATGATAAAAAGACTTCCGTTATTCTAAGTTTCTAAAAGATGTTGATCTTTATCTCTTTTTAGACATACCCATATTAATGTGCTTCTGAGACACTTATGTTACTCTGATACTGACAAGGTCGTAGCCAAATTCTTTTAGCTTGTTTTTAGCTAAACTATGCTCTTGCTTTAACCTGCCTCTTTTTAAGATACGGCATGATGGTCACATCCATTGTATGAAGGGTCAGCATGTTGCTTTTCAGGAGAAAAGCTACAGCTAAAGGTGCTGCTAGAGCTTTCCATTGAGAACATAACCATGCACAACCAACCCAAGTATGCATGTCTATGAGGGAGGTCACAAGGAACAGCTGTCAGCCAAATGAGTGGTTATGTACTGAAGCCACTTCCGGACTTTTTCTTTGTAGCGGAGCCTTATGTGACAAATTTATCCAAATGTTGCATGCTAGTTCATAAATTTGTCATGACTTGAGATCAAATTCATGCTTCAGAATTTTAGACGTAGAATATATGTGCACAAAAATTATGCAACCTTTTAAAGTCACCTATAGTGAATTAGGCATATACCTGTGGGGTCTACATTTCAAGTAACTTTTGAAAAAATAAGGCTTATTAGGTGCAAAACATTAATTAATGGAGTTAATAAACTAGGCACAAGAAAAAAAGCACAAAATAGGAAAAAAACACACCATAATTCTAGGGAAAAGGCAATCATAAATTGTCACGCTACAGATTTAAGATACTATAGCTAAACCTGAATTGTAAGCATTTTTAAATTTTTAAAGGGGTTGTCAAGGCAAAAATGGACTACCACTGTAAGTTTTAAATAGGCTGGCAGCAGTAGGAAAAAAAAATCATGCTCACCTTTCCATGGTGTTTTGGGGCCTCCCTACGTGGTCCGGTATTGTCCATCCTGTGCTGATGTGGGGTGGAAGTCCCAGTCACACATGACCAATTAGGCCAATCAGCAGCCTCAGTGAAGGGCATGCGATGTCACTACCTGTGAAATCACAGGTCTGTTCCTGAGGCTACTCATTGGCCTCAGCTCTCATGTGACCAATGAAGTCAATCAGTGGTTTCAGAGGAACTCAGGAAGAGATCTGTGAGAAGATGCTGAGGCAGAAGTATTGGACTGCACTGGGAGGACACCGGAGCATCAGAGACAGGTGTGTATGATTTTATTTTATTTTTTTCACCTCCCCAGTTGTCCAGGTATTAAAAAAAAAACTGCCTGGACAGCTTCTTTAGTAAGGAAGCACATAAGCTTAGACAATAATTGTCTTAAAGAGGACCTTTCATGGTTTGGGGCACAGGCAGTTCTATATACTGCTGGAAAGCTGACAGTGCGCTGAATTCAGTGCACTGTCGGCTTTCCCGATCCTCCTGGTACCGTATCTCTTTAGAGTCAGAAGGGTGTTCTTGACAGTCCGTCAGGTATGTCCTTCATCAAAGCAGTGCCTATCGCGCTGTACAGTGTGAGCGGGAAGGAACGCCCCCTCCCTCTGCTCGCAGTGCTCATCCATAGATGAGTATTATCAGGAGGGGAGGGGGCATTCCTCCCCGCTCACACTGTACAGTGCGATAGGCGCCGCTTTGAAGAAGGACATACCTGACTGACTGTCAAGAACACCCTTCTGACTCTAAAGAGATATGGTACCGGGGCTGAAAGCTCTTTACCCGGGGCACAGATCAGGAAAGCCGACAGTGCGCTGAATTCAGTGTATAGCAATCAGCCAATCAACGGCTGGCTCTGAATCAAATATTTACTGCGAATAGCTAGTAGTATTCGATCGAGTATGAATACTTCGAATACAGTAGAATTTGATCGAATACCTACTCAATCGAATACTACTCACTCATCTCTAGTCCTCTTTAACTGGTGAAATGTTTTAGAGGTTCCATCTAAATAATTTGGTTATTTTGCTATTAATTGTTCAACCATAACCATAACTATGCCAGACTGCAGTGGGGTGGAAATGGAAACTAGAATAAAGAGCTAACAGGAAACATTTTATTCAATCCTGTAAAGAATAAAAAGCATTAAGAACAGCAACTGTTTGAGGCTATGATCCCATGTAGCAGGCCAGAGATAAAAAGCGCTGTGAGAAAAACCGCAGCGGCAACACATTGGGGTTCTTCCCACAGCACTTTTTACAGAAAGACCGTGGACTTTCTGCTTTCTTTATACCATTCCCGAGCAACAAACGCAGTTAGTTTTAGTGCCTGATGTGCTGTTTATGTTCTGTAATGTCAGAATGGCAGTGTCAAGCAGTTGGTGTGATTCACAGATCCAATCAGAGACAGCCAGTGTCAGAGCTCAGAATCATAGCTTTTGTCTGCTCCTGCCTTACAATGCTCTCCTGACAGTACAGAGTCTAAATAGCATATCAAGCACTAAAACTAACAGCATTGATTGCTCAGGAATGGTGGGGGCCGGAGAAAAAATTCCAACTGTGCCACAATCAGTGGAGCAACACCTTTTAAGGCTAGGTTCACACCTGCTCCTGATCTCTGCTCAGGAATTCCATTCCTCCATTCCACTCTAAGGCTAAGGCTCCACGGGAAGACCCGCAGCTATAAAGCACTACCGGAAAAACCACGGCAGCAACGCATCGCGGTTCTTCCCACAGTGCTTTAAACAGAAAGTTTGCAGAGTTTTCCTCTGGACTTTCTGTTACAATTATATCTATGGGGAAACCGCCGGGGTATCCGAAGGTATAATTGACATGCTGCGATTTCCAAAAACGCAATGTGTCTGTTTTTACCGCACAGTGGGCATGGGATTTGCTTGAATCCCATCCACTTTGCAGTTACTGTAAAACGCCGCAATTTTTCCTGCTGTGTTTCCACCGTGGACAAATCGCGGCGTTTCCAACCCAAGCCTAAAAATGCTAGCAATGCAATGCAAGTGGGATTTTTCTCTGCTGTTTTCCACCCTTTTCGGGTGGAAGCCTGGCAGACCCGATTAAAGTCTATGGGTGAACCTAGCGTAAGTAGTGTAAAGAGCTGGACTTGTTGGAGTAAGTGAAAGACTCTCTTTAAGATATAGAAAATCAGACTTGGGGTAAGTTCACACGGGGTTATTTGGATCCAAAAACCGGGCAGCCGCGACTGAAAGCCGATGCACTGTACGGGCATCCAGCTGCGCACTCTGCTCCAGAATGGGCCTAGTCCAGAGGAGGGAGTGTGTTCAGGCCGAATCGCGAGGTGACTTGGCCTGAAGAATGAGCATCTGGCTTCTTTTTTCCAAGAGCCAGAAGAAACGGCTCCCGGAAAAAAGACCTGAGCGGCTCCCATTGATTTCAATAGGAGCCGTCTTTTTGGTCAGGGTTTTGAGGCCGTATTTTTTTCTTACATACAGTAAGTGGATTTATATTGTGAATTTCAGTGTTTTTTTTTTGTTTGGTTTGGTTTTTTTTTATACTAAAAGGATGTATTCCAAACCCACCCAGCGTTTTGCATACTTATGAACCTCCACAGGATAGGTCATCAGTATCTGGTTGGTGTGGGTCCATTGCCCAGATCCCACAACAATCAGCTGCTCTGGCTCCCTTCAACTGCCAGAAACTATAGAGACAGATGGAGCCAGAAGACCTGTCGCCACCACCATTATTTAAATGGCATCATAGCTGCTTCTGACTTCGTCTGTCTCTGCAGATAGTTTGATCAGCTGATCTGTGTGGGGTTTGGGTCTCAGACCCCCACCAACCAAATACTGATGATTTGCATACAGTAGCAACAGTAAAACATAACCGTAACATACATCCCATTCTGAAAAGGTGAACCTTCATAATAAATCATTTTAATACGGCATTTTCCACAATCCTAAATGTACTGGCACATTGGTTATGAAAAATCAGCTCTTCTACCTCAATGTTCTTTAAAAAAAATACAATTACTGGACATCCAACATAAAAAATGCATATCAACACTCCAGCTTGATCCAAATGTGATGCTTACCCTTCAATACCCACTGGAATGAAAAGATGTATCAATGCATTTGGTCAGCAATGTACTCTCTAAAGTGGAATATTATCATACAGATACCTGTAAATCTAGAAAGATATGTATGATAATCTAGAAAGTGGTAGCAGACTTAAATCAGAGAAGTGTCATCAGATAGCACTTCAAGACACCTGCTGTACTCCAACATCAAAGCTTCAATCAGAATTTCTTATCAACGTTGCTTCAAAAATCATATCTGGCCTTTACAGTCATCACAAGAGACGGAATCAATTCTCCCTGAATACATAAACCCGTCTCTCAGTAACATCTGCAGTAGAAGCTTATAGATTTTTGGTACAGGATGTGCATGTAATATACATCAGCATCTTTACTATTTGTAAGGTGGTCATAGAATGACAATCATTCCAATACTGGACCACATACATTCAAAGATATGTTTGAAGAAGGGAAAATAGTATAAAAACGTTGTAATTCAATCTTTTTCCCTACTATATCACAAAGTTAGGACAGTAGTAACCAGTATTTGAAGCTAACAGCTATTTTAAAGGATGACCTGCCACATCTGTTTTAGTAAGTATTTCTGTGCTCTATGAAATGACAATACAAGGTCATCTTTTCTAACAACTCTGCTAGAAATGTATTTATGGATAAACTGAGATCTAGAATCTATATTCCATTTGTCAAAGGGGTCTCTGTCCACACAGACTGCAACTGATTGGTCAATGCCAGACTGAGTAGGGCTATACTCACAAGGGGTCTGTCCACACAGCCTGCAACTGATTGGTCAATGCCAGACTGAGTAGGGCTATACTCAAAAGGGGTCTGTCCACACAGCCTGCAATTGATTGGTCAATGCCAGACTGAGTAGGGCTATACTCACAAGGGGTCTGTCCACACAGCCTGCAATTGATTGGTCAATGCCAGACTGAGTAGGGCTATACTCACAAGGGGTCTGTCCACACAGCCTGCAACTGATTGGTCAATGCCAGACTGAGTAGGGCCATACTCACAAGGGGTACCACTCAGCTGTCAGTTTTTTCATAAAATTCTAGGATGGATAACAATGTAGAATTATTAGAAGAGATGTTCCAGAATTGTTAATTATTAAGAATTGCTTTGACCAATACATGTCTTAAATACCATGTATTGGTCAAAGCAGATGAATGTTATTGGTTAATAGGTTAAAGGGGTTGGCCACTTTTAGGCCAATATTGACAAACAAATGTACAATAAAAAGTTAAACAATTTTCCAATATACTTTCTGTATCAATTCCTCACATTTTCTAGATCTCTCCTTACTGTCATTCATTCTGTTACTTCTAGAGGATAAAACTCTGGTCATGTGATTTACGGTCTGTGGTCATGTGATGAGCACACAGGTGCACAGCTGATTACCAGGCAGATGTCTGATTACTGTGCTATGACTATAACGAGCAGCACCTGTGTGCTCATCACATGACCATGGACCGTAAATCACATGACCATGGCCAGAGTTTTATCTCCTGGAAGTAACAGAATGAATGACAGCAAGCCGAAATCTAGAAAACCGTGAGGAATTGATTCATAAAGTATATTGGAAAATTGTATATCTTTTTATTTTACATTTGTTTGTCAATATTAATCTCAAAGTGTCCAACCCCTTTAAGATTGATGGAAATTGTATCATTTGATAAATTGCCCTACTTATCGCTAAAGATAGAAATACATATCAAACAGTAGGTCTTTGAGCATATTCCGTTCCAGAGAATGTTGCTGAACCACATACTTTAGGATATGAGGACAAAGACGAGATTGACAGTTCTTGGTAGGGAAGGCTAATGAATTATTGATCACCTACTATCTGAATCTGTCTATTCTTCAGGGCGCCAATAAGTCACCAAACGGAAAAAAAAAAATTAAAGAGGATATGTCAACACTCTTGACGGGTCTGTTTCAGTAAGCACTTGTATTCCCCATAGAACAACAATTCTGTAGCATTGTTTCTTACAAATTTGTGCTGTACCTTCTGTAATTCCTTCTAGAAATGTATGACTACATTGACAACTTAGTTTTACTATTCCCCTTCCCATAAGGGTGTGCCCATTCACTGACTGGACAGCGTGAGAATAGGTAAAGCTCAGTTGCCAATAAATTTCTTGTAGGAGTAACAAAGAGTTATAAAACACTGGTGATCCAGAATTGCTATATGATGGAAAAATAATTTGTTTTCTATAAGAGACACACCAGGAAAGGTGACTAGACTTCTTTAGAGCATGTGCACAGAACAAAAGAGCAAATTTTACTGACTTAAAAATCCAGAGCTCATTTAGGCTAAGGTCCCACGTAGCTCGAGACAGCGAAAAAGCGCTGCAGGAAGAAGCGCTGCAGAAATGCATTGCAGCTTTTCACGGAAAGTCCACAGAGTATTCCACTGTGGACTTTCTGCTTCAATTATACCTATAGGGGAACCACCAGCATTTCCGTAGGTATAATCGACATTTAGCAATTTCCAAAAATGCAACGTTTTTGGAAATCACAGAATTTCCCCTGCAATGTGTGTATGGGATTTACTAGAATCCCATCCAATATGCAGTGACTGTAAAACACCACAGTTTTTGCCGCTGTGTTTCTGATATGGCTGAACCGCTGAGTTTTCACCACTTGGGGCCTGGCCTAAATAAATTTACAAAAAAATAAAATGTCACTTTATGGTATAATATTTGTCAGCTTTGAAACATATTATCATGAAAATATTATTTGTTATCAAACAGCCAAAATGTTTGCTAGGTTCATGTTCTTCGAATCCGTTTGGGACCCTTAAAAACAGAAACCCAATCTGCTAAAAAAGCGGTTACCCATGGAAACCTGTGTAGCCCATAGACTATAATGGGTCCATATGGTTTTCGCCCAAAATCGGCAGTAAGAAAAGTCCTGCTTTTCGCTCTGCATATTTCAAGTGGAATTGGGGATGGAGTCAATACACGTGTGACCGAAGCCTTATCTGTAGAATAACAGTTATATAAAACATGCTCAGGGTAAGGACACATGTTCAGGTTTTCTTGACGGAGTTTCTTAAGCCAAACCAGGTGCGGATCATAAATGGTGAGAACAGAAGTGACAGTTTGTACTATTCTTTATTCAACCCACTTCTGATTTTGACTTAAAAAATGGCATTAACCTGCCGAGCCAGGCATTTATCTGCACTGTGTGTGGTTATGTTACAAGATATTCCTCTTTTGGTCAGAGGTAGAGACATTTCTCCATGATCACTATGACTTCCTTTGGATTCTTACTGCCCAGGTTTTCCCCCTGAGTATTACTAAGGATGTGGTGCAAGGATATTAAGATATTTTCTCGCTTTACTTTTTTCTATACAAGGAAAATTATTGTTATGGTCTGGAAGGCAACTGAAAAACCCTCTTTGGAACGTTGACTTCAACTTATTAATAAGTTGTTAGGAAATTGCTTTGATGACAATTCCCCAGTAGCTGCTGGAAACCCTGGAGAAAAGGGCACAAGAGACAGTGAGCCCTAAGCTGAAGCCCCCCACTGTCCCTTCCTCTTGCCAGGCCCTATCCTATGTAATAGGCGGCAACTTGGAGATAATCCCTTCCTATATATGTGATACACAAAACACAGACAAGACAAATAACAACAAAGGGAGGTCAACTAGCCGAGGGTCCAGTAACAGTCGAGCAACGCAGTGTTAAAATCGAAATCCAAAAGAAGCGTCAATAGGGAAACCCAGAGGTCAAGAATCAGAATACAAGTAATTAAACAGCAAGAGAAGCCAGCAAGCACGACGCAATAACAGGCACCAGTGTGAATGTGAGCCAAGACTAAATAGGGGAGGATGAACCCGCCCTGGACCTGACAGGAAGGCAGGCTGTCAATCACAAGGAAAGACCATATTTAACTATTTCATGGACAGAGGCAGACAAGGGCAGAAGATGGGTGTGGTGCAAATTCAATTACAGAACTAAAGCCGTGTTCACACAGTGCAACCAAAAACTCTAAGCAAGGAGCTAAACTGCACACGCCTCCTGCACCACCACATGTGAACAGAGGGTGGCGCAGTGACCTGAAAAGGCAGAGATGTTACATAAGTAGGTCCCCCTGTGTTGCAGTTATTCCTATGCTGTACCATATATTTACATACTGTCATGCATATGGTTTCTCTAATACCTTACTACCACAGCATCTGTTTTATTTATTTTGAAAGAACAGATACTACAAAAGTCTTTTTAAAAAAGTGTGTCAACAATATGATTCCATTCACTAACATAACTGAAAAGGTTGTAGGGCAGGGGTGCTCACACTTTTTCAGCGTGTGAGCTACTTTATTAGCTACCAAGGAAAGATCTACTAGGGTGGGGCCAGGCGGGCTTGTGGGCGTGCATGTGGACGTGGCCGGGCGGATCGTGAGAGCAAGACAGCGGTGTTCTGTGGCTGCCCGGGGATCCCCGCTGTCTGCTTCTTCACAGTGCAGGCTGAGAGTTATCTCTGGACACTGACAGGCTGGGGCTGCGGCAGCCAGTGTCTGGAGATGACTCTCAGCCTGCACTGTGAAGAAGCAGACAGCGGGGATCCCTGCATCCTGCGATCGACCCATACGTCCTTTGCGATCTACCAGTAGATCGCGATCGACGTATTGGGCACCCCTGTTGTAGGGTAACGTGGTGATCGTTGGTTGCGCAATGAATAAGAGTTGCGGCCAAAGTCGCTGTGTGGCCCTAGCCTAAGGCTAAATTCACATAACAGAGTTTCACTCGCGTATTTGCCCTATTTACCGGGCCTGAACTAACCAGAAGTGGGATTTCTAGTGTCAGAGTTATTTATGATGCTCGGAGTCCCTGCCTCCCAGAAACATACTGTCCTGTACTATTATTGTCAAGGGACAGTATGTAGCTGGGAGGCAGCATAGATAACTATGAGTCCCACTCCTGGCATGAAGTTCAGTCGGTAAATCCGCCACACACATGGATAATGCTCGATCATGTGAATCTAGAGCAAGTCTGAAGATACAAACTTTGATTAGCTGTACTATGTAATTCCTTAGTGGTTAGAAGCTGCTCATACTAAACTCGCATTAATAAGACTTCCTAAGGGGCCACACGGTGGCTCAGTGGTTAGCACTGCAGCCTTGCAGCGCTGGAGTCCTGGTGTTCAAATCCCGCCATGGGCAAAAAACCATCTGCAAGGAGTTTGTATGTTCTCCCCGTGTTTGCATGGATTTCCATCCCATATTCCAAAAAAAGACATACTGATAGGGAAAAATGTACATTGTGAGCTCTATGTGGGGCTCACAATCTACATTTAAAAAAAAAAAAAAAAAAAAAAGACTTCCTACATGGATAAGGATGCCTTTAGACACGGCGTCTCCATCACACCTGCCATGTGCTACTTGCCAGGATGCATCTCTACTCACCTTTTTAAAGGAAAAGCCATAATACAGGTGCAGCCTGGCAACTAGCGGTAAGCGCATGCAGACACTAACTTACAGGCTGCACCTGGCTATGGCTTCAGATGGGAGATTACAGGTCACGTGTTTACCACTAATTGCTGGTCTGCACCTTTACTGTTGGTATTGCGTCAAAGAGTACAGGGGCATGCCGGCAACTAGCACAACTGATGCAACAGGGACACAGTAAGGCAAACTGGTATATTGTACACCAGTCTTAATAAGCCACCCCACTGGCGCAGGGAACCAGAGATTTATGAAGAGGCTGCAGTCTCTTAATCAAAGGGAGTCTGTCAGCAGCAAAATCAGTATCAAATGACATTACCTTGTGGAGCAGTTTCTACACTTTTCAAAGATACCTTTCTTCTTCTGCCGTGCAGCTTAATTTTCACAAAAATCTGTAATTTAGTCTTATGCATATTAGCTGAAAAGGGGCTTCACTCTATGTTTTAGATAACTGTCCCAAACTGCCCACACTCCCCCATTGCTTGAGTGATATCTTCCACTTTGTCACACTTTGTCTACAGTTATACAGTGAAGAGCAAAGCCTTTGCAGAAGAAGACATGCACCTAAAGCGCTTTTTAGCTATAAATAAAGATCAGAATAAAATGCTGATTTTAATGAAAATGGAGCAGCAATGCAGAAGAAGAAAGGCATCTTTAGTAAGTGTAGAAGCCGGCCTACAAGGTACTGTCATTAGTTTGATAGCAATTTTCCTGCTCATGGATTCCCTTTAATCTGTCGGCCATACTGCTGCCAGAATGGACATCAACACCAAACTCACAATGAATTTGCCCCAGTTTCGAAGGGTACCCTAATACAAGACTAGAATTTTGTAAAGTAGACAGTCCTGGAGATCTGTATCACCTCTTCTCCAGTGACAGTAAGAGAACATCTGAGGTATAGAAAGTGTCAGACCTTACAAATCTTCGAAAATGCTAGACAGCTTTACAATGCTAAGTCTGGAGCTCTTTAAAGTTTAACACTATTGTCTCAGTACTCTGTAAATTCTACACCATGCAGGCAGGTACAGATGTATTTGGACTTATTATGACATGTTCATGTGGTGTTTTTTTTACATGGATTTATATATATATATATATATATATATATATATATATATATATATATATATACACACTCACCGGCCACTTTATTAGGTACACCATGCTAGTAACGGGTTGGACCCCCTTTTGCCTTCAGAACTGCCTCAATTCTTCGTGGCATAGATTCAACAAGGTGCTGGAAGCATTCCTCAGAGATTTTGGTTCATATTGACATGATGGCATCACACAGTTGCCGCAGATTTGTCGGCTGCACATCCATGATGCGAATCTGCCGTTCCACCACATCCCAAAGATGCTCTATTGGATTGAGATCTGGTGACTGTGGAGGCCATTGGAGTACAGTGAACTCATTGTCATGTTCAAGAAACCAGTCTGAGATGATTCCAGCTTTATGACATGGCGCATTATCCTGCTGAAAGTAGCCATCAGATGTTGGGTACATTGTGGTCATAAAGGGATGGACATGGTCAGCAACAATACTCAGGTAGGCTTTGGCGTTGCAACAATGCTCAATTGGTACCAAGGGGCCCAAAGAGTGCCAAGAAAATATTCCCCACACCATGACACCACCACCACCAGCCTGAACAGTTGATACAAGGCAGGATGGATCCATGCTTTCATGTTGTTGATGCCAAATTCTGACCCTACCATCTGAATGTCGCAGCAGAAATCGAGACTCATCAGAACAGGCAACGTTTTTCCAATCTTCAATTGTCCAATTTCGATGAGCTTGTGCAAATTGTAGCCTCAGTTTCCTGTTCTTAGCTGAAAGGAGTGGCACCCGGTGTGGTCTTCTGCTGCTGTAGCCCATCTGCCTCAAAGTTCGACGTACTGTGCGTTCAGAGATGCTCTTCTGGCTACCTTGGTTGTAACGGGTGGCTATTTGAGTCACTGTTGCCTTTCTATCAGCTCGAACCAGTCTGGCCATTCTCCTCTGACCTCTGGCATCAACAACGCATTTCCGCCCACAGAACTGCCGCTCACTGGATGTTTTTTCTTTTTCGGACCATTCTCTGTAAACCCTAGAGATGGTTGTGCGTGAAAATCCCAGTAGATCAGCAGTTTCTGAAATACTCAGACCAGCCCTTCTGGCACCAACAACCATGCCACGTTCAAAGGCACTCAAATCACCTTTCTTCCCCATACTGATGCTCAGTTTGAACTGCAGGAGATTGTCTTGACCATGTCTACATGCCTAAATGCACTGAGTTGCCGCCATGTGATTGGCTGATTAGAAATTAAGTGTTAACGAGCAGTTGGACAGGTGTACCTAATAAAGTGGCCGGTGAGTGTATATATATACTGTATATATGTACATATGAAATGTGTTTCTGATTGATTTCATTGGAAATCTGCATTATAGTTTGTGGCGGTTAGCCTTATATACCGCAACATAAGGTCACTATAATGTAAGGTCTTTACAAAGATATCCCCAATAACATAAGGACAGCAGTTATAAAGGTTTAATGCAGGTCATTGCCATAAGTATCCTCGTGATTAATCTTCCTTTAAGGTTACTAATCTCAAGAATTATCTCAACTGAATGCACTGGCTGTATGGCCAGAGTTGTTATGAACAAGTACATCAAATCAAGGGAAAGACAGATGCATTTTCGATCTGGCTGTCAGAGTTAATGGGACGAACCCGTAGCATGTTTTCCCTTGAGATCTGATTCAAGGAGTCTATGTCCACCTGCTTGTGTGCACTTTTCTACTCTACAGACTCCAGTGCACAGACTTCTGGCCTTTTCTGATCTACTGACGGGAAATTAGAAATGGGAGGAGGGAGAGGACAGATGAACTCTTCCAGACTTCTTTGACAGGACTTCATGGGTTAACAGCTTATTCCATTCCGTGAGCCAGGGGAATAGAGATGAAAGCTTGCTGTTCATTCAGATCTGGTAACAGAGCCCTCTCTGTACCCATTTTAATACTGAGAGGCCTCCGGATGAGACGTCGCAGGCACAGCAGCTATTCAGATGTTTGTGGGGACTCCTGGAGTAATCCTAACACTGTGATTTGTGGAACAGTGAAAAAACCACGTTCTAGGCATCTAACAAGCTAATGCTATTAAGTTGTGAGAAAGGACTACAACTTCTGGTGGAGAAATTAGCCAAGGCAGCACAGTGTGAAAAGGTGGGGAAAAGGCAGCAATATTTTGATGGATGAATTATTGAAGGGAGTTTCTGGAATCTCCATTTCAATGTGATAAATATTTCATAGAAATATTGCCTCCCATGCGTCTGGATATAAAGCCAACTTAGTTGTATCCCTTAAAAGGCAACGTCTGGTGCCATGCTGTCACTACATGCCTCATCCTTCGAAGCCCTGGACATCAAAAATGGCCAAATGACGTAGAATGACTAGGACAGGTCTCTAGTTAGGTGGAAAACCATAACACAACCGTATAGCTGTAAAAGTCATAGCGATGAAAATGCCTTAAAAATAATTACATGGAGACAATATACATTGAGAACGAAACATCACAGTCAGCATCTGAAAGCCACTTTATTCAGGGTGTTTATGCTGCAGTTTGGTCAATTCAGTTTTTTACAACGGTAGTCAGATTTATGAAAATAATAAATTCTAAGAATTTATGAAATGAAAATGCATAGAATAAATTGTCTACCACTGAGATTCTGAAGCCTGCTTTTTGTGCGTTTGGTTAAACTGCGGCAAGCTTTACGTGCATCATCTTCACACTTGCAGGTTTTTTTTCTGTTTTTGTGTTAACCTAGACAATTTTAAAAATATTCTACTACTGTGTATACAAACCTATCGTCTCCAGTGTTGCAGACCACAAGTATGGAAACACAAAGAATATAGCATGCTAAAATCCAACACACCTCATGCTTTTATTCCAACCAGCATGTCATTGTAAAATGTTAGACGGCCTCCTACGTCAGATTGTCAACTGAGTTTAACAAAATCTAGCACTTCTAACAACTTTAACCGTATATTTTTGGCCATCCGTGTCCCTATATCCTTAACCATACCTTCCACCTTCAAAAACCTAGAGACAGTAAGTATAAGTGTGAGCAGAGTAAAAGGTGTAGCAAATGACTAAAGGATCAGACAATGCACATGGTGCACAATTTCTTTGAATAGGCTGTTTTTAGAAATATGCAAATGAGGATTAAATGCTATGGGGCATGTCAGAGCCTCCAAGGGCTATGTATTCAGGACTGGAAATCTGAGGCTGAAACATGCCCAAATTCTACTTTGAGCCTAAATGCAGATGTCTATTGACTATATCTAAATGTATGATGTGCCCTACAATGCACAATGGCTGGTTTGATATTGAGTTTCCTGCTAACAGACTCTGTTCAACCCCGTGAAAAGTGTGCCTTCCTTTTCATTTGATTTTTTTGGTTACTGACTCTATAGAAGCCATTTTAGTAGCATTTTTTTTAAGATTAGGACTTACAAAGAGTGTGAGGGCTTTCCTAAGAATAGTTTTTGCAGCTGTGTGTTTGGTCTGTAGAAAAGAACCGAAAAATATAGAGCAGGTTCTATACCTGTTTGTTTTTCATTTTTCAGGCTCTGCCCATTCATTCAAGCGTATAGGTCAGTGAAAATCACAAACAGCATATGTATACCAATCCATTGGCCATCGGATTTGGTTCCACTGACCCATACACTGCACATAGTCGTGTGTATGGGGCCTTTCTTATTGGTGCAGTAAAATAGAGATGCTCTCAATCTTTAGCAATCTCCATTCAATAATCTATTATTTGCTACACAGACATAGAAATGAAGAACTATAACAACACACAGACCATCAGAATAGCCCCGAGTGTTTCCTTAACAAGATTTTATCGTCATTTTCGAAGATATATTTGTTTTTGGTTTGGTTTGTTTTTTTACAGCTACATAGAGCCAGGCACAATTTAGAGTTTTCCTCCCCATTAGGTCTTGCATTTCTTTCAGTCAACACATTTGCAGCAGCTTTTCCTTCTTACATCATGAGGTCACTGGAAAATTAGTCTTTAAATACCTGTCTAGAAAAGAAGACAATACACAGAGGTGCTGTCCTAACGCGATTCAGAGGATACACAAGTGTTAATATGTTCAGTCCTTGCCAACACAGAAATGGAAGCTAAATATAGGAGGATCATATTAGAACAATTCTTGTTCTTGTTTAATATTAAAAGTACAGTCTGTGTTAAAGTCTAATTATTTACCACAAGCCACTCCAAAAAGAAGCAGATTAAGAGCTCGGGCCATCACCTTTCATGCCGGACCTTCCACTGTAGTATGGCCGATGGAAGAACTTGGTGATGAAGCCAAGCCTAGGAAGTTTAGTCCCAACCCTTAGTGCTGAGAATGATCAACAATATAACACTTTACAGCTGCAGCATTTCTTTCATATTAAGGTCCCTAGGCTATAACTGAGGACTGTCCTCCGCTGATAACATAAAAAGGTTTGTACTTATTATTCAAAGGAGCTTCTCCGAGACTATTAATTTTTTTTTTACAGATGGACAAAAAAATGTGCCAAAATGGATTTTTGTAATTGAGACCACATAAAAATATTTTACCATTTTGAATGGTAGCAATGTAGTCACTGTTACAATCACTTTCTTACTGATACTAAGATGTTAACAGATGTTCTATAGGTTTTGAAGTAGGGCCTCCGCATTCGTTTTTCTAGCACATCCCACAGACGCCCAATCAGATTGAGATCTAGGAATATCCCTGGGAAAATCATAACATTTCTTCCTGGACAGACATAAAGTGATGCATGGAAGATAAGTTTGTCATAAGTTTCCAGTTTGGGTGTAAAATAAAGCAAAGATCCTCTCATTTTGTAAATATGTCTCTTATTTAATATATGTATTACTCAGGTGAATAGAACAGTACATAGAAAAAACAGAATCTGAAGATAAGAACAAAACAGAATTGTCAGTGTCTTCAGCTTTTGATGGTAGATTGCTGATAGTAGGCAACTAATTCTGAACTCCAGATTATTGTAAACCTCCAGTGCTAATTTCTAGTAACCTGAATTATAGTACACTACATTGTGAAGCTTTGGTGCCTAAAGGGTTAAAATGCTTTGGAGGGCAATAAGTGGGAGGTGAACAGATCTGTATGCTTTTTGGGGAAAAAAAACACTGCTAGCTATCAAGTCTCTAATGACTATAGTATAACTTTAGCTATTGGTGACTAACATGCTAGATTTCAAATTAAGGTACAGAGCAAAAAAACATTTCTCTTTTAGGGTCCATTCACACAGAGGAAAATGGTGAGGAATTTGGTGTGGAATTTCAGCGCTGCAAAAAAAAATTGCAGAAAAAGGAACCCATTGAAGTCAATGGGAGGCTTTTTTTTCAGCGCTGAAATTCCACACCAAATTCCTCACCATTTTCCTCTGTGTGAATGGACCCTCACATACAGTTTTCAACCCACTTTCTAACAGTTGCATATTGCTATTAAGTAGAGACTCATTCAATCTAAACACCTCAGAGACGACTTATTTCAGAGGAAACTGCAGCTGCCACTTCCTCCTTCCTCTTGTGAGCAAAAACCTAACAAGTTGTCTTCTACATGCATGTGATGTTCTCCACTGATCAGCATATGTGAAACAAAGAAGTGAAAGAAACAAAACACTGTAAATACTGCACTTTCTTGGCACAAACTAGTTTGAACCAAATATACGTATGTCTGTATTGTGAAACAATTTCCTGCTCTTCTCTGATATTACTCTTTCAGGAGACAAGAGGAGAGATAAGATTTTAAGCACAAACCAAGCTGTAGAAAAGCAGTGTTCAGGAAGAATGGGCTCTTATGTACTGTAGAAACAAACTATTACACTATTTACAAAGGTTAGAAAAGACGTTTCCTAGAGTAGTTTTCAATTAGTAAAAGCACGTGTTACTATAGTATATTGTCGAAAAACTAAGGACAAAGCAAAGTTATCAATGACAAGAATTGTGCTTAGACCAGATGTAAACCTACAAGAAGTATAACGGTGCCATCATAAAGACTACAGTTATATATTTTACTTACAAGACACAAAGAAGTTACAGTTATTTAAACGTTCACTGTCACTTCATGTGCTCATATGATGTGATCGCCAACAAACATACTAGTCATTCATTTACCTAATATAAAGTTTTGGGCTGAAAAAATGCTTCAAAATGCAGACCACTAGGTCTAGATCTCCCTCTTTGTATAAAGCGGGTGCTGACATACCCTGCGGATTTCTGTCTCATGCAATGCCCTCTGGAAAAGATATCAAGCTTGAGAGGAAAAATGGTTTTGGAAGAGGGTGCTGCAGAGAATGGTGGACACTTTACTGGTAAAGAAATGACCATCAGACACTTCAGGAGGTATATGTAGATGTACCAGAATGAATGAAAGTCCATTCTCTAAACTATGCTCTATGAGTTATGGGACACATGGGTATTTTTAGCAAACTTTGCCTAAATCAATAATTCATGCATATATAAAACACTTTGTAACATATCCTATGAAAGAAAAAATGCTTCTTTTTCCACTTATCCTACTATTCTCCTCCATCTTCCCTCTCGGTTGAATTTTATCCTCCTCTCTCAAGCTCAGAAAGTTACATGACAGCTGTCAAATGACAACTGTATATGAAGGTCTATGTAGAGGAACGGGCAGAGTAAGCAGAAATCTAGTGAGAGAAAAGGACATAGAGACTGCAACAGCTAATAGGAAGTTTCTATCTCATCCCAAGTGTATTTGGCACATGAAAACAACTAAGAGTTAAAGATAGAGCCTTTGTAGGGGAAAAAGACTAAAAATTCAAAATATAAGTCAAATAATGGCTAGAAATAGTGTTAGGGGGCGTTCACACTACCGTCGGTGTCCGACAGCTAGTGTCCGCTGCTAATGTCCGTGCAAAATCTTGTGCGGACATTAGCAGCAGACACTAGCTGTGTCTGTGACATTTTCCATTCATTTAAATGGACATCGGGTGTGTTCTTTTACTGTCTGTGGGTGTCCTTAAAGAGGACCTTTCATCAGATTGGGCATAGGTAGTTCTATATACTGCTGGAAAGCTGACAGTGCGCTGAATTCAGCGCACTATCGGCTTTCCCGATCTGTGCTCGGTGTAAAGCGCTATTGGTCCCGGGACCGTAGCGCTTTAGTGTCAGAAGGGCGTTTCTGACAGCCAGGGAAGCCCTTCTGCCCAGCAGCGCCTATCACGCTGTACTGTGGAGCAGGGAGGAACGCCCCCTCCCTCTCCTGATAACACTCGTCTATGGACGAGCTGTGTGAGCAGAGGGAGGGGGCGTTCCTCCCCGCTCACACTGTACAGCGCGATAGGCGCTGCTGGGCAGAAGGGCGTCCCTGGCTAACTGTCAGAAACGCACTTCTGACACTAAAGCGCTACGGTCCCGGGACCAATAACGCTTTACACTGGGCACAGATCGGAAAAGCCGATAGTGCGCTGAATTCAGCGCACTGTCAGCTTTCCAGCAGTATATAGAACTGCCTGTGCCCAATCTGATGAAAGGTCCTCTTTAACTGTCCGTTCCCAAAGATGTCCGACTTTTCAAGTGGGCAGCAAAACCTAACATGTAAAAGTTGGATATCTTTGGGAACGGACAGTTAAGGACAGACACGGACAGTAAAAGAACGCACCCGATGTCCATTTAAATCAATGAAAAATGGCACGGACACAGCTAGTGTCTGCTGCTAATGTCCGCACAACATTTTGCATGGACATTAGCAGGGGACACTAGCCATCGCACACCGAAGGTAGTGTGAACACTCCCTTAGTCTTTATATGCACATACTGTAATTTTTATTTATGCACCATCTGTTGAAAGGTTAGAGGTGATTTAAGGCTTCAGAAACTGTGTTGCAAGGGCCGCCTAAACCACGTATGGAAAAGTCCTGTACACAGAGGTTTTTCATCCAGCACTTTCAGTAAAAAAAAACAATGGACACAATAAAAAGTGGAAAGGCTGTGTGCGTTTTTAAAAATCGTAGTACATTCATCTTAACTTCGGAATCGCAAATGTTTTCCTTATAGACTTAATAGAAGAAAAAAGAAGGAACCACAGCAAAAACACAGTGAGAACACAGAGGAAAAAAACACACATTTTGGCTGGGTTTTTAAGCAGCTTATATTTTAGCTGAATTTCTCTACATGTGGCCATAGCCTAAGCTGTAAAGCAATCAAAAGTCGTACACAAATCAAGATGACAATGCAATTTTAGTAATGTGATCTAACAAAAACTATCGCCAGATGACAGACACTGGGACTTTTTTCCCCATTAGGAATATTTGACATTGTATTGACCATGATTCCTGAGAGTCCTTTAGTCGCCATGCAGCCTAAGCCTACCTATTATTTTGAATTTCCAAGGCTCATAATAAATGTCTCTAACGTTAACAACTGTTCTAAAATAAGCTTGTACTCAGATCTGTCAGACAAGTACTTCATTTTTCTAGCACAAAATTTTTACTTTAGACATTGATAAATATGCCTTGTAATTGCAGATAAAGAAATGACATTAAGACCGGGGCCCCACGGGCCAGAGATGTTGCGATCGGCCCACAGCAGAAACACCGCGGGAAAAATCGCAGCATTTTACATTAACAGTGAAGTGAATGTTCAAAGCGCTGCGGGAAGAAACACGATGTATTTCTGGCCATTCTAGCGAATCCCATCCACATGTTGCAGAAAAATACAAGCAGCAGAAACGCTGTGATTTCCAAAACAATTGCAACTTTGGAAATCGCAGCATGTCAATTATATCTACAGACACGCTAATGGGTTTCCCTATAGGTATAATGGAAGCAGAAACACTGCAGAGGAAACCTCTGCGGACTTTCTGTGAAAAGCACTGTGGGAAAAAATGCAATGTGTTGCTGCCACGGTTTTTCCCACAGAGTTTTGTTTTGATTTTTTCTGTGGCCTTAGCCTAAAAAGGCACCATTAATAAAGTGTTTAAAAAGGTTTTGCAGCCCAAATCAATATGTGAATCTGGTAATCTGAGTTCACATGGGGTTTTTTGTTCAGGATTTTGACACGGATTCCGCGTCAAAATCCTGACCAAAAACTGCCTCCCATTGGATTCAATGGGAGCCGGTCCTTTCCTTTTTCCGCAAGCATTTTTTCCCGCTTGCGGGAAAAAGAAGCGACATGTCCTTTCTTCAGACCTTTCTCTGATTCAGCCTCGCACGTCCGCCTTGCGACTCTCCCTCTGGACTAGGCCCATTCATTTGGGCCTAATCTGGAGCGGAATGCAGCGACTGGATGCTGATGCGGATACCCATTTTTTGGACCGGATTCTGAGGTGGCTTCCGCCTCAAAATTCAGACAAAAAAACTCTGTCTGAACCCTGCCTTAGGCTCCGTTCCCATGGAGTAACGCGCCACGCATTGAGACACGTGTCAGAGTGTGAGTGCTCAAAACAGATCCCATTCACTTCAATATGTGCCGGCTCACACACGCTACACATTGAAATCAATGGGCTAAAAAGCCTCCCATTGATTTCAATGTGTAGCGCCCGTAAGCCGGCACACATTGAAGTGAATGGGATCTGTTTTGAGCGCTCACACTCTGACACATGTATACGTGTCTGAATGCGCGGCGCGTTACTCTATGGGAACGGAGTCTTAGGGTCTGACATCCAGATCCTGCACAGATCAGCTGTTTCAACAGCACCAGAGTTCAGAAAGCTATAGAAGCAAATAGGGAACGTGTGCAGACTCTCTCTTTCTAAGAAATAGAAGTGGTGCAGCAACCCTGTTTATAGCAGAGGTTGAATTGAATAGGAAAATGTGCAAATGCCACCCAACCACTACTGTAATTTTCGATGCTCAGAAGCTGGAGGAACAGCTCATCTCTGTGGGTTCTGGGTGTCAGACCCCCACAGATCACATTCTGATCTTGTGGCTAGGTGATCATGAAAAAAGTGATTTTGACAACGATGTAACATATAGACTGAAACATTCCCCAAATGAAAAAATAAACACGATCGGGAGAAAGGTTCCATCTTTTTTAACATTTCAGAATGCTTGAAGGATAGCACAGGGCTCTGCTTAAAGCTGGACAATGACTTAGATATAATTTTCAATTATTTGAACATTTTAACTTAAAGAGGACCTTTCATAAGATTGGGCAAAGGCAGTTCTATATACTGCTCACAAAGCGGACAGTGCGCTGAATTCAGTGAAAAGGATATAGGCATAGGTCAGGAGAGTTACTATGTGTCCTTAAAGGGATTGTTCAGTTTCAAACCAATATTGATAGACAAATGGTATTGTTTCTATAATGAAAAGTTCTACAATTTTGTAAAATACTTTATCATTTCCTCACGGTTTTCTAGATCTCTGCTTGCTGTCATTCATTCTGCTTATTTGCAGTAGATAAAAATCAGTCTATGGTCATGTGATGATCACAGAGGGGCACAGCTTATTATAGTCACAGCACAGTAATCAGATGTCTGTAAGCTGTGCACTTGTGTGATCATCACATGACCATAGACTGATTTTTATCTATCGCAAGTAAGCAGAATGAATGACAGCAAGCAGAGATCTAGAAAACCATGAGGAATTGATATAGAATAATATAAGTCTCCCAATATTGATTTGAAACTGGACGACCCTTTTTAAGAGACTGTTCTTGCAAGTTAGTGTCCTACAGAAGATACCTGCTCTGCTAAAAATTCCTGAAAAGAATATGTAGAGAAACTCTAGAAAGTCAAGACCAGTGGGAACTTGGGCAAAGTCAAAATTACAATATAATGGTTAGGCTTCATACAGATCACTCATAATATAGAAATATTAGACCTTTAGGTATTCTTAAGGTTCCTTATGGTATAATGACTTGCTTAATACACGTGTTACAATATACAGTCAGAGCTAAAAGTTTTGAGACTGACACAAGTTTGTGGTTGAAGTATTTTTAATATAGTTTAGTCAAATGCTATACTAAAGTACTATTATAAGCAGAAAAAAAGCTAGCAGAACCCATTGAAATCAATGGGAGGAATTTTTTTCAACGTGGAAAATTCCACACCAAATTCCTCACCATTTTCCTCCTTGTGAATGGACCCTTTCTTGGCCGTGGAGCCAAAATTTCAATGCAAATAAATGAAGAAAAAGTTTCGATCTCATCATATAAATATGCTCCAATCCCTTGGGTGCACGGCCTTTTACCTCTGGACTGAACGAGGCAATCTTCGTGACTTGAATATTCCACCAAAAAATATAGCAGGTCCGACTTTGTGAAGGGGCATGACTAAGGGGCTGTATAGCCTCGAAACCCGTCGGCGGTTTTAAGCACTATGTTTTCTTTTTTCTGACTTTTCACGTTTTGGTTTATGTTGTGTGAGTTTTAATGGCTTATTAAAAGTTATTTTTTACCAAGCCCAAGGAGTGCGGACCTGCTATATTTTTTGGTGGAATATTCAAGTCACCAAAATTTCAATGCTTTGCTCACCATGCCAGTTTTACTTTGTCACATGCTACTCCATCATTGTTCATCACCAAATTTGTCCTTGCTCATTCAGAAAACTCGCCCTTGGGGGATGTTTAGATACCAATTTTTATTTATGGTAGTGTTTAGGCAAAAATATGAATGAGTCCACTCTCCTTTGAATGAAAAGCAACCATAAATAAGAATGGTCTAAGAATGCTTTTCTGTCCTCAGGCACATGTGGTCTTATATACTACTGGAAAGCTGACAGTGCACTGAATTTAGCACATTATCGGCTTTCCCGTTATGTGCCCTGGGGCAAGAGATATCAGTGCCATTACCGATCTCTGCCCTCTGTCAGAAGGGAGTTCCTGACAGTCTAGTTCAGCTGTGAGGAACGCCATAGACTTGTACTGTCAGGGGGGCGTTCTTTACCACCTAGCGATGACGCTGAACTGTGAAGAACACCCCCCCAGTACTAGAGTACCCTTCTGACAGTGGGCAGAGATTGTGCTGTTATAATGGCACCGATATCTCTAGCCCTGGGACACATAACAGGAAATTCAGCGCACTGTCGGCTTTCTAGTGGTATAATAATAATAATAATACATTTTATTTATATAGCGCCAACATATTCCGCAGCGCTGTACAATTTATAGGGTTCAGATACAGACATACATAACAAAGAACGTCATTTCACACAATGGGACTGAGGGCCCTGCTCAAAAGAGCTTACAATCTATGAGGTAGAGAGGGTGACACAAGAGGTAGCAGGGGCGGCATTGCTTATACAGTGTTCAGACAATTTTGTGCATTAGGAATTGTGATAGGCATGTCTGAAAAGATGCGTCTTTAGTTTGCGTTTGAAACTGTAGAAGTTGGGAGTTAATCTGATTGTCCGGGGTAGAGCATTCCAGAGAAGTGGTGCAGCTCGGGAGAAGTCTTGTATACGAGCATGGGAGGTTCTGATAATAGAGGATGTAAGTGTTAGGTCATTGAGTGAGCGGAGAGCACGGGTTGGGCGGTAGACAGAGATGAGGGAAGAAATGTAGGGAGGTGCGGCATTATGGAGAGCCTTGTGGATGAGAGTAATAACTTTATATTTTATTCTATAATGAATAGGCAGCCAATGTAGCGACTGGCACAGACCGGAGGCATCGCTGTAGCGTCTAGCCTGATAGATGAGCCTGGCCGCTGCATTCAGAATAGATTGTAGAGGAGAGAGTTTAGTGAGGGGAAGACCGATTAGTAAGGAATTACAGTAGTCAAGGCGAGAATGAATCAGAGAGACAATAAGTGTCTTTAGTGTATCTCTGGTAAGGAAAGAGCGTATTCTGGAGATGTTTTTGAGGTGGAGGTGACATGAACGTGCGAGTGATTCAATATGAGGGGTGAAGGAAAGGTCTGCGTCAAATATGACCCCAAGGCAGCGGGCATGCTGCCTAGGAGTTATAGTAAGGTATATAAAACCACATGTGCCTGAGGACATGAAAGCTACTCTTTACATTTCTCACAGCCACTGAGGAACAATTTAGGAATGAATAATGGAACGCGATGTCAAGATGCAATAGTGATAACTAAGTTAACCATACACTCAAATTTTGAGTCCATGGCCAGCAAACTCCCTGGATCTCAATCCCATTGAGAATCTGTGAACAGTCCTCAAAAAGTGGGTGTACAAAAAAAGACAAGATTGGGTTTATATCAGTCAGGATTTGGTCCAGAAGATGACAACCCATGCCAGGGAAAATTGCAGAAGTCTTGAAGAATAAGGGTCAACACTGTAGATACAGTTTTTGCATAAACTTGATGTCAGGACGGGTTCACACCCGCGCCCGGTCTCCACTTTGTAGGTTTCCGTCTTCTGCCCGAGAAACTGGACAGGAGATGGAAACCCAGCAGTCAGTGTCTGCCCGTGAACGCCTTCTGGTCTCCACGGCGAGACCGCTTTTTTTTTTTTTTTAACTGGACACAAAGTTCTGCATGTCCGACTTTGTGTCTGGTTAAAAAAAAAAAAAAAACGTTTTTTTCCGCGAAGAGGCAGAAGACGCTCACGGGCGGACACTTTGCAAACCCATTCAAATGAATGGATTTGAAAAATGACTGCCAGTTTCCATCTCCTGTCCAGTTTCTCGGGCAGAAGGCGGAAACCTGCAAAGCAGAGACTGGGTGCGGGTGTGAATCCGCCCTCAACAAAAGCTTGAAAACCTATGAAATGCTTATAATACCTACACCACATATACCACAAGAACACCGGACTAAATGATCTAAAAAGACTGAAGTAGCAGACTTTGTGAAAACCACAATTTGTGTCAAAACTTTTGGCCACAACTGTATAGAGCAGTGGTTCTCCACATGTGATATGTAAACCTCAGGAAGTATTCCACGGAGTCTCAGAGGGTACACACCATGGCTGGGAACCACTGTTATGGAAGTGGCAGATTTAGTGAGTACAGGTTCCAAAAGATGTCAAGTTAGGGTAAAGGGTGTGGGTCTCCTCAATAGTAGTGGGTAGTTTGTGGTGAATAAACAGATAACTTCTGATCTATGATATGTTGAGTCAATAGCTGGTCAGATTTTAAAAGACCTTTTAGTGCGTGTTTGCCACAGACTTGCTTGGTGCGATATTTGTGCCAGTTTTTCTTTCTCACTCTGTCACATGACAAACACTGGACTGAGGTTATGTACTGGGCCTCAGTTAACCAGATCTGGAACATAGACATCGTACAAAAGGAAATGAAAGTGTCTGCATGTAAGCGCGCGCTGTCACAGCTGTGCTGTTCTTCTCTAGGTGCCAATAATGTTCTATTATTGTGCAACGGCTAGAAGCAGCCACAGCCAGAACAAGATCATTTTAAGGACTATATTAGCTATCTTAGCTTGCAGAATTTAAGAATTGATGTTTTAGACATGCTACAGGGTAATGTTACAAAAGTCTAGTCTGAGTTCACACTCCATAGAGAAACTCTATGTAAATTCTTGGTAAAGCTGCAGTATATTGGCATCTATGTGGATTGAACTGCAGATTCATCAGAGTTTGTGCCATAGACAACACCGCTTCTAAGTGTAAAGATAAAGAATAATAGTAGTGTCCAAATCTCCTCTGCTTTATTTTCTATTAAAAGGGTATCCCTGTACATATAAACCTTATCGAGAGGGGTCCAGCTGCTTGGGACACCTCTCTATGAACTAGAATAGACACTTCTGTATGAGCAGCCCATTCTGATGATTTTTTTCTGAATGGCTGCCATGTAATTCAACATTAGCGACTCACCCTTGAGGACCAGTGACTGGCTTCTTCCCATTATACAGACACACTCAGCAACGTATCTCAGCAGTAAGAACTGGAGTCAAGGTCAACATTTCCATGGAGTTTGTATGTTCTTCGTGTGTTTGCATGACTTTGTCCGTGTTCACTGGTTTACTCTTACACTTACAAAGCATGATAGGTATATTAAACCTCTATGAATATAGCCCCAAATTGTGCATGTCTGAAAAATGAAAATAAGACTGGGTTCCACCGAGGACAGGGACTGATATGATTAATAAGTCTGTTCGCTACATCAGGAATTATACTAGAACTATCATGCTTTCCTCTAGTAGAAATGATAATTTGCAACTAGCTTGTCATGGAAAGGGTATGACAAAAGAAATGTTGGATTTACAGTTTGGAGAATGGCTTCTAACCTTGTACAATGACTACCTGCTACTCTGAAGTACTCCTGTGTTATGCTGGATGTCACCCTTTGCTTTAGCCAAATAAAGGAGAATGGGAAGGAATATAACAAATAATGAGCATGCTTAGCCGAAAAAGCCCTTTTAGAAGCCAATGAGGTATCGAGTAATACAGGAGAAAAATAAGAAAAAGTCTACCAATGATAGCAAAATGCAGCTGACTTTGTCTCATGCCATTTTTGCTGTGGTCTTATAGTAAAGCAGTAATAGTACACATGAATGAGTCAGGACAGCTATTGTCCTAACAGTGAAGTGCTACAGTATCGGCACAGATAGCTCTTCACTGGGGGGGGGGGGGGGCACAGAACGTGAAAGCCGATAGTGAGCTGGATTCAGCGCACTGTCAGCTTTCTAGCGGTATATAAAACCGCATATGCCCCAGGAGGTGAGAGTTCCTCTTTAAAGTAGTATTCCAACAACTACTATTCATGCCATATGGTTATGATATGGATCAGATAGCTGAATTCTGCTCTGGATCCAACATCTGGAGCCCCTACCAATGAATAGAATGAAAATGCTCTAGCAGTCTCTTTATCTGTTCACCCACATACAGTGGTGCCACTTGGTGCTTTACAAAAACTGCAACTAGTGTGTTTCAGTGTCAGTCAGTATGACGCAGGATAGTTTGGACATTAATGCTCGGCAACTTTTTTCATATTTTCCTTCCCCGCTTTCCAAAATGTATAACTTTTTTTTATTTTTCTGTCCACTTAGCTATGACGGCTTTTTCTTTGCATGACAATTTGTACTTTTATTTGGACCTATTTTTTGCATATTGTTCCTACGGCGTTCACTCTGCATTAACAATGACATAGCAACCCCATGGCGATAGCATATTTTTTTTTGGTTTAATCGTGTTTTACCACATTTACTAATAAAATGTAATTTTTCTAAATTTTTCTTGGGGGGTCACCATATTCTGACACCTAGAAGATTTTTAAACTGTTTTGTTGATAGACATATGTAAGGGCTCTTTATTTGCAAAGCAAGATGTAGTTTTCATTGGTACCAATATTTAATATGTATGGCTTTTATTGCTAAGTGAGGTGACCAAAATACATAAGACGTGCACTGTATGGCATAAATAATGATATTTTCGGATAGTGCAGACTTATACACACATGGGGATACCTAAGGCTAGGTTCACACTTTCGCCTGATCTATGTTCAAGATTTCCGCCACCAAATTCACTTAAAGATGACCTTTCACATCTTCAGGCACATGCGGTTTTATATACCGCTAGAAAGCCGACAGTGCGCTGAATTCAGAGATCTGTCGGTTTTCCAGTTATGTTCCCAAGGGCTGGAGATATCGGTGCCATTAGTTCAGGCACCAATCTCTGCCCTCCATCAGAAAGCCGTTTTCAGAACGAATTCCCTGACTGTACTTGTCCATAGACTAATACTGGGGGCGATCCTCACAGTTTAGCGTCATGGCTGGGTAGTAAGAAACGCCCCCTCTGGCAGTACAGGGCTATGGACAAGTACTGTCGGTGGGGGGGGCATTTCTCACAGCCCTGCTAGACTGTCAGGAACGCCTTTCTGAGTCCTAACAGCACCAATATCTCCAGCCCCAGGGCACATAACAGGGAAGCCGACATTGCACTGAATTCAGCGAATTGTAGACTTTATAGCAGTATAAAAAACCACGTGTGTCTCCGAGGATATGAATGGTCCTCTTTAAAAATTGTGGAGAAAAAAAGTCTTGCCAGCAAGATTTTTCTGTCCACATTTTTCATCCCTTTTTGGGTGGAAACCGGGCAGAAACCAGGCGGACCCCATTGTAGTCTATGTGGTCCACAGCTTTCCGCTGGTAATTGTTTTTCTAAGTGGATCAGGTTTCTGTTCATGGGTTCCCCAAGTGGTCCCCAGGAATGGAAACCCAAACACAGGTGTGAACCTAGTGTAACATGTTTTTTTTTATTTTAATTTGTTTACATTGTGAGTTTTTCAAATTAAAAGGTGGTGTTTTTAACTTTGTATTATTTATTTTTTAGACCTTATTTTTAACTCTAATTTTTAAAAAAAAATTTTCCTTTTTTCCTGTCCCACAACAGGGCTTGAACTTGAGGTCTGCTGATTTCCAATGCAATGTACTGCAATATACATTACACATAAGCTCCCTAAGGAAAGGCAGTCAGTAGGCCGTTACCCGCAACCCCTCTAACCCTACAATCTCATCACGGAAGATCCAAGGGTTTATGGGTGGTGGTGGGGGACAATCTTGCCCACAAACCACCCAGATGCCGTGATTGCTGTTGATCACGACATCAGGGGGAAGGAGTTGGAGTACTTTCTGACTCCAGCAGCCAACTTTATGTGGAAGTAATGCCACAGACACAGTTCCGGTGACCGTAGCATTTAAGCACTGTACTATTATGGCGCTGAGTGTTAAGTATATGCTCAAAGTGACATAACAGTATGGTACTGAGCAGGTAGAGGTTAAAGAGGTTTACACCTCGCCCCTATCCACAAGATAATAGATAAATGTATGATCAATGATGATCCAACAGCTGGTACCCCCAAAAATCAAGAGAATGGGAACCTGCAAGATCTATATCGGTGGCCAGCATGCCTTTCACTTCTATTCACTACCAGAAGTCATCCTTCCCAGCAGTTCCATAGTAGGGACTGGAATGATGGCCACACAACTCACTTTAATGGAGAGTTCATAGGAAATTACAGGTGCCCATTCTCATAATGGCCAAGGGATAGAAGACAAGTGCCATTGTTGTGGAGCTGTTTCTACGGTATGGCCCAGGGGCTTAGTCTGGAAGCATGGGGGTGGGTTAGGCTACTGTGTCCTTCTACTTGTGGGTACTGTGCTGTGTTGGTTGGAGTTGATGTGCGTAGATCCATCCATGTATCATATTTGGATGTGTGGTCCATGTCTTTTTTTCTAAAATGGTGCTATATATTATGCCTACTTGTGATTTTTTTTTCCCCAGAGGACAATTTTTCAATCCAATTTCAGTAGTTATTATCTCAAGGAAGTATATTACTATAACATAAAGGACTATAGAATTAATGGTGCTATATAAATAAACAATAATAATAATATTACTATAAAATATATACTAGTATCTATCTATCTATCTATCTATCTATCATTTATATACTACTAGATAGATAGATAGATAGATAGATAGATAGATAGATAGATAGATACAAATTACTGAAAAGGAAATTAAACATTGTCATATTTTCCACTGGCAGACAACTACTATATTTTGCCCTTGGTTGCTATGGTAATTCTTAAAGGGGAAAGTAAGTCAGAATTGTATCTTATCTCCACGTGTAGTTGAGGAGGCCTATCCTTGGCACAAACTTTCAATATTAGATCAGTGGGTGTCTGATTGTAGGCACCCTGCAGATCAGCTCCTTAAAGGGTAGATCTGTAGTAACAGCTTTGCCTGGCATTGTAGTTTAGTCCCATCCTATGGAATGAGGCAAAGCTATAGTAAACTGAAATACCAGTCATAAACCCTACTGAAAATATGGAGCAATGCCTGGTAAATAATAAATGGATAAAGAACTGAACAGCTTAACAGCAGGGATGCCAAGAGCTGGACCTCCACTGATCAGATCTATTTGTGGCATATCCCATAAACACAAGCTATTGTCCTCTGTAAGCAGCCATTTCAGAGTGAGAAGAGACTGACTATAGTCCAGGTATGTCCCTAGCCCATGGTGACTACTTTACCTCACACTTCTGCGAATGGCCTGTACCTGGAGTTACCTCAGTAGTCTCTGGAAGTGACGTGCTGTACAGTATATAAATAGCATATAATAATGTATGCAGACACGACGATAAGTACAAGTGTATAGGACAAGTCCCACATGGTGTATTCCTATAAGCCATGCAATGACCTAATGTATAGTGTCATGGCAGGCATGACAAGGTTGCAGGGAGCTGGTACACGCCGTCTACACCAGCGGGTACTCACATGAAGACGTGGTAGATGAAGGCCCATCCCCGGGGTCTCTCCAGCACGTTGTACAGATAGTTCTGCAAGCGCCGGTATCTCTTGTGAGACGCTGAACTCCGCGGGGGTCCCGGGAGCGGGGTGCCCAATAGTCCCAAGCGCCGGGGGCTGCCGCTCTCTGTCTGGACAGCTGTGAGGGCCACGAATTCCATTTCTTGGCCAGTGATTGGGGCCATTGAGAGTGACGGCACCCGGCCATTGTCTGTCTGAGGCTGTGCCCCCACTGCCATGCTCCCTTTGGGACACGAGGTCTCAGCTCATCACAGGGTGTCCGGGCAGCGGAGGGAGGAATGGATGAGGAGAGGTAGCCGCGGTCACGCTATGTGAAGGCAGGCAAAGTTCAGCAAGGAAGACGGAGCTGACAGGGGAAGCGGTGAGGAAAGTTTAGCTTCCATTACAGAGAAAAGTTTCCTATATAGTCCACATAGGCTTAATCCAGCCAGAGGCGCTGCCACCCGGTGCCCACCCGCGCTGCCTACATAGTAGTCTCTCTATCGCATAGCGTGCCCGCTCTCTATCTTCCCGCTGTCCCGAGTGCGTTCTCTCGTCTACCAACCTCCTCATTACTGAGCCCACCCCCTCTTATTACAGTCTGACAACTTACTCCCAACCCACTCATATCTAGTGCAATGTTACCTGCCTGCCGGGCATTGCCACAGCAGCGCCCAGGTCAGCACATCCTCTCGTCTCTTCTTCATAGACATAGGCGCCCTTTCTAGTACACTGACTGGCACAAGCTTCCCCATCACTGCTCTGTGCCTTTAAGTCTAGCAGATTGCTGCCCGGCATTGCAACTGTATGAAGAAGTCGAAGAGTACGAGCTAGGCGGCTACAGAGCAATCTGCAAGCGCTGCCCAGTGGCCATAGTATTCGGGTTTCCCTCAGGTAGACAATTATTGACCACGCTATTTAGCCTGAGTGAGCTTTTACTGCCCATGCCAACTCCTGTGTGCCAGCTCTGGGAGCAGCTGTCGGCGTCTGTTAATGGGTAGGGGGAGCAGCATCATAATGGCTTGCTGCTGGGTCACTCCTAGTTGCATGGCTGTCATTACACTGAGTGTAGTCTCTGGAAGACTGACATGCTGTTTCCACCACTTCTGCAGAGTGTGCTGACACCAATAAGGACATTGCTACCTTTTATACATTAGCTATTTCATAGAAGCCATTGTCTTATAGCCATCCAGCTGTATGGAGGAAGGTCAAATTCCTAATGTCATAACAGACTGCGGGCGGTGTCAGCCACTAACAGGCTCCAGGGAAGTCAAATATATTCCTGTCCAGACCTGACCTCAGCCCCATGTAAACCTCATCCTTAACTTGAAAATTACAAATAATATTTACCTAGATTGCCAGGGCCCCGCTCCGAACCTTGTGAGCCCTGGCATCTGCCCAGGTTTGCCTGGTACTGATGCCAATTCTGATCATATCCAGAATATACTGTCTCAGTCTAATAGAAGATGTCATTACATAGAACAGACCCTCACTGTGACAGCCCAGTCCTGGTAATAGCAAAATAAAATAATCTGTTTCTTAACACCAAAACAAGCACTGGGTCATACACGTGGAAGTAGTCACTTCTACATTTAGGAGATTTCTATGGTCATGCATTCTCCTTTGTTGTTGAGGGTGCCAGGTACTGTAGTTACAATCAGATAAATGCCATATTCACTGTTATCCTGCGATTCTGCAGAATATTTAGAAAAGTAAAGAAGGTTCCCCATTTGAAACTGAGAAAACATTAAAATCCCACTTATCTTGTAAAATGTAAAAATGGTTGGACATAGAATGACTCTGGTATCCAAATTGTTGTATAGAATCTGTATAAAATCTACAGCAGAATATAGGACAACACTGCTTACACATTTCAGGCCATTAAATGGCCCCTACTCATTGCAGTCATGCTATGACTAAAGGTCATTTCACATAAGCAGTAGTCGGCTATGGGTTTGATATGTTTTCAATAAAACTAAAACTTTTTAATCATCAAAATTTAGATTCTGGAATCACTCCAGCCTGGCACAACTGTGTTTCTTTTTGTCATCACTACAGGTGAAGTGAACTTTGGTCTGGAAAAATTATTTGGGTAGAGCAGATAAATACCGTATATACTCAAGTGTAAGCCGACCCGAATATAAGCCAAGGCCCCTAAATTTACCACAAAAAAACTGGGAAAACTTATTGACTCGAGTATAAGCCGAGGGGGGAAAATGCAGCAGCTACTGGAAAATTTCAAAAATTAAAATGGTCAGAGTTTTTGGGTGCAATAGTTGCTGGGTGCTGGGAAAGAGGAGGGGGTGTTTTGGTTGTCTGTCTGCCCCTTCCTTGAGCTTGAGGACTGTTTTTTTTCCCCCACTTGGAATTCAGCCTGGCTGAATATAGGATATCTGCAGTGCTCCTATTAACCCCTTCTCGACAGAATAGGAGCACTGCAGATACCCTATATTCAGTACACCGGGCACTTTCAGACACAGGGATGCCTATTGTGTATGTGTTTCACTGTAATTTTCTACTTTTATATGTATTCTAGGGAAAGGAGGGATTTAGAACTTTTATTTTATTTTTTTATTATATTTTTTTAAAGCTTCTTTTTTTCACTATTTTATGGGAGATACCATACATTACTATTGCGGCTGGTCAAAGACCAAGGGGGGCTTTTTCAGCACAAAAACTGTGCTGAAAAACTCGGCTTATACTCGAGTATATACGGTAAGTTAAATTATTACAAATAATATCACTTTTAAAATACATAATTCCAAATGAAGTGTTCATAACATTCACGTGCCATGTTCAAGAAAAGGTTAATGCAATGTATATTTTAAACGTTTTGACTGTTGTAACTTTATTCATCCAGTATGCATTCTAGGTACCAAGTGCTCCAAGAGTGGTCCCAATTCTGTTAAATCCTCCCAATCTTGTAAACTGCGCCTAATGCCTCCTCTTAGGCCTTGATTTATTACATCACTTTTATCGGTATTAAATTTTCAAGCAGGGAATGAACGCTACGTGTATATGCTTGATGCTGTGGACAAAAGCCTTACACTGCACATGTCCCACATGCATCATCCATAAACTTCAGGCAACTCTTTCGCCTCTATTATATTTATCCCAATACACCCGCCCCACCCCACCTTCAACCCCACCCCCCCATATAGCGGTCACCAACGAAGAGGAAGATGAGACTCCATGGACTGTTATAACCCAAACCACCCCCCCATACCCACCACCCACCCAACCCAACTCCCCCCCCCCGCCCACTTTACTAGCTTTGGCAATGCCAAATACCTATTCGGACGTGCCAATAAAGCATTTTTGATTTGATTTGAAATACTAGTGACACATTGCCAAATAGGTATGTGTCCACATTTCTGAGCACTGGGTGTCAATTAGTAGGCATAAATCATCTGACAGACTTTAAAGAGTACCTTTCACCATCTCCAACAAGTTCAGTGCTTTACATAATTTTATCGTTGCTACTCCACTGATTCTGGCACAGTTGGAAGTTTTGCTCTAGCCCACAGCCTTCCCAAGCAATCAATGCCATTAGTTTTGGTGCCTAATATGCTATTTGGGCTATTTATTGTAGTGTTAAGGGGAGTTCACACAGAGTAACGTGCCGCGTGATGTGGCACGTATACGGCGTGTGAGACTTTGCGGGCCGTATATGCTCCCATTGATTTCAATGGGAGCCGGGATCGTATACGCGGCGTTATTTTGCAGCCATGATTTTGCGGCCGCAAAATCACGGCTGCAAAATAGTGCCGCATATACAATCCCGGCTCCCATTGAAATCAATCGGAGCATATACGGCCCGCAAAGTCTCACATGCCGTATACGTGCCACATCACGTGGCACGTTACTCCGTGTGAACCCCCCCTTAGGAAACTATGGAGACTCTAGCCTTAAATAGCACATTAGGCATTAAAACTACTTGTGTTTGTTGCTTGGGAATGGTGGTGACTAGTTAACTCCTCTGCTGCCTGAGGCGGACGATGAAAAAGACAACCCCCCGGACTAAAGACCATCTGCATCAGGCAGCGGGGGGGAGTTGCTAGCGGTAACATTAACCCCTTCCTGACATTCGCCGTAATAGTACGGCGCTGCTGGGAAGGGCTTCCCGCAAACCGCCGTACTATTACTGCGGATGCATGGTGCGCACACAGAACCTGTGTGCGCACCATGCACAGCGGGTGTCAGCGGTAATACACGGCTGACAATGCCCCGTAACACCCGTGGTCGGAACCGGGTCCAATCGCGGGTGTTAACCCCTGATATGCCGGCGATCAACATGACCGCCGGCACCTCCGGGGTTTGGTTAACAAATGGTGCCGATCGGCACCCCCCGCGCCGGTTTCGGGGGGTGCCGGTGTTCGTAGGGGGCAGCCCGGGGTCTGATCAGTGACCCCGGGTCTGCCCCATCACTTACCCCGTCCTCGCACCTGGCTGATCCTGCCGTAAATGAAGCTGTCAGCCTGTGCGTCTACACAGGCTGACAGCTTCCTATACAATGCAATACACGTGTAACACGTGTATTGCAGCGTATCTCTATTGAAGCAGTGATCAGCCGATCACTGCTTCAATCCCCCATGGGGACAGAAAAAAAAAGTTGGACAAAAGTAAAAATAAAAAAGTTTAAATAAGTTTAAAATAAAATAGAAATAAATAAAGCCCCAAAAAATCCCATTTTCCCCATATAAAATGTTTTATTATGTAAAATAAAGAAAAATAGAAAAAAACATTACATATTTGGTATCGCCGCGTCCGTAATAACCTGAACAATAAAATTAAAACATTATTTAACCCAAACGGCGAATGTCGTAAAAAAAAAAACGTAGAAAACCGCACAAAATAATGATTATTCACCACCTTTCCCTTACAAAATGTTCAATAAAAAGTAATCAAATGGTCAGATGAAAACCAAAATGGTACCAATAAAAAGAAGAGGTCTTCCCACAAAAAATAAGCCCTCAACCAGCTCTGTCTAGTGAAAAATAAAAACGTTATGCCTTTCAGAAGATGGCGATGCAAAAATAATTGATTTTTTTCCCTGAATTGAATTCTATTCTGCACAAATAGCAACGCATTAAAAAATCATATAAATGAGGTATCGCCGTAACTGTACCGACCCGCAGAATAAAGGTAACATGTTACTTATGCTGTACACTGCACGGGAAAAAAAAAAATGCTAAAAAGCAATGCCAGAATTGATGTTTCCTTTTACATCCCACCCAGAAAGAGTTAATAAAATGTAGTCAATAAGATACAGGCCCCCAAATGGTGGCATTGAGAAGCACATCTAATACCGCAAACACTAAGCCCTCATATGGCCACATTGCCAGAAAATAAAAATAAAAATCTACCTTGTACAATGTGAAGACAAAAACCCCAAAAGTCGCCAAATCATTAGGACATAAGTGGCTGCGACTAGAAGGAAATGTGTAAGCGGTGCGAGCGTTTTCAGGGGACACCCCATATTTAGAGCTTATGAGAGATAATACACCAGCGCTGACCCCCCAGAATGCCCCTCTTCCCCGTCCACGTCATAGGAGCTGGTGGGAAAATAGAATGGGATTTGGTGTACCCAATTTACTCCGCACAGCTTACACATTCACTTTGGGGTTACTAACGCTCACTACAGCACTTGATAAATTCTTCAAGGGGTGTGGTTTTCAAAATGGGGTCACTTTCTAGAGGTTTCCACTGTTTTGACTCCTCAAGGGCTTTGTAAATGCGACATGGCTCCTGAAACTGATCGCAGCCAGATCTGCCCTCTAAAAGCTCTTTGGCGCGCCTTCCCTCCTGCGTCTCGCTGTGCGTCCATATATTAGTTTACACCCACAAGTGGGGTACTATGGTAGTCGGGAGAACTTGCCTAACAAATTGTGGGATGCGTTTTCTCCTTTAACCCTTGTGAATGTGCAAATTCTAGGGCTAAACGAAAATATTAGTAAAATAAATTCAAATTTGAAAATTTCACCTCCATTTTGTATTAATTCCTGTTAAGCACTTATAAGGGTTAAATTACTAGGTATATGTTGTTTTGGCTTATTTAAGGGGTGCAGTTTTGAAAATGGGGTGATTTATGGGGGGCTTTAATACAAGGGTCTTTCAAAACCCCTTCATAACTGGATTAGTCCCTTAAAAATGGGTTTTGGAAATTTCTTGAAAATTTTGAATATTGTTGTTTCACTTGTAAATCTTATAATGTCTGTAAAAATTAAAAGGGTGACTAAAGTTTGATGCCGACATAAAGCAGAGATCTGGGACATGAGATTTATGATATAATTTTGGCGGTCTGACTATCTGTATGTAATGTACATCATTTCAAACTTTATAAAATGCATATTTTTCAAAATTTCCACCAAATTTCCAATTTTTTCATAATTAAACACAAAACATATCAACCAAAATTTACCACTAACATGAAGTACAATGTGTTACGAAAAAACAATCTTAAAATCACTTTGGTAAGTTAAAGCGTTCCAAAGTTATTGCCACATAAAGTGACACATGTCAGTTTTGAAAAATCGAGCTTGGTCAGGAAGTCAAAAAGTGCCATCGGCGGGAAGGGGTTAAAGTGAATATATTGCAGTAATATTTTCTTACTTACAGGAGATGTCTTCCCACATTTCCAGGCTCCCTCATTTCCAGACGTCTTCCCTTAGGACCGCCATGACCACTTCTTCCAGCTGTAAGTTTACCCTATAAAGTTTGCAACACAGACATCTTTGACTCCTCACTTCTCCACGAACTCAACCCCTATATCATGTACCACAGCAGCCCCCTGCAACCACTATTATACCCCACAGCGCGGCCATGAGCAGGCACGGGGAGGTAGGTAAATAGGCCGCAATCTGCTGGCGGAAACTCCAGCAGGTAGCAGCCTATTAAATAAAAAAACAAAAGTATTTACTTACCTACCTTGCGATCCCTTGCCATTGCTGCTCCCACGCCGTCAACTTGCAATTCGGCATCTATCTAGGTCCTAGATAGATGCCACATTGCACATCAGCTAAAGGACCTTTGATGACATCATCACAGGTCCATTAACTTGAGTTAAAGGATCTTTGATGATGTATAGGTTAAAAAAAAAAGTCCTGTGGCCGCCGCACCCTCCGAAAGTGCCGCCTTACCTCGCCTCATTAGAGGTGCAGCCCTGCTTAGAGCCTAGCGTCATCACTAGGATGTGAGAAATGCTCCCCCGACAGTATTCATCCATAGCCTTGCATTACCGGGGGTGGGATTTTGTGTTCCTGACACCCCAGCGATGGTGCTAGGCTGTAAGACTCACCTTTCAGATAGTAGGGAGATACGGTACTGTAACTTACAGCACCAATATCTCCAGCACCAGGGCTCATGCCAGGAAAGAATTAGCTGCTTCCTAGCAGTATATCATACCACACATCTAAGAGGACGGGAAAGGACTTAATCCTACAATGTTTACTTTGGCCACTATTCCTAATAATATACTAACACTTGTCAGTTCTGTAGGAGTTTTCTTTGCAACAGTCACTTCATTTACATCACACGTAGTATTACAATAGTAGATAAACCCACTGTAGATAATATAAATAAGCCATCATTGCATGAACTACTGACAGTAGATAATGTCTCAACTTATCTACTTTCATCTCTGCACAGAGCTTGCCTGGAAAACTCTTCAGTAGACCACAATGAGCTGACTCTGGTGTATTGCTGCCTATGGCCATGAGAGTGCACTAAAGCATGTCAATAAATGATATTAGAGGTAGTCTACCTCCTCCACTAAACTTATTCAACTGCTACTGCATGTTACTTAGCTCATTACAATGACTTACCATTCTTGTGTATGTTAGTTTTGTAGATTTGGAGAATAGCAACTTTGAAGTCTTATGTAAATGAAGCAGTTGATGCACTTGGGGGCAGCCTTCAGCCATTGCTACTTAAGTAGGATGGTTGATGTCATATCAGTGGGAGTATCAACTCTAACTGCTTGTGGTGGCACAGACAGGAGATGGTAGGGGCCTAAAGCTGTTGTTAAGGGAGCAGAAAGCCCATCTCCAGTGCACCAACAGCGTCATTCACATAAAACTTCAAAGAAGTTTTTCTCCAAATCTGCAAAAGTGATATTCATAACAAATGTTTGCTATTTATCATTGTAATGTGCGCTATAACACAGTGGTGACAGTTGAATATGTTTGGAGGAGGTGGCAGACTCCATTTAACAGAGCAGAGGAGAATGTCAAGAAACATAGCGACCCTCATAATCATGTAGACAAAATAGAATTAAAAACAAATTAGAATAAAGTGACATATTTCACCAAGTGTGTGAACTATAATAAATCTGTGTATCTAACCTATCTGAATGGGTGAAGCGCAGTCCTTGTTCTTCGGTACCCTACATTTACCTCTACACCAGACCTGGGCAAAGTCCGGCCCACGGGCCATATCCGGCCCTCTGACTGATTCAGTCCGGCCCGCACAGCTTTGACTAGGGAGGCATGTCTAGGGGGGCGTGTCTTAGTGCCGGCCGAAGATGGAGACGTGGAGCATGTCAAAGTACTGAGAGATGTAAGGTGAGCTGCAGGGGAGAGAGAGAGTGTGTCTATATGTGTGTGTGTCTATATGTGTCTGTATGTGTGTGTGTCTGTCTATATGTGTGCCTGTCTATATGTGTCTGTGTCTATATGTGTCTGTGTGTGTGTCTGTCTATATGTGTGCTGCCTTATGTGTGCCTGTCTATATGTGTGCCTGTCTATATGTGTGCGTGTCTATATGTGTCTGTATGTGTGTGTGCCTGTCTATATGTGTGCCTGTCTATATGTGTGTGTGTGTCTATATGTGTCTGTATGTGTGTGTGTCTGTCTATAAGTGTGCCTGTCTATATGTGTGTGTGTGTCTATATGTGTCTGTATGTGTGTGTGTCTGTCTATATGTGTGCCTGTCTATATGTGTGTGTGTCTATATGTGTCTGTATATATGTGTGTCTGTCTATATGTGTGCCTGTCTATATGTGTGTGTGTCTATATGTGTCTGTATGTGTGTGTGTCTGTCTATATGTGTGCCTGTCTATATGTGTGTGTGTGTCTATATGTGTCTGTATGTGTGTGTGCCTGTCTATATGTGTGTCTGTCTATATGTGTGTGTGTGTCTATATGTGTCTGTATGTGTGTGTGTCTGTCTATATGTGTGCCTGTCTATATGTGTGTGTGTGTCTATATGTGTCTGTATGTGTGTGTGTCTGTCTATATGTGTGTGTGTGTCTATATGTGTCTGTCTATATGTGTGCCTGTCTATATGTGTGTGTGTCTGTCTATATGTGTGCCTGTCTATATGTGTGTGTGTCTATATGTGTCTATATGTGTGTCTGTCTATATGTGTGTGTGTCTATATGTGTGTCTGTCTATATGTGTGTGTGTGTCTATATGTGTCTGTATGTGTGTGTGTCTGTCTATATGTGTGCCTGTCTATATGTGTGTGTGTGTCTATATGTGTCTATATGTGTGTGTGTCTATATGTGTGTCTGTCTGTGTGTGTGTGTCTCAGTAACCTAGGGGCAGAGATGGAAGGGGAATGTTATACTAGGGCAGAGATGGAGGGGGGGGGGGACAACATGAAATGGGGAAAATAAAGGGGGATATGAAACTGAGGGAGAAATGGAGGGGGGACATGAAACTGGGGGTAGATGAAGAGGGCACAGACTGGGGGGACATTAAACCATGGAGGAAGCTGGAGAGGGACCTGTCTGCCTCTAGTTGCCCCCAGTTTAATGTCACCCTCCAGCTACCCCTACGGTTTAATGTCTGCTTCCAGCTTCCCCATTTTAATGTCCCCCTCTAGTTGCCCCCAGTTTCATGTCCTGCTCCAGCTGTCAATTTATTGCCCCCCTCCAACTACCCCCACTGTTTAATGTCCCCCTCCAGCTGCCCCAGTTTCATGTCCCCTCTAGTTTCCACCAGTTTATACTGGGGCACCAGGAGAGGGGCTTAATACTGTGGGGCAGTTGGAAGGGAACATTACAATGTGGGGGCATATAATGTACGGGTGACTGTAGGAGGATTATACTGTGTGGGGGCACATGGAAAGATGATTGGGAATGGGCGGAGTCAACGTAGAAGTGGGTGGAGCTAAATCTGTTGTGGCACGGCCCTCTAGCATAGTTTCAATTTCTTATACGGCCCCATGGGAAAATTAATTGCCCACCCCTGCTCTACACCATTGGTGATTGGGCACTGCAGCTGAACACCCTCCAGGGAGGAGCCCCCTAGTAAACGGTTCCATTGCCTTATTGACAGTTGTGATCTCTCACAACCTAAAAAGGTGAGAGTAAACACTATACTGAAATTATTCACCATTATACTACACCATATACAGCACAGTGCTGTCTACTTTTTGTTTTCACATATTTCACCATCTGGTTTTAATAACTACATTTCAAAAATTGCCAATACATTACCTTTAAATTGTGAGTAAAAAATCAATTTCGATAACAATATATAAGGCAGTGTTTTTTTCCACACAGGGTTCTCTGGGACTCCAGATCAGGATTTCCCCCGAACACAGACTGTCACTTCTACAACACGCAAAGCAAAGTGATCTTTGCCTGCTCAAAGATGCTTTGCAAAGCAGTAATCATATCCAAACTAAATTGTGGTGCTGAATTTACAGAATTCTGAAGAAATCTGGAAGGCTTTACCTGCCCCAAGCCGCTTCGGGGGCAGCAATGGCATTAGGAATTCTCCAATAGTAGAAACATATTCAGGGGTTCCCTTATGGTACTAAGTTTGGGAATCTCTAATATAAGGATTTTTGTTCAATACAATTTCTTCTAGCTCAGTAAAATTGAATCTTTGTCAATTTCCAACAAAATTCCATCTGGCGTATCTAGCTTTAGCAGTATATGAGGTTATTATACTATATCTGCCTTCTACTGTTTATACGGACGAAAGTGCCCTTTGATGTGACTGTCTGCGATGTGAACTTGTTAAGGAGATACAGTATATCCGTACCCTGCAGATACTGCACCAGGTGAGCTGGAGATTTAATGAAGAGATTCAACTAGATGAAAATCTCTATATTTGCTTGCTGAGAATCTCCAGCCCTCTCTAGACTAATATCTGCAGGCATCTGGGGCCAGAGCTCCCCCTCCCATCTCCTGCTGTTACCTCTGCTCTTTAAATGTGTTTAGTAATGCTAACGGGGCATTTACTAACGAGTAGTATTGCTATTCCCTTGATACCTATAATATGTACTTCTCTTTCCTTCCCCCCTCCTCCCATTTCTCTTTCCTACACAACCTTAATGCATTTCTTCAATTTTGCATTAGTGTATTTCCTTTTAATAAAATCCCAATTTACGCACACGCACACATGCACACACACACACATTTAAAAAAAGTATATATTTGTATATATCTAAATAGATAGATATTAATTAAATATTAATTATACAAAAGAGCAGCACAGGAAGCCAAAGTTACAAAATATATGTGCAACTCCCTCAAGTTAGTTAACAAAAAAAAAAACTAACAATATACAAAATAGAATCTAGGGCAGCACTTTTTTTTTTTTTTTGTGATAAAAATAAGATATTACAGTATTATCCCACAACTGCAGTGTTTCAGTTCAACAGAACTGTTATCAAGCATTAGAATAAAAACAATGATACACATTTATTATGCATCACACAAAAAGCTTCGTACTAATATTATAAATGTGAAAGTTTGTGGGTTTATGTGTTTGTTACTCTTTCACACTTTCGGACACTGACTTGGGAACAAACACAAATTGTCAGTTTCCCAATTTTAAACATGCCGAGGAAACGAGACTTAAATTTGTTGCAAATTTCCCCCAAAAAAACAGCTATGATGGTATGATGATCAACAGACTTCTGCTCAAGCCAAGCTGAGGAGGAATCAGCAAGCTAGGCGTCAAGCGGCTCTTAGAGCAGCCGAAAAACTGGAGCCGATTAATCATTGATGCCAACAACACGCTCATTATATGGCGTCCCAGCGAGCTGCTGAGATGCCTGAACAATCACAGGCACAGCGCAAGGAACAAGTTGAGTGGCAAGCCAGCTTGAGAGCTGCCATAATGACGGAGCAGGCAGATCACCGACGGCAGCAATTTGCTGAATATAGGCAGATCATATACGATGAAGTCGCGGGCAGAGGCTAGTAACTAATAATTTCACAAATCCATAAAAAAAATCTAAAGAAAAATCTATACAATGGGAATCCATAACTCTAAGCGTGACTCAAAAATACAAATGTCATCTCATCGCATCTAGTGTAAAATTATTGTACAAAAATAATATATATAGCATTCAAATAGTGTAATATATAAGATAATAGTATCATAAGTTAATAGCATACAGTGCATACAGGTGTATAGACTGAATTCATAAACAAATATATCTAAGGTTAAGGCCCAACCTTGTAGAAAAGCAGCTTTTTTGTTGCAGATTTTGCTGCCATTTTTGAGCCAAAGCCAAGAATGGCTACAAAAGTAATAGAAAATATATAGGAAATACAGGTATTTATACTTCTCCATTTGGCTCAATCCACTCCTGGAGTTAGCAAAAAAAAAAAAAACACACAGCAAAATCTGCAACATACTTATTAATACATAAAGGTTACTTCGGCCGGTAACGGTCTATTTAAAAAAACTAACAAAAACGCAGCGGTAGCGGCTGTCGCCAGGTCCCCTAAAGTCCCGGGCCCTGTGGCAGCTGCTACAACTGCTACCTTGAAAGTTACACCCCTGCCCAGACCACATTTTCTAAGACAAATTTTCAGCTTTCTATAGTAACCATCTTCTTTGAGAAGACTCACCCCCAGGAGAAAGCCACCCTTTAATGCAATTTTGGGTGGTTGTTTTACTGCATACTTATTTTTGTACACAAAGGGGGAGCCATAGAGATTGACAACTTTTGGCAAGTGATGGTATATATGGCATATATTATTATATAAAGTTACTTTTACAATGTAAGTCACCATTGCTAGATTACCACGCTATTCCCTTGACATTCTATATCTTTTGTCCCCATAATGTGGAGGCAGATTCAAGACCTGCAGGGAGTCAGGGTAAGGCTTAAAGGGGTTTTCTACTTTCAGACCAATATTGAGAGACAAATGTTATACAATTCACCAATATACTCTATCCTCACACCCTATCTATTCCTCACATTTTTCTAGATTTCTGCTTACGGTCATTCATTCCATTTTCTTCCAGTAAAAATCAGTCCATGGTCATGTGATGAGCACACGGGTGCACAGCTGGTTGCCAGGCAGATGTCTGATTACTCCCGATTACTGAGCTGTGACTATAACGAGCTGTTCACCTGTGTGTACATCACATGACCATGGACTGTAAATCACATGACCATGGACTGTAAATCACATGACCATGGACTGATTTTAATCCAGTATGAGTAAGCAAAATGAATGGCAGCAAGAAGAGATTTAGAAGACCATGAAGGAATTGATACAGAAAGTATATTGGAAAATTGTATAACTTTTTACTTTACAAACAATAATATTCATCTCTTAAGATTTGTCTGAAAGGACAACCCTTTTAATGCTGCTTACTTCTGTCCAGTGTGACTGCAGTATAAGTACATGATTGAGGAAAGGTTGTGCTATCATCTACTGATACTGCAGTAATATGCCTATGTCTCAGAAATCTTGTCAGGATGCTTGTCAGCCTGACTACAATCAAACAGTATTAAACCCTCCACTGCCAGTATTAAGACTCTGGACAGGTTTCTCATAGAACAGCATAGGCAGTCATTTTAATTTACTGCAGTAATGCCCCTAGGCAAAATGCGCTACTGTCTAACTAATGGTATTTTGGAAAGTATCATTGCAAGCACCCCCAAATGTAAAGCACCATGGAATTAATGGTGTTATATAAATAAACAATAATAATAATAAGTATGGTGACATGTTTGGTTTTTTTTTCACCCAGTTCCCTGAAAATCCATTTAAGGGCTCATTCACACTACGTAAACGCCAGCTTATTCTGAACGTAAAACACGTTCAGAATAAGCGGCGTATAAAGCAGTTCCATTCATTTCTATGGGAGCCGGCATACGAGCGCTCCCCATAGAAATAAATGGGCTGCTTTTTTCACTACGAGCAGTCCCATCGAAGTGAATGGAAAGTGCCCGCGTGTACGGCTAGCTCTGCTCATGCCGAGCCGTATACGCAGCGCTTCCCATAGTGAAAAAAGCAGCCCATTCATTTCTATGGGGAGCGCTCGTATGCCGGCTCCCATAGAAATGAATGGAACTGCTTTATACGCCGCTGATTCTGAACATGTTTTACGTTCAGAATAAGCTGCCGTTTACGTAGTGTGAATGAGCCCTAAGAAGAAGTCTAGAGAATATTTCAGAAAAATACCATTGGTTACCTACCATATGAAACTGCTGTCTTCCATAAAAATATTAAATGTAGGTAGATCATGAAACCAGACTCAATTTTCACACTTTCTTGTTTATGAATCAAATTTGAAAAAATAGATATAGGCTAAGGCCTTACATAGTTTAAAATAACACAGCGGTAAAAAAAAACCTAGCAAAAACATGTCACTTTTTTCCAGCAGCATCCTTCTTTGAGGCTTTGCTCTGTTTTTCTCTGCATTATCATTTTTCCCCCCTATGAAATATATAGGAAAAATGTTCACAATTCTGCTAAAATTAACATGCTGCACTTTTCAAAAATGTACATGTTTTTGAAAACACAGCTTTTTTTCCCCTGCAATATATGAATGAAATTAAACAAAATCTAAATCACTTTTATGATACTGTAAAACCCTGCATTTTTGCAACATCGGGCCTCAGCAATAAATTTAGAACAGCAACAATATGGAAGTCCCACGCCCAGGAAGCTTCTATTGACTTCAGTGGAAGCGGAGTTGCTGTAACAGTACTGGATCACTATACAGGGCAAGGAGATATCTGCTACCATTACCATGCACTGTATAGTATAGTGATGAACCCTCGAACAGCTGAACTGTAGTACAATTCCACCATCAAGTAGATGAAAAATTAACTTTTAACTGTCATATTAAAAAAATTGACATACAAAAGGTTTGAAATTAGTTGTCGCTCATGCGTTTTGAGGCAGTTTGCCTCTTACTCATAGCATACAACTTGGTGTCGACATAAGAAATTTGAAACCACATAACCACACCCAAACTAGTCTCATTGAAAATGTAACCCTTGGTCAAACACAAACAAGTCTCTACAATAGACATATTAATATGGAAAATCTTAGCTCTTATTCAGACACAAGCTGCTTTCAATACATAACACACATCACACAAAATGTGCACAGAAATAAGAATAAACACCAAAAAACTAAATATATCACAAAAAGAACAATAAATAAGGATAGACCATAACTAGAGATGAGCGAACAGTGTTCTATCGAACACATGTTCGATCGGATATCAGGGTGTTCGCCATGTTCGAATCGAATCGAACACCACGTGGTAAAGTGCGCCAAAATTCGATTCCCCTCCCACCTTCCCTGGCGCCTTTTTTGCACCAATAACAGCGCAGGGGAGGTGGGACAGGAACTACGACACCGGGGGCATTGAAAAAAATTGGAAAAAGTCATTGGCTGCCGAAATCAGGTGACCTCCATTTTAGACGAATAGTGGATTTCAAATCCGGGTCATATGAGAATGTGAACTTTGTGACTATGAGACAGGGATAGCTGTACAGGCAGGGATAGCTAGGGATAACCTTTATTTAGGGGGGAATGTTATTAAAAATAACTTTTTGGGGCTCTATCGGGTGTGTAATTGTGATTTTTGTGAGATAAACTTTTTCCCATAGGGATGCATTGGCCAGCGCTGATTGGCCGAATTCCGTACTCTGGCCAATCAGTGCTGGCCAATGCATTCTATTAGCTTGATGAAGCAGAGTGTGCACAAGGGTTCAAGCGCACCCTCGGCTCTGATGTAGCAGAGCCGAGGCTGCACAAGGGTTCAAGCGCACCCTCGGCTCTGATGTAGGAGAGCCGAGGGTGCACTTGAACCCTTGTGCACCCTCAGCTCTGCTACATCAGAGCCGAGGGTGCGCTTGAACCCTTGTGCACACTCTGCTTCATCAAGCTAATAGAATGCATTGGCCAGCGCTGATTGGCCAATGTATTCTATTAGCCTGATGAAGTAGAGCTGAATGTGTGTGCTAAGCACACACATTCAGCTCTACTTCATCGGGCTAATAGAATGCATTGGCCAGCGCTGATTGGCCAGAGTACGGAACTCGACCAATCAGCGCTGGCTCTGCTGGAGGAGGCGGAGTCTAAGATCGCTCCACACCAGTCTCCATTCAGGTCCGACCTTAGACTCCGCCTCCTCCGGCAGAGCCAGCGCTGATTGGCCGAAGGCTGGCCAATGCATTCCTATGCGAATGCAGAGACTTAGCAGTGCTGAGTCAGTTTTGCTCAACTACACATCTGATGCACACTCGGCACTGCTACATCAGATGTAGCAATCTGATGTAGCAGAGCCGAGGGTGCACTAGAACCCCTGTGAAAACTCAGTTCACGCTAATAGAATGCATTGGCCAGCGCTGATTGGCCAATGCATTCTATTAGCCCGATGAAGTAGAGCTGAATGTGTGTGCTAAGCACACACATTCAGCACTGCTTCATCACGCCAATACAATGCATTAGCCAGTGCTGATTGGCCAGAGTACGGAATTCGGCCAATCAGCGCTGGCTCTGCTGGAGGAGGCGGAGTCTAAGGTCGGACCTGAATGGAGACTGGTGTGGAGCGATCTTAGACTCCGCCTCCTCCAGCAGAGCCAGCGCTGATTGGTCGAGTTCCGTACTCTGGCCAATCAGCGCTGGCCAATGCATTCTATTAGCCCGATGAAGTAGAGCTGAATGTGTGTGCTTAGCACACACATTCAGCTCTACTTCATCAGGCTAATAGAATACATTGGCCAATCAGCGCTGGCCAATGCATTCTATTAGCTTGATGAAGCAGAGTGTGCACAAGGGTTCAAGCGCACCCTCGGCTCTGATGTAGCAGAGCTGAGGGTGCACAAGGGTTCAAGTGCACCCTCGGCTCTCCTACATCAGAGCCGAGGGTGCGCTTGAACCCTTGTGCAGCCTCAGCTCTGCTACATCAGAGCCGAGGGTGCGCTTGAACCCTTGTGCACACTCTGCTTCATCAAGCTAATAGAATGCATTGGCCAGCGCTGATTGGCCAGAGTACGGAATTCGGCCAATCAGCCATCAGAGCCAGCGCTGATTGGCCGAATTCCGTACTCTGGCCAATCAGCACTGGCTAATGCATTGTATTGGCGTGATGAAGCAGTGCTGAATGTGTGTGCTTAGCACACACATTCAGCTCTACTTCATCGGGCTAATAGAATGCATTGGCCAATCAGCGCTGGCCAATGCATTCTATTAGCGTGAACTGAGTTTGCACAGGGGTTCTAGTGCACCCTCGGCTCTGCTACATCAGATTGCTACATCTGATGTAGCAGTGCTGAGTGTGCATCAGATGTGTAGTTGAGCAAAACTGACTCAGCACTGCTAAGTCTGCATTCGCATAGGAATGCATTGGCCAGCCTTCGGCCAATCAGCGCTGGCTCTGCCGGAGGAGGCGGAGTCTAAGGTCGGACCTGAATGGAGACTGGTGTGGAGCGATCTTAGACTCCGCCTCCTCCAGCAGAGCCAGCGCTGATTGGCCGAATTCCGTACTCTGGCCAATCAGCGCTGGCCAATGCATTCTATTAGCTTGATGAAGCAGAGTGTGCACAAGGGTTCAAGCGCACCCTCGGCTCTGATGTAGCAGAGCTGAGGCTGCACAAGGGTTCAAGCGCACCCTCGGCTCTGATGTAGGAGAGCCGAGGGTGCACTTGAACCCTTGTGCACCCTCAGCTCTGCTACATCAGAGCCGAGGGTGCGCTTGAACCCTTGTGCACACTCTGCTTCATCAAGCTAATAGAATGCATTGGCCAGCGCTGATTGGCCAATGTATTCTATTAGCCTGATGAAGTAGAGCTGAATGTGTGTGCTAAGCACACACATTCAGCTCTACTTCATCGGGCTAATAGAATGCATTGGCCAATCAGCGCTGGCCAATGCATTCTATTAGCGTGAACTGAGTTTGCACAGGGGTTCTAGTGCACCCTCGGCTCTGCTACATCAGATTGCTACATCTGATGTAGCAGTGCCGAGTGTGCATCAGATGTGTAGTTGAGCAAAACTGACTCAGCACTGCTAAGTCTGCATTCGCATAGGAATGCATTGGCCAGCCTTCGGCCAATCAGCGCTGGCTCTGCCGGAGGAGGCGGAGTCTAAGGTCGGACCTGAATGGAGACTGGTGTGGAGCGATCTTAGACTCCGCCTCCTCCAGCAGAGCCAGCGCTGATTGGCCGAATTCCGTACTCTGGCCAATCAGCACTGGCTAATGCATTGTATTGGCGTGATGAAGCAGTGCTGAATGTGTGTGCTTAGCACACACATTCAGCTCTACTTCATCGGGCTAATAGAATGCATTGGCCAGCGCTGATTGGCCAGAGTACGGAATTCGGCCAATCAGCGCTGGCTCTGCTGGAGGAGGCGGAGTCTAAGATCGCTCCACACCAGTCTCCATTCAGGTCCGACCTTAGACTCCGCCTCCTCCAGCAGAGCCAGCGCTGATTGGCCGAATTCCGTACTCTGGCCAATCAGCACTGGCTAATGCATTGTATTGGCGTGATGAAGCAGTGCTGAATGTGTGTGCTTAGCACACACATTCAGCTCTACTTCATCGGGCTAATAGAATGCATTGGCCAGCGCTGATTGGCCGAATTCCGTACTCTGGCCAATCAGCACTGGCTAATGCATTGTATTGGCGTGATGAAGCAGTGCTGAATGAGTGTGCTTAGCACACACATTCAGCTCTACTTCATCGGGCTAATAGAATGCATTGGCCAATCAGCGCTGGCCAATGCATTCTATTAGCGTGAACTGAGTTTGCACAGGGGTTCTAGTGCACCCTCGGCTCTGCTACATCAGATTGCTACATCTGATGTAGCAGTGCCGAGTGTGCATCAGATGTGTAGTTGAGCAAAACTGACTCAGCACTGCTAAGTCTGCATTCGCATAGGAATGCATTGGCCAGCCTTCGGCCAATCAGCGCTGGCTCTGCCGGAGGAGGCGGAGTCTAAGGTCGGACCTGAATGGAGACTGGTGTGGAGCTATCTTAGACTCCGCCTCCTCCAGCAGAGCCAGCGCTGATTGGTCGAGTTCCGTACTCTGGCCAATCAGCACTGGCCAATGCATTTCTATGGGGAAAAGTTAGCTTGCGAAAATCGCAAACTGACAGGGATTTCCATGAAATAAAGTGACTTTTATGCCCCCAGACATGCTTCCCCTGCTGTCCCAGTGTCATTCCAGGGTGTTGGTATCATTTCCTGGGGTGTCATAGTGGACTTGGTGACCCTCCAGACACGAATTTGGGTTTCCCCCTTAACGAGTTTATGTTCCCCATAGACTATAATGGGGTTCGAAACCCATTCGAACACTCGAACAGTGAGCGGCTGTTCGAATCGAATTTCGAACCTCGAACATTTTAGTGTTCGCTCATCTCTAACCATAACCCTTCACATATCAAAATAAAAGTAAGTTTATCTGTGTATAGACAAAAAAGCATTTCCCCATGCATAATATAATAATAGAATGATATTGTTACATCTAGCTCTTGGATCTCTACAAAGTATTAGGAGGTACGCTTTTAGGCTAAAGCCCCACGTTACAGAATCACCACAGTAGAAAACACAGTGTGGTACAGTACCTTCCAAGTGAATGATATTCTGGTTTATCCCACCCACTCATTGCAGAAAAAATCCCAGTTCCGAAAAGCTCAACCACTGTGGAAAAGTGAATGATACCTGTGGAAACTCTAGCGTTTTCCGTATAGGTTTAATAAGGTAAGAAAATCTGCAATGAAAAATGTGATGTATTTCCACTGTCTTTTTTTCAACAGCGTTTTTTAGCTGAGTTTCGCTACATGGAGCCTTAGGGCTCATTCACACGGAGTAAACGGCAGCTTATTCTGAACGTAAAACACGTTCAGAATCAGCCACGTATAAAGCAGTTCCATTCATTTCTATGGGAGCCGGCATACGTGTACGGCTCGGAATGAGCAGAGCTAGCCGTACATGCGGGCACTTCCCATTCACTTCAATGGGAGTGCTCGTAGTGAAAAAAGCAGCCCATTCATTTCTATGGGGAGCGCTCGTATGCCGGCTCCCATAGAAATGAATGGAACTGCTTTATACGCCGCTGATTCTGAACGTGTTTTATGTTCAGAATAAGCTGGCGTTTACTCCGTGTGAATGAGCCCTCAAGCTAGGTTCACACTTGGGGACCTGAAAAATGGAAACCCAGTCCACTTAAAAAGCAGTTACCCGTGGAAACCCGCAGATCCCATAGACTATAATGGGGTCTGCCAGATTTCCACCCGAAAAATGTGGAAAGAAAAATCCTGCTTGCAGGAGTTTTCTCCCCGCATTTTTCAAGCGAAATGAGGAAGGGAATTCCCAATCATAGAGCGAGAACTAGTGTGAACCCAGCCTTAGCCTTAAGGTCTAGCAGGGAAAAATTGTCTCAACACATAAAACAAAAAAATATTGGGGGAGATTTATTGCTATTGTATTTCGTGTAGGCAATATAAAATTAGACCAGTCAAAAGATGTGCCAAATTTATCATGGTGTCAAATGTTTTTTGATAGACACTTTTTTTCTTTCTTATTCCATCCTTTTATACATTATGGGAAATTTGAAAAGTGTGAAGTTGATGCAATAAATGTTTACACATATCTGTCACATGGCACTTATGCTACTTTTTGGCACGAATTGAAGAATTCAAGTCAGAATTCTGGCACATTTATCTTAGTAAATTTTCAGTATTGTGGAATGGAAATTTACATTATCCGCTCCCTCAGTTAGCATCCATATTTTACATTCTATCAAATAAATTAAATTAAAAAAAATCTAACCAACATGAGTGAACCCAGCCCTGTTTACATGTTTACAGCCTTTAGGTGCCATCTTTGCAAATTCTGTCAAAATAATTTCAGGCCCTATGACATAAATCAAAAAACACCATTATAATCAATTGAGTCTGTCTTTGAGTGCTTTGTGTCAAGGATCCAGCCCTTACTACATTATGGAATAACCAAAACAAACATGAGCACAACCTAAGATCTGCTTCTGCGGGGGGGTGGGGGGTGGGGGTGGGTGGGGGGGGGGTGTTTATTAAATGGTCTAGGTGTGCATGAGCCTGCAAACACATGTATTCTGACCCAGATTAATAAATTACTAAACCTTGATGTTTGGAATTACTTGGAATATTCACACATTCACATCATATTTCTCGTACAGTATAATCACCTCATTTTACCTGGTTTGATCCTTTTATATATATGTTTCCTTATTTGGCTCACATCCTTGCTAGTCACTGTTTCTTTCTCAGTCATTCTGCTTCACCACCCCCCACTCTGTTATTTTTGCTCTTAGTCCCTCAGCATCTATACCAATGCACACGCTAGGTAGAGCACACACTTCTTAGCCGTATTTGTAACAATAACCCTGTGTGCCTGATATTTTTACCTCTGCACATAAACTGCTGACTGTGTATTCTTTGGCTTAAACACTTTTTCACACAGATGGGGGCCACCAGCCTCACTCTTCCCCTCTCTTATTTTTCTTTCCGCAAAATAACATCATTTTAATCATTTCTTGGCTGTGATGCTTTGAGTAAAGCCAATACTAACAATATATAGCATATAAAATAAACTATTCATTTTTGCTACAATACATGCAATGTCTTTAAGAGCTTGTGACAAATTTATGCTATTTATTCCCTTATGGAACATGCTTTGCCCCGATTTAGCCTGTTCTCTGTACTCAAGCATTTTAACAAGCTGGAAAGAAGCTATGAAAAGCCTTATAATACAATAAACCCACTAGTTATCTTAATTATTATTCCAGTATAGGGTTACTATGATTTATATGTATAAATACATTACAAAAACCTACAAGCATTGCAATTGTGAAGGTGAAATTAAATAAAGAATTTATTACAGGAGCAGACACAGGCAGATGTGGGCCACGTTCAAGAAAAGTCATGGACTCCTTGTTTTCCAGTATCTCAGCATAGCCTCCTCTTACATCTTTCTAACAATCCACCAGTAATTGATAAGCATGAAGTTCTTTAGTTTAAGCATTTACCCACAAGCCAATAGATGGAAGAAAGCTGCTGTTAATTCGATAGGGTCCGCTGACCTACTGGGCTTCTGGGCAACTGGTTCCACCAATGGTATGTCCTCCCATTGGATATTTTAGTCTTTTGCTGACCTCCTTTTCTGGTCTACTCTCAGAAGAGAAGTGTTTAAGAGGTATGGAATATGGAGCCCCTGATGCTAGGCTCACACTAGTATTGGGGCTTCTGTTCTTTGGCTCCTCTTGGGGACCTGAAAAACGGAAACCAAATCCCTTAAAACGCAGATACCTGCAGAAGCCCCCGGTCCCCATAGACTGTGTTGGGGTTTCCATCTGGTTTCCGCCGGACAAATTGCATTTTTTAAGCAGGAAGGGGGACAGAATTCCCTAATGGTCACCAAACGCAGGTGTGACTAAGCCTAAGGAGATTGTGTACATAAGACTTTGTCATGCTATCAGATTGCTATCAGATTTATCTGTATTAATATTAACATATGGATATGACTTGGATTTGGTGATGTTTATTTAGAAGCCACCCTCTTTTGACATTGTACAGGGAAGTTGGTGTAAATTTCCTGTGTCAGAAACGCAATACTTTCCTGCCATCTAGAGCTCCCATACAGGGCCGCCGATAGGGCAGTACTACCGCTACTGGCGTCAGGGGCCCGGCCAAATTGAAAAATTGGGGGGGCCCGGCCCCTGGCGCCAGCAGTCCAAGGGCTGGATTGGGGGACGGGGACCGATCGGGGCCCTGACATTTCGATCGGGCCCCCTGCAGTGCCCACTGCCCAGGCCCCAGGTCAGAGGAGGTTGTTTAAGCCAGTGTGCCGCGGGGAAAGTTCCCCAAATGCGTGCCAAGATTGGCACGGGAGACCTACTGTATATTGCAGGCACAGCAGCCAGTCCCCGTGTACTTGTAAATGTAGACGGAGCGTCCCTTCACTGCTATGCTAGAGCTCAGGTGTAGGACACACCCCCTTCTCTCCCTGCCCACCAATCAGAGATGAGCCTCTCACTGCACAGGATAAGGGCTCCTTGGACCTGCTGCTACATGTGAGGAGCTCCTGCCGTCTGCAGCCCTGAGGAGGAGAGGAGGAGAGGAAGCTGAACAAAGTGAAAGTAAAAGAAAACACCAGGTTAGTAACTATTCTTATTAATGTCAGGCATTTGGGGTTATTAATTTAGTTTTAGTAACTCCATGTACCTCACATTAATAGCAATTAACCCCATCATGTCCCTCATATTAACCCCTGTGTGGCTCACATAAGAGTTAATAACGTGTGACATATGGGGGTACTATATAATGAAGATATTTACTTAATTATCACCTCCATATGTCTCACATATCAGTATCCCTTATGTAAAGCACACAGGGGGTTAATGTGAGGGACAGGATGGGGTTCACTGCTATTAATATGAGGCACATTGAGTTGTAACCTGTAATATACATGACCAGACTCTTTATACACAACTGTGGATAAAAGTACAAACCTATACATTTCTAAGGACCCATATATACAGCCATTCTTTTTGTGGCTGTGTATCTGGGCCAAATTGAAGAGCTGAAAATTATAGAGCAGGTCCTATATCTGTCCTATACATTCCCTATATCTGTCCTATACAACACCTATATCTGTCCTATACGTACCCTGTATCTGTCCTATACACCTATATCTGTCCTATACGTACCCTGTATCTGTCCTATATATACCCTATATCTGTCTGCATTTGTGGCCCTGTCAATTAATTTTTAATGTTTATATCAGTGAAAACCAAATGCGTGCCACTTGTATGCAGGAGGCGTAAGTCTGAGGCCCCACGTTGCATAAACGCAGCATTTTTGTTGCAGATTTTGCTGCAGTTTATTTCAACCAAAGATTCAACCATTTAGAATCTATATTATTAACTATATGTATAATATGTACTGTTTTAGTGTCATTTTGTGCCATTTTGGTTGGTGGTGTGCCCCGGGATTTTTTAAGTGTAAAAAGTGTGCCGCGGCTCAAAAAAGGTTGAAAATCACTGGTTTATTGTCGCAAAATGAAGTAGTCTTAAAATGGGGGGGGGGGCCCAGACACTTAGGCTGTATGGGGCCCCAAAATTCCTGATGGCGGCCCTGCTCCCATACTTGTACAAAGCAAATAATTTTCTGTTATCAAGTTCTCCCTGGTTTCTAAAGTATGGTATATGTACTAAAGCAACTTGGGTTTTAATATTTATGTTCAGTAAGAGAAGGGCAGGCTGGGTGGAACAAGCAGCTCAAATCTGTCATAACACACTATGCTTTTCTAGAGCCAGGATTTCCCATACCCACCAAACCACAGCAATTGTATTTTTAGGTTGTATCCTCCATGCAGACAGTGATTCATTAAAGCAAACACTACATTTCAGTACAGCAGAAACTTGCTGAAACTCTCTTTTTGTCAGGAGTATTGGATTTCCTGTCCATTACTGAGAAACAAAAATACAATTTAAATGGAGCTGCTTCAAAGACTTTACTATGAAAATGCAGAAATGAAAATTCCCTAAAAATGTTATCATTCACTACTGATCACCCAACAGAAGCTAGAAGCATAATACAAATATAATCACCATTTACGCCTACTTGCGTGTTTCTAAGGTGTGGAAGTCATTGCCTTCCACAATTTGGCTGTAGATGGGTGACTTTGCCAGGTTTTTTCCCAAGATTGACATGTATATTTGTTTTGTGTGGTTTCTTGCGTTTTGTGTGTTAATTTTAAGATGTGTAATATGCTGCTTATTTCTGTGCATAAACTGATGACTTACTGCACTGTATAATGTCACTTCAAGGCTGAAGCCCCATGTGGCCTCGGCATTATATATAGCATGTTTCTTTGTCTGCGAAGCAGAACCTATAGGAGTTGAGCGCAAATCTCTGTGAGTACACTGTGTGTTGCCTTATTAACATTGCTCTCACACTGCAAGAGGTTGTATTCAGAAAACCTAAGGCCAAGTTGAACTGTTGTTGTTGATCCTTGTTGCAACTGCGCAACTTCTTTGAAAAGGGTTGTGCCATTAAGGACACTTCTTCACTTTCCACAGGTCAGGGGATTAGTGTCTAATTGCTGGAGGCCCGATCACCAGGTCCCCTAGTGATCACGAGGATGGGTGGCAGAAAGTCCTCCTAAACCCTCCTTGTGAATAGAAGTGCACTGGCGATCCTTTTACTTCATTGGGGCTGCCGGACAGAGAAGTGAATGGAGTATCGGTCATGTAAGCACACTGGCACTCTATAATGGGATGCGGCCATAATAGGACAACCTCTTTAACTAATATCTATCTGAAAAACTGCTACCTCAGAACACTCAAGTAATGGGGACCATCTGCCCTGTCCTTGAATGGATCAGGCTAACAGATGGTAAAAGAACAACTTTTTGGACATAGTCCACTACTGTGCCTGTTAGATGTTGCATGCTTCTTATTAGATCACTCATGTAGATATCTTGGAATGTTACTTTAAGGCTTTGTTCACAGTCTGTTTTACACTCCTCTAAAATGTTGATAGTATTCCCTATTGTACACCTCCAAAAAAACCTCTCCACCGTATACACACTGGCATACAGTGACATATATCATGCATTGCTTTCAACTGCAAAAAAAATAAAGGTATACTGCATGGTAAACATCTTTTATCGTGTCCTCCCCTATAAGAAAGTTCAGTAACGTATGTTTTTCTGTACAGTGTAAAAAGGTATGCCATACTTACTGATCCAATATAAACCAAAAGGCCACTGGATATGACTTATGGATATATTTGGCATATGCACTATGACCTTTCCAATTGCATATACCATATAATGTTGAAAAAACCCAAAATGCAAACTGAGCCCTAATATATTCAGGTTTAGTATGTTCATCACTCAACTTTTCCGTGCCAAGATTCACACTCTGTCTCCTTTTATGGCTGGTCTTCTGCTGAACATTGACTGTTCCATTAGTGCTCACCACACATTGATTTTACAGAATGGGCAACATTTGTGCAGGATAAAGGAACTTTATAGCAAACCCTCAAACCTGCTCCTGTGTTGTTATACGGTTGCTAATTTCAGTTTTAGTGTGATTGGAAAGCTTTTATTTGTCACTCAGTTGTACTGTTTGTCTGCTCCACTCATCCTTATATCGCCACTGTTATTCTTTACACTAGGCATTTCAACACCATTGACGAACAACAGTCATTTAGCCCATGTTCTGCTTCTAAGAATAATTAGAACAAAACAAAAAATCATTTGCGTGTTATTTAGATATTATTTCCTGCTGAACTCACTGGACCTGACTAAAAATGCCAGCCACATAAGAATCAGAATCTGGCCCTGATTCAAGTTACTCCTACTCAATTGGAATAAACAAGCTGTAGGGAAAGGTGACTACCCTCAGTTATCAACTGTGCCACTTTATGCGTACACAGTTGGGTGAGGGCTTGCTCATACTGTAACTAGTCAACAGTGTGGGAGCGAGTCCAGCTCCAAATAATACTATTTACAACTTTATTCATTCCATTTTGGCATAATTGTTATTGCATGGACTCATATTTTTCTTTCGTAAAATAATTCTGGTAGCAATTTTGACCTTTTAAAACCACTGACAGCACTATATAGGTGAGAGGGAGAGTAGTCTAAACATACCTGCTTGGTCACACAGGTTGCATGGCTGAAAAGTCCAAGATTTACTCTGACAGTTGAGATGATCTCAAGGGCCCAGAAGGCAGACCCTTTATATGCACTGCCCTGTTGTCTCTGTCCTGAAGGATCCCCGAGGCCCACCCAAGTTGTAGTGTCTAGTCTAGAACCATCACCCAGCACAGTGTAGAAGAACTAGGAAGCATTCAATGCAGAGAGCCCAGGGCTCAGATTGTGGAAGGTCTGCCTTGTAAAAATACCAGGGAGATTAAAACATGTATTTCTCCGTCATGCATCCTCCATGACTATTACCCCATGTTTGCCCTGCTCTTACATCACTTACCGTATATAGTGCTGTCAGCAGGTTTGAGGGATCAGAACTGCTGACAAACACCCTTTTATGTGCTGCACATGCTGACTGTAGAGATAAGTAACATTTATATACCTGAAGTCTTATTACTATTGCCTATTAATAATGAATATGTAGATGTTTAGATAAATGGATGTATGGCAAATTGCTCCTACATTATTGGATACATCTGTATATTTTAGGCTGGGAGTAACCAGGATGTCATTTAAAAGCTTGTATACCAGAAGCTATATACAATCCACCTACATGTAAAAATGGAATCAACATATCCTTTTCCTTTGTATAATGGACTATATAGCATACAGACCATAATTGACAGTATTGGATTTCCACACTCTTGACCCTGTGCTACTTGTGCTTCTGGACCATGGTGTCAAGATGATGGCGAAGGCACCTGAAACCCAGCTCTGAAGAATAATTTATATAGTGGCAACATATTTGATAGAACTTTGCAATTCCGTAGGTCCATCCACAAAGTAAAGAGCTAAATAATGATAAAACAAGAAGTGCTGACAATAGGTTACAATATAATGTCTAATGCATACACTGCCTCATTTTTTTTTCTTCTTCCCAATGGTTATCTCCATTTCTGAGATATTTACTTTTTTCCTGATTGGCTAATGAGCTGGTTGGTGCAACAAGAGTGTCACTGTGACTCTTGTCGCACCTCTCTGTTATGACTAACAGGGCCAGGCAGTGTACATGTCAGTCATGGGATGGAGGGCCTGGTTGCATAGCATAGCTTTTTGTTGTAATGAAAGCAACAGGGATGCCCTCAATGCACTATATAGCTCATTAGCATATCAGGAAAAAAATCTACTATCTCAGCAACAGAAGCACCAAGCAGGAGGCAGAGAAAAATGTGAACACTGTCTCCCTGACTGTGCTTATAGTTTGATAGCCACTGTTCTGGTGACAGACTGCCTTGAAAGGTTTCTCTAGTGAACTTTGATCAAATTTGTTTTGGCTTGACTTGTTCCATCAGTTTGCCAAGACATTTTCAGCAGTTTTCATTTTCTGACATGTTTTAAATGCCACTATGGTTCACTGAATTTCAGTGGTAAAAAACTCTTTCTTTCTCCAAACAGATATAAATATGCAATAGGACTTAAAAGTAGGAAGTCTATGTGTTTATGCACAGATCTTGCAAATGGCCTGCATTATTATCCCTTAAATGGATTCCCTTAGGATGACTACCCTTGCTTGCCACTGTAGGACTTAGGGTCCATTCACACGGAGGAAAATGATGAGGAATTTGGTGTGGAATTTCAGCGCTGAAAAAAAAAGCCTCCCATTGTCTTCAATGGGTTCCTTGCAGAAAAAGGAACCCTCAGGGTTCTCATACTGCACCACAATGGTCTCATGGTTTCAGAGAAACAACTATATTACATGCATTTCATGCAATACTGCATTTCCATCCTAAATGATATCCCTGATTCTTTCACTTAGGATACAGCAGAAGCTGTACTGCATTCTACTAGAAATGCATGATCAATAGAATCTCACTAGAATGACATGTACAACTGGGGTGCTATTAAAATAATTTTTTTTTTAGATAATATTTTACAAGATTACTCTGTACCGCATATTCAGTTTACTTACCATTTGTATTGATGACTCAACACCTTTTATTGGTGCCATATATTACAGGACACCTTCAGAGGACTTATGAAGTCCATGCTTTGACAGATCAGAGTTCTTTTAGTTACATGACAGATATCTACTAAATATTTTCAAGGTGGTCAGATAAAAAATAAACAAAAAAAAAAACCCCTTCAAAGTCAGAAGTACAGAAAGTACCTTCAAAGTCAGTATTTATGTACAGAAAGTATCTTCAAAGTCAGTATTTATGTACAGAAAGTACATAAATTGAATATTGCTGTAGAAAAGAAAATTAGAAAAATTTTGAGAACATTCCACTGTTCCAATTACATTAGACTTTAGAATATGCCTTTTTTTTCTAGACAATTCCTTAAAATTAAAGGTATTTGTTCTGCTTTGGTAACATAGTAAAAGACGTACCTGTTTACCAGAGGTGTGTAACCTGAAGGAAAGACACATAACTTAAAAAGTAACCATATTACCAAATGACATAAACAACAGATGGGCACATCCTAGTAAGCACATCCAAGGGGTCTTTCTTGGCAGTTCACATGACATTATTACATCTTGTTTGGCATTTTATATTTTGTATATTGTTTGGCATGCTACATCCTGTTTGGCATTTGCTATGTGCATGTTACTTGGCTTATTAGATGTTGTTATGCTTATCACTTGGCATATTATGTCATGTTCTTTATAATACTGGCATGCCTTGTAGAGAATATTTTTATTAGGCAGTGTTGGCATGCACTATGTACTGTGGGCACTGAGCTGTGATTCTAAGCATAGAACTGCATGTGGTAGGCAATGAACTTATTTGCATAGGATTTTCTTCTTTTACCCCACCATGCATGTTAAGAGCTTTCCATTTTACTTGAATTTCCTCTGTCAAGTATGTCACAGTTTAGCCATATTTAGATACTTCACATGGAGAGATTTTATACTTGCGAATCTTGTGCTTTTGGAAATCAAATGCAATGTTAGAAAACTGCTTTTAGAATTCTGAAAACTTTGGGGGAGATTTATTAATCTCTCTATGCCAGCTTACAATTTGGTACAAGGCCCTTTTTTATGTAAAACGTGAGACACAAGTCACATTTTGGCGGAAGGCGCTTTTTTTGTGTAAAACATGGGACACAACCCACATTTTGCGCCAAGCTTGCCGCATTGTGCACGTGTGGGTGGAGCAGGATGAAGAGTGGCAGGCCAGGCTTTGACACCATGGCCTGAGTTATTCATTATAACTCACTCCAGTTTTGTGGCATGAGCTGGTGGGGTGCTAGAGGAGGTGTGCATCTCACCCAGACTGCCCAGGTGGGTGAGATGAGAAAAGTCCAGAAGGGTTTGTTTTTAGCGGACACCTTTGTCTGCTGAGCATTTTTTGGGTGCTGTGCACTGGGCTGGATTTTTGGGGAGTGGTGGGTAGGTTGGTGGTGGGGCTTGTTGTTCCTGTTCCCACCGGTCCAGACCTTGTTGACATTCAGGCAGCAACCCAGCTGTCTCGGGTTTGGCCTCATTGGCGAGGCGTGGGAGGTCTGCTGGGAGAAAAGACTTTGGCAGAACTTAGCTGGAAAGCCACCAAAGAGGTTGCTGTTGTTGGAGATGATCCTGACAAATCTGAAGTTGGTTTCTATTCTGGTTGAGGCAACCAACTTATGTTTAGTAGAGCAAAGACAGGCAGGTGTTTGTTTTGTATTTTCTTTTGGTACCGCACATGCCACTATTTGTTGGACTGAATAAAGCTTAACATTTGGACTATTACCTTGGAGTCAGTGTCTATGCCAGCCACCCAGCACCCCCAGATTCTGACACGTTATGTATCTGATACATATTGAACCTAGATCCCATCATATGTACCATATCATATACAATGCAAAATATTACTTTTTCACCTGACATATCTATAACTCCCTTTGGGCTATTGTAAGTATACAATTTTATGTAACCACATATACTATTTTATGTTTTTCTAATTATGCACTTTGATTTATCTTATAGTGACCCTGGTGAAGTTCGGATATAACCTGAAATGTCAGAGTTACTTGGTCAAAGTTAGTGTTGTCACTTTGCTGTCACATTGAATATATTGTAATTGGACACAATTAAAACTTGCACCAGCAACCATATTAAGTGTACCGTAGTTTTTCTTCATATATCTCATCAGTGCAGATCAGGGTACTTGCTGGCTGTGTGAGAAGTCTTGATGTTGCTCAGAATGGAAATGGTACAGGGACAATGGTGCCCTGCTAAGAATTCTGGGTAAGGAATATGCAATTAAAATTTGTTTTTTTACATTTCTATGAAAACCATACTTTAATCTATAGGGAGCTACCTTCTAAAAGGTGACTCTAAAAGCAAGTTCCTCTTTTTCACCATTGAGGTTTTTTCACTCTGAGGAGGTGACAGGCAGAGTGCTGGAGTCCAGATATATCAGCCCCAGGTTTCTGACATATGTGTGGTTCAGGGTGGGTCTGGAGTAGGCCTCAGCCCAGGTGTAGGTCCTTGGCTCATTACTGGGCCAGAAAAGGGATGCAGTTCCATGAGGTGAAAGAAGGTGTGTGGTTCTGTCCTGTAACCCTTAGGGTACATTCACACTGAGTAAACGCTAGCTTATTCTGAACGTAAAACACGTTCAGAATAAGTGGCGTCTAAAGCAGCTCCATTCATTTCTATGGGAGCGGGGATACGAGCGCTCCCCATAGAAATGAATGGGCTGCTTCTTTCACTCCGTGCAGTCCCATTGAAGTGAATGGGGAGTGCCGGCGTGTACGCTCCGGCATGAGCAGAGCTTGCCGTATACGCCGGCACTCCCCATTCACTTCAATGGGACTGCACGGAGTGAAAGAAGCAGCCCATTCAATTCTATGGGGAGCGCTCGTATCCCCGCTCCCATAGAAATGAATGGAGCTGCTTTAGACGCCGCTTATTCTGAACGTGTTTTACGTTCAGAATAAGCTAGCGTTTACTCAGTGTGAATGCACCCTTAGTCTGGTGAGACTACTTTATATTGCTCCTGTTTTCTTCATGTGGCTGGAAGTAAGCCACACATATAGTTAGGTTATCCGTTCTGTTTATCTAGTGGCTCAGATGAGCAGATATTTATTTTGTTTTTGACTGAAGTTAAGGTTGTATTTTGTATTTTGTTTAATTCATTTTGTGCCTGAAGTCAAGGTTTATTTATTTTCCTGTTTTGTTATAAATAAACCAGTTTTCTGCATATTTTGTGTCCCTGTCTTGACTGTTTGGGTCCGCACCACTGCGTCTACTGAGCTATATTCCCCACATTACATATTTCTTACCCAGAATTCTAACCCACCTCGAGACCTCTCAAACATCCAGCCAGTACTCTACTCTACACTGATGAGAGGCAACAACCCCAAACAGCTGCAGATGGGACCTTCTTCCTTTTGGAAGATTTATTCTTTCTTGGCCATTATTCTCATATTATGCCTTTAGATTTTTTTCTTGAAAGCCATGCATTATTCTACAGAGAGCTACCTTTCCAAAAGGTGGTGCTAGGAGTAAGTTATTCTTTTTCCCCACTGAGATTTTATTTGCATTTTTCTTAACATAGGCCATCAATTTTAGATTGGTGAGGTTGGAACCCTCACAGATTACGCTGGGTTCACACCAGCATCTGGATTCCTTTATCAGGTATCCGTCTTCTGCATGCAGAAAATGGAAACCTGTCATGCTGAGTCCGGCTGTGAGCACCGGTGAGTGTTTTGAGCTCTCCACGACAAAACCAGTTTTTTTTTTTAAACCGGACACAGACTACTGCATGTCTGACTCTGTGTCCGGTTTACAAAAAATCGGTTTTGCCATGGAGAGCATAAATCACTCACCGGTGCTCACGGCTGGACACTTTTCAAACCCATTCAAATGAATGGGTTTGAAAGATGCCTGCAGGTTTCTGTCTCCTGCCCTGTTTTGTTGTGTTTTTGTTGCGTTTTTTTTTACAAAAACCGCATCGAAAACCACAAGCGGTTTTTTAAAAAGAAGTTTCCAGGTACATACAATTTGCTGGAGCAAAAAAACCACGGCAAAAAACTTGATGAAAACTGTGACAAAAACACAACAAAAACTGTATCATGTAAATAAAATGCATCAAAAATTGTTTCCTAATTCCTGAAGTAGATTTTTTTCAGCCTGCAAAATCTTTGTGTGAACATACCCTTAAGGGCTCGTTCACACGGTGTAACGTCCCGCGAGATTTGGCACGTGTACGCCGCGTGACCCATTGCGTGCCGTACACGCTCCCATTGAGTTCAATGGGAGCGGGGATCGTATGCGCCGCGCTAGTTTGCGGCCGTGAATAAATGCACGGCCGCAAACTAGCGCAGCGCATATGATCCTCGCTCCCATTGAAATGAATGGGAGCGTGTACGGCACGCAAAGGGTCACGCGGCGTACACGTGCCAAATCTCGCGGGATGTAACTCCGTGTGAACGAGCCCTTAGGGTCCATTCACATGGAGGAAAATGGTGAAGAATTTGGTGTGGAATTTTCCACGTGGAAAAAAAAGCCTCTCATTGATTTCAATGGGTTCTGCTAGCTTTCCACTAGCGGAATTTTTACTAGTGGAAAAAAAAAACTAGCAGAAACCATTGAAATCAATGGGAGGCTTTTTATTCCAGGTGAAAATTTCACACCAATTTCCTCACCATTTTCCTCCGTGTGAATGGACCCTTATCGAGAGGCAAATTGTTATTGTTTGTATAATGAAACGTTACACAATTTTCTATCAATTCATCTGTTTTCTAGATCTCTGCTTGCTGTCATTCATTCTGTTACTTCTAATGGATGATATTCTGACCATGGTCATGTGATTTATGGTCCATGGTCATGTGATGAGTGCACAGCTCGTTACCAGGCAGATGTCTGATTACTGTGCTGTGACTATAACGAGCGACACCTGTGTGCTCATCACATGACCATGGACTGTAAACAGTGTTCGGGAGTATTTAAAATACAAGTAATTAAAATAGTATTTAAAATACTTGTCAGCTATTTGTATTTTGTAATTAAAATACTTTTTTTTTATTCAGTATTTGAATTTGTAATTAAAATACTTTTAGGAAGTATCTTACATATTTTAATTACTGTCAAAAATTGAAAACAAATGTTGTAATTTAAATAACCCGCCTCACCACACTTAAAAAAAACAACAGCGTGCGTCACGTCATCATTCTCGTTTCTCGTATCTTGTGCGAGGTGCAACGAGAGGAGGGAAAATTCCCGCGCCTTCCAGCAACGCAAGTCCGCCTTGTAGTGAAGCGTGATTTATTTTTAGTTTTTAATCATCCCGATCGCGTAATCCATTCCGTAAAATTACTTCAAATATGGAGGAAAATCATAATACCAGTGAAGGGGACGCAACCAACAATGATTCAGATCTCATAGACACACATCTCCCTGCAATTTTGGATGGAACTTTTTTCAAAATTAACATGACTAAATCCGAAGCAGCAGGGGCAGGACAAAAAGTGTCTGCTTACTGCAAGGCCTGTAATCAGGGGTCAAATAAACTCAACTTCCTCAAGCACTTAAGGGTAAATAACTTAATTACATCATGGTTTGGTTTTTATTTTACAATCCCCAACCCCGAAGCAAATTTTTAAAACCAGACGAGCGGTTTAGGGGTGCGTGAGCTGAAAGTGATAAAAGCCTTTTCCTTTTTTTTTTTTTTTTGGATGATTTATTTTTTCAACATTAAAAGTTTTATTGAAAGTTTTACAAATTTTTACAAAACCAGGGGAGGGAGGGTAGGAGGGGGAGGGGGGGTAGGAGGGGGAGGGGGGAGGGGAAATAACGAACAAAGGAGTCAAATAAAGGCAAAACTTGGGGGTGAAGGGAGGGGGGTGGGGAAAAGGGGGGTTACAAGGTGGAAAATGAACAAAAGAAAAAAAAAAAAAAACGGGCTAACGCTCTGGCGCAGCAGAGCTGAGAAACAAAGCATATGCAAAAACCTCAGAACAAATGGAAATCAAGTATCAGAGGAAATAGGGACATGGTGAGCAAACAAAACGCACAGGGGGACACTACACAGGGGACACAGAAGGGAAGAGGGAACGTAAGTCGGCAGAATAGTAAAAATGGTTCCAAAGGAGCCAAGTCTGTCGATGCTTAGTATCATCTTGGCGGAGCTCAGCAACCAGGGTCTCCATCGTTCAAAGAGCTAGAACCTCATTCAGCCAGCAAATGAGCGAGGGAGGGGTTGTGGACTTCCATAACCTGGGAATGACAGAGCGAGCTGCCACCAACAAAAATCCAAGAAGTCTACGGGTAGGTTTAGAAAACGTCCGGGAGAATAGGGAAAGAAGAAGCGGGGCCGGGTCGTCCTCTAAGTCAATCCCCGTCACCTGCCGAATAACCTGTCTGACCCCAGTCCAAAAAGGGCGTAAGAGAGGACACCCCCACCAAACGTGGGCCATCGTGCCGCGGTCGGATAAACATCTCCAGCACCTATCGGAGGTGGAGGGGTAAATATCATGCAGGAGGGCTGGAACTCGATACCATCTGGAAAGTATCTTGAAATTGGTCTCCTGCGCCCTGCATGATATAGAGAAAGTATGACACGCATGAAATGCCGAAGACCACACATCAGGAGGGAATGAGGCCCCCAATTCCCTCTCCCACCCGCCAGTAAATGACGGAAGCGAATCCCCAGCCCCGTCCAGCAAGAGACCATACAGAAGGGAGACAGTGTGGGAGGGAGGGGAGGAAGAGATACAGAGACGTTCGAACAGCGACAAGGATCTATGAAGGTCCCGAGAGGGCCGTAAAGAGGAGTAGAAATGAGAAAGCTGGGAGTATTGCCAAGAGGAGAGAGGTGTATCTGAACCAGAGGATTGAGTCAAAATCTCAGAGTGGGAGAGAAGTGAAGAGGTAGAAGTGACCTGCTTAAAGCGAAGGGTGGGAGAACCGATGCGATAAGATAAGAAGGAAGAGCCCAACGCTGCAGGAAAGTCCGGGTTACCCGATATGGGAGTCATGGGGCCATCGTTCGTATAGAGGAGACGCATGGCACTATATCTGCGGCACACTCCCATAGTCTGGCGCGCTATATAGGGAAGCGAATACTGTTTATCATCGGTCCAATATTTCTCATGGAGCCAGGGAAGTGCAGTGAGGGGGACAGGGCTCAACGAATCCTCGAGGGAAACCCAGAGCTTAGTCTTAGCCGAGTGGTGCCAGTCAAGAATACGCGTAGCAACCGCCGCTAAATAGTATTTCACACAGTCTGGAGCCGCCAGGCCTCCTCTTCGTTTGGAACGAGCTAGCGTACTGCGAGCAATACGGGGGGGTTTCGAGGCCCAGACAAATTTGGTAAAGGTTTTGTTGATCACCGAGAAAAAACACGAAGGCAGGATCACCGGGACAGTCTGAAAGAGATACAGCAACCTAGGGAGGACATTCATTTTCAATAAATTGATGTGTCCCAGCCACGAGAGGCCCTTGGTGTCCCAGCACTCAAGATCAGACCGCAAAGTGCGGAGCATGGGAAGAAAATTCAGCATGTAGGTATCTCCCAAATTACGGGGCAGCTGCACTCCCAGATACTTAATGGATCTGGGGGACCACGAACATGGAAAGGAAGAACGCAAGGCACCAAGGGTCGATGGAAGCAGTGAGACATCTAAGGCTGTGCTTTTTGTCAAATTGATCTTATAATTACTAAAAAAGCTATAAGTGCTAATCTCCTTAATAATGGACGGGAGTGAAGTAAGCGGGCTGGTGATGAACAGGAGAACGTCATCTGCAAAAGCAGACACCTTAAGATGACAGTTACGAATCCGCAGGCCTCGGATATCAGGGTTGTTCCTAATAGCGACTAAGAGATGCTCCATTACTAGTGCATATAAGAGAGGGGAGAGCGGGCAGCCTTGCCTAGTACCATTATAAATAGCAAAGGGGGAGGAAAGAGAGCCATTAACCCGGACCCGAGCCATAGGAGAGCTGTAGAGAGCCTGAATGCGCGCAAGCATGGCTGGGCCAAGGCCTATTTGAGTCAAGGTAGCCTCTAAGAACTTCCAATCCACCCTGTCAAAAGCCTTCTCCGCATCAAGAGACAACAGCATCATGGGGGTTCGAGAGCGCTGTGCATGATGAATTGCAGAGAAGGCCCGCAGGGTGTTGTCCCTGGCCTCCCTACAAGGGATAAACCCCACCTGATCAGGATGTACAAGCTCTCCCATGAACAGGCTCAGGCGATTGGCAATCAATTTGGCATAAAGCTTAGCGTCAGTATTCAGGAGCGAGATTGGCCTATAATTAGCACAGAGCAAATGGTTCCTGCCTTCTTTGGGTATTACAGTAATATGAGCTTGGAGGAAAGCAGGAGGGAAATGGACCCCGGAGGTAGAGGATTTAAACGCGCGCAGGAGCGGCTGCGCCAAATCAGCCTTAAGCACCTTAAAAAACCGTGCCGTATAACCATCAGGGCCCGGACTCTTGCCCCCAGGGAGGGAGGCAATACCCAATTCTAGCTCACTTGCAGAAAAGGGAGTTTCCAGTACAGCCACATCCTCTGGGCGCAGAGACGGAAGGGCAGTACTAGCGACATATTGAGGGAGAGAGGTTCCAGCGGCAGGAGCCGGATGAACCAGACCTGGTGGGGGTAAATGATAGAGGGAACTGTAATATTCCTGAAAGGCCGAGGCAATGACAGATGTGGTATGAGTGATCGAGCCCGAGGGCGTTTTGAGAGCCATGACATGTTGGGCAGCATGGCGCTCCCGAACTGCCCTCGCTAGCAGGCGGCCCGCTTTGTTACCCCATTCATAAAACGAGCGCTGACCTAATAGACGAAGCCGCTGATGTTTCCGTTCAAGAAGAGACCTAATCTCCTGACGAGTAGCAGTCAGAGACGCCAAAGTCGCCTGCTGGAGCGTACGCTTGTGCTGAGCTTCTAAAATTGCCAGATCGCTCAAGAGGGAGTGAAGTTTCAGACCAGCCTCTCTCTTTAGACGCGCACCATGTTTCATCAGCACTCCGCGGAGAACGCAGTTCAGAGCCTCCCACTGTATTGATGGGGTGGTGACGTCACTAGAGTGATCCTGTACAAAGTGAGAGACAGAAAGTTTCAGCTCCGCCAAACACTGCGGATCAAGAAGGAGCGATTCATTCAATCTCCAAGTATTAGACCGCGTGCTGGCAACAGGCGAACGAAAAACACAGGAGACTGGAGAATGATCAGAGAGGAAGGCAACACCAATTGAGGCCGCCGAAACAGAGGGAAGAAGATTATGAGAAAAGAAGATATAATCAATCCTACTGTACGAACCATGGGGATGGGAGAAAAAGGAATAGTCCTTGTCGGTCGGGTGGAGGATTCGCCAAACATCACACAACAGCAGAGCGTTTAACGCCTTCCGGACCTTATTTAGAGCGCCATAAGAAATCTGGGACCTACCCGTGGAGGTATCCAGCAGAGGGTTAAGAGGATGATTTATTTTTTACCACACTATTAAAAATTAAAATAAAAAGCCGATTTCAAATTAGAAATTAAATATAATTAAATATAATTATATATAAAATATAAAAAAAATTAATATCCTTTTTTAACCACTTCAGTACCGGGCCAATTTGTGGTCCAGGACCAGACACATTTTAGGTTTATTATGTATGTGCGGTTTTGAGGTCTGTAAAATTTTTCTCGTATGTCTTAGTCAACTAATTTTTGCGTCTTTTTTCGGGGACACATAGGGCTTTATTTTTATGTTATTTTTATTTTCAAATGTGTTTTAATTTTTTTTTATATCCAGGAAAATATAAACAAAATAGGAGGGAAATTGTGTCTGGTTTTCAATTTATAATTTATTTTTATTTAATAACACAAAGTGTCACTGAAAAACTTTATAAAATAGTTTTTTCTCTCCGTTATGGTAATTTTTATTTTGCATGGTGTCGTCGGGGCTGGGGCTATAACCTTTAATAACGGAGTTTTATTAGCATATTATTTATTTATTTTTTATTATTATTTTATTTACATTTTTTAAAAAACTTTTTTATTATATTTTTATTTTTTATTTTTTTACAGATTGTGTCCCCATAAGGTGATAAGAGACCTTTGGGGACATCTGATCACTTATTTTTTTGTACTTGAGGCTGATTTCTCCTATAACTGGGGCTGCTACATTTAACCTCAGTTGCAGGAGAAATACAGCATCCTGCACGCTGTATATACAGCTTACTGAGCTGATCTGGGTCCTGTAGGACCCAGCAGCTTTTGCAAGACTCTGCTCCCAGCGGATCACGTGACCGCCGGGTCAGAGGGCAGCTGAATTATGGCTGCATCCATAGCTGTGTATACAGCGCTCATTGAGCGCTGTATACACAGCGATCGAGATAGCAGAGGAGGTAATAAATCTTCCCTGCTATCTCTCTAGGAGCTCCGGCTGAAGTTACAGCCGGCTCCTAGTGAAAGCAGCTACACGATCTCCGTGCAGCTGCTGTGTTCTGACTGGACGTACAGGTCAATTGACGAGAATCTCGCCCACGCTGCATTAACTTTTTAATTTATTAATGATAAAAACAAACAATTTCTACAGTTTTAACATGTTATTTACTTGTTTTTTTTTTTTTTTTTAAGTATCCAATTGGGAATATATTACTGTATGATTATGTCATGAAATAAAGTAAATTAGCTTCTTTTAGCCTATGTTCAATTGTTCCTTTTTTTTTTATTATTACATTTTTTGTTTAAAAGTATTTTAGTATTTTTTAAAATACTTTTGAAGTAGTATTTAGTATTTCTATTTAAAATACTTCGGGATGAAAGTATTTTGTATTTAAAATACTCTCCCAAAGTACATCAAATTTATGCAAATATCCAACATTAAGGGAGCGTTCACACTACCGTCGGTGTCCGACATGTAGTGTCCGCTCCTAGTGTCCGCTCAAAATCTGTCACGGACACTAGGAGCGGACACTAGATGTGTCCGTGACACCTGTCATTCACTTGAATGGGCATCGGGTCCGTTCTTTTGCACTCCGTGCCCGTCCTTCCTGTCCGCAAGAGAAGATGTCCGACTTCTCAAGCGGACAGAGGAACCCTGCATGCCAACAGGGCACTGAATTCAGCACACTGTCAGCTTTCATGATCTGTGCCTCAGGTGAAGAGCTATCTGTACCCGTACCGTAGCTTTTCACCATCAAAAGAGTATAGTAATAGTATAGTAGTATAGCGCTGTACTGTGAGAGCGGTGAGGAACGCCTCCCTCCCCTCCTGATAGTACTCGTCTAAAGGTTGTTATAGTTGGCTGTCATTGGTGGGAGTTTACTGCATATATGTATTTATTATTTCTAATGGGCATACAATCTAAAAGTAAAACTGTCTTAGTTGTCCACAGAAATCAAAGTGCAGATTTTATTTTTTATTCTGCTCTTGAAAAATGACAGCTGAATTGTGTTGGCTTGATGTGGGCAACTAATACAGTCCAGGCTATTTAATAAATCTGTTTAAATGAGGTTAAAGGGGCTCTATCAGCAAAATCATGCTGATAGAGCCCCACATATGCGTGAATAGCCTTTAAAAAGGCCATTCAGGCACCACCGCTAATGTTATATTAAACTACCTCCCGTTTTAAAATAAAACCCTAAAGCAGAATATGTTCAACTTACCGAACGTGCATGGGGGGCGGGCATTCAGGGTCCGACGTCATCTTCAGCCATGCCTCCTCTTCCAGCGATGTCGGGTGCAGTAGCATGCTGCTTCTACTACTGCTACTGCGCATGTTCCTGCGCTATTTTTTAAGGCTATTCACGCATATGTGGGGCTCTATCAGCATAGTTTTGCTGATAGAGCCCCTTTAATGGCAACTATAGATTTCAGCTTGCAGCCAGCTCCCCCCAGTGGAAACTACAGGCAGCCAGAATTTATTTACCTCTAATGCTGTATTTTAGGTTTCCAAGTCTTTTCTACTCAGGCTTCACCAAATGGAAAATGTTGATGTCTGGCCCTCATCGCTGGTCAAAATATATACCAACATTTTTAAAATTACATTAGATTATCTTGAATCTTATGAATATAAAAAAGAACGATGGAGTCAGTTTTGCTGCTTTAACAATAATTGTAGCTAGCCACAGACAGGGGTATACACAGTTATCCTGGAGCCCCATAGCAAAACTTTGTACAACCTCCCCTACCAATTTTTATTTATTTTTTATCAGTGTAATACAGGCAAAGTTTTACTTTGACTGGTTGGGTCCGCATCACTGCTGCTACCGAGCTACCTCCCCCACTCTATCTATCTATCTATCTATCTATCTATCTATCTATCTATCTATCTATCTATCTATCTATATCAGTGGTTCTTAACCTTGTTTGAGGTACCGAACCCACCAGTTTCATATGCACATTCACTGAACCCTTCTTTAGTGATAAATCAAATATGATTTTTTTTCCAAATTCAAGACATAGGTATATATTTTTTAACTGGTACACAAAATGAACCGTGCATATGGCCTAGGGTTCAATTGAACCCTGGTTTAGAACCACTGATCTATATGTATGTTGTGGCAATGTTCCCCAACTCTGAGGACTGTTTTTTCCAGCAGGACAATGCACCATGCCACATAGCTAGGTCAATCAATGTGTGGATGAAGGAGCACCACATCAAGACACTGTCATGGCCAGCCCAATCTCCAGACCTGAACCCCATTGAAAACCTCTGGAATGTGATCAAGAGGAAGATGGATAGTCCAAGCCATCAAACACAAAATAACTGCTTACATTTTTGTGCCAGGAGTGGCATAAGGTCACCTAAAAGCAACGTGAAAGACTGGTGGAAAGTATGCCAAGACGCATGAAAGCTGGGATTAAATATCATGGTTATTCCACCAAATATTGATTTCTGAACTCTTCCTAAGTTAAAACATTAGTATTGTTGTTTCTAAATGAATATGATCTTGTTTTCTTTGCATTATTTGAGGTCTGACCGCACTGCTTCTTTTTTATTTTGACGATTTCTCATTTGCTGCAAATAAATACAAAATTTTTTGCTTTGAATTTCAGAGACATGCTTGTCAGTAGTTTATATAATAAAAGAACAATGTACATTTTACTCAAAGATATACCAATGAAGAGAAAAATCAGAGAAACTGAAAATTTTGCAGTGGTCTCTTAATTTTTGCCAGAGCTGTACAGTATATATATATCTGTATATATATATATATATATATATATATATATATATATATATATATATATAGGATAGTGTCTATCTACTATATCTCTATATATATCAGTGGCTACCGCACACTCTATAGCTGTTTAGATGCTAATTCTCTGAAGTACTCCCTGAAGAGCCATAAATCCATGTCGTGAAACGTAGAAAGATAGGGAAAAGCAGCAAATTTTATACACAGGGAATTGATGAGCAATTATAGGAAGAGTAATTTTGGCTAGAATAGGCGATTGCTCTTTTCTCAGTGCCTAGAATAATCTGTTGGCCTTTCAGGGCAAGATGGAGCAATCTTCAGGACAGGGGTAGAGCTAGGATGAATATCCTCTTAGGGTGCATGCACACTGAGTAACGCCGGGCGTGTATGAGAGCCGTACACGCCGGCATTACAGCAGACTGCCGAACACTTCCCATTCACTTCAATGGGAGCGCTCGTAACAGCGGCGTTTACGAGCGCTCCCATTGAAGTGAAAGGGAATTGTTCGGCAGCCCTGCTGTAACGCCGGCGTGTACGGCTCTCATACACGCCCGGCGTTACGTAGTGTGCATGCACCCTTAGTAACGTTTCTAATTCCTTGCCTGACCACAAGGGATAGAAAGCTGAAAAGGAATAATTCATCTGTTAAGGAACAGCTAGTGTGGGATGGCAAATCTATCCTATAGAGAAATGAAAACTTTGGCGCTAAAGCAACATTTTATTGAAATCAAATCAAAAAAACTTTATTGGCATGTCCGAATATACATTTGGCATTGTCAAAGCAAAGAGAGTGGTTGGTATGGCGGGCGGAAGGGATTGGTTTGGGCGAGTTGGATGGGTGATTAGGAGGGGGTTGGGATGCACAGGGATGGATGGGTGATTAGAGGGGGCAGTAATAAGGTATAACAGTACATGGGCTTTCATCTTCCCCTCAGCTGGTGGCAGGTGGACACGTATTGGGCAGCGATCTCCACAATGGACTCCTCTTTTCCCAGTAGGATGTAGAGTTTCCTCTTCTCGTCTACAGAGGTGAAATTCGGGATGTGGACAGAGAGTCTTTGGAAGTATTTGGGGCAGTGTAGCAGGAAATGGGCCTCGTCTTCTAGGGCCCTCTGTTCACAGTCTGTTCTCCCGTGGCCTGTACATCTGTCTGTCCCGTCTTCATCTCCAGGCTGTCTGTGTTTGAGGTAGGGTATATTTTCCAGGTAGGCGGCCATGGTGTAGTCCCTCTGCAGTGACTGGTACACGGTGAGCTACTTGGAATTATTTATTGCGCTTCTTCATTCCTCGATGTACCGCTCTTTGCTGCTCTCAATGGCCCCTTTTATTTGAGCCTTGTTCATAGCATGCTGGGGATTTTGGCTGGGCAGGCAGTTGATGCTTGGTTGGAGGGCACCAGGTTTGCTCTAGGCTCTGTGACTTAGCCAGGCTTGGTGGTGATAAGAGCTGGGGTTGCTGCCCTGTATGTGTGCCAAGAATGATAATGCCCTCTTCTGAATGGTGAGCCTTAGGGGGAGACTGCCTAGTTGTGCTCGGCATGCCATGTTGGAGGTGCTGTGATGGACATGGAACAGGTATTTGCAGAACTCTAGATGGAAGGTCTGTGTTGGGTTGGAATCACACTTTGACTGGTCTAGGTAGGTGGCTGGGACCCAAACCTCACTGCCATAGAGAAGGATCGGAGTGATGACTGCATCAAATATCTTCAGCCAGACCCGGTGGTTTAAGATGGTACAGTTGCCTTCTGATGGCATATAAGGTTCTGCTGGCTTTTCTTTTCAGGGCTTCTATTGCTGCTTTGAAGCTCCCTGATTGGTTGAGCTCCAGCCCCTGGTAGGTGTAGCTGCTGATTTTAAATGGCGTGGAGCCATTTAATGTGAGGTGGGGGATGGAGGCTTTATTGTGGCCCTTCTTCTGGAATACAATGACTTTGGTCTTCTTTGGGTTGATGGGTAGTCCCCATGTGGTGCTGAACTTTTCCAGTACTGCCAGGCTGTCTTGGAGGCCTCTCTCAGTGGGGGCCAGAAGCAGGAGGTCATCGGCGTACAGCAGGAACTTCACCTTGCGATCATGCAGGGTAAAGCCTGGTGTTGGTGAGGCCTCCAGGGCTGTAGCCAGTTTATTGATGTAGATATTGAAGAGTGTTGGGCTCAGGCTGCAGCCCTGTCTGACCCCTGGGGCCTGCTGCAAATACGCTGTCCTCTTCACCTTCAACTTGCATTGGTTTCTTGTGTATTGTAAGAAAAAAGTAATTTTTCATTTTCACATCCCAATGTTTCTGAAATCTGTGAAAGATCTGTGCAATCAAAATATTCACTATACCCCTTCATAAATTTCTTGAGGAGTGTAGTTTCCTAAATGGGGTCACTTGGGGGGGGGGGGGGGGGTTCCATTGTACTGGTTCTTTAGGGGCTTTTCAAATGGGGCATGTCACCCTAAAATCAAATGGTGCTCTTTCTATTTTGAGCACATTATGTACCCATTCATTAATGTATGACCAGATATGCATGGGAGAAATTTACTAAAAGATTGTGGAGTGCATTTTGTCCTATAACCCTTGTGAATGTATACATTTTAGGGCTAAATGAACATATTAAAAAAAAAAAAATTGTTATGTTCACCTACATTTTGCTTTAATACCTGTGAAACGTTCAAAGGATTAACAAACTTTCCAAATGATGGTTTGGATGATTTGAGGGGTGCAGTGTTTAGAATGTGATAATTTATGTTTGAGGGGGGGCATCCTCACTCTGTCTGGCTCTCTACAGCATCTTCTTAGGTCCTCTTTTGCCTGCAACTGAGGTGACATGCCCAGACGTCACTACTGGGGCTTGTGATTGTGCCTCAGCAGTCTTGTACACCATATCACCTCAGTCACAGGCCTGAAGAACCCTGGAGAGAAGACTGGAAATTGTCAGAAGCCCAGAAGAGGTGAGTATAAATATTTCATAATTTTTAGTCACCTATCACCTACCCTTGGCTGTCTTCTATTGGACATGTTGGGGCCCTTTTCATTAACAATACATATAGTGGTCAGGGTTCCAGGCTTTCCCCAACTGCTATCATGGGTTTTCCAGGGCCCTTGTCAACTTCAGCTGTCCGCAGGACCCATACTCCTCTGGGCCTGGTCTTTATGGCACTGCTTTGTACTGAAAAGCCAATAAAAATCTTTAATGCAACAAAAAAAAAAAAAAGAAAAAGCAGAGATTGTATGAATACAAAATAAACAACAAAGCAATGTACATTATGAACCATTGAAATTTTTTTTTTCAAATTTTCGCGAATTTTCCTATTTTTTTTTTTTTTAAATAAATAAATGCAATAAATATTGGACCAATGTTGAACAATAACATGAAGCATAATGTATCATGAAACCCTCGGATGTCAGGGTTTAAAGAGAGTCTGTCACCAGAACAGTCTCTGTTGATCTATAAGCACAGATAATTTTTTTTATATAATATTTTTTTTTCAGAGAAAATGGAATTTTGCTGTCAGGAAGGGGTTAATATACAAACTGGTGACACTTATATATGATAAACCGTTGGTTTCAGCACAAGCAGGAAGCGAACCATCAGATCTATTCATAAACCACAGATAAAAAAACTGAAGTATAATTGAACTCCAAAAAACCAGAAATAACTTGTTCAGTAAACTGTTCTGGGGAGTTTTTTAAAGTTTGGGGCATATTTGTATTTATATTATACAAGCTAGCTAAAAATGTTGTATCATCAACTGAATTGAGTCAAAATTGGTTTATGTTTTTGACGACACCATATAGTCATTCAACACCAAATCTTTGGCCTCATTCACACATCTGCATCCATAGACATTTGAAGTCCATACTTTTCAGAGACAGCACCCCATCCTGCTCATTTGTTGTTGGTGTGCTGTCGATGGTTGATTCGATTTTCACACTTGAATTTTTTTTTTCTTTCGCTCTTTACATTTTGTATATCTCATAGACTTTTATTGATGTGATGTATCCTTGATTCAACTGCATCAGTAACCTCCCCCCCAAAAAAAACAAGTACATGCTTCCATTGTGCTAACGTCTGAATAAACACATTGCTATAAATGGGTACATGAAATGCAGACATGTGAATAAAGTCTTTCTTGCATTACAAAGTATTGTATTGTAGTGAGCAAGGGGGTGCACTATGACAGTCAGTGGCCTAACTAGGAAAGGCGGGGCCCCGTGGCGAACTTTTGACATGGCCCCCCCGACTGATGCCGAAGATCTCGACCAACTGAACACTAACACCCCCCCCCCCCCCCCAGTGTCGGACTGGGGTGTCTAGGGCCCACCAGTGGAATTATTTCTAGGGGCCCACCATCAGCACCCTGCAGACTAGTGATACTGAGACAGGGCGGCTAAAGGTAATAACATGTCGGGAGCCACGCTGTTCACCCTTCATACAGAGTGCACCACTTCATTACCTAAACCTATTGCTACACCCCGTATGGCAAATGAACAGCGCGGTTCCTAGAAATGTTACCATTACCTGCAACCACACTGTCCTTTAAGAGCTGATCTACAGAGGTCCTAGCTGTTGTTTCACCGCAGATGTAATATTGATGGCCTATTCTAAGGACAGCCCATCAATATTCGAAAGGTGGATAAATCCTTTAAAGATTTGTCCAGGAATTGGAACAACCCATGTGCCTGGCGTGAGATGTAAAATTTAAAAAAAAAAAAAAAAAAAAAAAAGAAGCACTCATCTGTCCTTGGCGCTACGTTGTCTACAGGATTTCCAGAAATGAGGCTCTGCCATGAGACTGAACAGACACAAGCGGGGAACAATGTGGTGCTGGGGACAGGTGAGTATGCTTTTTTTTTTTCTACACCTACCTGGCGGCCGCCACAGTGATCGCTCCAGTTTGTGGACAACCTCTTTAAGCTAAAGCCTCACACTACAGAAACAGCGTTTTTGGCTACGCCAGAAAAAAAAATGATATGTTTTACAAAACAAGCAAAGTGAATGAAATTTAGTCAAATTTACCTCATCCGCACATTGCAGGAAAAAAAAAGACATGGAATATGCTGCAAATTCTAAAATGTGTGTTCTTCTTAAAACATGGCTGGTTACTTTCAGCTGCACAATCAGGAGAAAGTGCCGGGAAAATGTATTAAAAGCTCAATGAAATACACTGTGGAAAAAAATACGCTGTGCTTCACCGCTATTTTTTTCCACAGTGTTTTTAGCTGCATTTCGCTGTTGGGCCTCATTCTTATTATCTCAATACATTGTGTGCTACACTATAAGTTTGGCCAAGGCCCCATGTAGCAAGCCGTAGCAAAAAAGCACTGCGGGAAAACCCCCGGCGGCAACACATCAGTTTATCCTGCGTTTTTTGCAGAAACTCCACAGAGGTTTCCTCTGAGGACTTTCTGCTTCCATTATACCTATAGGGACACTGTAAGTGATTCTGTAGGTATAAGTGACATGCTGCGATTTCCAAAACTGCAACAGTTTTGGAAATTGCAGCATTTCCGCTTTGAGTATTTTTCTGCAATGTGTGGATGGGATTGCACATACTATATACCTACACACTCATAGATATACATTCATATACCATATATAAGCCATATATACACTTATATGAATGTATGAATACTATATATACTCACATATACACATTATTATAGCATACTCTATATAATCACACATACCTGTATACAAACATACAGTACTCACACAGTATACAAGACACATACTTTAACCCTTAAGTACTGTCATGGTGTCTATCATAATGATATGTGTATGGTAGTGGTGTATGATAGACACCATGATAGTACCGAAGGGTTAAACAAATGTACACAAATACATATTAAATATTACATTTTACAAAAAAAAGGAAAAATATATACTCACATTTGTGAAGCAGAAAGTGAGCTTCGCAGCAGCAGACTTGTCTCCGTCCCCACACGGTCCGATGTAAGAGATGACTCACTGCTGGGAGGGGGAGGGGAAGGAAGTCCGGGCTGCAGAAAAAGCTCTTCATAGGATGTCAGGGATATGTGCAGCTGCTGCCCTAGTGTCCTCCCGATGTATACTTTCCCTATATTAATAGGGAAGGTATAGCACTGGCAGGAGGCCCCTCTGTGTAAGCGTCGGGGCCCTGGGAAACTGCTGGCAGCCGGCAATCTTTAATCATTACAGTGCTGCCGGCAGCCTGGGGCCCCGAACTGATAGTCAAGGCTCGGGGCCCACTGGGGGATTCACTGATTCCCCGGCGGGCCAGTCCGACCCTGCCCCCCCCCTGCATTTCTGTGCACACTGTAATGCTCAATAATGGCCCCTGAACACAATATTATCCCCCATAGTGGCCCCTCCACACAGTATTATTCCCCATAGTGGAATTCAGCGCATTGTTGGCTTTCAAACAGTATATAACACCACATGTGCCCAAATCCATGAAAAGTCCTCTTTAATAGATACACAGTCCAGTGCAGCTTTAGCTCTACCCTGGGAGATGTAACACAGCTTGGCTATACTGTGCAATGTGGCTATACTATTGCAGGGTACTAAAGCGGTGAATCAACGACGTGGAAGCCACGTAGGTTAGATCCAGCTGGGCAACCCAGGCAGAGGACTTGTTTATCCAACAGGTTATTCCTCTGGCTTAGGCCAATAGAACAGGATTAAACTTTTTAGATGATCTCCGTGGACTGGTAGGAATTCAGTAGTTGGGATGGACTGGTAGCTGTATATAGCCCATGTGAGGTTCTGAACAGCCTAGAGCAATGCTGGCAGACATGTGAACTGGCTGTAAGCCAGGCTTAGACTCCATTTGTAGTCACCTCTTTATGTGAACGCAGGGGCTGGACTAGGGACAAGTCTCAGCTCGCCCCAGAAGCAGCTTGTGCTTCTATAGGCTGAGAGCAAAACATGTGACTGAAGTAGCAGGATGTTAAAACATGTGGGTTTGCAAAGCTAACACAAGGTGCAAAGCTAGTTAACCCCTAAGGGTGAGTTCACACGGAGTAAAGTGCCGCGTGATGTGGCACGTAGACACTGCGTGAGCTTTTGCGGGCCGTATACGCTCCCATTGATTTCAATGGGAGCCGGGATCGTATACGCGGCGCTATATTGCGGCCGTGATTTCGCAAAATCACGGCCGCAAAATAGCACGGCGTATATGATCCCGGCTCCTATTGAAATCAATGGGAGCGTATATGGCCCGCAAAAGCTCACGCAGCGTCTACGTGCCACATCACGCGGGCACTTTACTCCGTGTGAACTCACCCTAACACTGCTGCAAACAATCCTCAGTGTATGCTAAGTAATGCAGTACAATACAATATACAACACACAAATAGAATGGCTGACATCAGAGATTACCATCTGACAATATACAAGACAATATGGTGACATAATGATGACAAACAGAACGTTACCATCCCGTTCTGGGACACTGCAGTATGGTACTTACTACTCAGCACCACTGTGAGGTCTTTTGCACTCTACAGTTAAAAATGGCCAATTTTATAACATGAAAATCTGTGGGAACATTTCCTTTTTTAATGGACCGTGAATAACATCTATCAAAAAATAAGACATGTCTAATTTTTGTCAAATTTTTTACAGCCAGATAAACCCAGTACAAGTCAGGGGTTTAGTTTTTTAGTTTCAAAGGTAGTTATTGAAAAACATCCAAAAAAATACAGAGCAGCAATAAGTAAAAAAGACAAAAGCAATTAGAGGAGATATGGATATGTGCAGTCATCTAATAAATTGAAGTAATTTATGCTGGGCAGATTTAAAGCAGGCCGGTTTAAGGCTTAAGAGAAAAATTGGAGCAGATGATGGGAACGTCCGGTCAAAGAGCCTTTGTGCCATTCTATGGATAGAGAACCAGAAGTGACAGGCATGCAGGCAGGATCACCAGATATGGAAAGTGCTTGACAAACCCTAAATCAAAGGGGAGATACTGTCGGGTAGAAGCTATGCAGCCTACAGGGGACCAAATAAGCCTTATGAAGAATTTTCAAAGAGGGTCCCATGAGGGTAACCTGTGAACTGCCTTTGCTAATGGATGTGTAACAGTCATTCCTTTTAGCTGAAGTTAAAGGGGCACTATCATTGGCAAAAGTCATTTTTAACTAATCACATCCTTGCATAGCCTTTAAAAAGGATTTTTCACACGTACTTTTTGTATGTAAATTGCCTTAGTAGTTTTGGATACGTCCGTTTTTCCGTAGTAGCCTTTGCTGTATATACAGAAGACGGGGTTCACGGAGAAGCTAATTAGCATATGAATAAAAACGGACTTATTCAAAATCTACTGAGGCAATTTACATACTAAAGGTAGGTGTGGAATAGGCTTTCTAAAGGCTATGCAAGGATGTGATTAGTTAAAAATGACTTTTTCCAATGATAGAGCCCCTTTAAGTTGGAATTAAGGTCTCGTTCTCAGGCCATCATAAAGTCTAATTTTGCATGAGGTGGTCCATAAATAAAGGAAAGGGAGCCTCTATCTGCTGCTCTATATAGGCATAGTCTCTCATAACAGGCGGGGGAAATTTTTGAACAAAGTGGGGTGAGGGAACTTAAGAAGTGAAAGATCTGTGTAGTCCTAAAGACCTCTGAGGGAGGCAGGGTATCCTTCTAAACAAAATTTTCTTTGGTGAAGACCCGCTGGTCACAGAGGACATCAATAAAATAGAGAAGCTGAGCACTAAACAAACACCTCAGGAGATAGTCCAGGAGGGAAGAGGGGATTGAGAAACGGGAATTAACAGTGACATTTGGGCAGCCATAGTTGCAACAGATAATCCCTCACTTTGGCAGTAGCTGGGATTGTATTACAACAAACCTCAAGGTAGGGTTTGCAGAGAGGAAGGGGCTACAAGTGTTGACTCTAGTGTGACCCATTGTAGGCAGTCTGATTCATTATAGATAGTACCAGTGGCGTAACTAGGAATGGCTTGGCCTTATGTCAAACTTTTGACATGGGGCCCTCCAACCCACGACCTCCCCCCCTCCCCCCCTGCATTCCTGCACACAGTATGATGCCCCATAGTGGCCCCTGCACAAAGTATTATTCCCCATGAAAAGACCCCCTGAGTATTATGATAATGTTTGTGGGGTTCACGGTCCCACGACCTCACTTATCCATCCTGGCTCCCACTCACAGCTACTGAAGAAGAAGCGCCAGTGGCTGTGAGCAGGATCCAGGATCAGTAAGTAAATAGGATCCATTACCTGCTGGGCCCTGTGGCAGCCACTACCACTGCTACCCCAGTAGTTACGCCCCTGGATAGCTGAACAGCAATATAGTATTTTTAGAGATGAGGGACCAATAGGCCGCCTAGCCTCTTGTGGAAAATCATAATGCGTCTGCAAATATGCGGTCACTTGTTTGCCCATATGAAGTTAATAGGAAAGAAGAGATCACTAGGGTTTGAAGAGTGCTAAAGTAATAAAGGAAGCAGGGTAAGGTAACCATCTTGACTAAGTACACTCTACCTATATAGGAGAGGGTGGAGGAATGCCATGCAACAACAGCCTTCAAAAGCTTGGGGTTCAGTGTGGCATAGTTCCACAGTTCCTATCCCTAGTCTGGAAGTCAAAGTTCAGGGTTATTAGTTTTTTGGTGCTTGAAGGGACATTACAATGCAATATTTCAGACTTAGATGTATTAAGTCTAAGGCCCGACAGTCGGGGGAAGCATGGCTAGCTCACAGAAATGTCTAGGGAAGATGGTAAAACACAATAGGCTTATGCAAAGAATAGAATTAAGAAGCCAGGGGGCTGTCCTGGAGTATAGCAATAAAAATGAAAATCAAAACATCTAGCTAAAAATCAACAGGATTTCAATGACAGGTCTGAAGCCAAGATAAAACCAGCTACCAAACAGAAATATCAAGATCGATACTTGGGACTGAAATTAGCAACCATAAGTAGAAAGCAAATAATTATGTCCATCTGAGAGAACCTGCAAGGAACAGGTCAGATACTTATCGGGATGGCACACCGGCCTCCTCTATGGGTCTTTTTTGCTTAGGCTGCCAGGAATGGGAGGGCCTTGGAGGCAAAGGGTGATCAGGAACTGGGTCCTCCATCTGTAGTCCCTCACGTCAAAGTATCTGAAGGACGTCCTTCAGAGACTGAATGAGGTAGTCCTTACTGTTAAGGGTACAAGCCAAATGAAAGGGGAAACACCAGCGGTAGCTTATCTGGGCCTTCTGGAGAACCAAAGTCACTGGGCGCATGGTTCAGCACCTGTCCAGGGCTAGGAGCTAGGTCTGTGAAAAGTTGTACTGTTGAGGCCATAGCAGGCAGAGGTTGTAAATTTTGGGCTACTGAGAGAATTCTGTCAGTGCAATTTAAGAATAATGTCTCTAGGTACATTTGGATTTTTTAGGTTGGAAAGACCATAGTTTCAAATGGGTTTGTTTACAATGGGGTATATCTATAGTGTACTGTTTCACCAAAATGATCTTCAATCCTCTGATTCTCTCTCTCAAAGAATCTACTTGTTGAAAATTCTGCTTTAGAGGAACAGTTTCTCTCAAAAGGAGATGCTGTCCCCTTGATATACCTTTTCTTCAGAGAGTAGAAATGACAACTATCTCATATGAGTAGATCAATCGTAGCTATAGGTTTACCATGAATAGAAGTGGATAGACTCCCAGACTGTGTTCTCATGATAGAAATTTCCAGAGATGACAGTTTGGAGCGGTGAACTTCAGATGTGAAGTGCAGTCCCATGTGGTTGATGTTAAGTCCCAAGCTGTTTCAATTGGGAATTTCTGCCTCCCCAGATGCTGAAAATATGATCAATGTACTTGGCACACAGACTCACCTATCCTCTCATCACCAAAAACAATGGGTCGTCCCCACCAGCCAAGGAACAAATTGATATACAATGCTGCACAAGAGCTGCCCCATGCAGTGTCCCTGAGCTGGTGGTAATCCATTATGTCGCAAACCATTGGTTTGTTATCATACAGGTGAAACTTATACTTACTGCAGTTATAAGCTGCATGCAGCTCTTTAGTAAAAAAAAAAATACCATGTAAACTCAACCTTATATAATTTCCTTCACATTAAAATCATCTGGGCCATATAGGTAGAATACTCCAGAGGTTATCCATTTGTAATTTTAGACCAGAATACACATATCTAATAACACACAGGCAATGTGTAGACTATAAAGGAGGCATTAACACTGAGTATTTATGTATACTTACTCTGCTGTCCTTCCTTTTACACGTTGCTATTGCAAAGTCCATCAGAAATCATAATCCTGGGGACACTATATCTATGATCTCTAAAGACACTTAGTGCAGCGACATAACACAAATATTAATTGAGGGCATAGTTTCCTAATGACTTCATTAGTTGTCAGAAAGATATTGCATAATGCATGCATTCATAATGCTCACTGAAGTGTATTGTAAAATGTACCGTCCTGTAAACAAATAAATCATACTGTGGTACCGCAGTAGTCATCAGCAGTCGGAAGCCTGAACAGTCCTCTCAGTCGAAGTCATTAGTCTCCTATAGTTTTATCTACCAAGGAACAGAAGGATGAACACGTTAATTAGGGAACATTCCCTCCAATGTTTGGCACAAACTAGTAAAAAGTTTGGGCAGCGATGGCATCTGTCTAGATCAGCTTTCATCTCTCTTCTTAGGGTACATTCACATGGAGGTTCGTTTTCAATGGGTCATTGTGTCCTTGCAACAAAAAAAAAAAAAAAAAAAAAGGTTTCTAGGCGTAGAGGCTGCATATGGACAGCGGCGGTCACGTTTAATAACCCATTCAAATGAATGGGTTTTAAAGCTGACCACCGGCAAGCCCTCCCCTGTCCAGTTTTCCCGGGGTTTACGACAGAATACAATGGTAGTGTGATCCCTGCCTAGGTGTTTGCCGATTGCCTCTTGACTATATACATCGCTGTCCTAGATAGGTGTAGGTAGTAGATAATTAAGGCTATATTCAAATGTCAACATTTCATGTACATATGCCATCTGCAGAAAATGGCATATGTCAGGCTCGGACTGGCCCACCGGGGTACCCCCACTCCTTTTTTAATAGGTAGTAGGGGATCGGATAATGGCCCCTATTAACTTACCTATCCCTGCTCCTGCTCACTGCTGTCTTTCTCCTCAGCCTTCAAGGGGCCCCGTGTGACGCACATTACATCATCGCAACATGTTGTGCGTTGCACAGGGCCCATTGAGGGTGAAGGTAAAAGAGGAGGCTACAAGCAGAAGTGGGGATCAGTAAGTGAATGCAGACAGTCCTCCCCAATTCTACTAATCTATTTGTTAAAAATACAACCGGTTCACGGAACCAGGGAGAAATCACGCCCTGACCCGGTTCTGCTACTCTCTGACCTGTAGACCACAGGCCACATTGAGCTTCAGCAGGATAAGGGATAAGTATCGGTACTTACCTATCTACTCTCTGGCCCTTCTGGCTTCTTCCCACTCCGGTCGCACATGACGGTGGACCTAAAGCAAGAAGGAGTGGGACCAGGGAGCAGACTTAAATAATGGTAAATAGTAACTAATACTACCATAAGGAGGAGCAAATGAAGGGGCCACTGTATGGTCCATACAATAGCCTCTTCACTACCCCTTCCCCTCCTTACAGTGGCCACTTCACTAAGTCCCCCATAATGTATGGAGACCAGTGATGGAGCATTAATGATCACATGACAGCTGAACTGGGAATTACAGGAGCTTCAGGGTCCCAGATCATCTCTGCATCACATGCTAGAAGGCTAATATAACAGGCCTTGGAGGGACTTGACTTGAGCATAAAAATGGGATAAAAAAAAACCTTGTAATTTAAGAGGACTATAAGTATTTACTAAAACAGAATTAAATGATCACTAACTTATTAGACAACTTAATTTCATTTAATAGAGAATATAATGAAAAATCTCTCTAAAGTTCCTGCCATTAGGTGTCTCCTTCCTTCATAACTTGCTGTTCACTCCCTGTTACTAGGGAAGTTTCATCTTTAGAAACCAGCAGGATGAAGATGGGACTTGAAGTGGAGGGAGAATGGGGGAGGTCTTTTGTTAACACATAGTTTAGCTGCTTGTTGCTTCCTGCTGAAGGGTTGTTAGTCATAGACAGGAAACAGTTTTGCTGATTGTGCTTTGCTGATGTCTGTCTCAATGATGTTTTTATGCTACATTATAGCCTAGATTTGGAATCCAGCATCCCTGAATCTCTTATATTATATTCACTTGGCCTTCTCAACTATTAGCTTGCTATTTTACAGTTATTTCTGGCAGAATTACATGTAAAGGAACCAGTAGTAATAATAATGGATGAGGGGACAGATTGCTCTGTATTGTACACGGAATTGAAAAATGTGCAGCCAGAATGAGGCTGTTAGCAGCAGAAAAACTGATATAACATGAAGGTTTAGACAACCAGAGAACAGATTGCCTAGCAAATCCCTTCAGAGATGTCAACTTTTAATGAAAACTCAGGTAAGTAAGAAGTGCTGATACGTCCTCTTTGAAAACACTTTTCTACTAATATAGAATACATAGTATTAGGATGGAATGAAAGACAGTTGAATTATAGGTAAGGAAAGACGTATAATATCCCTCTGTATTGCATTACATACTTGCCCATAAAAAGATAACAGATGATATGCATAGAGATGGGTTGCCCTCTTGTGGACACTTCTAAAAACAGTAGCTATGATTCCAAAGAGGCTTAAACATTTGTTACAAGTGATTTAAAATTTACAGGTTCCACATACCAACTACTTCAAATACAAATCAAATATCCATTCATATATTTCTGAGACAATAGGTCTCAGGTAATACAATTAAAATAAATAGGTTGAATATTAAATGAAAAATAGCTGAAATGTTTTTTTTTTCTTTTTCTTTTTTTTTTTTTCTTTTTTTTTGGGGGGGGGGCAGCAATTATGTGTGAATATATAACATTGAACAAGTGACAGTTGTGCCTGTCTCCATCTTACATTCCTTTTTCGAGCGCTCCCCAGAGGTCATTGCCTCATTTGCAGAAAACTGTTATCTATAATATAATAGTTATAATAATCTATAATAGTTAGAATAATAATAGCTAATAATACTTATAATAATCTATAAACCTCTTGGTGCCTTTTGGCCTCTTGGTGTGTTTCTCTGAGCCGGCTCATACACAATTGTACTAATTTGGACTTTCAATACGATGATACTAAGAACAGATTGCCCACACTTACTACAAAACTAGTACTTATCTGAGTCACAGCAAATAAAAAGTGGAGTCGTGTGTCCCATTTCAATCACATTTCAGCCATTGAAGTGATGGGAAACAAAGAAAACACTTCACAGGTTGTAATGGATATCACTACTGGTTAGTTTCCATTTCAGTAAGAGTTTATATATTATACAACACAAACACTAACTGTTCAGGCTCCTTATAATAGTTATATATAATAATCATCTTACCAACATTTCTTCCAGGACTCTATGATATATCACAGGGTGCAATGACACACAAATAATTCATTGGATATCATGTTACAATATACAGTATACATCTGCTTGCACAGGCATAATCTACAGGAAATGTACATTGGGAATTAGAAAAGTAGATATTTTTTACCTTAGTGAACAAGCCACTATCAGCATTCCGATATGAGAAAATGTAGGTATAGGAATGGAAGGTTCACAACTGGTTAAATAGTGAGCCCTGCGGTGAGAAAACATTCCCCAGGCTGTTACACAGTGGTAAACCTCAGAAGCGTAACTAAAGTCTTGTGGGCCTAAGTGTAAGCTTTGACTGGGGCCCTCTACCACCACCCTACAAAGTATTCTTGAACGCAATGGTTATGGGTGCTGCAGCGGTATCTCGGATACTTGAATGGATACAACTATAGTACACACAACTGGGATACAACAAGAATACAGTGAGTGAGCAGTGTGACCCCTTCACTATTTACATTGCACACTATCTGTTTTAGTGACAATGCAATGTAATCACAGGCTGTAATAACATTGCATGGGTGCTATAAAACAGATGTCATGCAATCTAAATAGTGAAGGGGTCCCACACAGTATAATATGCTCCTCAGAGCCCCCTTCCCACAGTATAATGCTCCACACAATGGCCACATACAATATAAAACGCTCCCAAGCCTGGTTGGAGCAGCTACTCCTTCGGACCCAACCTCCAAAGAGACTGCTCTCTTTTCTTTATTCTAACCTTTATCCATTCTATATCTGGTCTTGGGATACAGAACTTCAGTTGTCCTTTCTCTGATTGACATATCATATATCTTTAAACACTCCATGGGCCCCTCTTGGTGTGTGTGCCTACAAGTATTGAACTACAAACTATTGACCAGATGGTATAAAACACCTCTAGTGCTACAAACGTACACCCCAGATGTTTCGCCTGTGTGTTGGCGCTGTCACAAAATTTTTAGGCTCCTGCAGAAATATTTGTTGGGAATGTGAAGAGCTAGCCCATACTGGTCATGAGTACATCAGATTCTTGATCTCATTTGTAGAGTTACCCCTGACCCCGGTTGTTAAATCTATGGCCCACTTTCCCTTCTAAGTTCCTCTAAACTACTCTGGCTCCAGCTAGTATCCATAGCTAAATCGTTAGTCCTTTTCTATTGGCCAACAGATTCCCCGCGATTTCACATTACCTCAGAAAGGTGTGACAAATAGCCCATATGGAAGAACTCTCCTATCTGGAGCTTTGCACATACCCAAAATTTGGATATATACGTGCGCCAGGGACATAACTTATGGCCTCTTAGGGTGCCCATAAGCACTGGCATCAGTATTGAGATTGCAGCTTCCATCTGGCCCTTAAGCCAAGGAAACCCACAGATTCCCCTAACCACATTAATGTTGATTAAACTCCTTAGTTCCCATAACCAATACTATCAAGAATTCCCTGTAGGGATGAGGTAGGGGGCCCCAGATCAAAGATTACACCAGGGCCCACAAGACTTTAGTTACACCACTGATTGTCGCCAAAAACCCCATCTGGGCTCATTTGGGGCTGATGAACTCCCCCAACTTACTTGGTTGCTCTAGCTCTTTGCGCCATGACCTATCGTTCCACATAGTTTATGTTCTGTTATTACTTGTTTGTTTTTTCATAGTCTTAATGTTCCTCACTTTTAGTAAGAATGGATCTGTTTGTATGGATATCTATATTTTCTCTGCTACTGCCATTCCCCGCCCTGAAAGTTCAAGCTACTTTAGGCCGACCCCAGAGTATAAGTAAGGCCCAAGGGAGGTTAGTAAAATTAACAACCACTTTTACTCACCTTACCTCACCACCTCTGGGTATTCTTACAGCTCCAACATTCTTTTTAGGGTTCTTCCAGCCTGCAACTGATTTCATGCAAGCCAGGGTCAGCATTAAGGCTTGCTAGTTATGCCCTGGTAGTTGACTCCGCATATTCTTGTGATTTAAGTCAATTGTTAAACCTACCATTCTCATAGTGAAATTGTTATCATCGTTCACGTAAAATTTCTCTAGCATTAGGGGACCTATAGCCTCAATTTATGCTTTTCATAAGTGGAAGCGGAAGCTGCCATGGTCTTCAGCTACTGTAGTCTGTCCATTTCAAGACTCAGTGTGCTGTGCATCCACATAAACTACTTTTTTATACCAACTCTTGTAACACATGGAGCTGTCAAACTATTAACCTTAAAGGACATGTACAGATAGTAGGACACTGGAAAAATAGCAGCAGAGGATGAATGCATTTACCTTCATAAAAAGATGCTGTGTGATCATTCCTTAAAGGGGTATTCCCATGACGCTTGTTCACTAACCTGCAGGCTGTCGTGCTATCTTCACTTCCTGCTTTACTCGGCACATAGGTGGGCGGGGTTTCACTTGCACGGGATTGGTTGTAAATGAATTACCACAGTATGAAGCTGATGTAGAGGCTGATGTAGCAGAGCTGGATTTGTGTCACCTTCCATTACATACAGAGGTAACGGACTCCCTATCTCAGCCCTTATCAGCCAAATTCAATTAAACCTACTGATAAGAGCTCAGAAATCCCGGAGCTCTCACCTCCCCTATCTGAGAAGCTCCGCTACTTAAAAGACACGAACAGCTCAGAGCTGCTCCCAGCCCCTCCCTCCCCCCTGAGAGCAGGCAGCTACATCACTTGACAAATGAGCAGATAATCCCAAGGGCCATAGAAACGGAGTGTAAACAATGAAGTGAATAAATTAAGATAGCGGACAAACAAAGCTGTTTTGATAAAGCAATACATTTAGGAAAAGTCTTAAATCCACATAAACTAGCAGTATAGATAGGATCCTTGTGATGGGACAACCCCTTTAAAGGGGTTGTCCAAGACCCAGACGTTTTCCATTTACTGCACCAATTAAATATTCATACCATCTGAATCAGTTTTGCAATATAATGTCATTATGAGAATTTCCCTCATTCTCCTGTTCCTGCTATATATGGAGAGCAGCGGTCACAGGAGAGGGGTGGGTGAAGGCAGAACTAGACCAGCCCATGCTAGGGAAAGCTTGTGCTGCACCAGAAGCATGAGACACAGCATGTGGGAAGGTATATGTGACATCATGTGACCGTATTAGGAATGGGAGAAAGGGAGCCAGTGCTAGAGATATGAGCGAATATGCTCGATCGAATACCTCGGCCGCATAGCTCCTGATGCAAAAACACTTCCACGGCTTCAAATTTTTACTGCCCCTCCCACCTTCCCTGCTACTGGGAGCTATGTGGCCGAGGTATTCGATCGAGCACATTCGCTAATCTCTAGGAACCACTGTGGTCATAGCATATATTATAGATTGTATGAATATTTAAATAATACAGTAAATAGAACATGTGGGTTCTCGACAACCCCTTTAAAAATATATTCAAATATATCTAAAGAAACTAAAGCCATACAAATTAGTGTTTGATGATCATCATTAACTATCTCTTGATCAACATGAGATTAAATAGCACGCATCAGTAAAGGGATTGTCCAACAAATTATTGAAAGACTGAATAAATTCACTGCTCCCTGGTCCTACATTCCAGCAGAGGCAGCTCTGGTCTTCTGTTTACTGCTCCCCCTAGACTGTCAGTTGTGATACTCTAGTTATTTATATAATTAGCTTACTTGTATAGCGCCATCATATTCTGCAGTACTAAGTGACTGCTGCAATGCAGGTCTCAGCGGTGACCTCTTTACAAATAGAATATCACAGCGGTTGTATATGGTTTATGAATAGGTCACTATTGAGATTGTGGAGAGGCGACTTAGGTTTTATATATTATTGGCCACATCAGCTGCACTATTATATCTTAAATAAAACAATAAGACTGACAAACCTTTTATTACACCACATGAAGAAATACTTACAATTTATAATACTAAAACCATGCATATGACAATGAAGTATTGTTGAGGGGGAGGGGAAATAAATTCATGCATGTGACAATGAAATATTACAGAAGGGAGAGAAAGGAAAATATGTACTGTATTCTGAAAAAAAAAAAAATACTGCTGCACTCCTCGGATCATCCTTGTTGGGAGCATGCTTAGAAGCTCTTGTGGAATGGTGCATGGTCTGGCAGTACCGGACCTCTAACATTTTACAAAGATTAATGTGGAAAACTTTGGTAAAATCTTGTATCCTGACCATGCTTTTATAGGATGATGTTCTTTGACTCCATGGTGGTGCTATATAGTACTATTTACAAAGATTGTAAAGACTTGTAAATTGGTTACACTTGCAATACTGCTTCCACTTTTCTCCAAGACTCTGCTTGCTCATGGTCTGTTAGACATCAAAGTGTGGCATGTATTATTACAGTGTACGTCCAATTATAAAACATATAGGAGTAGTACAGATGAATATAAGATCTCATTAACGTCTTAAAGGGGTTGTCCTGGATAAATATAAATGCCTACACTAATCTAAACACCCTGCCTCTTACTTTTTAAATTACATAATCGATGGGGCGGTCATGTGATAATCTTTCTGATTATCCAGAGCCAATCAGTTTCCCCGTTTCTGGAAACGGAACGTCACTGCTACTCCCTCTCTCCTCTTTGAAGTAATACATCTCCGTCTTCATTTATGAAGATGTTATTTTTTAAATATTAATCTAAGGCTGGAGTCAGCAACCTTTTTAGTCTGGGATGCAGATTTGCGGGGGACATCAGATGACATACTCCAGTACTTGAAGTGCCCCAAGGATTATTATTTTTTTTTTTTTTTCCCAGGAGGACCCAGAGGCTGAAAAGGTTGGGAAACACTGTCCTAGATAAGTCATATAAACACAAACCATAACTGCAACCAGTAAGTCGACTGAGCTTACAGTTCAGGATATTATCCCAAGTATAATCTGCAGTAAGCCCGCTTTGTGAGGGCAGAGGGTTCCCATCACAGCCTAGTCTTTTTGTTGAAAAAAAGACTAACAAATGTTTACAGTCTTATTGAAATGAATGATGGCAAATATAGCTGCCATATTAAACTTTACACAGGTAATTACTGTCCTTTGACTAGGACACCTAGACATTGTGCCTCATGTTGCCACCACCTCCCAGTGCATCCTCCCGTCCGACTTAATATACATGGACGACTAGAGAGAGTCCTAGGCCAGGTAGATATGCCTTGGGTCACTGACTGCTGGTCTAAGTAGATGGAAAGAGTAGACTGCTTGAAAAGATATATTTAACCCCTTATAAAGCTGGGGGAAAAAAATCTGAATGGTGCATAATTAAATTGTGTAATTTTGTATTGTGTAATTTTCACTTTTTGGTGATATTTTCATGTATATGTTTTTGTAGAATGTTACTGCTCTGTATAATACTCTACTGTTGGTGAATAAACTACATTTGCATCATCCTATTGTCTACGAAGTCTGTTACATATTGAATGATACCATTACACTACAGTTTGTCTCACAAACATTAAAGAGGACCTTTCACCACTTTTGGGCACATGCAGTGTTATATACTGCTGGAAAGCTGACAGTGCGCTGAATTCAGCGCACTGTCAGCTTTCCCGATCTGTGCCCACTGTAAAGAGCTTACGGTGCCGGTACCGTAGTGCTCTATGGTCAGAAGGGCGTTTCTGACCATTAGCCAGAGACGTCCTTCTGCCTCGCGGCGCCAATCGCGCTGTGCTGTGGAGCGGGGAGGAACGCCCCCTCCCTCTGCTCACAGCGCTCGTCCATAGACGAGTATTATCAGGAGCGGGAGGGGGGAGTTCCTCCCCTCTCCACAGCACAGCGCGATAGGCGCCGCGAGGCAGAAGGACGTTCCTGGCTAATGGTCAGAAACGCCCTTCTCACCATAGAGCACTACGGTACCGGCACCGTAAGCTCTTTACAGCGGGCACAGATCGGGAAAGCCGACAGTGCGCTGAATTCAGCGCACTGTCAGCTTTCCAGCAGTATATAACACTGCATGTGCCCAAAAGTGGTGAAAGGTCATCTTTAAGCTCTGTGAATTGAGAAGGGTGGGTGGGGGGGGGGGTGGAATTGGTTAGTGGATTTGGAAGACAGAGTCATAAATTAAAATAGCAAAAAATGCAATGGAGAGGGATTAAGGACGCAGAGGTCCCGTACTGATTTATGCAGTTTCAGGCTACAATACAGGTGAAACAGTCTTTGCACATTTAGCTGTGCACTTGCTTTGAAAGGTTTTTTAAATACAAATTTGAATGTTAATATGGAAAAAAAATGTTTTTCAACTACAAGTAATTCAAAATGTTGCAGAGTTTAAGATATGTTCTTACCATCTTGGTGAAGAGAGTCACTTGTCCCAAGATGCCAATAGATACATCCATGTATGCAAGAACTTTAGGTTCTGGGACTTGTCAGAAGCCCAGCTATGATTTCCTTATTGTGGCTGGATTATCTTCTCATTAGTGTAGTGTTTCAGCCATGATAACCTGTCCACAAGAGGGAGATCTCTTTCTGCATTCATAGCTGTATCGATTGGAAACTGATCAATGCTAGAGATTGTTACCACTAGGATGGTTGGGGAATATGTAGAAGACTAAAAAAATGTTTGCTGATAGTTACATTTTTAATTTGGAATGGTCTACAAACGTTACCTTCTTTAGAAAACCCTTTTAATAGTGGAGCTACAAGAACAGTGCAGATCAGTTTCTGTGCAATTCCTATACCTTCCATTCACCTATGCTGCAGTAATGGAAACTGCCCATGTTCAGTGGTTGGAACTTGTGAGTTCTTAATCCCTTAAAGTTTAAAAGGGAGTCTGACAACAACAAACACTCTTCTAAATCACATGTATGCTGTTGGTTGGGACAGTCCGTGACCTGGTGAACATAACTTTTAATCCAGGTCCCCAACAACCAGCCCACTGACAAGTACCAGACAGTTCATCACTTGATGCCGGTCCTTCCAGTCATCAGGGATCTCTGTTTGGCTACTAGGTGTTGCTGAAGCTCCTATGCTGCATGTAATACATAGCACAGGAGCATCGGCAGATACCTGGTACAGAACCTGTGTTAGAGTGATTTGCTGGTGTAGCGCAGATCGCTTTCCATTGACCTAGTGTTAGTGTACCTAGTGTTAGTGTACTATAATAGTGCCCCATTTACCACAGGTAATGGGGCACTATTATAGTAATAATGCCCCCAGTTAACAACATTACGTGTGGGGGGCACTGTTATTAACCATGGTAGACCACATGAGGACCCCCAAACGCAACTGCAAGCAGTGTGCCAGTGAAAGCACGCGGACCCCATAGACTATAATGGGGTCCGTGTGCTTGCCGCCAGATCTCCGCAGCGATCATGCAGACAGGAAAATAGTTCCCAATCTACTTTCCTGTCCGCATGATTTGTGCGGGTAGAGCGTAGCAAGCACACAGAGCCCATTATAGTCTATGGGGTCTGTGTGCTTTTACTGCACAGCGCTTGCAATTGCGTTTGGTATTCCGTTCAGGGGGTCCCCAAGCGGAATACCAACATAGATGTGAATGAAGGGTTACTATAACAGTGCCAATCCCTCCTCCCACTAAAACCTCGCCCCTGAAGCCCCACCCCCGCCAGGCCACAAGAAAATTGACCTACATGTAAGTTGTTCTTGGTAGAAAAAAAGATGTTGGGGACCATTGTTTTAATCCAAACAGTGTGCACCAAGGGTGTGGCAATGTCTGGTAGAACACCTACTTTCTCCAGTTGCCACCAAGAGTCCTTACACAGACTCTTGTTTTATGGTTATGTGACTGACATTTAAACCTAGACAAAAACAAAAAAACACATGTATCTAAAAAGAAATTTTATTGCTGTCTGTGCAAAGATTCCACATGCATTCAGTTCAGACTAGCACAATACTTAAAATAAAAAAAGGAAAAAACAAAAATAGACATTTATAACATTCAACCCCCTGTTCACATTTACCAATTTCAAATCACAAACAACTGAACAGGATAGGAAGCCACAGGGGTTAAATAAATTGCCCTTACTTCCATTAAATCTTTACAAAAAGAAAAAGAAAAAAGGCAGGATTGTGGAAAAGAAAAACCTAGGAAAGGGTAGAAATGAGATGCAGGGGCATTTTCTGTTAATATACTTTGCAGAGGCAGATAAACACTCTAGCCCTTTCAGATGGGGTGCTATGTGGAACCCCAATGGCATTTAGAAATTGCTGCTCAAGTGTGTTTATTATACAGTGTGAACAAGACAAGGTAAAAATACACAATGCAAACAAGTGCATTGGGCTTTGGAAGTTCTATGCAGGGCTGCTGGGTACAACTGTCCATCTTCGTGCATACTACATTAATCTTCAGATCTTGGTATTATGCACAGATATCCTGCAGGAATGGACCAGAAATGGCAGACTTCTCAGTTTTATGCGCTGAAGTCAGAGAAAGCACCAGTCTATCCATGTGTTTGTGAATGCCTGTGCTCTGGCTTCTCCTGCCCCTTCATTCCCCGGTCATTTCGTCAGTCTCCAGTGACCTGTGTAGCTTGTCCATCAGCCGCCTGACCGCTAGACTGGATGAACAATGGCTGTGTGATATCCTGTCCAGCTGGCATGGTAACTTGCTGGATTTGATATAATTGCTGTAAAACAGTAAACCGGTATTACATAAAGCCATGAATGTGCAAAGTTTGTTTAATAGCCTTATAATCCCGCTGCTGGCATTACCTGTCCATCAGTGAACTGGCTGAATTGCTGTTGACCTTGCTGTACTTCTGCTTGTGCTATCTAAAATGAAAAAGCACCTTTATGAACAAATGTATCATACGTCCAAGATACCTATGACATTTCAGACAGAAGGTTCATGCTTTAATACATATTTGGGAAGACTTCTGGGCACTCATGAAATGCTGGTCTTGATAGATAAAGTTTGATATATTACACGGATGTCGATTCAGGGTGGAGTTTGGAGTGTGAGATACAGTTCTGATAATTGCACTTGCTCAGTATCTCCTCTGACAAGCAGTGAAGCTGCAGCTTTAGAGGCAAGTGGCTGAACAACTCTAGGATCTGTCTGCAAATCTAATCAGTCTTGCTTCTCTCTCCTTCATTATGTGTCTACCTCAGCACATTTACTAAAGGTGGACACCATAAAAGCTATTTGAGGCTAAAGCCCCACGGGACGGAAACGCCATGCTAAAGCGCTGAGGGAACAACCGTGGCGTGAACGCATTGCGGTTCTTCCCACAGCGCTTTGAACAGAAAGTTCAGGGAGTTTTCCTCCGCGGACTTTGTTACAATTATATCTATGGGAAAGCCGCCGGTGTCTCCGTAGATATAACTGAAATCACAGCTTGTCCGCACTGCGATTTTTTCCGCAAAGTGGGCATGGGATTCGCATGAATCCCATCCACTTTGCAAGTACTGTACAACGCTGTGATTTTTCCCACACCGATGTTGCTGCGGCCAAATCACGGCGTTTCCGGCCCATGGAGCCCCGGCCTAACAGAGTAGACTGCACTATTCTAACATTCCTAGCATATTTTCAGATCAATGCATTGTTAACTGCTAGTACAAGAATGTTTATAGTTATGAACTGGATTTAACTTTTAAGACAACCCTTATGTGAATTTTGTATCTTTACAGCTTTATTTTATTGTAAATAGTTCTGCAAATGAAGTATAAGGAGAAATGTATGTTTAGACCATGTCCGGCGCATGAGTGTTACATTTTTTTATGCCTAATTTTCATTTGTGTAGCCTACTTACAAGATAAAACAAAAACTCGGTGAAGCATTAGATTTGATTAATGTGCTCTATAACATTAAACTATAGCAACCTGAAATCAACCTAAAATTTCATTATGTGTTTATATGAACAGAGACATTCATATGACAAATACATTTTCCTTTCCACCACAAGTCCAATTTAAAGCATGTCAGACAGTAGTCCGTATTTTACATCATGCAAAGGTGGCTCACGTCAAGACTCCCGACTCACTTAAAACTGACCACCACTGCCAAAAGGTACCACATAATGGTAGGACAGGTTAATCTGGATCAAACATCAGCTTTAACTACTACAGTTAAATAGATGTGATTACACTGCAGTAATTTAACCAACTGCAGAAGTTCAGACTATAGAATCATGTCATGCAGTTCAGAGACTACGCAATAGTAGATGGTATGAATAGCACAAGAGATACATTTTGCCACAAATGTCTACAGAGGTGTACTGCCATCGCAAAGTAGTTCCTCTGTAGTGAATACACATGCACCATTAAACCGACTGCAAGCCATGAACCCAATTGTATACTGTAGTGACATCTTACATATTTAAGGGTTCATGCTATGCAATAGGTTTAATGGTGTATCCACTACAGAAGAACTACCTCTATACTAACATTATAGTCTATGAAGTTTGTGCAAAAGTACTTCTCTCTGGTACTACTCATACCTTTATTGTGTGGCACCACTTCTCTCTGGTGCTATCCCTACCATTTTTCGTGAAGGATATCATTCCCATTCATTATAGAAATCCCTCAATTTTTAAGAAAGTCTCCATATATAATGAACATCTATTTTTTTTAGCCAGTAATTAAAGCTTACATTCTATTTTTCAAATAAACCTGTCCTACCACTGCCATTTTAAACCTACAAAACCATACACAGCCTCATATACTGAAGGAAAAAAACAAAAACACCTTACCTGTTGTGCATTGGCTGTTAAGGTCTGAATCTGTCCCTGCACAACCTGCGTTCCAGACACTGGCTGAGCGAGACGTATGTACTGGAGCTGACCAGTGTTCAGCTGCACCTAGAAGAAACAGTGCATGATATCAGAAGTAAACAATAGAAACTTTTTTTTTTTTTTTGCTCCAACTTCTATTATCAGTTCCAGTCTGCCAATCTGCTCAATTACCGTATTTTTCGGACTATAAGACGCACTTTTTTTCCCCAAAATTTCGGAGGAAAATGAGGGTGCGTCTTATAGTCCGAATGTGGGAGGAGGAGCGGATTTACAGCATGGCCGCGCTACTGCCACCGCTGGTTTTCTTCAGCGGCAGGAGCGTGACAATCTGCAGGCCCCGGCAGCTAAGACACTCCCCAGCATCCGCCGGTCTATTACAGCAGATGCCGGGGACTGTGTTAGCTGCCGGGGCCTGCAGATTGCCACGCTCCTGCCGCTGAAGAAAACCAGCGGTGGCAGTAGCGCGGCAATCTGCAAATCCGCTCCTCCTCCGCATTCCCGGCAGTCAGTTAGCCCCGGGGCTGGTCCCAACCGGCCCCATACCTTTAGTGATGCAGGCCGGCTCCTGCACGGCGAGGCCGCAGGAGCCGACCTGTTCCGATGACAGCTGGGAGCCTAATGAAGGCTCCGAGGCTTGTCATAGATATATATTACTATCGCGGCTGGTCTATGACACTCCGCGATAGTAATGTATAGAATCTCCCATAGACGGCAATACACTTGTATTGCCGTCTATGGGACTTGCAATCAAATGATTGCAGGTTCAAGCCCCCTAGGCGGGGGATAATAAAATAGTAAAAAAAAAAAAAAAAAACACTTAAAAAAAAAATATAATAAAAAAATAAAATAAATAAAAGTTCACCTCCTTTCTCTAGAATACATATAAAAGTATAACATTACTGTGAAACATATACATTAGGTATCCCTGTGTCCGAAAATGCCCGGTCTACTGATAGTTTTATGTACAGTGAACGTCAAAATCAAAAGTGCTAAACCGCCGGGTTTTTCTCTGTTTTGCCTCAATTAAATAAAAGGTGATCTAAGCAATAAACATTTCCCAAAATGGTATAACTAAAAAGTACAGCTGGCCCCACAAAAAAAACGCCCTATACATCCCCGTACAGCTGCAGGGTCACCTGTCAATGTGGCCTTGCAGCTGTTCCAAAACTACATCTCCCATACATTAAATATTTTACCATTTTTTGCCTGAAAATTTTTTTCTCCCTATTTTTCTCCTCTAAAACCTGGGTGCGTCTTATAGTCCGAAAAATACGGTAACTCTTTAGAACAAACTTGACAGACAATGGGCGCTATAAAGGACAGCAGTCGGGAGGAGAGTTTCCCCTGATAGCTGTCATGGTATCTAAAATTATTCTTTCTGGTGGGACATGGAAGCATTATACACTATACAATTGGCACACAATATAATGCTATTCGTGCCCTCCAACACAGTACAATGCCCCATTATATTGTTTGGGGACACCAATAGGACATTCTAGCATGTGGAGACCACTAATATGAGCTTTGTGTATGTACGACTTAAAGGAGTTTAGCAGTTAAGGATACTTCATCCCTATCCACAGGACAGAGGATCTGTGAGCTATTCACTTCAATGGGGCTGTGGATGCTGCTAGAAGTTAGTCCTAGCAGCCTCAGTGAAGTGAATGGAGCACCGTTCATGCAGGTGCAAGGCCTCTCCATTCACAAGTAGGTTTTGGGGGTTATCTGTTGGGATGACTGGAGACCTGGTGGTTTGGCGCCTAGTGATCACAAACTTGGACCCTGTCCTGTGGAGAGGGAACAAGTGTGTCTGTCGACAGTTATAATCTTCCCTAAAACACCAGTTGGCAACATTGACCACTCCTCCTAAAATTGGTCACCCCCCCTTCCCCTAGTTTCTTGCTGAAACCTGGGGAAAATCTACTCTTATTGGTTGAAAAACACAGTACTGCTTTTTCTAATGAAGTTTCTGTTCTGAGGACAAGAGGAGTCTTTAAACCCCCCAAAACAAAACACAGTAATTAAATCTACAGCACCCCTGACTGTATAATTAGATGGATATTTACTCTCATAAGAATTCAACAACTAACTTTTTAAGGGATTAACAAGTTAGTGATGTCAGATTCTCCACAACTCTGTGACCAAACTGACAGGTCATAGCATTAAACTGATAATAATGCCTCACAGCTCTTCTCATTCCAGACGGACAGCTCGCCGGCTGGGGACCACTGCAATTGTCACTGCCATTAACAGCAGGACCAATAAGCTATCTATGACACATTGACAGTAACTGTAGGAGGAGAATGCTTGTCCAATTGCAGCAAGTGTCTGTCGCTTAGGACAAGCGCTCTCGTACGGTGTCAGAAACAGGTCTGCACAATGAATGGAATAGCCTTTAGGTCAGTCCTATTGTAATGCAGCTACAGGATAACTGGACAAACATTACAAGTTACATATTTAAAGCTGTGTTTTGTAAATCCACAGTTGCATTGCTAGTATGTATCATCATTTTTGTGTGCTACCATAATATAATCAGCACCATAACTAGAGTCCTGACTATTATATTTGGCTAGGTGTTGAACTGACATGGGATCCTGAATACACAGTCTACTTTTCACAATTCATATAGAACTTTAAAGTTATTGCATCACATTTAGGCAGTTTTATTATTCACTATGCATTACATGATTTTTTCCCTCAATTTTAAAATATATATACATACATACACACACAAAAAATAACCCCCCCTAAATGATACATTTAGTTTGTGTCTCATTGTTTCACTGTGTTTTGTATTGGCAGTTACTTTGCCACTTGGCACCAGATTTCACCTGTACACCTTTTATGTCTCATAGTTGCCTCTTGGGTCCTGATCATTGTATGGGTGCCTGTTATCAGCACAAATATGACAAGTGGTATATGGTAGTGAATTGGTATTGTGGAAATTTAGGGTAATTAACAGATTGAGACAAAATTATCCTATTCCAATATAGCTGCTGCAACATATGGCCTTTATGGCGTATACGCACCCAGGGATGCAAGTAATTTTGAAATTTATGCATGTGGTTTATACTAAAACAACATTTGATCTATAAGGCACATGTGAAGCCAGTCATGTATGCTATTGTGACACATGTGCATTTCTTCAAATCACTTGAGGCTAAATCTGCCATCAAGGAGAGGCAACTTACTTAGCATTCATTGACATGAAGCAATTATGACCGACTGCAACTGTGTCCTTCCCCATTTACAGTAGCACACCCCCTCCATCCTTTAGCCCAGACAAAAAGCCAAAGGGCAAAATGTGTGTTGGGCTGAAGGTTGTGGCTGGTTCTCCAGCACCACCAAGTTTTGCTTACTCCATTCTTACATTGTAATGCTTTGTGTATGATCTGTATTGCTACTATGGTCTATACAACAAGGTAATGTTTTTCATGTGGACCTGACATTACAATTAATAGGCCATTTATTATACATTTTCTTCATTAAGGAGTATTGAACAGGTCTTGAGAATCATTGTATTAATTCTCATGCTGGAAAAGCTGCGACTAGCAAAGCATTGCCATACATACCGGAATCTGCTGGATCTCTCCTGTATTGGTAATTATTTGTTGCATGACTTGCATGGTTTGGCCGGTTGCACTCTGACCTTGCTGGTTTTGACCTTGTGGTTGGGCCTGGACAATTTGCACTTGCTGACCTTCTCCGACCTGCATAGTCACTGGTGCACTCTGTACAGAGAATACACAAATATAAACCTTACAATTCAACCCTGTAAGAGCCTACAAAACCTTAGTGCAAGAGGAAAGTGTAGGACTGCCAACATTCTGAAGAATCCAAACATCTTCTCACTTCATACATTTTAATATACAGAAAAGAGTAAGAGAGGAAGCGGACATTTGCATCCAATTTATCTGACCTGTCCTTGTTGTGGCTGAGCAATAATAATCTGGCCAGGCTGGAGGGTGGTCGTTGATGTAGTAGTTTGCTGACCAGTCGCCTGACCCTGAACTTGCACAGCAGCTGGTTGTTGGGCTAAAGTAAAGTAGTACTGAACTGGTTCCGCTGGAGTCACTGCTTGTCGAACCTCTTCCTAATCAATACAAAAGCAAGAAGGAGAAGGGGAAAAAAACAAAAAACAGAAGAATCAATAGATAAATACATTGTTAACCCATTTTTTGTTTCTAAATTTATTTCCATGAAAAGCTTTTAGGGCATCATGTAATCATACACCTCCATTTTGATTGTGAATTCTACTGTGGACAGTGAATAATGAATGTCTAAAGCACTGCGGAATAAGTTGGTGCTATATAAAAGTAGTCTCTACAGTCTATAGGAAAATGACTTGGTCTGAGGAATATTCCGTGGCAGAGGGGGTAAACACCCTTCTCCCAGCCACATTATATTCACAGCTGAGAGTGTAGGATGTTTACAAACCCTGCACACAGTCATAGTAAAACAGATGATAGGTAAAGGATGTACTGCATGAAATCTCATCTGCACGGCTGGCAAGCATCCAGATTATTTGTATAAAGCTCCCCATTGTGTCTGGTTATTCAGAGGCAAGGTGTAGAAGATGCTACCCACCAATAATTAACAAAGTCTCACTGCTGAAAGATGCAGAAGAGGTAGCCATTACCAGGCATAAGATTGGTACGGTGAAACCACATAGGACCAGCTGTGTAGGCTCACACAGGGAAACCGCAATTACAATTGTTTTAGAGGGGAAATTGCCTTTTGTCACCAGTCCATTAAACAAAACAAAACAAAACAAAAAAAAAAAAAAAGGGCCATCTTTAGATCAGAAAATTGCTCCTATACACCATGTCATTGCACGTGAACCTTAACTATTTAGAGGTTTTATGTCATGTCAACAAGGTAGACCTTTATAAGGCTCGGTTCACATTAAGAACCTGTGACAGATAGAAAATGGAAGAAATCTCTAGCCATATACATAAGCAAGGAGGCTGAAACAGATATATGAGCGATACATCACTAACTAGGTACAAGATTAAATTTGCTAGTACATACAAAGGTATGCAGTAAAGTACTGAGCTTAGTCTACCATGCTATTGCACACTGTGCAGGATAAAGGTTATACCAGTCTGACGGACTAGGTCACTTATGCAGATAAGCAAAACTCACCTAACCATCCCAGAGTTACGATGGCTTCTACTCTCTGGACAGCGCCTTTAAAGAGCGCAGATGTAATGAACGTTTATACAAAAAAGGTGGTCACAAGACAGTTCAGGGCTGAATGCTGCATGTACAGACATCACTATGTGGCACAAGGCAGTAAATTCACACTTTTTTTTAAACCTACACTGCATCTATAAAATAACCATGTAATGAGCATTAACAATCTACCATTGAGTCTACACTTCTTATTCAGACATATAACTCTGTATAGCCTGCAAAAGATATTACAATTCAATCTTTTACTAGTTGCCAACCCAGAATGGCAAACTTGAAACCTGAATTACCATAGCATCCTTATTTTACGTTTCCCCCAATTTCCTGAAGAAACTGCTGAAACATAAGATGCGCCATAGCTATGAAGGGCTAACTGATTGACGTCAGACACTAGAGTCTGTAGGATTCTGGGAAATTGAATCACCCCAATGTGACAAGTTCTGTCCAATTACCAAGAGATAAACTATTAAATGGAATATATAGAAAACACTGCAGCCAAGGTACCTAAAATATTCTGAGATCGAATATAACGTTGTGCGACAACACAACTCAGAACCAAATTCTAAAACATTGCCAATTTGGTACCAAACAGAAATACGCAGGTTGGTACAACTTACTTAGCAAGTTATCAAGGTGCCCGCTTGCATTTCTCCTAGAAACCGTGGCAGAGACGAGCGCAGCAGCCAACAGCTGTAAACATCCGACTGAAAGCCTTTTCCATAGAGTCACAGCTTCCAGTCAAGGATGTTTACAGCAGCTGAGACTGCCAACAGATAAAGCAGAACTACAGCCAGACATGTGGCACAGTTCACACAACAGTGCTAAGCCGTTTGGAGCATCAAGTATTCCATTTTTTTCTTTTGTAAAGTGGAATTCCAATTTTATTTATTATTTTTGTGTCAGGGGTTGTTCAGTTAAGTAGATTACAAATATTGTTCAATCCAACTTTTAATTCAAAACAGACTAAAATTCTCCCTAGCAACCCTTTGAGCTGTTGTCAGCATTGTAATGCCATTAGGTAGAGCTGTAGCATTTATCAGAGGGAAGGATAGTCACTGCAAGTGGCTATATCTCTGGTTTTATACCACTTAGAAAAAGGTTTCTGGTATCATTCTCAGCTTTCATATTCTGTCCATACTGCAGTTATTACAAAAATAAATAAATAAATAAATAATTATATAGATATCACTAGTTAAAACAGTAGGGTATGTGACTTTATATACAGCACTTCATGATTGTTTTTAACTAGTGAGGGTGGGTTCACACCTGCGCCCATGTCCGCTTTAAGCAATCCTGCTGGGTTTCCATCTTCTGCCCCGTGAAACTGGACAAGGGACGGAAACCCGGCAGTCAGTTTTCAAACCCATTCACTTGAATGGGTTTGCAAAGTGACCGCTCGTGACACAAAGTCCTGCATGTCCGACTTTGCATCTGGTTTAAAAAAACCACAAAAAAAAAAAAAAAACGGTTTCGCAGTGGACAGGCTCAAAAGTCACACAGGCGGTCACTTTGCAAACCCATTCAAGTGAATAGGTTTGAAAACAGACTGCCGGGTTTCCGTCCCTTGTCCAGTTTCTCGGGTAGAGGACGGAAACCGTCCGGTTTGCCTAAAGCAGGCAGGGATCTTGGTTTCTCTTAGGGCTAGTTCACACGTGAACTGCCCGCGCGGGTTTTGACACCGAGAGAGACGCGGCAAGCCGCGTCTCTCTCTGGTCAAAACCTGCCTGCTGTGACCATTGCGGTCGCGGCTTTCCCCTCCGCTGTCGGCTCAAATGAATGAGCCGACATAGGAGGGTGCTGCCGCTGGGCGAAAGACGCACGGCTCAGCCCGCGCGGCTTCTGCACGAAGAAAGGACATGTCGCTTCTTTTCTCCGCTAGGAGCAGCCCACCGCTAGCGGAGAAAAGAAGCCCGGTGGTCTGCATAGACCACCATTGTAAAGGGGAGGTTTTTGACGCGAAATCCGCTGTCAAAAACCTCCCCTTTGCTCACGTGTGAACGAGCCCTTATAGTTCTAGTATTGAATGAAAGCGGAGATTGCAGTTCTAGCTATTTTTTTCTAGGTTGCATAAAACCAGAGAGATGCAGCCATTTAAAGTGACCATCTAAATACCATGGTACATACGGCACTACTACCCTCAGTTACTAAAACTCCTTGTTGACTAGAGTCACCAATATCTACGTACAGTGTAAAGTGGATAGCTCCAGTAAAGTATGGTTAGAAATCAGATCATAGAGAGACTTACTTGGCGTTTTGGAGGCTTTAGCTCATCACGGGGTACAATGTCAATTAGGAAATCAAACTGGTCAAATTTTGTGATTGCCATGGCAATGTCGTTCCTCTAAGAAATTAAATAGAAAAAAAAATAAATATATGATATATATCGTAAAAGCAAATGGAAAAATTATAAGCTTGACCTATCCATAAATTCACACAACTTGCCCTTCCTCAATATGAGAGGTTTGCAACATGGCACTTTTTTTTTTTTTTTTTTTAAATCTTGGATTCTTAGTGGCTTTGATCCTGATGGCCCATTCTAAGAGTACGCCAATCAATCTCATATTGGTTGGAGGTGTATCCCCACCAATCAAGTAGCCGCACATCCCACAGTGCTGCCTTAAGAGTTTACCAGACAACTCTTCACACAAAAAAAAGTGTTGCAATACCAGGGACATCCACACACAGATGTCACTGTACAACAATAAATGAGCAGTTCAGGTGACTTAGGGGGAAATGCTCCTATGTGCCATCAGCAGACCACTACTGCCTGGCAAACTGCTCAGCTCAAGGAGAAAAATAAGTCTTCACTGAACACAGGTTACAATTCATACAAGCCTACCGAGAGGGGAGGAGGAGGAAGAGGAGGAGTAAATGAGAAGCAGGGGTAAACAGACATCCTGGAGCAGATTACAGAAAGACTCACCAGAGCTTTATTTACATTTATAAAACAGTCTTGCTGAAAAATGGTTATAAAAATGAAATAAAAATTAATGTCCTCCAGCAGCTTGTTGCCCTCTACTAGCTTTTGCCACACTGGACTTCTGCTCCCCTTTGACCATAATGTAATGTAATGTAATCTGTTAGCTAAACCATCTTCACAGTGAAGACACAATTGTGAAATGAGCAGTTTGCCAGGCAGGAGAGCAGCTGATAACAGGAGATATTACAAAGTTTCTTCTTATATTCACCTGAACTATTCATTTGCAGGAAAAATAAAAATTTAGTTTCTGTGAGTCAGCTGATCGTTGAAGGCCTGACTCTACGAAGTCCTACTGATCTGACATTGATTGCCCATCCTAGAAAAGTTCTAAAATAATTTATGAGGCACTACAGCAAACCAGCATTACCTGCAATGTCCTCCTTTTGTTGTCTTCTGTGTGAATCCAGGCTCGCAGGGTCAACTCTGTTATAAAAATCTGGGCAGCTTTGGCAAACAGTACTGGAGCTTCAGCGCTGATCATCTAAATCACAAAATTGGAATAATTTTTCCCTTCAGTTAAACAGGTCTGAACATTGGGCAGTAGTGTACAACCTGCCACTTATACCACATCAGCATGTGATACAATGGTTCTATTCACACTGGAATACAAACATGCTAGAATGAAGACTGCATGCCCTGCGAATGATCCACCCATTTCCAGCATGTAGGATAATAAAAAAAAACAAAAAAAAACAAAAAAAAACAAAAAAAAAAAAAACACATTTTAAAACAGTTACACAATTCTATTCAATTAAATGAATACTAAACATGAAACCCTCAAAATGTTCAATAAATAAATTTCTTTAGCAATGTTGCTTTGTTTGCTTGCTAGGTTATTACTCCCATTGTTTACACAGTTTCCATGTCATCAGTCACTGCTCTCTTGCAAAGTCTATATTGTGATACTTCATAGTGTCCTGTTCAGCAAGCTGGGGGAAGGTTGCTTTAGCCGTTTGATGAAAAATGGAGGAAGTGAGAAGAGGAGACAGCAGGCAAAGCTGCTGAAACAGGGAGATGGGAAAACCTTCTTTAAGTTGGTGGCATTTTTACGATTTCGACTCACTTCCTTCAAGCTAAAATGACATATCACCTGTACTTTATGTTTCAGTACGATTCTTGGGATACCAAGTTCAGTATTATTTGTTTTAACCCCTTAAAATCCCCCCCCCAAAAAAAAAAAAAAAAAAAAGAATTCTCCCCCAACCCTCCCCGCAAAGTCTTCATATTCTGACAAACATAACTTTTTTTTTTTTTTTTTTTTTTTTTTAATATATGTCTGTGTATGGGGATGAATAGTTTTTTTTTTTTTTTTTGTTTTTTTTTTTACACACACAATACATTTTAGGTTCTCTGTCCAGCTCAAAACTAAAAAATGCCTTGGCAGCCAGAGGTGAAGAACAAACACCATCCCCCCCCCACCTTCCCACACTTAATCTGAAAACACCCCTAATAGTGAAAAGGTTACTATGCTTTGTTTTGGTGACAGGCTGCCTTTAAGAGCAATAGAAATAGATCTCCACAAGAGCATCTAATTTATCAGAACCTCACTCCATACATTTCCCTTATATAGTGACATTTGACAGGGAAGGGGGCCCGAGTAAAAACAAAACAAAAAAAAACCCATCACATTAACTACTCACTTTAACATCTTCATCAAGCTTCATGATTTTTTTAATCCGAGCAAGTGGAAGTTCCTGGACACGGAAATCTTTCTGTATAGAGAAAAGTAGTGTTCGAACACAAATCAGTATGTGCATGAAGATTTGCACACAGCACATTTCTAAGAAACAAATTCCAAGTCTTACGCTAGGTTCACACCTGCGTTCACGGTCTCCGTTCCATGGTTTCCGTCTTCTGCATGGCAGAAGACGGAAACCATAGACCGGGTCCGGCCGTGAGCGGCGGTGAGCGTTTTAGCCTCTCCGCCGCGAAACTGGATTTTTTTATCCGGACACAGAGTACTGCATGTCCAACTCTGTGTCCGGATTATAAAACCCGGTTTCGCGGCGGAGAGCGCAAAACGCTCACCGCCGCTCACGGCCGGACATCTCTCTCACCCATTCAAATGAATGGGTGAGAGAGACTCCTGCAGGTTTCCGTCTCCTGCCTCTGTTTTAGGCAGGAAACGGAAACCTCAAGTACGGAGAGGGCAACGCAGATGTGAACGAGCCCTTATCTGTATTTTAATGCAGATGTAGACTTTCAGTGAAACCTGCAGCAGATCCACAGCAAAGTTGAATTCAAATGAATGTAACATGACAATATTACATAGAAAAAAACATTTCTGAAAACACAGTATGTAAAATAAGCCCTAACCCAACTTTAAAATAAAAATAAAAAATTAAACAGGTAGTTTGCTTACTTTAGTAATTCAATTACTTGCATTATAACGAACTAAGCAAAGACCCACATAGTGAAATGCAGCTGATAAGAACAAAACAAAAACTCCCCACAAGTTAAGTTAAGACGCATTGTGTTTTATTCTGCTGCTTTTTTATGCAATGTATGGATGGATGATGGGGTCATGGTTCTGTAAAGGGGAGGAAATTCAGAAACTTACTAAAGGGCCATTTTATGGTCCAGCTTGTATAAGATCCAACTAGAGGGGAGGCTCAAGCCAAACTAAACAAGACACCAAGTACTTGTGGGCATAATCCATCTGGACCTGAAGAATTCTGTCTCCCTTTATGAAGAGGAGAATCGAAATCTGGACAGAGAATATCATGGATAGTGTGTTCCTGGATGTTGCATACTAAATGTATATAAGGGACAGTGTCAAACAGCTTGGAAAATATAGTTTGTAATTGGATTGAAAACTGGTTAAAGGATAATATCCAGAGAGTTGTGGTCAAAGACAACTTCTCAGGTCCTCTGTTACAAGTGGTGTAGCCTAGGGTTCAGTGCTAGGTCTGCAGTTTAAAGGGATTCTATCATTAGACGTACACATTGGAATGACCTTAAGAAAGGCTATTCTTCTGCTGTTTCCTGTTTGCTTGTTTAATTTGTATTGAAATTTTCAAATAAACAAATAAACAGTACAGTTTAACCACTTCCGGACCGCCCATAGACTATATACGTTCGGGAAGTGGTTGCCTTGTTCTGACAGGAAGTACCTGTACGTCCAAGTCAGAACACAGCAGCTGCACGGAGATCGTGCAGCTGCTTTCAATGGGAGCCAGCTGTAACTTCAGCCGGAGCTCCCAGAGAGCAGGGAAGATTTATTACCTCCTCTGCTATCTCGATCACTGTGTTGTATACACGGCTATGGATGCTGCCATAATTCAGCCGCCCTCTGACCCGGCAGACACGTGATCTGCTGGGAGCAGAGTCTTACAAGAGCTGCTGGGTCCTACAGGACCCCAGATCAGCTCTGTATACTGTATATACAGTGTGCAGGAGTCTGGATTTCTCCTGTAACTGAGGTTAAATGTACCAGCCCCAGTTATAGGAGAAATCAGCCTCAAGTACAAAAAAAAAAAAAAGTGATCAGATGTCCCCAAAGGTCTCTTATCACCTTATGGGGAAACAATCTGGGAAAAAAATAAAATAAAAATATAATAAAAAAAGTTTTTTTTTAAAAAAAGTAAATAAAATAAAAAATAAATAATACGCTAATAAAACGCCGTTATTAAAGGTTATAGCCCCACCCCCGATGACACCATACAAAATAAAAATTACCGTAACGGAGAGGAAAAACTATATTATAAAGTTTTTCAGTGACACTTTGTGTTATTAAATAAAAAAAAAAATTATAAATTGAAAACCAGACACAATTTCCCTCCTATTTTGTTTATATTTTCCTGGATATAAAAAAAAAATTAAAACACATTTGAAAATAAAAATAACATAAAAATAAAGCCCTATGTGTCCCCGAAAAAAGACGCAAAAATTAGTTGACTAAGACATACGAGAAAAATTTTACAGACCTCAAAACCGCACATACATAATAAACCTAAAATGTGTCTGGTCCTGGACCACAAATTGGCCCGGTACTGAAGTGGTTAAAAAAAAAAAAAAAAAAAAAAAAAAAAAGGCTATTCTTCTCTTACCTTTCTTTTTCTGATCCACACCACCGTTCCTGAGAAATTTCTTATTTCTTCCATATGGCAATGAGTTTTCAGACAGCAAAGAAGGCGTTTCCCGTAGCTGAAACACCACTGGGGGCCTCCTCTGTGAAAACTCATTTACATATGGAAGAAATAAGAAATTTCTCAGGAATGGTGGATCAGAAAAAGAAAGGTAGGAGAATAGCCTTTCTTAAAGGGGTTGGCCATTTTCAGACCAATATTGACAAACAAATGTACAATAAAAAGATATACAATTTTCCAATATACTTTCTGTATCAATTCCTCACGGTTTTCTAGATTTCGGCTTGCTGTCATACATTCTCTTACTTCTAGAAGATACAACTCTGACCCTGGTCATGTGATTTACGGTCCATGGTCATGTGATGAGCACACAGGTGCCGCTCGGTATAGTCACAGCACAGTAATCAGACATCTGCCTGGTAATCAGCTGTGCACCTGTGTGCTCATCACATGACCATGGTCAGAATTTCATCCTCTAGAAGTAACAGAATGAATGTCAGCAAGCAGAGATCTAGAAAACCGTGTGGAATTGATCCAGAAAGTATATTGGAAAATTGTATATCTTTTTATTGTACATTTGTTTGTCAATATTGGTCTGAAAATGGCCAACCCCTTTAAGGCTATTCCAACGTGTACTTAGTTAAAAAAGGAACTCGTTTAAGGCTAGCTTGACACTTGCGCCGGGATCCAGTTGTTCAAGTAGACAGTAGGTACACCAGGTTTCTGCCGTTTTTAACATTGAACCTGGCGGAGAGAAAAGTCCTCTGTGCAGGACTTCTCTCTTCCACTTTTTGGCAGAATTGGTGCTCGGAGTCTCCATTGCAGATGTGAATGTAGCCTTACACATTTTTTAATGATGTAGAAGATGGGATTTATAGCGGAGTCTATATTTTTGCAGACAACACCAAGCTCTGTAATACAGTACAGGCTATAGCGGATAAACATAGGTTACAAGCAGACTTGGACAGTGTTTTAGCATCCACTTGGCATCTGGGTAAAAATAATCCACATGCAACATATGTCCTAGAGAGAGTAAAGCTTGGAGAGTCACTGGTAGAGAAGTATCTGGGTGTGCTTGTAGATCATAGGTCAAATTACAGCATGCAATGTAAGTCAGCTGCTTCTAAGGCCAGCAGGATACTGTCTTGTATTAAAAGGAGTATTCACTCAAGGGACAGGGATGTAATATTACCACTTTATACGTCATTGGTGCGGTTCCATCTGGCTTATACAGTTCAGTTCTGGGAAAAGTATATGGAAAAGATTCAACAGAGGGCCACAAAACTGATGAGGGGCATGGAGGACCTCAGTTATATGGGTAGGGAAGAAATATGATAAACCAGTAAAACAATATACAAGAAATAAAGGAAAAGCTTTTCCATGCAAAATCCCCTCAACATCAAGTATACTTATGGAATAATTGAAAAGTGGGAAAAACTGTAATGCACTTCTGCCACAGTTTATCCTGCACCCCATGGGCCGGAAACGCCGCGCTAAAGCACTGCGGGAACGCATCGCAGTTCCTCCCGCAGCGCTTTGAACAGAAAGTAGTTTCCCTCCATGGACTTTGTTACCATTATATCTATGGGAAAGCTGCCGGTGTTTCTGTAGATATAATTGACATGCTGCGATTTCCAAAACAGTGTCTGTTTTGGAAATCGCAGTGTGTCTGCGCTGCAGTTTTTCCTGCAAAGTGAGCATGGGATTCGCACGAATACTATCCACTTTGCAGATACTGTAAAATGCTGCGATTTTTCCTGCGGTGTTTCCGGCCCGTGGGGCCCCGGCCTAAGGCCTCACACTGTCGAAACGCAGCTTTTTTTTGTTGCAGATTTTGTTGCGATTTTATGAGCCTAAGCCAGGAGTGGAATGAGCAGAAGGGAGAAGTATAAGAACTTCTTATATATTACCATTCCTTTTATAGCTGCTATTGGCTTTGGCTCAAAAAAACGCAGCAAAATCTGCAACAAAAAAAAAGCTGCGTTTCCGCAACATAGGGCCTTAGTCTTATGCCCCACAGGCCGGAACCGCTGCGCTAAAGCGCTGCAGGAACAACCATGGCGTGAACGAATTATGGCTCTTCCCGCAGCACTTTGAACAGAAAGTTTGTGGAAGTAGACTTTCTGTTGTTGTTATTATCATCTATGGGAAAGCCGCCAACGTTTCTGTAGATATAATTGACATGTTGCGATTTTCAAAACTGCGACTGTTTTGGAAATCCCAGCATGTCCGCGCTGCAATTTTTTTCTGCAAAGTAGGCATGGGATTTGCATGAATCCCACCCAGTTTGCAAGAATTGCACAACGCCGCAATTTTTCCCACGGCGTTTCCGGCCTGTGGGGCCCCAGCCTTAAGGAGCTTTTCTGCTTCCTATTTACAACTGCCGTCAGCCATTTTGTGAAGGATTTCAAATAAGGGAGCCTTCACACACAGTTTACGCTCTGCTCATTCTGAACGTAAACTCGTTCAGAGTGAGCGGCGTAAAACACAGTTCCCATTGATTTCTATGGGTGCCTGCATACGCGCGCTACCCATTGAAATCAATGGGAGGCTTTTTTACCTATTGCTTTCAATGTGATACGCGCGTATGCAGGCACCCATTGAAGTCAATGGGATCTGTTTTTTTACGCCGCTCACTCTGAACGAGTTTACGTTCAGAATGAGCGGAGCGTAAACTCCGCGTGAAGGCTCCCTAAGAGTTGGGCTGTGCAAAAACAGGTGATTTGGCCTACTGATTCCACAACCAGGCACACAGCAATCTGTCTTCCAATGGATGCACAGGCTCTTTTCATGATCATGGACTGATTTTTGGCAGGGAAAACATAATTGACAGCACACTCTGTTTATTCAGTCATACCAGAAAAAATCCAAGTGGTAACCCGCCACTTATTTATAGTACATCAATAAGTTAATCAGAGGAATTGTATATAGGAGCCTATTATAAGGGTCAATATAGTAATATGCAATGTTTTGGGCTGCTAATGCCCTTCATCAGGCAGATATAGTAAGACCAAAGCAAATGGACGCAGGAAGTAACAATAGCCAATAGTAATTCCAACAAAACTCCACAGCTGGGTAGAAGGGATGGACTGTATAAGGGTAAGTTCACACAGAGTTTTTTGGTCAGGGTTTTAAGGCCGTATCCGCCTCAAAATCCTGACTAAAAAGACGGCTCCCATTGAAATCAATGGGAACTGGTCAGTTCTTTTTTACGGGAGCCAGTTTGTTCCGGCTCCCGAAAAAAGAAGAGGGATGCTCATTCTTTCAGGCGGATGTCGCAAGGCGAATCCGTGGCATGGATGCCTGTATGCCGATGCACTGGCACTGCACCGGCATCCAGTCGCAGCTACCCGTATTTTGGTGCGGCACCTGAGGCGGCCCTGTGTGAACTTACCCTAAGAGTCTGGTCAGTCCTCCTCAGAATTGTGCACCCCACCCCTGCTACTAGGAGAGCACTGCCTGGCCCTATCCAATACTACATAGATTAATTTTTATCCACTGGTAGAAAAAAAAAAATGACAGCAAGCAAAGATCTAGAAAGCCATAAGAAATTGATACAGAAATTGTATGAAGAGGTATACAACTTTCCAATATAAACATTGGTCTCAATAAGTGTCTGAAAGTGAACAAATGCTTTAATCATTTTGTTTAGAAGTCAACAATTCCCCCCCCCCCCCCCTTAACCACTTCCCCAGACCAATTTTTGGTCCAGGACCAGACACTTTCAGGTTTTTTTGTATGTGTGGTTTTGAGGGCTATAACATTTTTATCATTTGCGTTAGTCAACTAATTTCTCTGTCTTTTTTCAATGACATACAGAACTTTCTTTTTTTTTTTTAGATTTTTGTTTCTGCATTTTTTTTATATCTGGGAAAATAAACAAAAGAGGAGGGAAATGTGTGTTTTCACTTTTCATTTGTTTTATTTAATAGCACAAAGTGCTACTAAAAACTTTACAAAAAACAGTTTTTCCTCCATTACGGTAATTTTTATTTTGTATGTCGTCATCGGGGTGGGACTAGAACCTGTAATAAGGGCATGCTATTGGCATATTTTTTTATTTTTTTTTTTAAATGTAGATTGTGAGTCCCACATAGAGCTCACAATGTACATTTTTCCCTATCAGTATGTCTTTGGAATATGGGATGGAAATCCATGCAAACACGGGAAGAACATACAAACTCCTTGTAGATGGTTTTATGCCCTTGACGGGATTTGAACACCAGGACTCCAGCGCTGCAAGGCTGCAGTGCTAACCACTGAGCCACCGTGTGGCCCCTTTTTTGTTATTTTACTTTTCTACTTTTTTTTTTTCTTTTTTACATTGTCCCCCATAAGGTCATTATAAGCCTTTGGGGACATCTGATCACTTTTTCGTCAATAACTATAAAGCTGATATGGGTCCTGTAGGACCCAGCAGCTCTAACAGACTGATTCCTAGCAGATCACGTGACAGCATAATACGGTGTGCAGGGGCTACGATGAGGCATAATACTGTGTGCAGGGGCCACTATGGGGCATTATAGTGTTTGCAAAAATGTGAGGGTGGGGGATGGGTTGGTTGGTCGAGGACTTTGGCGTCGGGGGGGGGGGGGGGCATGTTGAAAGTTCGCCACAGGGCTCCGCCATTCCTAGTTACGCCACTGGGCTGTCCATAAAAAGTTAAGGAGGACCTTTCATGTCTTTCACCACTGACAGAAGGGGGAACTTACAGCCTAGCCTCATTGCTGGGCTGTGGGGAGCGTTGACGCTAACGTACTAAATTCAGCTTTCTAGTGGTATTAGTACCACACATTGTTGAGGAAATAAACACCTAGAAAACAAGCATATGAAGAACTTCTCCTTGTGGTACAGTAGCAACATAGGAGTATAATTAACCCCTTGCCACTAAGCGACATACTATTATGTCATGCTGAGCGTATAGATAAAGAGGACCTTTCATGGTTTGGGGCAAAGGCAGTTCTATATACTCCTGGAAAGCCGACTGTACACTCAATTCAGCGCACTGTCGGTCACTGTTGCTCAATCTGTGCCCCGGGTAAAGAGCTATCGGTGCCGATACTGTAGCTCTTTATAGTCAGAAGGGCGTTCCTGTCACTCTGTCAGGAACGTCCTTCTGCACAGCAGCGCCTATAGCGCTGTACTGTGTGCGCGGGGAGGAACGCCCCCTCCCTCTGCTCACAGTCCTCGTCCATAGACGAGTATTATCAGGAGGGGAGGGGGCGTTCCTCCACATTCACACAGTGCAGCACGATAGGCACTGCTTTGAAGAAGGACATTCCTGACAGAGTGTCAGGAACACCCTTCTGACTGTAAAGAGCTACGGTACCAGCACCGATAGCTCTTTACCCGGGGCACAGATCGGGAAAGCCGACAGTGCAATGAATTCAGCGCACTGTCGGCTTTCCAGCAGTATATAGAACTGCCTGTGCCCCAAACCATGAAAGGTCCTCTTTAAGGCTCAGCGCTGCAATAGAATGAGGCTTTTATGCCACAGGCAATGGAGTTGTGCATGCAGCATGACTTCAGGGAGGGCTACATAGTGTGAGAGAAGGCAGAGGAATCATGGAAACTGTAGTTTGTTCACAGATTCACCGCATGAAAATAACCGTGATATAGGGAACAGCAAGTAAAATAAAGCCAAGAAAAAACTGCACAAGGGAACAGCGATTTTACTTTTAGCACTGCTGTGGATATATCTGCAGATAAATGGGTTATCCAGCTTCCAAAAAATTAGCAACTGTTAGTTCAAGGAGAAATAAGTATACATTAAAAAAGGCAAGTTGAGAGTTGACAAATCCTCTTAAAAAGGCTGGTATGTAATGCTACAAAAGAAGGTGCTGCAGCCTAGTCATAGCTTCCAACAAGTGACTGCTGAAAGTCTCACAGGCTTAGCCAGTCTGAAGAGCTCCACTTTGGATTTGTTGGGCTGCCTTCATTAGACAATCCCTTCAACAATTCATTATATACTTTTGCCTAGCACAGGGCCCAGATTTACAGTTAGTCAGTCCAAACGTCTGACATTTTAGTTTACATTGCCTTATAAATCAGCTTACATCGAGGCAGAATTATACAGACATTTTGCTACATGGGGGCAAGGCGGTTGTTCAGGGGTTAGCACTGCAGCCTTGCAGCGCTGGAGTCCTGGGTTCAAATCCTGCCAGGAACAACATCTGCAAAGAGTTTGTATGTTCTCCCGTGTTTACATGGATTTCCTCCCATACTCCAAAGACATACTGATAGGAAAAAAAAAATGACACTGTGAGCCCTATATAAGGCTCACAATCCACATAAAAAAGACATTTTGCTGCATGGTGGCACATTTATAGGGGTTGTCCCATCTCAAGGATCCTATCTATACTGGTAACTTACGTAAATTTAAGTCTTTTCCTAAATCTATTGCTTTAGAAATTCTGCTTTTTTGCCTGCTATGTGACCTTATTCCTCCCATTGTTTACACAGCATTGCTATAACCATGGACCTGTGAGATAGGACAAGTGACCTCACTTAGTGCTGGCAGAACAATCATCTCAGCTAATTGCAGTTTGTTGATAAAGGGGAATCTGTTATCTCTCTATGTAAACACACAGATAAAACTGAGCCCCTTCTGTACAAGCATGTGCATATTATCTGATCTGCATAAGTAGTGTGATACCTCAGCAGGATAGGGTAGGGGGAAGAAATACAGGAAGTGAGAAAAGACTGAAGGCAGACAGCTGAAACAATAGATGGGAAAGCCCCAATCACACCCACATGTCTAGCACGTGAGCAAATAATTGTGGTTATTAGCACAATGTGGTGCTGAAATGAAAGAGTACAACTTTATTTTCTCTTATTTTTGAGATAATCCCTTACCACTGTTAGATTTCGAATATCCTCCATCACCCTTGGCCAGAACGACTGTAAACTCTGCTGTGCATCACTGTTTGCTGCACCGAACCCCCCATCAGTAGACATGTTCAAACCTTAAAAGAAAAAGAGAAAATTTAACAAACAAAAAACCCACCACACATTTACTCAGAAAGATAACACAATCCAACATACAGAGAACGGCATTGCCAATGTGTAGATTTAATATCCTGCAATATCCAGTTCTGCAGCAGTGTGCATCACTGCAGTGTCCTACAGGGGGCCTAAAACAAAAAAACTCACTGAGGCCAGAGCTCCACCTGCATGACTGAGAAGAGAGGCTTAACAAGTATAGACCCGGAACCCTAGAAGAATAGTCAGAAGAGTACTTCTACCACGTGCCAACACTCAGAGGCAGACGAGCATAAAAGTGTGGCTTTCTATGGAATGTGTACGTCCATCAATGAATAACGCTACCTTAATGTTCAGTGGCAGCTGAAGCTTTATCTGCCCTGTAAATAGAGAGTACTCCTCCTCACTGCATAAGACAGCAAAGACTCAGATTTCAATGCATTAAAATTGAGAATTTTTTTTACTCTTTGTACCCAGGTCTGACTAATTGTGTACAAGATCTACATTGGCATATCGTCAAGGACACTATATGGCACTCTGTACCCAAGTAACACTGCTCACCGCTGCCTGCATGTGGCCACAAAAAGTGGTCACATTCTAAAAATATCCCAAATGTTCTCTTTCAAGTATTAACAATGCCTTTAAACAGCTCATGACATATGCCAGTGTACTTTCTGTTATGAATCATAGACAGCATGGAGCTAAATTTGGCTTCACACAAGTAGCTTTGGATTCTGCAGAATGGCAAGGGGTAAATCAAGGTCCAAACCACTAGCAGTGCAAAGCCATGACAATTTATACTGCTGACTACTGGTATAAAAAGAAAACTCCCTACACACCTCACAACGTAGTAAAGGAGAAGAATGCAATCATAGTAAGGGCCCGTTCACACAGAGTAAACGCACGTGTATTTTGGCAAAATATACGTGTAAAAATAAGACTCCCATTGACATATTTTTTTTTTTTACACGTCATTGAAGTCAATGGGAGTCTTATTTTTACACGTGTACTTTGCCAAAATACACACGCGTTTACTCCGTGTGAACGGGCCCTAATAGTAAAGACCTTTTCACACTTGCTGCTGTGGTATCATATGGGAATTCACCCAATGGCTACTCACAAATAGCTAAAGGGTTTCTCTGGGCGCAAAATACATTTTCAAAAACAGGTCTGTTAGTACTATTAATAGGTTAAGAATAGAGATGAGCGAGTACTGTTCGGATCAGCCGATCCGAACAACACGCTCCATAGAAAAGAATGGATGCACCTGGTACTTCCGCTTTGACGTCGGCCGGCCGCTTAACCCCCCGCGTACCGGCTACGTCCATTCATTTCTATGCGAGAGTGCTGTTCGGATCGGCTGATGAGAACAGTACTCGCTCATCTCTAGTTAAGAAGTACACCCAAAAACCTCTAGCAGTGTTTTGAGTGATTTTTGGAGCTCCTGGAATCCTCTACATCTTCCAATTTATACCCTACAACTCCCATTGGCCTAACACTAAGGCCCCATCCTCACAGAGTAATGCGTCACTCATTTAGACACATATACACGTGTCAATGTGGCGCTTCAAAACAGATCCCATTGATTTCAATGGGTGCCGGCATACGCTCATAACACATTGAAAACAATGGCAGGCTTTGTAATCCATTGATTTCAATGTGTTACGCACGTATGCCGGCACCCATTGAAGTCAATGGGATCTGTTTTGAAGCGCCGTGCTCTGACACGTGTATAAGTGTCTAAATGAGCGTCGCATTACTCCTTGAGAACGGAGCCTAACACAGCAATAGTGTCCACTATTTCCTTTTTTTTTTTTGCTTTTTGTTTCTGCTTTCTGAGCATGCAAAGAAATCATGGATAACTGTGAATTAGCTATAGACATTATTGTCAAAATATAATGGACACTTACCATCATAAGTCCATTATTTTGTATAGACAAGTCCTGTACCCCATGTTACGTCCGTTAAAATAATCGAACATGTGGTTTGGTGAAAACTGACACTAACAGACCAAATCCCACTGAAATCAATGGGATTTTTAATGGATTTATGATATACCCATATATACTCGAGTATAAGCCGACCCGAATATAAGCCGAGGCTCCTAATTTTACCACAAAAAACTGGGAAAACTTATTGACTCGAGTATAAAGCTGAGGGGGAAAATGCAGCAGCTGCTGGAAAATTTCAAAAATTAAAATGGTCGGAGTTTTTGGGTGCAGTAGATGCTGGGAAAGGGGAGGGGGTGTTTTGGTTGTCTGTCTGCCGCTTCCCTGAGCTTGAGGACTGCAATTTTTTACCCCCACTTGGAATTCAGTCTGGCTGACTATAGGGTATCTGCAGTGCTCCTATTAACCCCTTCCCGACAGAACAGGAGCACTACAGATCCACTATATTCAGTAGACCAGACACTTTCAGACACAGGGATACCTAATGTGTATGTGTTTCATAGTAATTTTCTACTTTTATATGTATTCTAGGGAGAGGAGGGATTTAGAACTTTTATTTATTTTATTTTTTAAAGCTTTTTTTTTTTCACCATTTTATGGCAGATTCTATACATTATTATTGTGGCTGGTCATAGACCAATAAAAAAAAAAAATATATATATATATATATATATATATATATATATATTTATTTTTTTTTTTTGCTTGACTTGAGTATAAGCTGAGGGGGGCTTTTTGCAGCACAGAAACTGTGCTGAAAAACTCGGCTTGTACTCGAGTATATACAGTATGTTAGTGTCTGTTAACATTTTGTAATGTATTGTAGCAACGGACACTACCAATAGTAGTCTGTGCACACATGTCAGAATGGTTAAACTTTACAGCTGCTGTACTTTGTACGACAACGGTGGGAAATCTGAAATATTCTATTAGGCTTGTTTGTAGTAACCATGGAGATGTATAGCTTGTGCTCTACACATAAAACTGAAAAGAACTATAGTAAGAGTAAAAATGCATTGCGCTTTTGCTTTATTTTTTTTTATTGTTTTTTTTATTCCTGTACTAAAATCCACAGGCAACAATGTAAGTTTTTCTAAAACTTACCTTTTCCGCATTTGCTTTTTGTGGAAGAAATTAAAAATATTTCACCCTCTTAAAAAAAAATAAAAAAAATGCCGCATGTCTAAAATATGGGGCCTTAGGCTCGGTTCACATCTGCGTCTGGGGATTCAGTTTCCCTCTCCACAATTTTCACACGGAAACCACACAGACCCCATTATAGTCTAGGTGTCAGCGGGTTTCTTAAGGTAACCGCTTTTTTTATGCAGATTAGATTTCTGAATGCAAATATGAACCTACCCAGTTAAAATCTAAATTTTGTAGTTTTGTTTAGTACTAATATATTCTTCATTCCCTATCCGTATGTCTTTAGAATGTGGGAAGAAACCAACGCAAACAGGTAGAGCATACAAACTCCTTGCAAAGGTTGTTCTTTGTCGCATACAAACCTATTTTGCAAGTGAACAGTGCTGACCACTGAGCCATTATGCTCAGTTTTAAAGCCCACCACCACATTTGGTATTCTGGATGAATAGTCCCACTACTCACATCTTTTTGCGAAAAAGGCTTACGCTGGATGGCTCCCCCCCACCCCCCATCAAGGTGGAGGAAGCTGGTGAATTCTATTATCTCATATAATAAAATAGTATTCAAGGGCAGAGGTTGCCCTCAAAAATTCCAAAAGGTTTGGGGCTCTGTGTGTAACTCACATCTGACTATACACAGCCCCATCCTTTCTTACTGCCCTGAACACCTTTATTGCCTAGATGCGGGTGAGAAACCTTTGGCCTTTGCGTACTATACTTTCCACTTTATCCATTGGATCTTCCTACGATTATGACACAGGGGTTGGACTGAAGTATATATTTGTATATGCTCTCGCCCTCTACAGGTCATATTAACATAATGCTAGTTTCAGCTCACTAGCCAGGGCTTTCTACTGGATAACTTTTGCTTAATATTTATTTCAACTACAGATTACACAGCACTGTTTTGGTTCTTTGCTGTATTTTGTCTGGTTCTTTTTACAACTCCCAGACTATGGTCTTTTGTTATTTCGTATTAAGTACTCTTGTTGTGTAATATGTTGTACAATTTTTCAACAGTTAAAAAAAAATAAATGAAAACCCCACTGAGAGCTCGTTCACATCTTCGCCCCGTCTCCATTCATACAGGTTTCCGTTTCCTGCCTGAAACTGGGCAGGAGGCGGAAACCTGCAGGCAATTTTCAAACATGGGTTTGAAAATTGTCCGGCCGTGAGCACCGGTGAGCGTTTTGAGGTCTCCGCGGCGAAACAGTTTTTTTTTGGTTTTTTTTTACCAGACACAAAGTCGGACATGTGTCCGGTTAAGTTGGACTTTGTGTCCAGTTTAAAAAAAAAACGGTTTCGCCGCGGAGACCTCAAAACGTTCAACAACGCTCACGGCCGGACTCGGTCCAACAGGTTTCCGTCTGCCGGCTGAAGACGGAAACCTGACTACAGACACATGGTTAGAAAACCCTCCTGTCTTGATCAGTTGATAATAGACAGGACTATGAGTGCAGGGACTTTTTACAGTCTTGGACAATTTCCTTTATTGTAGCTGGGTTATAAGGCAGGGACGCTACCTGGATGAGAAGATGCAGAGCTCTAAAGTTGGAGTCAGTTTTGGGTAGAGATGGGAAAATGTTATACTGCAGATTCAAAATAAAGTCTTAGTTACTTCGACTACACAATTATTCATATTGCAGAGTCACTTTGATGTATAGCCATGTTTCAAAAGAATTCGGTAACTAAGGCTAGGTTCACACCTGCGCCTGTATTCCGTTCAGGGTTTCCGTTCTTGAAAGCACTTAAATGCAGAGATTTCTCAGCTTTTTTCGGAAGGAAACCCAGCAGACCCCATTATAATCTATGGATCTTAGCAGGTAACCGCTTTTTAAGCGGGTTAGCCTTCCCTTTTTTTTTTGGTCTCCAAGCAGTCCCAAAGAACAGAAAGTTGAAAGCTAGTGTGAACATAGTGTAACTTTTTTTTGTAAATTAAAGGAGCTTTGTAGTTTAACTATGGCTGTCATATGAAGTATGGCTATATATGAAGGAGATGAAGTCTGAACAGGAGTCAAGTCAAGTTGGAGAAAGGAGTCTGTTTGGCCTACCAAGTCCACAGCCTTGATTTTGAAGGAGTTGGTAAGTTTTTCCAACGCTACATCCCTGCTTCAGAGATCATATCCAAATTGCAAGTATTTGGATGCCAGCAGTACTTTTATTTCCCTACTATGGTTATTCAATAGGTCACTTATAGCCTTCCACTTTCCACCAAAGGATAGTCTCGCACCCCCCCCCCCACCACCACCACCCACAGAAGTCAGCTGATGGAGAAATAATATTAAAGTTCTACCGTAGCATTCACACACATTTTAGCACACAGTGGACATTACAACAGTCATACATGTACAGACACTGGGTGATGGATAAATCTTTCTAGAAAGATCACTCCTTGATCCCCTGTCAGAAAGACATCAGTCCAATAATGGTAGCAATGGCTGGCTAAACCAGGCTACTTTTCACATTTCACTCTGGTTGAACGCATCCACTTTTGTCTAATGTGTACAGTCACCTTAGAGCTCACAGTTAGAATGCACATACTTGTTAATGAAAGGTTACATATTTTCAAGGACACCACTAATTATGTCTTTATGGCCGTCTTGGAGATATAATTGTTACAAGTACAGCACCATCTATAGTAAAGCATTAGCCATTAGATTAGATATATTTTACACACTAGCCTTATACACCAAGATCATTGTCAAATAACCAATCTGCCTCCCCCAATGTTCATGTCCAACTAGTTGTCCCGTCTGGTATTCTAATTTGCACCTGCAATATCTTAGGTGGCGGGCTATAAAGAAAAAAATAAAATTAGAAGTAATTTTAGATATAGTAGACCTCCTTACCAGGTTTATCTATACACTGACACATTTGAGGCTACAGACTGATCCTTTTGCACACTTGGTGTACTACACAAAAGTTTGTCCTTGATGCTCCCAACTCTAAAGCAGCAGCAATTCAAGGTCATCCCAAATGAAAGAGGCCTGACATGGAGAAGAGCAAGAGAACTGCACCAGAAAATACTAATATACTCCAAACATCATGGTAGTCCCTGCACAAATGACACAAACCTCTGCATGAAAGACAAATCTCTTAACGGCAATGCCGTGTCTGGGCTGCACATTCCAATGACCTTCATACCGTATGAGAAAAACTCCAGTATAAAAGCTAAGCTCTAGTAACAACTATGAAGCTCACTTGTCTAGGTTGGAGCTGGGGTTACCATTACACATGTGCAAGAATGTGCCGTGTCTAGGGACTGTTATGGATACAAGGTATGCAAACAGACTGCTTACCTGCAAGATACAAGGGCATATTGGGGTGGGGTGGGGGGATAAATTCCTTGCCGTACACAAATTAAATGTGATGTATATATCGTGAAAAAGTAATGCCTTATAGTTGGGTGGAGGGGATCCCATTATAAAATAAAAGTTATGTCAGCTAGGAAATGTAATACTAAGTAACAGCTGTTCATAGCAGCGACGAAGTATGAGGAATACATTCCAGGTAAGGGACAACATACCTCTAACTGAGCTAGGTTATGTCAAATGACCTTTCTTCCATTGTGCCCTGCTGTATACCTGTAATGGTGTATGACACATCTACACATCCAGAAGACAAGCAGTTTATAGCTCTAGTGCATTCTATACTGTCTCTTATCACGGCTTATCAATAACACAAGAGGAAAGCGAGGCATCTACACTTCACTGTGCAAGAGGTGCAGCAGAAGGTATGCCTGGAATGTAAGGGGCCATTTTCTTAGACACTACAAACTTGAATTCCTCAAAGAAAAAGGAAAAATAATAAATTCTACTTTACCAGGGCACAAGAAGAAGAAAAAAAAATGTGTGAAAACTTACCAGAGCAATCTGCAGCAGTTCAGGAAATTCACATTTCATGAGGCCAGAGCCAAGCACTTACATTTTTTCCCCCTTCAGCTTCACTCTCACTAGCCCTCCCCCTCTCGGGAAAGAAAAAGAGCGCAGAAGAAAGGACAAAGGCATGAGGACAAGCAAGGAAGAGACAGTGGCATATCCATCCAAAGGCCAAACACAGTCTGCTTTTCTTGCAAACTCCTCGCCATTTTTCTTTGTCTTTCAGCTGACCCCTGTCTAAAGGAAAAACTCCCAAGTCTCCAATGAAAAATCCTGCAGCCTCCTTCCACTTTAACAGTCAAAGGCATTCAATCTAACTTGCTACATGACACCAACACCCGCCTCTCCTCTGATCCCATTTGCTCCAGCTTGTTATTGCAGGGCACTGCTCTCCGTCTATTGGCGGCTGGCATGATCAGTCAGCTCTACTGTAACACTTCCTGTTTAAAGTTACCTTGAGACAAGCAGGGGTCAGACCAAGTGACTTTAAAGAACGGAGTACATTCATTAAAATCTATGTGACATTCAATGCAGCATTGTTCTCTGCCACTCACCAGCCGACGTTTCTATTGCCAGCTTCCTCCATGTCACAGGGGAACAGCTTGCATCAACAACTTGTTTATACACTCAAAATACAAAGCCATTTACTTTACATTTGTCATCTGGACCTCAAAATATAAATAGGTGTGATGTATATATATATATATATATATATATATATATATATATATATATATATATATATATATATATATATACACACACACACACACTGCTACATTTGTGAGAAAAACAAAGCACAGAGTTATATAGCTGAAGCAAAGCTTCATACAAAGCCAACAAAAGTTTATAAGATTCAAAGGAAAATAACTGAATGAAAAATGGTTTCCCAAATCTATTCCAAACAGGAATAAAAATAAATAAATAAAAGCAATTATATGACATTTGTATGTGGTAGTAGGGATGCTGCATGAAGACACTGAGTGTTGTTCTTAAGACTGGCATTATGTACACCTGCCTTGATATTCCTGGCACTGCTTGGAGGAGGCAGCAAACCCATTATTCACAATTTTAGGCTAGGTTCACATCTGTGCTAGAGTCTCAGAAACTGCCAGAAATCAGTAGAGAGAAAAGTCCTATACGGAGGACTTCTCTCTGCCAGTTTCATCATAAAAAGAGCAAGACACCCAAGGAACATTATAGTCTATGGGGTCTGCCGGTAACTACTGTTCTAGCAGTCTGACTCTAGGTTGTTGGGGTCCCCAGCAGAAGAGGACGATGTTAACCAGGCAGAGATGTGAATCTAGTCTTGCATAAGGGGAGGGGAGAAAATATCCCCCAGTGTTTACAGATCTTGTCCCCTAGAACTGTATTCTCAAAGTAGCTTTGAATGCTTTTATTATTGGGGTTGCCCAAGAAAAGAAAAAAACATGGCTGCTGCTTTTTTTTTCATAAGCAGTAAAGATCCACTAATTCAGTAAATAGACTTCCCGTAAAAGTAAATATGCACCCAAACTAGGCAATAGTATGCAATAATAATAACAATAGTATACTATAATTTAAAAAAACAAAACATTTATTTTGAAGGCAGAATCATAGTTGAAACGTGTACGGGGTAGCCTTACAGGTTAGACTGTGGACAGTGCCAGTCAGCAAACTGTGTCCCTTGTTTATGTGGAAGTTCACACATATTGAGGGGGTAAGAAGGTAGAGTGAAGAGCTCTCATACCAGGGGTAGACATCAAAGTTGCTGCAATTAGTTTCTACTTTAAAAACCATAAAAAAAATTTATATATATTTATATATATATATATATATATATATATATATATATATATATATATATATACACACACACACACCCAATACACATTAGGATAGGTAGTGTTGGCCTATCAATTTCTCTGGACCATCAGAAGTCCAGAACAAAGAACAGGAAGACCGCTGTAATAGTAGTTACACATGGAGCCGTAACCGCATTGACTAAGAGACCGTTTTAAAATTAAAGGCTGTGCGTGCAGCTGATTTCAGGTGGACATCGCAATGGAGTCTGCAATGAATGCGAATGGTATCACCAAGGAGGTGTCAAGTCTGAGATGGCAGGTTCAGCCACCAGAATTGGTGGGTTTGGCTGACATACATCTAATGTTTATGCTTTAGAACAAGAAACGACCATTTATACTATGGACACAAAGCTTATTTTACTCTCATAAATCCTCAAAATGGAAAAATCTACAGTAGTGACGAGCAAAATACTGTAAAGAGTAGTAGCAGCCCATACATCTTGTGAGACTATAGTTATCCATCAGTCAATGCTTACTAAAGATGTTGAAATATTTATCCATTACACAATCAATGAATTCAGCGCACTGTCGGCTTTCCCGTTCTGTGTCCCCGGTGAAGAGCTATCAGTGCCGATACCTTAGCTCTTCACCGTCAGAAGTGCGTTTCTGACAGTAAGACAGGAACACCCTTCCTCACAGCAGTGTCTATAGCGTTGTACTGTGAGAGCAGGGTGGAACGCCTCCCTCCCCTCCTGATAGTGCTTGTCCATAAATGAGGACAAGGGGGGGGATGTTCCTCACAGCTCAGCATCATCGCTGGGCGGTAAGGAACGCTCCCTCTCACAGTATAGCGCAACAGATGCTGCTGTCAGGAAGGGAGATTTTGACTGACTGTCAGAAACGCCCTTCCGACAGTGAAGAGCCACGGTACCGGCACTGATATCTCTTCACTGGGGCCACAGAACGGGAAAACAGATAGGGCACTGAATTCAGCGTACTGTCAGCTTTCTAGCGGTGTATTACACTGCATGTGCCCCAGGAGGTGACAGGTCCTCTTTAATCATTTCAATGCAATCTGGCAGTGGAACACTGAACAATGGCCATGCACGAATAGACAATATAATCAGAAAGAGGAAGAGAAGCTTTAACTTAAGGGGCGTTCACCGAGTGTCCAGTGTATTCCACCGGGTTTCCGTCCTCAGCTCCAGTGGACTGGACAGGGGTCGGTCAACTTTAAAACCTATTCACATGAATGGGTTTTTAAAGGTGACCGCTGGTGTCCGCCTTTTTTTTTTTTTTTTTTTTTTTAGCCGGACACAAAGTCCTGCATGTCCAACTTTGTGACCAGCTAAAAGAAAAAAAAAAACAAAAACACACACACACTGTTTCCCCACAGACCGGGCACCGGCAGTCACCTTTACAAACCCATTCAAGTGAATGGCTTGTAAAGCTGACTGCTGGGTTTCCTTCCCTGTCCAGTTTTACCGGGAATGAGGACGTAAACCCGGCAAAATGCACAGACCGGACACTGAGCGCAAATGTGAGCGAACCCTCAAGCTAAACAGTAATGTAACCATTTTTACACTATTGTGTCAGGGGGTATTTGGTAAACATTTTTGAAATACACATTATCCTATCTAACTTCCTTATTTATTATAAAACAGACTATAACATTCTCCCTAGAAACGCTTCAATAGCTAATACTAGTGAATGTCCTTGTAAATATGCAGAGGCGGGGGGGATGGCCACTTCAAATGGCTTCACAGGTTTATAACACTTAGAAATCCTCAGCTTTCATATGCTGCCAAGATTAAAGTACCAGCTATAATAGAACCTTGTGATATACACTCACCGGCCACTTTATTAGGTACACCATGCTAGTAACGGGTTGGACCCCTTTTGCCTTCAGAACTGCCTCAATTCTTCGTGGCATAGATTCAACAAGGTGCTGGAAGCATTCCTCAGAGATTTTGGTCCATATTGACATGATGGCATCACACAGTTGCCGCAGATTTGTCGGCTGCACATCCATGATGCGAATCTCCCGTTCCACCACATCCCAAAGATGCTCTATTGGATTGAGATCTGGTGACTGTGGAGGCCATTGGAGTACAGTGAAGTCATTGTCATGTTCAAGAAACCAGTCTGAGATGATTCCAGCTTTATGACATGGCATTGCATTATCCTGCTGAAAGTAGCCATCAGATGTTGGGTACATTGTGGTCATAAAGGGATGGACATGGTCAGCAACAATACTCAGGTAGGCTTTGGCGTTGCAACGATGCTCAATTGGTACCAAGGGGCCCAAAGAGTGCCAAGAAAATATTCCCCACACCATGACACCACCACCACCAGCCTGAACCGTTGATACAAAGCAGGATGGATCCATGCTTTCATGTTGTTGACGCCAAATTCTGACCCTACCATCCGAATGTCGCAGCAGAAATCGAGACTCATCAGACCAGGCAACGTTTTTCCAATCTTCAATTGTCCAATTTCGATGAGCTTGTGCAAATTGTAGCCTCAGTTTCCTGTTCTTAGCTGAAAGGAGTGGCACCCGGTGTGGTCTTCTGCTGCTGTAGCCCATCTGCCTCAAAGTTCGACGTACTGTGCGTTCAGAGATGCTCTTCTGGCTACCTTGGTTGTAACGGGTGGCTATTTGAGTCACTGTTGCCTTTCTATCAGCTCGAACCAGTCTGGCCATTCTCCTCTGACCTCTGGCATCAACAACGCATTTCCGCCCACAGAACTGCCGCTCACTGGATGTTTTTTCTTTTTTGGACCATTCTCTGTAAACCCTAGAGATGGTTGTGCGTGAAAATCCCAGTAGATCAGCAGTTTCTGAAATACTCAGACCAGCCCTTCTGGCACCAACAACCATGCCACGTTCAAAGGCACTCAAATCACCTTTCTTCCCCATACTGATGCTCGGTTTGAACTGCAGGAGATTGTCTTGACCATGTCTACATGCCTAAATGCACTGAGTTGCCGCCATGTATTTGGCTGATTAGAAATTAAGTGTTAACGAGCAGTTGGACAGGTGTACCTAATAAAGTGGCCGGTGAGTGTAATTAGTTAAACACAAATAGGAATTTAGCCTTAATATGAAGCAGTTCATTGCTTCATATAAAATCATGTTCCTGGCTGTGTTTCTCAGGTTCTGTTATAGCTAGTACTTCATTCTTGACAGCATATCATTCTTCTAGGTGCTATAAAACCAGAGATGCAGCCATTTGACATGACCATGGTCCTTTGGCAAATGCTTCTGCATTGTGTACAGGTGTATAACAGTCTCCGTGACATTTTACAATGATTTAAATGGACATCGGGTGCGTTCTTTTACTGTCCGTGTCTGCCCTTAACTGTCCGTTCACAAAGATGTCCGACTTTTCAAGCAGACAGCAAAACCCGACGTAGGTTTTTGCTGTTCGCTTGAAAAGTCGGACATCTTTGGGAACGGACACTTAAGGACACCCACGGACTGTAAAACAACGCACCCGATGTCCATTTAAATCAACGCAAAATGTCACGGACACAGCTAGTGTCTGATGCTAATGTCCGCAGAAGATTTTGAATGGACACTAGCAGCGGACACTAGCTGTTGGACACCGACGGTAGTGTGAATGCCGCCTAAGACAAACTGTTTTATTAGGGTTACGTTCTGAGTTTTTTTGCAGGTGGATTTTGAAGCGGAATCTGCCTCAAAATCCACCTGCAAAAAAAGGCTCCCATTCATTTCAATGGGAGTCAATTTTTCCCGCTAGCGGAAAAAAGCAGCAACATGCCCCATCTTCCCCTGGATTCCGCAGCTGACTCAGCCGTGGTGTCAGCGGCTCGAGACTCGCTCCTGATTAGGCCCATTCATTTGGGCCTAATCAGGAGCGGGATTCCGCAGAGAACTCACATGGCAGAAAAGGTTTCCACTGTGTGAACAGGTATTTTCAGGTAACTATTGACGTTGAGTCCAACCGATCACATTAGGAGTCCATCTGAATTCAACAGCAGGAAGGAGTATTAACACTGCTGCACCATACTATATGGGACTCACCAAGAAAGCCAAATACTGGTTCAAAGTTCTCTCAACAGCATAGTCAGATTCATAATAGCATAGGAGTCAGTGGAACTTCAATTTACCATGGATGAACTAGGTCTGGATACAGTTTTCGTCATTAAAAAACTTACCGCATATTAGAGAGAAGAACAAAGCTGATCATAATGGCCACATGGCTTCTGAGAGCTGTCTAGTACTGTAAAATGTAGTGACAATTTTGTTGAGGTAAATGCTATACTGTGTGCCATTTTCTCAGGCTAGGTTCATACCTGACCCCAGTCTCTGCCGGGGGATTCTGTTCCCCATTTCGCTTTAAAAATGCAGAGGAAAGTCCTGCAAGCAGCGATTTTCTTTCCGCATTTTCCGGCCCATTTTGGGAGGAAACCTGACAGCCCCATTATAGACTATGTGGTCTGCGGGTTTCACAATCTCCACCAAGTGTGTAAATTCAGCACGGAAAAGTGCTCAAGACTATTAGGGAAGCTATTACACTGCACAACCAACCATGGTACTCTACGGCTTTACCAGAGTTTATTCATGAAAAAGATGAAATTCAGGAGATCGAGAGGAGTTTTAAAAGGATTCTACCACTAAGCCAACATTTTTTCTAATTACCACGTCGGAATAGCCTTAAGAAAGGCTATTGTCTCTTACCTTTAGACGTGGTCTCCCGGTTTTAACGTGTATGCAATTGAGTTTTCTCGCAGCAATGAGGGCGGGCCCCAGCGCTCAAACGGCAATGGGGGCATCTCCACTGATGCCCGAGAGCTCACTCCAGCGACGCATCCATCTTCAGCTGCAACCCCGCCTCTTCTGTCTTCCGTCTTGGTCCAACCTCCGATGCCTGCGCAGTACGCTCCTGTATTGAACTACAAGAGCTCTTGTAAAAAAAATGTTGGTTTAGTGGTAGAATCCCTTTAATACTTTCTTGAAGAAATGTTGTAGGGTTTTTATTTCCCTATTTTAATCCAAGGGAAAAGTGAATTCAAAAAAGAAAATGAAAGCGAAATTAAGTCACACTTTGTTGGATATGCTTCTGGCTTTGAAAAAAGAAAAACTGCAATGGTATTTTTCCCAACACACATTTATCATGCAGTGTGTGCCCTTTTTGTGGCATGCATATGGCAGATTATCCAGAGTGGAATTCCAATAGGTTCTAGTACAAATAAAGCACAAACCACATGAGGCAGCCACTGAATGGCACCACGTCTGGACTTCACATGAAATGACAGATCTCCATGCAGCTCTTAGAAGTCTTAGCGCTATCTGCTACCCAGTGAGCAATTCTTTGTGGGGTAGACAAGGTCAGTGTCGGATCAGGACACTAAAAGTTGCACTGATCATACAGTGTACACGAGATCATATTAGACTACAACCAATGCACAATACCCCATGTAACAATTCAGACTGTAAATAAGGTCTGGCATTGGATGGCAGCTCTATATATAGCACTCTTCTCACGGCTATCATTGTAGACAAAGCTCAGCACTACACACTCCATTGCTGTAATGAGAACAAGCCCTAAAGGATAAAGCAGACCAGATATGTACAAATACAAGCTAGTCCAGCAAAATCTGTGTCATGTACAAGTGACTCACCAGCTTTCATATATCTACAGACTGTAAATCCAACATCACAATCAAGTGAGGAAGACTTCAACTTTCTCTTCAGTACTGAATGAAACGGTCACACTCTTTTCTGCATATGACCAGTTTCCAACAGAATATAGGAAGCCGGTTCACTCTCAGTCAGTGGATTCAAAAGGAATGGGAAATAGAAATTAAGAATTTATATTTCCTGTTGGATCAGCTTCAGACAGAGGGAAAAAAAAAAGCCAGCTAACCCAACAAATACAATTCTTATACACACCAGAAAGCAACCGAAACAGTTCTCGCCGAACCAGCAAGGTGTCGAGTCCAAAGCATCAGGAGACACTCAGAATAAAATGCATATAATATTATATAAATTTGATGTACCGTACATACTCGAGTATAAGCCGAATTTTTCAGTACAGTTTTTGTGCTGAAAAAGCCCTCCTCGGCTTATACTTGAGTCAAGCAAAAAAAAAAAAAAAATAAATTTTTTTTTTTTCTTTTTTGGAAGGGGGGGGGGGGGTGTCTATGACTAGCATCAATAATAATGTATAGAATCTCCCATAAAATAGTGAAAAAAATAAGGCTTTAGAATTTTTTTTTTTTAAAAAAATTAAGTAAATAAAAGTTCTAAATCACTCCTTTCCCTAGAATACATATTAATGTAGAAAATGACTGTGAAACACATACACATTAGGTATCCCTGTGTCTGAAAGTGCCCGATGTACTGAATATAGGGTATCTGCAGTGCTCCTGTTCTGTCGGGAGGGGTTAATAGGAGCACTGCAGATACCCTATATTCAGCTGAATTCTAAGTGGGGGAAAAAACCCAGTCCTTAAGCTCAGGGAAGGGGCAGACAGACAACCAAAACACCCCCTCCCCTTCCCCAGCAACTACTGCACCCAAAAACTCCAATCATTTTAATTTTTGAAATTTTCCAGCAGCTGCTGCATTTTTTTTTACACGTGTAAAAATACACTTGTAAAAATGCGCCTGTAAAATGTCATTGAAGTCAATGGGAGTCTTAATTTTATACGTTTATTTTGCAAAAATACACGCGCATTTACTCAGTGTGAATGTGTTCACATGGAGGAATTTGCCACAGATTTGGGGGCAGATTCCATCTCCCATTGTTTTCAATGGGAGGCGGAGATTGCAGCAGGACACGGAAAAAAGCAGCAACTTGTTCAATCTTGTCATGGATTCCGTGGCTCGAGACGCCCTGAAGATTATGCCCATTTATCTCTGGCCTAATCAGCAACAGGATGCAGTGATGGAATGCTAATGCACTGCATCACCTTGTGGCTAGAGCGCGGCGAAAATTCCTCTTTATTTTCCTCTGTCTGAACTTACTCTAAAGGAACCCAAAGGAATAACAGTACATCTTACCTGAAGACGATCCATTATCTATACCAGACAGGGGTTAGAGGACACAGATGGGTTGCACCTTCTGCTTCAGATGTTATGTTAGTTGTAAGAAGAAGTGGCTGGCTGAGTTTCCCCCATAGCCAACTAGTAACCAGTCTGGTGCTCCCACTAAGAGAACCCAATAAAAAGTAAGTTGCCTGCCTGTCAGGAATTATCCAAACCCAAGAGACTGAACACACCAAAGGAATAACAGCACCAACCTCTGCCTCCAAGATGCACACCAAGCTACAATCTCCCATCCGTGATAATCTTAGCAATCTGTAGGCCTTTCCCAGAAGGAAATAAAAAAAACTTTAAAAAAAATCTAGACAGAGGCTGTCTGAACACAGCCACAGCAGAGTCTACAAAAAGCTGGGGCTTCATACCAAGACAGCAGGAGTTGCAGCAGAACCCAGAAGATGTGAGTAAAGCTAAAGGTCCCCATGTCAGAAAACCGCTTTAGGGGGTGTTCACACGGAGTAACGCTGCGCTGATTCTAGCACGATAACTCGCATAAGAATCAGCGCTGATAAAAAGACTCCCATTGATTTCAATGGGTTTCATTTTCCTTGCGGAACACATTGAAATCAATGTGTTAAAAAGCCTCCCAATGATTTCAATGTGTTCCATATGGAAAACGAAACCCATTGAAGTCAATAGGAATCTTTATGAGCGCTGATCCTTACGAGAGCTATCGTGCCAGAATCCGCACCACGTTACTCATGTCGGGTTTTGCCGTCCGCTTGAAAAGTCGGACATCTTTACAAACGGATAGTTAAGGACAGGCACGGAGTGCAAAAGAACGCATCCGATGTCTATTTAAATGAATGAAAAGTGACACGGACACAGCTAGTGTCCGCTCCTAATGTCTGTGAGAGATTTTGAACGGACACTAGCAGTGGACACTGCCTGTCTGACAATGACGGTAGTGTGAACGCTCCCTTATTGTTGCAAACTTTGCTGCTTTCTTGAGCCAGTCAGCAGTGTCTACAATAGGAATTGGAATTATGTAGGAAGCTCTTATACTTCACCTACTGCTCAATCCACTCCTGGCTTTGGCTAAAAAAAACCCCAAAAAAGCCACAGCATAAATCGGCAAGAAAAAAAATTATATAATAGTTCCGACTCAGACATGTTTGTAAGGTTCCACTTGCTTTCATTCAGATCAAACATTTTAATAACTGACATGAATAAAGTTACGTTAGTTATCCAGGTTGATGTGTGGGTTTGATTATTTTTCGATTAATCGCTGGGCGCTAAATGTAACTTGCATACAGAAAGATTAGCACCTCTTCTGCATTTACACTCCACTCCTAGTTTTGGCTTACACATTGAGGTAAAATACTGAGCACATAAGCACATATGTGGTGGTATTACCACATGGCAATGAGGCACAAGCATGGCTACAGTGTCAGGAAACCCTGTTCTCATATGGTGTGGTACCCAACAGGTATACCATTAACAATCATTTAGAAACAATGTGTGTGTGTGTGTGTGTGTGATTGATTCCTTACACTTGTACATCATCCAGTAGAGTGCTGCTAGCATCAAACTGACATTACAGATTGTGGCGGCCATTTCTGCATGCTACAGGCTTTCTATATTCAGAGGATGCTAATTCACTGTGACAGTTTGCAAGACTACACTGAAGCCCCTCACATGAACCAGAAGACAACATATTCCCAGTTCTGACTACTTCTCAAAAATTAGCATTTCGTCTTTAACCATTTACTAGTACCCTAGAAGAAAAGAGCAATTGTGCATTCTCTTCAGGATTTTAGACTCTTTTTTAAATGGTGTTATTTATTTATTTTTTTTAATCTCCAAAACACTGTATATATCTAGAAATTTAATTTTTTTTCTTCAAAAACAGAGTCGCACTTTTCCCCTCCTCCTATTGATTTCGATGAGTTTTTCCAAGGCAGAACCCACCTGAAGATAGGTCATGTTGCTTTTTTTTCCTGCGTTCAGGCAGATTCCGTCTTGAAAAACTCATTGAAATCAATGGAAGGCGAGAAAAAAAAAGTGGTGTTTTTTTTTTCCCCACCAAAACAAATAGGGCCCCCTTTCCATAGGCAGCAGAGATGAATGCTGATCTTGGCTGCCGGAGGTTATCAAGGAGATAATGGTCAAAACTACCATCGTGGTGCTACATCCTGGTACATCGCCCCTTAAAGAGAAAGTCTGGAATCAGTGTAACACTTACTTTTAGTAACCTGACCTGTGATCTCAGAACTGAGTAGTTAGAACTTCTCACCCTATATAAGGGTAAGTCCACACAGGGTTTTTTGGTCTGCCTCAGGTTCTGGACCAAAATACGGGTAGATGCGACTGCATGCCAGTGCAGTGCACCGGCATCCAGTCGCGCGCTCTGCTCCGGATTAGGCCCAAATGAATGAGCCTAATCGGGAGGGAGTGTCTTCAGGCAGATTTCGCGAGGCAAATCCACCTGAATGAGCATGTCGCTGCTTGTTCCGGGAGCCGGAACAAACGGCTCCTGGAAAAAAGAACTGACCGGCTCCCATTGATTTCAATTGGAGCAGTCTTTTTGTTCAGGACTTTGAGGCGGATACAGCCTCAAAATCCTGACCAAAAAACCCCGTGTGAACTTACCCTAAGGCCCCATGTAACATGCGGAAGCAAAAAAAAGTTGCAGGAAAACTGCAGCAGCAACAGATCACTTTTTTTCCCTGCAGTGCGTTTCACAGAAATTCCACAGAGAAAACTTTCTGCTTCCATTCTACCTATATGGAAATGCTGGCGGTTTCCTGAGGTAGAATTGACACATTGCTATTTCCAAAACCGCAGATTTTGGAAGCTGCAGCATTTCTTCGGCACATATTTTGCAATGCGTGGATGTCATTTGATAGAATCCCATCCACTTTGCAGTGACTGTAAAACGCCACGTGCGGCTCAACCTAAAGGACTCATATTGATGACTTAATATGTGATCATTGGAAGTCTGACACTTGCGATCCTCACTGATCAGCTGGCTGAAGAGGCCACAGCATTCAGGAGAGCGCTGTATCCACCTTACTGAATAAGAAGTGTATATTGTAAGGGCTGCGTTTGGTATTGCAGCTCAGCCACATTCATCCAACTGGTACTCGGCTTCTGTGACACATGACGATGATGATGATGAACGTGATATCAGCTCAGGTAAGTGGCTGCAGGGCTTTTGACTGCTGTGGCCTCAAACAGCAGAGGTCCTAGGTGTCAGTTTCCAAGTAATGACTTATGGATGGCCTATTCCATACTTATGTAATTTTGGGGTTGGAAGCACAGGAGTCAATGTAGCCCATCAGGTGCCAGAACAGTCACAGTCTGACTTCCATCTCCGGTTTCTCTGGTGTTACCATACTTCAGAGTACAGAGGTGAACAGTCTTATAGAGCTTACTACAGGAGGCAGCCATATATAGTCAGTGTTTGTATATGTTACATGGGGAAACAAGTCCAGTATGGACACATAGGAGTAATCCATATCCACACAAGCCCTGGCCATAGGCTTTCAGTACAGCACTGTTTTGGAGGAGGGGGCCCGGAGCAGGTCACGTCCACCTCTATACCCCCCTACTACACGGCAGTGCTCCGGGATTACCGGTATATTAGATAAGCGGCCGCCGAGCCCTGTTGTTCCCCCTCCTAAACAAGCTGATTTCCGGACTAAGCGACCAATCACACCGACCAGGCCGCGGCCTCCACCAATGAGCGGGCCCCGAGGCGGGGAGTGAGGCCTGTCACCGGTTCGTGCAGTAAAGTTCAGCCTTTGACTTTCTCTAGCACATCAGACGGTGTCGACCTCCCCCCTCGCCCTGAGCACAAAAGACACAACTCACCGTACGGCTCCCTCTCCGATGCACGGCACTCCTTCCGGCGCTGCAGCACTGGCGCTAAGGTCACTGGCTGGCACTCGGGTCACACCGCGGGATCTGTGCACGTGATTAAAAGAATTCCCTTAACCTCTTGATCGCGCTCCGGGAGACGAGGGGGAGGGGCCGGCGGGAACCGAAACAAGATGGCGGCGGCAGAAAGGCACATGCACGCCCCTTTAACCCCCCCCCCCTATTCGTTCTCGCTGCAATAGTTATGCGCATGCGCCCGACACACTAGACCCGCCTACCCCGAGTAGACGTGCTGACCAGTAAGAACTGAAGAAAAGGTCATTTACAGATGTGGACACTATCTCCATGGTAACTGGCCTGAAGTCGGAAAGTCCAGAAGAACCTTCTATCTACTTTACGACCTGCTGCTGTGTCTGAATATATGGTGTATTATATATAGCTATAGGCCGTACAGCTATCAAGTTGTGCTGTGCAGATGAATGTCTTGGTCATTGTTATCAGTAATTTCAGACCAAGTACAGGGTGGCTACAGCCATACACAGTTATAGCCATCTACTGAGAGCATGAAAATCTTTCAGGCAGAGATGGGACTGTAATGAAGGCGCCCCCTGTGTCTAGATGGTGGACAAAGGAACTGCCGGAGCTGTTTGTGCTTGTTGGTGGATCCTCTCTACTGGTGATCTGCCTGGATCATCCTGTTCACCGTGTGTGTCCTCACTTAACCACAGCCCCAATACCTCCTAACACCTAGGTCGGAACGGTCTAGACGACCATCACACGACCATCCTACTCCTCAGTCCAATGGTGTCCCCTCTCAAAGCCTGCCAACTGTGCAAAATGTCTTCAAGCGCATCACAGACATGTCAAGTAGTCACCGATCTGTGCACTACCCAAAAGTAGCCTCTGAGAGCCTTTTTATAGGGCAGTGTGAGAAGCACTTTTACACCCTTTTGTGGCAGCACCCAGTATCTGATCAGACCACACCTGTAAGCATTTTCATATCTGCCTGAGATATAACTGCAGATGAGTTTTGTAGCAATCTGGGGGCAGTATTTATTTTTTTTGTCAATGTGGGTACTTCAAATTCTGCCTGTAGCCACCACTAGGGGGAGCTTACTAAATACTGAGCTCAGTGAATGATCAGTATACAGTGAGCTCCCTCTAGTGGTGATTGCAAGAAGCCAGAATCAATATAATTTTTTACCTCTGTTTTATCTCAGACACAAGCCTGAAGGTTACAAGAATATTATAAATACTAATATTATAAATGTGAAAGTTTGTGTGTTTGTTTCTCAATCACGCAAAACCGGCTGTAACCTCAATTAAAATATAGGCTACTTTTTATGCCGATAAATGACAGTTTCATGATAGTTATGAATTTAGGTTCACATACTATATTTAACAGATCTTAGCAGCAGCCTTATCTCAGCCAGGGCCATCCAGCTATGCCTGTCTTATGTCTGCACAATAAGTCTGAAAACCAATGTATAAAGAAGCAGGCACAAGTCAATACCTAATGAAGCACACCCGGCGTTCAGAAGCCTGGGAAAGCTGGATGACATTCAATACAATACATGTTGTCATAGAGATCTCTTCAGCCACTAAATAGCACACTTGGTTTTGCAGCAATATGAAAGCACAGAAAGCTGGACAACCCTGTCATGGGAATTGGAACCTAGCTTTCCCAGACTCCCGAACAAGAAACCAACTACTATTTATACAGTTAGTATGGGATGTATACCTGTACAGCAAGGCAGAGGTCTGAAACAGCTCAGTGGTGACCCTGTAAATAATGTTATGGTTGTCATAGGAATTGTCATCCAGCTTTCCCAGAGTCCTGAACAGCAAACCTATATAGTTGTAAGGCACAATACAACTGAAGGATTTCTTATCAAGTAAGTGGGACATCTTAGTGACCCTGTGACTAATGTTATTGTATTGCTGCAGCAGTGACCCTTCTATAACTCCTCTGAGAAGTAAGATAGCTGCTGCTGTACTAATTATACTGTTTGGGGGCTAATAAGGGGTATTATACGGTTTGGGGGCAGTAAGGGGGTATTACGTTGTACAGGAGGCACATAGAGGTGTTATACTGTGTATGGGCCACTAAAGGGGTATTATACTATGAGAGTTACCAGAGTAAGGGAGCGTTCACACTACCGTCGGTGTCCGACATGTAGTGTCTGCTCAAAATCGGTCACGGACACTAGGAGCGGACACATGCAGGGTTTTTCTGTCCGCTTGAGAAGTCGGACATCTTCTCTTGCGGACAAGGAAGGACGGGCACGGAGTGCAAAAGAACGCACCTGATGCCCATTCAAGTGAATGACAGGTGTCACAGACACATCTAGTGTCCGCTCCTAGTGTCCGTGACAGATTTTGAGCAGACACTAGGAGCGGACACTACATGTCGGACACCGACGGTAGTGTGAACGCCCCCTTAGTGACAGGCAGGAGACCAATTACTTTCTCCCCCCCCCCCCCATTCCCTCCCTCCCCCCACACACTGTTTTTAATGACACTGGGTCATAAAGATAGGGCTGTACAGCACCCCCTTCAGGCCAGAACCCTATATGCAGTAAATCACGAGGTGGGAAGACTTCTTAGAAATGAGAGATTTTTATTTTAAATGAAACAGATTTGTATTATATTACTAATTTGGGGGTTTTGATGCCTTCAGAGATGAAGGGATGTGAAGATCCTGGATCCTTGAGGTCTGGGGCACCTGATGAGATCTAGTCAGGAAGATTTTGGCTTTGTCGCCTCTTGTATTGAGTCCAAGCTGAAAAATAGAGAAAACCAAATTAGTACAACGAAAACTTATGATGGAGAGGTACAGGTGAGGGTGGGGAGGTGGTCAGATCATGTACCTGGGCGCATAGAAGATGCAGAGGATGAAGTTGTGGAACATCCAGGTTAGGAGATCACTGGAGGTGGAGATCCAGGTTAGGAGATCACTGGAGGTGGAGTTCGAGGTTAGGAGATCACTGGAGATCCAGGTTAGGAGATCACTGGAGGTGGAGTTGTGGATGTTTTGAGGTGGAGCTGGAGCTCCAGTTGGTGGTGTGGAGGATGGTGTTGCTGGGATTTAGCCAAATATGCTGCAGATTATGGTGCAGAGCAAATCCAGTGGATCAGTAGATGTAGCAACTGCAATTATGACTTCGATGGTGGTTGTGATCTAGGTTAACAGATCGCTGTTGTCAATAATCCAGTTGAGTAGACCACTGCCGCTTGCTATCCCGGTGACGTGGGTGAAGGTGGTGGCCATCCAAAATAGAAGGCTGCAGCAGATGAGGCTCCATTTAATCAGGTTGGCGATGTTGCTACCCCAGCTGATCAGGTCCGGGCTGGCGATGGTGATTGTGATGTTGCTCCAGTCAGGGGTGATCTCTGGCATGATGTCACTGTATCTGATGACTGCACTCCATGTTTTTTGGATGACCCAGCAGATGACAAAGGTGTTGGTGTTGATCAGGCCTAGTATGTAGCTGCCTAGGATCACAGTGACCGTCCAGTCAGTGGAATATATAACTGACCAGTCAGTGGAGTGCATGAGGTCCAGCAGTTGTTGAGAGCTTACAATGATCCAGTCCAGCAGGTCCATAACAGCTGATATCCACTCTAGTGTGTTGCCAACTCTGGTGGTAAAGGTCAGGAGGAGGTTCGGTGTTGGTAGCCAGGCAATGAATTTGGTTGTAACGGTGACCCAGGTAAGTGGACTGGCTGTCTCCATGAGCCACTCTAGTTGGTCAAACAGAACAACAAACAAACATTGACTTCAGGCACAAATGAGTAAAACAAAATACAGTCTTAACTTCAGGTAAAAACAAAATAAATACCTGCTCGTCTGAGCAATAATTAAATAGAACTGATAACCTAACTATACGTGTCGATTACTTCCAGCCACATGAACAAAACAGGAACAATATTGTCTCAGACTCAGGGTTACAGGACAGAACCACACACCTCCTTTCACCTCATGGAACTGCAGGATCTGAAGTCTTTTTTCAGCCCAGTAATGAGCCACGGATCTACACCTGGGCTGAGGCATACTCCACATTCGCCCTGGACCACACGTCAGAGACCTTGGACTAATATATCTGGACTCCAGCACCCTGCCTGTTACCTTCCGACGTGTGTGTGTGTGTGTGTGTGTGTGTATGTATATATATATATATATATATATATTTATACACACACACAGACACATGTAATATACAGTATAATATATATATATATATATATATATATATATATATATATATATCTCTTACACAATGAAGTTGGGATGTTGTGTAAAACAAAAACAATACGATTTGCAAATCCTTTTCAATCTACACTCACCGGCCACTTTATTAGGTACACCATGCTAGTAACGGGTTGGACCCCCTTTTGCCTTCAGAACTGCCTCAATTCTTCGTGGCATAGATTCAACAAGGTGCTGGAAGCATTCCTCAGAGATTTTGGTCCATATTGACATGATGGCATCACACAGTTGCCGCAGATTTGTCGGCTGCACATCCATGTTGCGAATCTCCCGTTCCACCACATCCCAAAGATGCTCTATTGGATTGAGATCTGGTGACTGTGGAGGCCATTGGAGTGCAGTGAACTCATTGTCATGTTCAAGAAACCAGTCTGAGATGATTCCAGCTTTATGACATGGCGCATTATCCTGCTGAAAGTAGCCATCAGATGTTGGGTACATTGTGGTCATAAAGGGATGGACATGGTCAGCAACAATACTCAGGTAGGCTTTGGCATTGCAACGATGCTCAATTGGTACCAAGGGGCCCAAAGAGTGCCAAGAAAATATTCCCCACGCCATGACACCACCACCACCAGCCTGAACCATTGATACAAGGCAGGATGGATCCATGCTTTCATGTTGTTGACGCCAAATTCTGACCCTACCATCCGAATGTCGCAGCAGAAATCGAGACTCATCAGACCAGGCAATGTTTTTCCAATCTTCAATTGTCCAATTTCGATGAGCTTGTGCAAATTGTAGCCTCAGTTTCCTGTTCTTAGCTGAAAGGAGTGGCACCCGGTGTGGTCTTCTGCTGCTGTAGCCCATCTGCCTCAAAGTTCGACGTACTGTGCGTTCAGAGATGCTCTTCTGGCTACCTTGGTTGTAACGGGTGGCTATTTGAGTCACTGTTGCCTTTCTATCAGCTCGAACCAGTCTGGCCATTCTCCTCTGACCTCTGGCATCAACAACGCATTTCCGCCCACAGAACTGCCGCTCACTGGATGTTTTTTCTTTTTCGGACCATTCTCTGTAAACCCTAGAGATGGTTGTGCGTGAAAATCCCAGTAGATCAGCAGTTTCTGAAATACTCAGACCAGCCCTTCTGGCACCAACAACCATGCCACGTTCAAAGGCACTCAAATCACCTTTCTTCCCCATACTGATGCTCGGTTTGAACTGCAGGAGATTGTCTTGACCATGTCTACATGGCTAAATGCACTGAGTTGCCGCCATGTGATTGGCTGATTAGAAATTAAGTGTTAACGAGCAGTTGGACAGGTGTACCTAATAAAGTGGCCGGTGAGTGTATATTCAATTGAATACATTGCAAAGGCAAGATATTTAACGTTAACACGGATAAACTTTGTTCTTTGCAAATATTCGATCATTTTGAATTGATGCCTGCAATACGTTCCAAAAAAAAGCTGGGACAGGTATATTTTTTGAAAAAAACACTCCATAAATGTTTAGGAACTGAGGACACAAATTGTTGTAGATTTTCAGGTAGAATTCTTTCCCATTTTTTCTTGATGTATAACTTGAGTTGCTTAACAGTCCGGGGTCTCCGTTGTCATATTTTGCACCTCATACCATATCATTGTTGTAACGTGCAGAATGTGGCTTGGCATTGTCTTGCTAAAATTAGGGACGTCCCTGTAAAAGAGGTCACTTGGATCGCAGCATATGTTGCTCCAAAACCTGTATGTACCTTTCAGCAGTAAAGGAATTCTATCATTAGATTTTTGTAGTTAAAACTACAAAAATCCAATGATTGAATCCCTTTAACGGTGCCCTCACAAATGTGCAAACTAGGGGCCACACGGTGGCTCAGTGGTTAGCAGTGCAGCCTTGCAGCGCTGGAGTCCTGGTGTTCAAATCCCATCAAGGGCAAAAAAACCATCTGCAAGTTTGTATGTTCTCCCCGTGTTTGCATGGATTTCCATCCCATATTCCAAAGACATACTGATAGGGAAAAATGTACATTGTGAGCTCTATGTGGGGCTCACAATCTACATTAAGAAAAAAAAAAAAAAATGTGCAAACTAACCAAGCATTGGGCACTCTCATACCATCAGACAATCTGGCTTTTGAACTTTGTGCTGATAATAATACAGACAGTCCTTTTCCCTTTGGCCTCCTCGATTTCTAAAAACAATTTGAAATGTGGAGTGGTCAGACCATGGGACACTTTTCCACTCTGCTTCTGTCCATCTCAGATGAGTTTTTGGTCCATAGAACATGGTGGCATTTCTGGGTGTTGTTGTTATAAGACTTTCCTTTAGCATGTTAGAGTTTTAACTTGCACTTGTAGATGTAGTGACTGTCAATGGTAAATGGTTTTCTTAAGTGTTCCTGAGTCCATGTTGTAATATCAGTTAAAGAATGATGTTTAATACAGTGCCACCTAAGGGATCGAACATCACTGGTATTCAGTGTTGATTTTCAGCCTTGCCGCTTACTTGCAGAGATTTGTCCAGATTCTCTGAATCTTTTGATATTATGAACTGTAGATAAAATCCCCGAATTCCTTGCAATTGTACATTCTTAAACCGTTGGACTATTTTCTCACGCAAGTTGTTCACAAAGTGGTGAACCTCTCCCCATCCTTACTTGTGACTGACTGAGGCCTGATTTACATCTGCGTTTGGTATTCCGTTCGAGGAGTCTGCTTGGGGACCCCCCCGAATGGAAACCTATACACATTAAAAAGAAGTTAGCTAAGGAACCACATGGACCCCACAGACTATAATGGGGTCCGTGTGGTTTCCACACAAATTATGTGGAAAGAAAAGTATTACAAGCAGCACTTCTCTCCACATGTTTTGTGCAGAAACCACACAGACCCCATTATATAGTCTATGCAGTCCCTTAAAGAGGACCTTTCACCTCCTGGGGCACATGCGGTTTTATATACCACTAGACAGCCGTCTAGTGGTCTGAATTCAGCGCACTGTCGGCTTTCACGTTCTGTGTCCCTGGTGAAGAGCTATTAGTGCCAGTACCGTAGCTCTTCACTATCAGAAGGGTGTTTCTGACAGTCAGGAATGCCCTTCCTCACAGTAGAGTCTATTACATTGTACTGAGAGCAGTGAGGAACGCCCCCTCCCCTCCTGATAGTACTCGTCCATAGACAAGTACTGGGGGGGGGCATTCCTCACCGCTATTGCTGGGCGGTAAGCAACACCCCCTCTTACAATACAGCGCAATAGAAACTGCTGTGAGGAAGGGCGTTCCTATCAGAAACACCCTTCTGACAGTGAAGAGCTACAGTACCGGCACCGATAGCGCTTCATCAGGGGCACAGAATGTGAAAGCCGACAGTGCGCTGAATTCAGACCACTAGACTAGCTTTCTAGCGGTGTATTACACCACATGTGCCCCAGGAGGTGAAAATTCCTCTAAGGTTTTAAGTTTGTTTTTCTTTCCATTATCACATTATAAAAGCCATAACTTTTTCATTTTAATGTCAATATAGCCATATGAAGACATTGTTGTGCAACGAGTTGTACTTTTGTATTGCACTATTTTGGGTAACATTTAACTTATTGATCAACTTTTATTAACTTTTTCTTAGTGAGATGATAGACAGTTTTGCCATTCTTTTATGTTGTAAATTTGGGCATATTTACATATAAACATGATTATTATCATGCTTGTCACCACAATTACGGCAATACCAAATGTACACAGGTTTATTTTATGTTGTCCTACTTTGCACAATAAAATCCCTTTTTTGCCAAAGGTAATTTAGCTATGTGATCATTTAAGAGAGTTCATTACTAAAATGAGTTTATTGTAATTTATTGTACTATGTTAAAGTTATAGTAATTTCCATTATGTATATATGCATATGTATATACATAAAGTTACATTATTATGACCACCTACTACTTTAGATGTTGACTGTGCGTAGCTCTAAAAGGAATTGGTGCATCATCATTTGGCTTGGTGGGTATATAAATTGTGTGATAGGACATCTGAACACAAATCACTTGTAATGGAGTAATGGGTAAAAGGGACAATTTATCAGAGTTGCAAAAAGTAATGATAAATGGCTTTTGGGCAAGGGTGGCAGGATTTCTCAAAACCATGTAATCTGAGCAGTGCCCTTGCTGCTGCCGTGAATGTGTATCATGAGTAAAGAATTAGCATAATTGAAAATAACCAACATGGAAACTGCAGAGTACCAAATGTTATTGATGTGAGAGGTGAATGTTGGATACTAAGGTGCGTGAGCATGACCAACATACGGCAGTGGAGCAGCTCACTGTGAAAAAAGGGGGCCTACCAGACATGTCTAAAACAAAGGTTAAACAAACCATACTGTGTATGGGGAGCTGAAACAGATGGATGGTCACTACACCTTTGCACCAGGGAAACAGACTTCAGTTTGCACAGCCCTATTGGAATTGGACCACCACTGAACGACAAAGCATAAACCGGTTTATGCGTCATCGAACTGATTGACATTGGTGTGTGAGCTTAGAAACATCAACAAACACTCTGCAACCATAGCTGGAAGAACTCAAGCTGGTGGCAGCAGTCTTATGATCTTTAGAATTTGCTCATGGCCCACTCATCCATGTGAAAGGTACACAACTGATTTGGGTATCAATTCATCATTTCAGACCATGTTCACCCATATGCACTATTCATCTTCCCTGCGCAGACGAAGCCTTTCAATGTGATGTCAAATGGTTAGAAATGTCGAACAGTGGTTGGAAAAGCATGAACAACTTCCAAGTACTTTTCTAGCCACCTAATTCCCCAGCCTTGAACCCATTTGAGAATCCATGTATAACCACAATTGTAGTGCTTGCTCTGTGGAACACCCTTATGCAGTTTCCAGAAATTGTGGGGTGCCCTGCAGTCAGCTTAGCAGCACATGCCTGAGACAGCCTACCATCACCTTCCTGAATCACGGTCAACTAGCTGCTGTCCCTATAGATTTAATAAGAGAAGATAAACCACAGAAAAAAAAAAAAAAACACACAATGTTCGTCTAACGTAAGTGGGGCATTAGCTTAAAGGGGTTTTCCCACCAAAGCAAGTTATCCCTTATCCATAGGATAGGGAATAACTTCTAGATAGGTAGAAAAAAAATAAAAGTATTTTTTTGTAAATAAACATAACTTCAAATAATTCCCCAGATCAGTTGTGACCCCCTAAGGGGTTGTGTGAAAACTGCCGGGAAAGGAAGGGGGGGGGAAAAATCACAAGCCATCAGTAGTAGTTATGGTGTACAGTACTGTGCTACAGTTCCGATCCCAACTTCAGAATCCTTTTTAGGCCTCTTCATATGTCCCTAAGGGTCAACATGAGGTGCGCTGATTTCATAATACTGGTTCAGAGTGTGATAGCATCAGCGCACCCCATGTCAGCGGTGATCCCAGAGTTCGTAACGTCAGAAGAGGCTTGAAGAGGATATGGGGTGGCCTCCAGATGCCACAGGATGCCAAGGAGAGGTGAGGCAAGGTCAGTATAAGTGTTATTTTTTCACCTGCCCCAGGACTCTACTTATACTCCCAGTGTATAAGACCCCAGTGTACAATAACTCAAAATGAACTTATGGGGACAAACCTCATGAATATTCAAATTGAATCTTGTGGGGTTCACCCATCTCTACTAATAAAGTGCCCAAAGGCATTATAATATGTAGGGCCACAGTGGAGCATTATACTGGCAAGGGCTACTGTTGAGCATTATACAGTGGGGACCACTGTGGACCTATAGATTGTGGAGGCACTGTAGAGCATTATGTTATGTGAAGATGCTGTGGAGCATTTTATATTGTGTGGGACATTATACTGTGTGTGGGAGCACCGGGGAACATTAAATATACTGTTTGGGAGCCACAGGACAGGAAACTAAGATACATCAGGAGTAGGGGAGTCAAAAATTTAGCAGTTATGGGACACAGTTTACAGATGGCAGAATAGAATAAAAGGCAGAATACAGTGTTAAAAGGTAGAATAAGAGGAAGATTACAGTGTAATAGGCAGATTATACATAAGGACATTTATTTTTCAAATGTGACTAAATACGATACTAGGGGTACCCAGCAAAATATTTGTCCAAAAGTGGGTCCTGCCTTCAGAAAGTTGAAGGCAGAAATATATGGGCTTCTAAACATTTTTTTCCATTCTATCTCTATCTTTCCAGCACTTTTTCCTTCTATAAGAAAAATCCCAGGCACCTTCTATTCCAGCTTTGTCAGATATGTTTAGACTTGTTATCTTTTGCTATCATTCTGTGAAACAGATGCAGTGGCAATCCCCATGCTATTTAACAGCATCTTAGGGAATGGAGAGAGTTGAAAGGAAAGCCATACCTGCTGTCTTTAACCCCTTAGCGACCCTTGACGTAACTGTACGTCATGGGTCGCATGGGGATGTATGGAGCGAGCTCACACGCTGAGCTCGCTCCATACACGGCAGATGCCGGCTGTATAATACAGCCAGGACCTGCCACTAACAGCAGCGGTCGGTGCCCGAGCCGATCGCTGCTGTTAACCCTTTACACACTGCGGTCAAACGTGACCGCAGTGTGTAAACGGCGCCGGCGGCATGGGCGCCGCCATGTTTCGCCGATCGCCGCCCTCCTGAACGTCACAAGAGGGCGGTGATCGGTTGCTATGACAGCCGGAAGCCTATTGAAGGCTTCCTGGCTTGTCTCTGCACTAGATCTATTAGACGATGCCAGAGGCATCGTCTAATAGAAGTGCTGCGATTTTCCTATTCACTGCAATACTGTAGTATTGCAGTGAATAGTATGAGCGATCAGACTCCCTAGGTTTCAAGGTACCTAAGGGGTCTGATCATAAATGTAACAGAAGAAAAAAAAAAGTTTTTAAAAGTATTAAAAAAATAAAAAAAATATAAAAGTTCAAATCACCCCCCTTTCCCTAGATCAGCTATAAAAGTAATTAAAGAACATTAAACATAAACATATTAGGTATCCCTGCGCTCCAAAATGCCTGAACTATTAGAATATTAAAACATTTATCCCGTACTGCGAACGGCGTAGCGGCAAAAAAAATAAAAACAGCCAAAAAGCGTTTTTTTCAACACTTTGCCTCCTATAAAAAATTGAATAAAAAGTGATCAAACCATCGGATCTTTTCCCAAATGGTATCAATAGAAACGTCATCTTGTCCCGCATAAAAAGACACCACAACCAGCTCCATACATGGAAATATGAAAAAGTTACAGGTGTTAGAACATGATGACACAATTTTTTTTTTCTATTTTGCAAAGTTTATAATTTTTTTAAAAGTATCAAAAATTTTCAAATACTATATAAATTTGGTATCACCGTGTTTGTACTGACACGTAGAACACAGGTAACATGTCATTTGTACCAAACAGTGAATGCTGTAAAAATTAAACCCATAAGAAAATGGCGCAAATACATTTTTTCTCCAATTGCGCCTCATTCTGAATTTTTTTCCAGCTTCCCAGTACATTGCACAGCATATTGAATGGTGCCATTACAAAGTACAATTTGTCCCGCAAACAATAAGCTATCATGTGACTCTGTGAACTGAAAAATGAAAAAGTTATGGCTCTTGAAATGTGAGGAGGGAAAAACGAAAATGCGAAACCAAAAAATGGCCTGGTCCTTAAGGGGTTAAAACCTGACACTGGCAGAATTGTACTTATTTTTTTTCCAGATCTGAGTTGTTTCTAAAGGCTATGACATCTGCCTATTTTCCCATATATTACCTCTCTAGATGTTGTAAGTGCAGCTGTTACTCTTAGGCTAAGGCCCAATGTAGTGAAAAGTGCATTGCGTTTTTCCTCAGCCTTTTCTATTGGGTTTTTGCTGCAGTTTTCTCTGTTTATTCTTTCCTTATAATCTATAGGGGAAATGCTTGCATTTCCACAGCTAATATTGACATTACTTCTCAAAAAACGCATGCATTTTTGAGAAAGCAGCTTTTTTCACAGCTATTTTTTCTCACAATATGTGAATGAGAATAACAATAATCTTATTCACTTTGCTGGTAGACAGGCAGAATTAGGGTCAGTTCATACTAACATTTTCTAACGTCTCTTGCTCTCATCGGTCACAAGAAGGAGGTCTCATGTTTTTTACATTATTGTCAAAGGGGCTCTGTGTCCATCACTACCACCATTAATGTCCTGTGACAGATGAGCGTGTAATAACTACGATTATAAAGGATGTGTGAACGCCCCGCTTCTTCTAGCATATACAAATCTCTCACCCTACAGGAAGCAGGACAGATATAGGAAGATCTCCCAATGCCAGCAGAGAAATATTAATGATTGTTATTGAACAAGCTTTACTTTGATTTGCTGTCAGCTTGCCCCAGTGCTGCTGTGAGGCTCAGTATCATGAAAGAGACTAGGTAAGAGTAGTTCATGTTGTCAAGTACTGTAAGCCCTGCTGAATTGTTTTCCATCGGGAGTAAGTGATTGGTCCTGAACAGAGGAAAAAGAGAATGCATTGCTAAAGGGTATTGTAACATAATGGAAGATGGATTTGTAAGTACAATGAGAAGGGAGAGGACCTATTTCCATTTTGTCCCTGTACTTCTGTAGAGTTTAACATCTGCCGCTCAAGATTTCTGTTGGGGTTTCCATAACTTAAAAATCAAGAATCGAGTCAGCACTGAACTATACATAAATTAACGTGGTCCACCCAGAGGCATAGTCTCTAGGGCCCATCTAAGGCTCACCATGAACAGATGCTGTACATTCATCTATATCTGTGTCTGAAGGATGAATGGTAGAGCAGGAAGGCTTGCTGGCATACAAGATGCCTGCACCCAGGCTGTCACTGCATTGTTCCTCCTGTGCTGAGATACAGAAATCCTGTTTGTGGTCACAGCACCTTGTGAGCAGAAAGAAACTAGAGATGGCAGCTGCAGCAGTTCTGTGCCTTAAAGTATTGCAGACAAGAGTGTAACTTGATGTTGGGGTCTTATTATATGCAGCATCAAAAGGGATGTTTGTGGGCACTATAAAAATAAGGGGGAGATCATTTATATATGAATATAAGGAAGATCATTTATATAAGGGAACATGAATATAAGGGATATTATTTACATTAGTGGTCATGAATATACACTGCTCAAAAAAAAGGAGCTCTCAAATAACACATCCTAGATCTGAATGAATGAAATTGAGTACTTTGTTCTGTGCAACAAAATCACAAAAATAATCAATGGAAATCAAATTTATTAACCAATGGAGGCCTGGATTTGGAGTCACCCCCAAAATTAAAGTGGAAAAACACACTACAGGCTGATCCAACTTTGATGTAATATCCTTCAAACATGTCAAAATGAGGTTCAGTAGTGTATGTAGCCTCCACGTGCCTGTATGACCTCCCTACAATGCCTGGGCATGCTCCTGATGAGATTGTGGATAGTCTCCTGAGGGATCTCCTCCCAGATCTGGACTAAAGCATCTGCCAACTTTGGACAGTCTGTGGTGCAATGTGACACGCTGGAGGAGCTACCAGGAGACAGGCCAGTACACCAGGAGACATGGAGGGGGCCATAGGAGGGCAACAACCCAGCAGCAGGACCGCAAGGAGGAACAGAAGGGGCACTGCCAGAGCCCTGCAAAATGGCCTCCACCAGACCACAAATGTGCATGTGTCTGCACAAACAGTTAGAAACCAGCTCCTTGAGGATGGTATGAGGGCCCGATGTCCACAATTGGGGGTTTTGCTCACAGCCCAACACCGTGCAGGACGCTTAGCATTTGTCACAGAACACCAGGATTGGCAACCAGGGCTGTGGAGTCGGTAAGCCACAGTTGCGACTCCGACTCCTGGATTTTATCAGGTTCCGGCTTCGACTCCTTCATAAATGGCCAATTCGTAACAATAAATTTACTGTTGTAAACTATTAACATCGTGCTTATTCAGTTTCTCACCATCTTATAAGTAATCAGACCACTTAGAGCAAAAACTATATTTATTACAATACAATTAGAATATAGCAAATAACTTTTATAAACTTTTCTAAACTCTTGTAAGTAAATATGCACTAAACACTGTTATGCAGTTAATAAGAAGACATCTATAAATTTGTCCTCAGAAAAAGTATTGCCTCTGTCAGGTCCTCCTTCATGGATGCCCTTAAATCTGATCTAATTATTTTGAGAGCAGAGAACAACCTCTCTACACTAACTTGGGTTGGTGGCAAAGCAGTAACCACTCGGGCAACATCTCTGACAATGTCAGGATACAGTGGAATCGCTTGTTGCACTGTTATTTTTGATGAACGGTCAAGTTTCTCAATTTCTTTTAGTGCACACGAAAAATTCTGCTGAAATGTACTGGCTGTGTTCTTTGATGTGGATGACTCTTCTTCTATGTGGGAACGCTTTGCACGGTCCTTGTGATCCAAATATTTTTCGAAATTAAATTCTTCAGTTGATGATGAGGGTGAAGATGTGGCAGGATGACCAAATTCTTCTTGTTCCTCCTGACTGTTCTGCAACCCTTTCATCCTTACTACTATTTCAAGCAGAGCTTCTTTACCTTTAGTTAGCTGTTGATCATCTAGAACAGGGGTCTCAAACTCAACTCAGCATGTGGGCTGCAGAGCAAGATCCCAGCCAGTCGGCGGGCCGCACTAGGTCTACAAACAAAAAAAAAAAATCAGTACAACAAGTAGAATCGTACATGCAGTTTACTCAGTGTCACAAAACGAACAGAAACTGTAGTTTGCATCACAACTGCTGTTAACTAAGCTAAGCCCTTAAGAAGGTTTCTGTCCACTCAGCTGAGTGCGTTTGCCAGACACCAGACCGTCGACGTTAGGCCTGAAGTTGTGTGTAGTCGCAAGTCGCAAAGTTGCTTTCAGATGTTCGTCAGTCAGTCTCGATCGCAATGCTGTTTTGTTGATCTTCATTGTAGAGAAGAATTGTTCACAAACGTATGTACTGCCAAACATCGCCAGAATTCTAGCAGCTCTGCAGACTAATATTGGAAACTTTTCTCTCGGAACGAACTTGTAGAATTCTGGAACGCCAACATCAGTGTACTTCTGTTTCAGAATAGTGTCACACTGCAAGTCCAGTAGTTCCATCTGGACTTCTTCTGGAACGCTCTGCACATCAACTGCAAATGGAGTTGCAAAAAGTGCAAAATGCGGTTCCAGAGCCGTGAATTCCTGAAAGCGATGTTCAAAATCATCTAGTAATCTGGTCAACATTTCTGCATAGTATTTCAGGCGTTGTAAATCGACAGCACCTAACGACTTTAGAGCTGAGAAATGAGCCATCAGTGCATTGAGGTGTTGTGTGACATCTGTCAGAAAAGCTAGATCCGATAGAAATGTTGGCTCACACAGCTCAGGAACGTCTCTGTCTTTCATTGCCATGAACAATGCTATTTCCTGCCTCAGAGCAAAAAATCTCTGCAGCACTTTGCCACGACTCAACCATCTGACTTCTGTATGATACAGCAACTCCGCCTCTAAATCGGCTAGAAATGACACAAACTGCCTGTGGTTGAGACCCCTTGCACGTATGAAGTTTGCTGTCTTCACAACAACATCCATGACTTCCTTCAGTTGTATATTTTTGGCACAGAGTGCTTCCTGGTGCAAAATGCAGTGTATGGCTGCAAAAGATCCGCTCAAACTGAGCCGATTCAGTTTGTCCTTCAACAATCCGACAACACCAGCCTTCTGTGAACACATTGCTGGAGCACCATCTGTGGCCACTGAAACGAGTGTGTCCCATGGTAGTCCACATCTGTCAATACAAGCTTCCAGTTCTTGAAAAATGTCCTGACCGGTCGTCGTTCCTTTCATCGGTAGCATGTCCAATAACTCTTCAAAGACGTTGAAGTTTGCGTCGACCCCTCGGATGAATACGGCACAGTACACGGTATCTGTTACACCAGTGGACTTGTCCAGTGCAATGGAATACGCTTCAAAATTCTTTGCAGCTGCAATCAGTTGCTGTTGTACATCGTCGGCTGACTCCGTGATCCTGCTGGCAACTGTGTTTGCAGACAAACTTATACCTTCGAAGAGCATCTTTTTCTCGGGACAAATAATTTCACACGCCTTTATCATGCATTCTTTTACAAACTGGCCTTCAGTGAATGGTCGTGACGCCTTTGCCATCATCTCGCTAACAACAAAGCTTGCCTTCATGGAATCTCTGCTTGCTGTGTTAACACGTGCAAAAAAGTTTCTTTGGTTGGCGAACGATGCCTTCAAGTGATGGGCTTTTTCCTCGTGAATTGTGCCAGTCAGTGCAGCAAACTGTTGTTCATGCAGCGTATCATAATGTCTACGCACGTTGTACTCCTTGGGCACAGAGATGCATTGCAGACAAATCAGACAGGTGATTTTGTCGCCTACTTGCGTAACAAAATATAAATTTTCCCACTTGTCCTGAAACAGTCGTTTTTCATCCGCAATCTTTTGCTTTTTAGAACACGACGACGACATTGTTAAACAGTCCAGGGCAAAGCTATAATAGGCTATTTTCCCGGCGAACAATTTTGTGGGCCCACAGACTAATCCACGCCAAGCCTACTTGTATGTTCATCGTATGTATAGAAAAAAGAAAATAGTGGCACTACTGCTTTAACAGAGGCAGATCTTGATTCATTGCAGATTTAAATTAGAAACATCTGAGTTCAGCTCAAAAAGCTCATACAAGCTACTTGTATGTTCCATTTCTCTAGTCTAGCATCCTAGGTAGATAAACTGTATTATGTGTCTTACTTATTTCTATGGTGCTTTCCCGTGGATGCCCCGCCCAAAGCCTGGCGACAGCGCGTCTTACTTACTTCTATGGTGCTTTCCGGTGGATGCCCCGCCCAAAGCCTGGCGACAGCGCGTCTTACTTACTTCCGCTGTCCGGATATCCGCTGTCGCCAGGCTTTGGGCGGGGCATCCACCGGAAAGCACCATAGAAGTAAGACGCATAATACAGTTTATTATCTACGTAGGTCCTACGTAGATAATAAACTGTATTATGCGTCGTAGGATGCTTCTGCGGGCCGCACAAAACTGTTTGCCGGGCCACGAGTTTGAGACCCCTGATCTAGAAGAATCCGATGCATTGGGTCTACATAAACAGCTGCCAAAAGGACGTTATTTTGTAATAGGAGCTCCTCTCTCCGTTTCATTGGTGTAGCAATGCCACTTGCAATTAACCCTCCTCTTTGGGACAGGCGAAACAATCTTCCTCTTCTGAGTAGCAGGCAGCTGTGAGATGCTTGGAAGACGCACACCTAGTATACATCTAGTCTAGAGGAGGAGCTTTACTACTAAGAATTTGCAACACATTAGCACTTTCAGTTTCATTTCATACATTGTAAGTAGGGGGGTTGGGGCAGCATGAGGTTAACCAAGTATAAGAATACATAAGGGCAGTGTAGAACAGTGACACACAAGAAGTAAGAAATGTCTCTATCTCCAGCAGAACTGCTTATCACTGTTGTTCATAGTTTGATAGAACATATATATTTGAGTAACATTTATAAAATTCATATGAAAATTCAATTATGAAATATTAATACTTTATTTTAAAGCTGGAGTCTGAGTCGGTACATTTCTACCAACTCTGACTCCGACCAAAACTAACTCTGACTCCACAGCCCTGTTGGCAACTTCACCACTGGCACCCTGTGCGCTTCACAGATGAAAGCAGGTTCACACTGAGCACATGTGACAGACGTGACAGTCTGGAGTCACCGTGGAGAGCAATCTGCTGCCTGCATCATCCTTCGGCATGACCGGTTTGTCAGTGGGTCAGCATTTCTTTGGAGGGCCGCACAGCCCTCCATGTGCTCGCCACAGGTAGCCTGACTGCCATTAGATACCGAGATAAGATCCTCAGACCCCTTGAGACCATATGCTGGTGCGGTTGGCCCTGGGTTCCTCCTAATGCAGGACAATGCCAGACCTCATGTGGATGGAGTGTCAGCAGTTCCTGCAAGATGAAGGCATTGAACCCATGAACTGCCCCCCCAGTTCCCCAGACCTGAATCTGATTGAGCACATCTGGGACATCATGTCTCGCTCCATCCACCAACCTCACGTTGCACCACAGACTGTTCAGGAGTTGGCAGATGCTTTAGTCCAGGTCTGGGAGGAGATCCCTCAGGAGACCATCCACAACCTCATCAGGAGCATGCCCAGGGGTTGTAGGGAGGTCATACAGGAATGTGGAGGCCACACACACTACTGAGCCTCATTTTGACATGTTTTAAAGGACATTACAAAGTTGGATCAGCCTGTAGTGTGTTTTTCCACTTTAATTTTGGGGGTGACTCCAAATCCAGGGCTCCATTGGTTAATTAATTTGATTGCCATTGATGATTTTTGTGTGATTTTGTTGTCATCACATTCAACTTTGTACACAAAGTATTCAATGAGAATATTTCATTCATTCAGATCTAGGATGTGTTATTTGCATGTTGACTTTTTTTTGAGCAGTGTAGTAGGGGATCATTTATATAATGAGAGATTAGGAGGCACTTGAGCTTTATTAAAGGGATTTTCCAGCTCATTTTTATTGAAATTAAAATAGATCAGTGGGTTTCTGACACTTAGGACCCCCATTGATGAGTGTTTGAGGGGCCATGCACACATGCAAGAAGTCTGCCCCATTCATTCTTTATATTGTGCAATATCTGTTTTAGGCTTAGGCCCCACGTAGCAGACTACAGCAAATAAAGCACTGTGGAAAAAACCACAGTAGCAATGCATTGCGGTTTTTCCCGCAGTGCTTCCATTATACATGTAGGGAATCCGCCAGAATAGGTATAAATGACATGCTGACACTTCCAAAATTGTGCCAGATTTGGAATTCGCGGCGTGGTCGCTGTGCATATACTTCCACAATGTGTGGATGGGATTTGCTCGAATCCCAACATCTTTGCAGGGATTTTAAAATGCGTAGTTTTTGCGTTTACACCCCGTGGAGCCCAGGCCTTATAGTGACCATGTGATGTAATTACATCCTTGTTCCATAGAAGCGTATAGGAAGAGGCTACTACATCACATGGCCACTATGAAACATATAAAATGTAAATAGAAAATTTACAGCTACCCTTTAGCTGATCAGCAGGGGTTGCAGGTATTTAAACCGAACTGACTTTTTTACATTGATAAAAAAAAAACCTTTAGTTTAGCACACAGGGGACATTATTAATAAGGTGAGCTATTTAAGAGGCCAAAGCCAGGAGTGGATTGAGCAGAAAGTAGCAGTATAAGTATTTCCTAGTAATTCCCCATTCCATTTGTTGCCATTCTTGGCTTTGACCAAGAAGAAAAAGTCTTCAACAAAAAAGCTGCATTTCTGCAACCTGGGGCCTAAGCCTAAGGGTGCATTCACACGGAGGAAAATGGTGTGGAATGTTAGCGCTTAAAAAAAAAAAAAAAAAAGCCTCCCTTTGGCCTCAATGGGTTCCCTTTTCAGCTAGTAGAAAGGAACCCACTGAAGTCAATGGGAGGCTTTTTCAGCGCTGAAATTCCACGCCAAATTCCTCATTTTCCTCTGTGTGAATGGACCCTTAGGGTTTCTAGAGTGAAAATTTTGGTGCCTTTAACCCCTTCCCGACATGCGCTGTAATAGTACGGTGCATGTTGGGTCTAACTATGGCGACCGCCCGGGAGCCGGGCGGCCGCCATAGCCGCCGGGTGTCTACTGCTTTAAGCAGTAGACAATCGGCTCTAATGCCTCCGATCGGTCCCCGGACCGATCGGAGGCATTAACCCCTCCGGCGCCGGAGGCGCCATTTTCCCAGCAGCGCATGGGCGCCGCCATTTTGGCCGGGATCGCCGGCTTCTGGAGCATGCTCCAGGGCTGACGTCCCGTTGCCATGACAGCCGGGAGCCTTGTACAGGCTCCCAGGCTTGTCTGCAAAGCCTTTCTTTTGCAGGCTGGTCTATGCAGCCTGCAAAAGAAAGGATGCTTTTTTGCAATGCATTGCAATGCATTAGCATTGTAATGCATTGCATTAGTGATCAGACCCCCTGGGGTTCAACACCCCTAGGGGGTCTAATAAATGCAAAAAAAATAAATAAATAAATAAAAAGTTAAAAAAAATATAAAAAAATATAAAAAAATATAAAAAGAATTAAAAGTTCAAATCACCCCCCTTTCCCTAGAACACATATAAAAGTAGTTAAAAACTGTGAAACATATACATGTTAGGTATCCCCGCGTCCGAAATCGCCCGCTCTACAAATCTATAAAAATATTTTTCCTGTTCGGTAAACGCCGTAGCAGAAAAAATAGTCGAAAGTGCCAAACCGCAGTTTTTTCACTGTTTTGATTCTGATAAAAATTTGAATAAAAAGTGATCAAAGCAATAACATTTCCCGAAAATGGTAGAACTAAAAAGTACACCCGGCCCCGCAAAAAAAGACGCCCTATGCATCCCCGTACACTTACGTATAAAAAAGTTACGGCCATCGGAATATGGCGACTTTTAGAAAAAAATTTTTTAACACAGTTTTGGAATTTTTTTTAGGGGTCAAAATGTAAATAAAACCATATAAATTTGGTATCCCTGGAACTGTACCGAAACACAGAATATAGGGGACATGTCATTTTGGCTGCACAGTGAACGCCGTAAAACCAAAGCCCGTAAGAAAGTCGCAGAAATGCATTTTTTCTTCAAATCCACCCCATTCTGAATTTTTTTCCTGCTTCCCAGTACATTATATAGAATAATTAATGGTGGCATCATGAAGAAAAGTTTGTCCCGCAAAAATTAAGACCTCATATTGCATATTTTGCTATAGACTCCCAACAAACAGGTTAGAGAAATTAGGCCACAGACAGAAACTCTTATGACCTCTGTTATATAAGTGGGGGCCTACGGCTACCCTCAGTGTATATGCCAAAAATGTTCCTGTTGTACATGCCAAATATGTTCACACTACTGTGTACAAAGCTTTAAAAATGTAAAATGTTTTGTTTTGCGTGTACAACAGATTTCCTCTTTGGAACGTTGGTTGTGGTACATTAGTTCCCCAGGTTTGGTAAAACCTTTGTTAATGTTCTATTACTACTTCATATGCCTTTCTTTCCTCCTTAGGCTGGCCACTGAATGCTCTAGTTTTGTACTCTTATTTTCACCAATATGGATTAATAAAAAAGGATTGTTAATTTCTTACCTGCAGTAGTGGAGCAGGGTGTGCCAGCCATGACTTTATAAGAGGCCATGCTGCAAAAACTGTTCCCTGTCGTCCGTACCAGCGGCACAATGTGGGGTATTTCTGCCCCTGTGTGCTGGTAGGACAGGCGGATTTTTAATTAGCCAATCAAAAGCGTGGCTGGCCCTATAAGAGGGCACAAGAACCTCCCCTCTGCGTGTTTTTTTCTGTCCTGTGTGGTCAAGGACAGGTGGGGAGGACTTGTGTCCTCTTATTTTAGGCTCTATGGGTTACCTACCTTTGGAGCATAATTCTTCTTTCTTCAGTTTCTGACCTTCTTGATTGAAGGTTCCTTCCCCTGTCTGGGAAAAAAAGTTTTTTTAGCCTGCGTGGCTCCTTTCCTTCCCTCCTACCTCCCTCCCTCCCCCCCTCCCCTCCTTCTCCCTCTGGCTCACCTGTCAGCACATCTCGTGCTGGTGAGTTGGCCCGGCACTCTGCCGCGGGGCTCTCTCGCTGTCGCTCGCGGACGTGCTCTGCCGGAACTAAGTTCCCAGCGGAGAGTTTCCTGCGTCCGCATTTGCCGGGCGCACACTTCCGGTTGTCCCCGGAAGTATAGCGGCGCCATTGAAGGTCCTGGCGCCGGCGAAGGATGTTTTCTCCGGCTTTCTGCTTATTGCAGAATCTAGCCTGCACGCACGTCCGGGCCAGGAATTGAGGGGGTAGGCGCCCCTGCTGGGGCTGTATGAAGAGGGGGGGGGGGGTAACCTTTTTCTCTTCCTGGAGGGTACATGTGACTATGGCCCCTCCCATTTCCGGCCGGCCGGGTTAAAGGTCAGGCCGGCCGGTTATTAGTTACCTTCTCCTTTCTAAGGCGGAAGGCTGTGCATCAGAGGTTGTTGCTTAGCTTCAAGTCTCCTTTTGCCTCCAAACCAAACCTTCAGTTTCTTGTCACCTTGCTGTCCGGTCTAGGACACGGTAAGATCTACCCCTTCTTTTGATATTTGGTAGAATATGTTGGTGACAATTTTGCATGGTCTATGGTCTCTCTGTAGGATATGTCTTCCTCTACTACCCCCCCTGGGGATTATAGGAGGAAATCTACTGCCAAAAGGAAGCACCTTTCCTGTTTTGACTGTGACACACCGCTCCCTGATGGTAGGTAGCGGCTTAAGAGGTTATCCCTCTGGGGTACTACCGGTCCTATAACCCGCCTATTATTTTTAGGCTATGAGTGGGCCCGTTGTCATGGTTGCAGAGGCCCCCCACCTGAGGAGCCTTCTCCTAGAGATATGATGGCCTGGGTCAAGGAGATGGTGAGTTGGGCATCGCTTGGGTAAGGATAATTCCCTTGCTTGTACTCTCTATTTATTTTTTGCAGGATGATTCCCTCAAAGGCATACAGTCTACCTTGTCTCAGCTCGCCAAGAGACCATGCACAGAGCATCGTTCCTCGTCCCTCCCTCCCCTGGAACATCTACGGGTGGCAGAGGATGTTTCCTCCGAGGACGACTCTGTAGTTTCCAGCAGACCTGTGTTCCACTATGAACAAACAGGCAGGCTGCTGAAGTCCATCCGGTCTACAGTGGGCCGAGATGTTGACGGGGAAGCCTCCACGTCTGCCTCTGGGGGACATATTGCCTTCCATGCGGACGCCACGCTGACCGACCTCATGGTGCAGCAGTGGAAGCAGCCAGAAAAAGGACATTCATTATCCAGGATCTTTAAGCACCTGTTCCCTATGGATTCAACTCAGTGGGATTCCTGGGGGCCTCCCCCGAAGGTGGATCTAGCCGTGGCGAAGTTGTCTCGTAGAACCCTGGTGCCCCTTGAAGATGGATCAAATCTTCAGGATCCTTTGGATCGCAGGGCTGACGCCACCCTAAAGAAGGTTTATTCTGCTTCCTCTGCCCAAGCCTCAGTAGCCATAGCCTCTACCACTGTGGGCGATTTTCTTCGTAACCGCCTAGCCACCTTGGAGCGGGATATTGATTCCGGTGTGGACAGGGATGACATCTTGGCTTCCATGAAGAATATTCATAGGGCCGCAGATTTTTTGGCAGAATCTTCTCGCCATCAGTTGAGAATTTCAGCCAAGTCGATGGCGTTGTCCACTGCGGCCCGCAGACCCCTGTGGCTAAAGCCTTGGCGTGCAGACTTTGCATCCAAGGCTGCTCTTTGCGCGCTCCCTTTTGAGCCAGGAAGAGTATTTGGGCAGGGCTTGGATACTATCATAGAGGGATTAGCTGAAGGTAAGGGGAAGTCCTTACCTCAAGCTGCCAGAGGCAGACGTGCCCCCTCTAGAGGCAGAGGTTCCGCCTCTAATTATAGACGCCCAACCCAGCAAAGGCGTCCCAGATATCGTCCTAGAGGTTCCGGACGTGGTGCTTCCAGGGAGGACACCAAGAGGAAGCCGGAATTTTGACGCGGGGCAGCTCCCTGTGGCCCCCCTTCCTGTGGGAGGACGTCTTTCGGTTTTTTTCAGAGCTTGGGTCACCCATATTCAAGATCCATGGGTGCTAAGAATTATACAGCACGGTTATCTTATCAAATTCCACCTTCCACCTCCAGATCGGTTTGTTGTCACCAGAACCCTTCCACCTTCCCAACAGGCCAGTTTAGAGGCCTTGGTCGCCGAGTATGTCATCAAAGGCGCCCTGGAGAAGGTCCCAGCCTCAGATCTCGGTCTGGGAGTTTACTCCCCCGTCTTTCTGGTCCCCAAAGTCACCGGGGGCTGGAGAATGATAATAGACCTGAGGTATCTCAATCGCTTTATCAAGAAGAGGTCATTCCGTATGGAAACCGTGGATTCCGTGTCTGCTTTTCTCCAGCCAGGAGACGTGATGGTTACCCTCGACCTGAAGGACGCCTACCTTCATGTCCCTATTGCTCACTCCCACAGGAAATTCCTCAGGATTGCCGTTTCTATGGCCGGCCACAGGGAGCACTTTCAATTCACAGCTCTGCCGTTCGGCATCACATCCGCCCCCCTGGTATTTACCAAGGTGATCGCTCCGGTTGCTGCGGCCCTCAGACTACAGGGCCTCTTCATCGTTCCTTACCTAGACGACTGGCTTCTGAAAGCTCAGTCTCCGGCTGCTCTCCTCCAGCAGCTCAACCTTGCCATCAGTTTCCTACAAGAGTTAGGATGGATCATCAATTGGGAGAAGTCCGAAATCGTTCCTTCCACACGGAGGAAGTTCCTCGGGTTCATAGTGGATTCAGAAACGATGCAGATCTTCCTCTCCAGCCCAAGGAAAGAAAGGATCCAGGCCGGTGCACGGTTTCTATTACACACCCGGCGGGTAACTATCCGCACCGCCATGAGGGTCCTCGGCCTAATGTCATCCTCGGCCAGAGCAGTCCCTTGGGCTTTATGGCATTTGCGTCCCCTGCAGATGGAAGTGTTGACAACCTGGAACAGGTCTCCACGGGGACTGCACAAGAAGATCTGCCTTTCTCCCGCTACCCGTCTTTCCCTCAGATGGTGGATACACCTGAAAGACGGAAGGTCCACGGTCCCAACATTGTGGACCCTGTTGACAACAGATGCATCCCAGTGGGGATGGGGAGCCCATTGCCAGGACAGGACTGTACAAGGACGATGGAGATGTCCGGAGCTGGGATCTTCCAATCTCAAGGAACTCAGAGCTGTGTACTTGGCCCTAGTGCACTTTGCCCCGGAGTTGAGAGGCAGGTCTGTCAAGATCAGGTCAGACAACATGACGGTGGTTGTTTACATAAACAAACAAGGGGGCACCAGGTCACCAACCTTACTGAGAGAGACGAATCTTATATTTGCCTGGGCAGAGAAGAACCTAGCCCAGTTATCCGCTGTTCACATAAAGGGCTCCCTGAACATAGTAGCGGATCATCTGAGTCGGGGTATTACCGTATCAGGAGAATGGTCTCTCAATCCAGACGTTTTTCAACAGATCGTCCAGAGATGGGGTCTCCCGGAGGTCGATCTAATGGCTACCCGACTCAATGCCAAGGTAGGGACCTTCTGCTCCCTATACCAGGAGGACAATCCCTTGGCAGTGGATGCCCTGTCCATCCCATGGAGGTTCAGGCTGTTTTACATATTCCCTCCAATTCCAATCATACCGAAGGTATTGATCAAAATAAGACAGGACCAAGCCTCGGGAATAGCCATAATCCCGTTCTGGCCAAAGAGGGCTTGGTTTGCTCAGCTCATACTAATGAGTCAGGGCATATATTGGAGGCTTCCCCCTCTCCCAGATCTGGTAACCCAAGGAGAGCTGAGATGCCAGGATCTGAGGAGACTCAACCTGACAGCCTGGAGGTTGACCAGTCCCTATTGAGGAATAGAGGACTGTCACAAGCCGTCTTGAAGACCCTATCCAGCGCCAGAGCGGATTCGACTAACAGGAATTACCGTCGAATTAGTAACATTTTTAATGCCTGGTGTCTGCATCAAGTGGACTCCACTGGTCCCCCGACTGAGGCGATCCTGGACTTCCTTCAAGACGGACTAGACAGAGGTCTGGCTGCGGCCACACTCAAAGTACACGTAGCGGCCCTGTCCGCCTATCTGGGGAGGCGTTTGTCTCAGGATCCTTTAGTGAGCACCTTTATTAAAGGGGCAACTAGGCTGAGACCGGTGGTGAACACCCCTGTCCACCAATGGGACCTGATTCCGGTCCTGAATGCTCTTTGCGACCAACCATTCGAACCCCTGGAAGAAGTCTCACTTAAGTTACTAACTGGCAAAATGGCTCTACTATTGGCAGTTACAACTGCCAAAAGAGTTAGTGAGCTACAAGCCTTGTCTGCCGAGGAGCCATATACTATATTTTTTCCGGACCATGTGCAGCTTAGGTTCCTCCCAGGATTTCGTCCCAAGATTCCATCTGCTGCAAATAGGAACCAAACTATTTCTCTTCCAGCATTTTTTCCCTTCCCCTCTTCATCTGAAGAGGAAAGATGGCACAGGCTGGATGTTATCAGATGTCTGCAAATTTATCTGCAGCGTACTCGCCCTTTTAGGCAGGCCGAAAACCTGTTAATCAGTTATACGGGGAAGAATAAAGGCGCCAAGGCCGCCAAGGCCACGATATCCCGCTGGGTCTCCGATACCATAAAAGTCGCCTATACCGCCCAAGGGCGTCCGGTCCCATCTTTTCTTCATGCCCACTCGACCAGGGCAGTGTCCACCTCTCAGGCTGAGAGGAGTGCGTTGTCCTTGGATCAGATTTGTGCAGCTGCCTCCTGGGCATCTGAGTCCACGTTCATTCGGCATTACCGCCTGAGGGACCGGGTGTCCGATTCCTCTGCCTTTGCCCAAACTATTTTGAGCTCTGTCATGCAATAATCCCGCCCATCTTTGGGCCTACTTGCTATATCCCCACATTGTGCCGCTGGTACGGACGACAGGGAACAAGTGATTATGAAGATAATCTTGTTTCCCTTAGTCCTAACAGCGGCACAAGATTTCCCACCCTGGGAATCATATCTTATGTATAAAACTGTGTATAAATATGGAGGTACTTTTGTATTGACACGCAGAGGGGAGGTTCTTGTGCCCTCTTATAGGGCCAGCCACGCTTTTGATTGGCTAATTAAAAATCCGCCTGTCCTACCAGCACACAGGGGCAGAAATACCCCACATTGTGCCGCTGTTAGGACTAAGGGAAACAAGATTATCTTCATAATCACTTGTAGTCTTTTATAGAGAAAACTGCATAGGATTATGGGAAATGTCTATGGTATAAAAGGATTCCATTATCCAGCAAGCTAGGTTGTTTGGTTTTTTTTTTTTTCCTTTGTTGGTGAAGTTAACATAGTGGGAAAATCTTAGGGACTACAGTAGCCTGTTATCTAAGGATTTTGTTGTACTGTACACTGTAAGGGAACCTGCACACAGAGTTTATACTTGCTCATTCTGAACATAAAAATTTTCAGAGTGAGCGGCGTAAAAAACAGATGCCATTGACTTGGTAAAAAAAAAAAAAAAAAGCCTCCCATTGATTTCAATGGGGAGCACGTGTATGCTGGCACCCATTCAAATCAATGGGATCTGTTTTTTACGCCGCTCACTCTGAACGATTTTTACGTCAATGTAAAAAATGCGCACTTTTTGTGCATATTTTTGCGTGTTTTTTACACGTATAAAAAATGTCATTGATGTCAATGGGAGTCTGATTTTTACACGTGTATTCTTTACATGTGTGTTATGCAAAAATGAGCGTGTGTTTACTCCGTGTGCATGGGCACTGAGAGCTATTTGCCCTTTGTCCCTAATAAGGCATACATCAGTTACTCCCTAGTTACTCACCACGCCACCCCTAAAAATAAATATACAACACAGTATTTTTTGAGAAACTAAGTTGTGTGGAAAGAACTACCCTTTATTATGAACATTGGCAAAATACAACATGGAAAAAGAGTCTGACCCTAATCACAGCACCACACTCAATGTAGCTAGGACAGCCAAACTGCCTACCAAGGCTGTAACTTCCGGCAGACTGCCATCTGAAATGTAGGCTTCTTCCCCCAGCTGTTTACCATTTTTCCATCACTTCCGCAAACCTTTCCATGAGGCCTCCAGCCTCTTCTACAGGTTGTTGTGAAATAAAAGTTTTGAGAATGACACAAATATTATATTTTCACATGATCTGCTGCCCTCTGGTTTGTATGTGTGTTTGTCAGATGTTTTTATCACATACAGAAATATAATTGCAATCATATTATGAGTAACAAAAGCTTATATTGACAGTTAGAATGAGTTAATGCAGCAAGTCAATATTTGCAGTGTTGACCCTTCTTCTTCAGGACCTCTGCAATTCTCCCTGGCATGCTCTCCATCAACTTCTGGACCAAATCCTGACTGATAGCAGTCCATTCTTGCACAATCAATGCTTGCATTTTGTCAGAATTTGTAGGTTTTTGTTTGTCCACCCGTCTCTTGATAATTAACCACAAGTTCTCAATGGGATTAAGTGTCATGACCTGATTGTGTATTGGTGTATGTTTCTGTCTAGGATTGGATCCGGGCTTCTGTGATCTGCTGGTGGGTTCCCTACCATTGAGCCATCGGTGTGTATATAGTGTTCTGGTCTTCTGAACACACTTGAGGTTATAAGAGTAAACCTCAGGTGTTATGTATTGCCATCATCCAATGGAAGGAGTCTGGGGCCTTTATTAGGAAGAGGGCTGTCTCCACCAGTTGCCGGTTTTTGTGGTCCCAACCTAAAATTCGTGGCCCTGGGAGGAGGAGTGTTTTGATTGTGCTGTATCTGACTTGAAGGGAGTTTGAGTGTTGTTTGTGTGTGACTTTGGTTTTTCCCCCCACACTTCTACTCTGCCCTGCCCTTCAAGTCTGTTTGTTTGGCACTATCTGGTTGTTTGAGGTGGGTTCCAGTTTATTTTACCCCAGTCTCGTGTTTACCCTTTCCTCACCTCTCCACTGTCCCTCTCCTCATTTCTCTGGTTTTGTATTGTGTTGTGCTGCATGTCCGTTGTCCAGCACACCCCGTCCAGTTTGTTTGTCTGCAGCTGCACCTTTATTTCTGTAGGGGTCACCACCGTGGAATCCCCAGTCCCTAGCTCTCTTGCAGCTCTTGTCCTATCTGTCTGTTAGGTTTTCGTGCTAGAGAGCCAGGAGTTGTCGGGGCCAAGGCTAGCTTGGAGACAGCTGACCACCACCCGTAGGCAGGGCCTAGCTAGCCACCGTAGTGCCAGGGATAGTCTCCTTCCCCTGTTTCCTTAGCGGTGCAATCTGCAGCCCGGAATCTGTGTCTGAACTCTGACACGAACGTGACATTAAGATCTGGGGAGTTTCCAGGCCATGGACCCAAAATCTCTATGTTTTGTTCCCTGAGCCATTTAGTTATCACCTTTGCTTTATGGCAAGGTGCTCCATCATGCTGGAAAAGGCATTGTTGATCGCCAAACTGCTCTTGGACGGTTGGGAGCAGTTGATCTTGGAGGACATTCTGGTACCATTCTTTATTCATGGTTGTGTTTTTAGGCAAGACTGTGAGAGAGCCGATTCCCTTGGCTTAGAAGCAACCCCACACATGAATGGTTTCAGGATGTTTTACAGTTGGCATGAGACAAGACTGGTGGTAGCGCTCACGTCGTCTTCTCCGAATAAGCTGTTTTCCAGATGTCCCAAACAATCGAAAAGGGGATTCATCAGAGAAAATGACTTTACCCCAGTCCTCAGCAGTCCACTCCCTGTACCTTTTGCAGAATATCAGTCTGTCCCTGATGTTTTTTTCTGGAGAGAAGTGGCTTCTTTGCTGCCCTCCTTGAGACTAGGCCTTGCTCCAAGAGTCTCCGCCTCACAGTGCGTGCAGATGCACTCACACCTGCCTGCTGCCATTCCTGAGCAAGCTCTGCACTGCTGGTAGCCCGATCCCGCAGCTGAAGCACTTTTAAGAGACAGTCCTGGCACTTGCTGGTCTTTCTTAGGCACCCTGGAGCCTTTTTGCCAACAATGGAACCTCTTTCCCTGAAGTTCTTGATGATGCGATAGATTGTTGACTGAGGTGCAATCTTTCTAGCTGCGATACTCTTCCCTGCCATTTTTGTGCAGTGCAATGATGACTGCACGTGTTTCTTTAGAGATAACCATGGTTAACAGAAGAGAAACAATGATGCCAAGCACCAGCTTCCTTTTAAAGTGTCCAGTGGTGTCATTCTTACTTAATCATGACAGAGTGATCTCCAGCCCTGTCCTCATCAACACCCACACCTGTGTTAATGGAGCAATCACTGTAACGATGTTAGCTGGTCCTTTTAAGGCAGGGCTGCAATGATGTTGAAATGTGTTTTGGGGGATAAAGTTCATTTTCTAGGCAAATATTGACTTTGCAAGTAATTGCTGTTAAGCTGATCACTCTTTATAACATTCTGGAGTATATGCAAATTGCCATTAGAAAAACTGAAGCAGTAGACTTTGTAAAAATTAATATTTGTATAATTCTCTAAACTTTTAGCCATGACTGTATACTCCCATATCTGACAAATGGACCCTATCCTGTCTGTACAGTCTCTGGCAGCGGAACTCAATGTCCGAGCAGGGAACAAATTCACCCCCCCCCCCAATTCCCCACCCCACAAAACTCCCACTTCTGTTAATTTTTTTTCTTCCATGACAAATCCAATTTCATTCTCCTTGTCAAGGCCCCCACCTTGCTGTTGGTCAGATTGTTGCTTGTATCACAATCCTCTGACAGCCACCTCCTTTGGCTACCTCCTCCACTAATCTTCCCATCTGCCAGCACTGCAGGCCTCTCCTTCCGAATTATTTCACCTTGACCTCCTAGTTAGGCATGCCCAGTCGGCTCCCTTATGGCCTCTTCTTTGCTCTTTCGGCTGCCTAATACACAAAGAAATGACCCCGCACACAGATGTTGTCGACTTTTGCAGGGACAAGCAATAACTTCCACGTTATAGGGCGAATATAATTACGGAAGGCAGCTTCTTAATCTTTTCCTCATTCCAACTAGCTGCTGCTACTCTGATGCTGCTCATTTACTTATAATATGTTGGGGGGTTTTTGTGGTCACTCTCATTGAATGATTGGGTTGCAGCATTTTGCCGTTTGAGAGATATGCATATATATTATACTATATTATTCTTTACATAGTGTTTCTTTTAAAACTGTGTCCTTGATTTACGTCATCCACTCATTTGATGGATTGTTGCACAAACAATGGTGGTTATTGTTTTAAATAACTTTATTGGTTGTATGTCTATGAGTAAGAGGCGGGAGGGCCTTGTAAAATGTAAGTGATTACCCATGTAGATGTATTTTCTAATTTAAATGGATTAAACAAAATGTTGAATTTTAACAGTTTTTTGATGCTGAATACATTTCAAATGATTGACTTTTCCCTTCTGTGCTTTAGAATAGACGTTGTTCTTTAACACACTTAACTAAGCATATGGACACCCATGCCCCACTAAGGACATATCTCCTCCAGTCCTGGGCATGGATACATACGCCACCCAACTCTTTGATCTGTCATTGGCAGTAAAATGGTAGAAAATCAGTTGTCATGACTTTCTGTACCATGGGTTGTCTGACCCCCAAAATAAAGTTTCATACTGGTGACTTATCAACAGTCTCTGGGGTTCCACACCTGCTGCAGTAGACAGGGAGTGTGTGTAGACTGCTCCAGCAGTGGAAGGGGTGCTGCATTTCCCCAGAATCACCACTATACAGTGGATACAGTGGTGAAATTAGCCTCTCTGCTGCCTGAGACGGACAATCAAAAGATGCCCTCCCCATACGGACTGAATACCGGGGGAAGGTCATCTTTTAATTGTCCACCTCAGGCAGCAGAGGTGAGGGGGGTTCTAGTGGTAACATTGTTACTTACAGGATACGTCTTCCCACATTTCCCGTCTCTTCCCTTTGGATCGTCATGGCCACTTCTTACAGCTGTGACTTGACTCTGTAAAGTTTGCAACACAGACATCTTTGACTCCTCACTTCTTCATGCACCCAACCCCCATATACATATATATATTATGTCCCACAGCAGCCCCTGCAACCTCTATTATACTACACAGTGGCCCCTGCAGCCTCTATTATGCCCGACAGTGGCACAATAGACTGTGGGGCATAACAGAGGTTGCAGGGGGCCACTGTGGGGCATAATAGAGGTTGCAGTGGCCACTGTGGAGCATCATAAAGGTTGCAGGGGCTACTGTGGGGCATAATAGAGGTTGCATTGGCCACAGTGGACCCTGGAACCTCTATGATGCCCCACAGTTTCCCACGCAACTATTATGCCCCACAGTTGCCCATCCAACTCTATTATGCCCCATAGTGGCATACCCATGAACTATTATTATACTCTGGGGTCTTTTCAGACCCTGGAGTATAATAATCAGAGACCCAAGGGAGGTGAGAGAACATACTAAACACTGTTACTTACCTCTCCAGGATCCAATATTACTCCTAGCACAGACTTCGGATCTTTATGGTAATGTCCCAGATGTCACGTGGTCTGGTACATTACCATACAGGCCCGAAGTCTGATAGGATTAACACCGGATCCAGGCGAGGTAAGTAACAGTGTTTATTATGTTCCCTCACCTCCCCTGGGGCTCCGATTATTATACTCGGGGAACTGAAAAGAAAAAAATTAAAATAAAATAGTCAAATTGCCATGACTGCTGCTCCCTACAAAAGTGCAGCCTGAGGGGGCTGCCTCACCTTGCCTCATTAGAGTTGCGGCCCTGAGTGGATCGAACTGGTGCACCAACCCTATTACTTGTATAGGAACAGCCTGCGCATGTTCCCCATTCACTGCAGCAGCTTTCGACATCTGGAGCCTGCTGGAACACCAGATCTGTGCAGTGTCCAGGTGTCAGAATTCACAAATCACATATTTTTGCCCTATCCTGTGGAAAGGTAAACACTATGAAACTTTATTTGAGGGCCAGACAAACCCATTAAAGAAATATTCATAAATATGCACTTCCTCCAGCAGAACCATCATTTGTCATGTAAAATATAGAATGTCCTCAAGATGGTGCTGCACTGCAGAACTGTCATCTATGCTATGTCACTGTGTCAAGTCCTGTATATCTTTCAAAGCAGTCTCTCACGTTACCAAAGTAAAGACATCACTAGGAAAACTCATTATTTTTATGACTGTTGTTGTTTCAACTTATGGGAACCCTCCTCAACATAAAGTGATGGCATATCGATATCCCCAGGGACAGGGCAAGGTATTTTTGTGCCGTTGATAATGTAGGCAAACAGCGCCCCCCATCTGTACTATGTGTTCAGAGGATCAGAAAAATAGAAAAAAAGTCCCATTAATGTTAATACAAGAGAGATACAGCAGAAAGTCTTCTGTTTATATATCTGTCTTTTATTAATATCAGTATAACAAAATGGGAAGCTATATTCTGTCAGGTGCCTGGGGGTTTATTGTGTTTTTTTTTTTGTCAAAAAGGACACAGTAGCCTGTGCTATTTTTCCATCATAAGAACAAACAAATGGTTGAAAAGTGAAACTGAATTTTTCAATTAAAGCTTCTTAATAAATCCTTTTTTTTTAATCTGATCCTTTTACAGATCAAAAAATCTGAAACCAGAGTGCGGATGCCCCTTTTATGGCCCCCAAAAGTACAATGCCTCTATAGTGTCACTCAGAGTATAATGCACCTTTGTAACCCCCACATAGTGTAATGCCTATGCTGGCACAAAGAAGGAGCATGTAGTCCTAAGAGCGATGAGTACTGAGAACAATACTTCCGGTCAACTCCGTGAACCCCACCAGTAACTGATGAGTTCTTCCATCAGTACTGATGAAAGCGCTCTTTGTGCCCCCCAGTAATGCCGTAGGAGGCAAGATGAAGCCATGAGCAGTTGTCTACCTTCACCTACCTGTTGTCCCTGGATATACCATCAGGTTTCAAGAAGGGATTATTAACAATCACACAGAAAAGAGTGTCAAGATAAAATTTCATAATTTATTTAAATCATAAGATATATAACATATATTAATAAGTAAGGTAGGAGGAGGGAGGACAACACGCAAAGATTACATAATAAGAGTGCTGTAGCCTGTATAGTAATCATCCTAGAATGCTCAACAATAAAAGAGCAAAATAGGGGTATAAAACAATGCTGCCAAAGATAGTCATGCTAAATGTGCACATACATGCTGCAAAACACCCCCGCATAAGGAATACATTATATCATAGGAGAAATAGAGCAGAAAAACATACAGACCACAGCATCGCACCCCATGACATCCCTTGACAAAGCAGTCAACTACTGTATATGTTGTTCAACAACTTAAAAAAAAATCCCCAAAAAACAGATCTCAGTACGCCTTTATTTATTAGTGCTTTATGTCTTTCTAATAGATAAAATGTCTAGCCCTTGTGTCATCTCCATAAAGAACCAGCTGTGCAGACCATACATAGAAATGACTTGGAATGTGACCCTACAGTGCACACTTACTAATATCAGAGCCAGCATTGCTGAAAAGACTGACAGTCTCACTGCTTAAGGCAACATTCAGTTGCCAAAAGAAAAGTAATATTTCTGTAATGTCTCACAAGTGTCATGTCTAGAAATTTTAAGGCAGTGTGCCCAACCAAGCACTGTGGGTAACATATACTAACTTAGGAATGCTTATAACATTGCAGCATACACTGTGCGTGTTTGTATGTGTATGAGTATATAAATGTTTATATACTTGATCACATGACTAAGAGGCATTTAGCCCTGAAACGTATAAGTAGGAGTTCAGCTCTATCCTTCTGCATAGCTATCTTACTATGAACATTAATTTTTTTTTGCTGCTGCACGTTACATGTTGTATTTCCACTGATTCTAGTTGTCTAGATTCAGCTTAAAGGGAGTTCTTAGCCAATAGTTCCTGGGAAAAGGTTAAAGGGAGTGCTTAGCCAATAGTTCCTGGGAAAAGGTTGGTTTAGTGTGACAGTAGTTTCACTTTGTAGCAATAGGAGTTACGGAGAAGCTGTAGCTCAAGGAGCTATACTGTTTCTTTAACTCCCAAAGTTATAGAAACAGTGTAGCTCACTGCACTGTTCCCAAAACTCTATCTCTATAGGAGCTTCTGACAGGGCAGTATTTTCAATATTGCCATCAGGAACCTGGCCACATTGCTAATGGAAAGGGCCCCAGCCACCCGGCATCATGTGATGTATGTGTGAGTTGCCAGGCCCCTTTCGAATAGACACCTATTTTCTCTATTACAGCAAATCAGTGGCGCGAATTAGTCAAGCTGCTTCATTAGTATTCATTGACATCAGTAGCACATAGGCTACACTGTCCGTTTTAATAGAACTCACTGACACTGATGTGCAATGCATACTAATGAATAGGGATGAATGAACACATCAAAAGTTTTCGTTTGGGCCAAACCTTAAAGAGGACCTTTCACCACTTTTGGGCACATGCAGTGTTATATACTGCCAGAAAGCGGACAGTGCGCTGAGTTCAGCGCACTGTCGGCTTTCCCGATCTGTGCCCGGTGTAAAGAGCTTACGGCTTACGGTTCCTCTCCGCTCCACAGCACAGCGCGATTGGCGCCGCGAGGCAGAAGGACGTCTCTGGCTAATGGTCAGAAACGCCCTTCTGACCATAGAGCACTATGGTACCGGCACCGTAAGCTCTTTACACCGGGCACAGATCGGGAAAGCCGACAGTGCGCTGAACTCAGCGCACTGTCCGCTTTCTGGCAGTATATAACACTGCATGTGCCCAAAAGTGGTGAAAGGACCTCTTTAAACCTTTGTGGTTTATGGCCCACAAAGCACTACTATACTAGCGTGCATGTGCAGTCGGCTCTGCCCGAGTCCCAATGGCAGAGCAGACTGTGCATGCATAGAAGTTTGAACCCAGCTCCGGAAGAAGATGAGCAGAGAGGCCGTTCCTGAAGAAGATGGAGGCGGCGCTGGAGATTTCTCTCACAGCATTGGGGATGCCCCCAGTGCTGTTTGAGCGCTGGGGACCGCCCCCAGTGCTGTGAGAGAACTCATTTGCATACCTCCTCCTCAGCAGCCTCCTCTTTCCTATTATCTCCTACAGTATGTGTGTGAGGCAAACAGGAAGCTGAGTCATCATCATCATCAGCAGCAGCCTCCCATAGGAAACAACAGGAGAGGAGTGCACAATGTATCGTGCAACAGTCTAATTAGCATATGAATAAAAATGGACTTATTCAAAAACCACTGAGGCAATCTATATACTAAAGGTAGGTGTGGAATAGACTTTCTAAAGGCTATGCAAGGATGTGATTAGTTAAAAATGACTTTTCCTAGTGATAGAGCCCCTTTAAACACTGTACACTTCTAAATGTGTTTTGAAGTAATCTCCCTATTTAGTAGGGTTATATGAGAAAAAGGAAGTATATTCATACATTGTGAAGATTTATAAAGTAAATACAGAGAATTCTGAGTGTTAAAATGTGCAATTGAAATTCATTACGTTGTATACCAAATAATTATGTAGAGAACATATTGTCATGTATAGTATAAAAACTATTACAGATATGTGACAACAAATCTAATATGTTAAAATGTTTTCAATTTAAAAATAAAGCCAAACCTGACGGAAAAATTACGTTTAAGGCTGAGGCCCCACGGAACATAAACGCCGTGATTTGCCCGAAGTGGAGACGCTGCGGGAAAAATCGCGGCGGTTTACAGTGCAAGCAAAGGGGATGGGGTTCATGTGAATCCCATGCCCACTTTGCGGAAAAAAACGCAGTGCGGACACGCTGCGGTTTGCAAAGTCGTTGCAGCTTTGCAAATCGCAGCATGTTAATTATATCTACGGAAACGCCAGCGGCTTTCTCGTAGATATAATGTTAAGAGAAAGTCAGTAGAGAAAAACTGTGAACTTTTTCTTAAAAGCGCTGCTGAAAGAACCGCAATGCGTTCACGCAGCGGTTCTTCCCACAGCGCTTTAGTGCTGCATATATGGCCCGTGGGCATGCAAAATAAAATTTTTAGTCAAACCCAAAAACACCTGCTGAGCAAATGCTATGCCAGGTGCTCTTTGTCTGGTTTGGGCATTTCTGTGATGAAACTGGATTTTGAGGCAGAAGCCAAGAGACCAGATTTGCATGTATACCCACACAGCTTAGCTAAAGAGGAGATAACCTATCTGCTACTCAATGGGAATGTCACAGCCTGGTTATGTGTAATTTACTAGCTCAGTTAATGTTTATTATTTGACGGGTTTCAGACAGCTTAGTCAGTAAGAAGAGCAGCGCTAGCTCAAGAAATCCTCTTATCTTTACTGAGGAGGACAATCTGATTAACAAAAAGCAAAGCAAGACAGGGATGCCCAATGGAAAAAGAAATGAGCATTAGCGTATACAAATCCTGTGCTGACCAATCCAGGGGATTTGCCTTGCCTGTACCAGACAAAATGAGAATATTTCTATGAAATCACCAAGTTTTCTCCTATCACACAAATAAACCTCAAGATATATTATAGAAAAAGAAGCTATTAAAACATTCCCCTATATCACCTATACATAGCAGACAATGCAATAAAAAATGACCATACTTTATTGATAAGAAGCACATTTTATAGTGTAAAGACAGCGGAGTCTAGCAGTGCCAGTGACCAATTGTTTTATCATTAGAAGTACTGCAAGCCGGCTGGGTGCATAAGCTAACTGTATATTGAGCGGCCGTGGTGTCCAGGGATTTCCCTTCATCCTTCCCCTCAAGGGCTTACCATTCATTGGTGGCTTGGGGAGGGGGGCAGGGCCGCCCACAGGCTTATACAGGGCGGTGGATCGTGCTCCAAATGGGGATCGTGGTCGTCAGCTGTTCAGACCACAGCATCCATAATCACAGTGGCTGGGAGAAACTACTCACCTCTTGACCAATGTTCTGTAGCATTAATATATTACAACTTCCGTACAGGCAGCAGGTCAGGAAGTAAGTAAAGGACAGCGGTCGTGAAGTGTTTTTTATCAGCAAGGTCTGTGCGGGGAGACAATAAAGATGTGTATGGGGTGGGGATTTAATCCCTTGACGCCAGAGGAATTTTTCAATTTTTGTTTTTGGCTCCCGCCTACCAAATCCCATAAGGTGGTTTTTTGGGGGGGGTTTTCTGTTCACGGAGCCATATGAGGGCTTAATGTTTGTGGGACAACCTGTTCTTCATAAGAGTACAATTTAATATCCCGTATAACGTACTGGGAAGCTGGAAAAAAATTTGGCCATAAGGGAAGGTTAAAATAATATGACTTTTTCCCCCTAATTTTTCATGCTAAAACGTGGGGTGCATCGTATAGTCAGATGTGTCTTATAGTCTTAAAAAAAAAAAAAAAAAAAGTTTTATTTATTTAAGTCTTGAAAGGAGTTTCCGGGTGACATATTGATGACCTATCCTTATATAATTTCATCAACATCAGATAGGGGTGACAGATGTCAGATCTTTGATTTTCCGAAAACCACTTTAAGCGACAGATTGACAGTCTTGTGGCATGCTTTCTGCTAAGCTGCAATTCCAAGCACAGCTGCAATACAGTGCTACGCTTTGTAAGCAGCCAGATCATCGTGGTTTCAAGAGCTACAACACAGATGTGAACAGTGACTTACAAATGCATGTGTTTCCTGAGTCCAGAAATCATATAGCCCTTGCTGTCTTTTATGTCCAATGGTTCAGTGGTCTGCACAGTGATGACACTTTCTATACAAAAGGTTGCATGTCTGAACAATACCATAGTGTATCAAGTTCTAGTCAAAACAACTGCTGATGGTGGAGTCTACAGCTGAGCTTCTTGGGTCAGGTTGTACAAGTGGCGGCCAAAAAACCTGCACCATTTCACAAAATGTAATGATTGTAGCGAAAATGATTTCTTGTCTTTTTTTCCATTTCTATCCTCTTCTCTCTTGGATGACGAGTATTTGGCAATTTTGTACATGTCGTGACATTTTTCAGTTGATTTCGTAGTAGGAGGTATACATATCATGCAGGGACTCAATTTATATGCATAACATACATTTGACAAAATCCACTGGTGGTGCCTTTTTTTTTTTTTGGCCGCCACTGTATATATCAGCACAAGGCATCAGGAGGGCCTGTTGACTACTTCATCTTCTTGTCTCGATTAATAATACAGCACAGTACAACACCTACCTATCTACAGTATATTAGGTAATTGTGTCCCAGATTTGAACACTCCCCTCCCTTCCATTTATCTCAGCAATTAATTTGCAGTATTTACAAGTAAGAACAATGAGGGAAATTTATCATTAGGGAAATATTTAAAGTCAGTGTATAAGGCATAAGAAGTAGCAATCTCTTGTGCAAATTGGAGCTTGGTTAAAAAAAAGAAAAAAATTGCTAATTTAATACTTCTGCATCTCCCTCGCCAGATTTATCATCATTTACTCCAGAAATCTGCCGTAAATGATGTTGGAAATTTAAGTCAGCAATGAGCTGGCGTCCGCTGCTGCACATGGCCCAATGGAGGGTGCGCATCATATATGAGGAGGCATGCAACTTGTCATGCACCCTTCGCCAGCTAGGGGGCTATGAAGACTGGCTTTCAGGAGTGTAACTAGCAAAGATTGCGTCCCCCTGCAAACTTTTGACTTGAAGCCCCAAGGATAGCTCAGCACCCCCTTTCCTGGCCTCCACATAGTTATAACACCCCATTTACACACTATAATGTCACAAAGCGGCCTCCAGACAGTATAATGTTTCATAGTGGCCCCTACACACAGTATTATGCCCCATAGTGGACAAACTACAAACTATTATACTTGGGGGGGTGGGGTGGGGGGTCTTTTCAGACCACAGAGACCCAGGGGAGGTGACAAACATAAAAACCAGTGTTATTCTACTGGACTCCGGCATACTCTCTGCTGCATAATTATGCCAACCTGGGTCACGTGACATCTGGGACGTCACTAAATAGGCCCGAAAATTGCAGAGAGTTATGCTGGTGTACAGGAGAGGTGAGTAACAATGATTTTTTTTTTATGTTTTCTCTCCTCGACTGAAAAGACCACAGAGTATAAGAATAGCAGTATTTGTTGGGGTTCGCAGGCCCTCGGTCTCACTTATCAATCCCCACTCCTGCTCAAAGCCACATCCACTTCCAGGGGTCCCTAGCCTCATGATATGGGATTCCGAAGCGGAGGCGGCCATGAGCAGGAGTAGGAATCTGTAAGTACAAGGGGCCCGTTGCATATTTAAAAAAAAAAAACAGAAAACAAAGCATCAGTCCTGAGCCCTAAGGCAGCCACTACCCTGGTACTTACACCACTGCTAGCATTAGTAATGCCTCTCTTCATCTATTTTTCCTAGTTTTATTGAAGTTTGCATTAGTGTATTCTGCGCCAAATTTATCAACTGTATGACAATGTTTCATAAATTAGATGCATGTTTAAGTCTGACAAATCTGTCCTGTTGCTACTCCACTTTTTATGCTACCCACAGAAAGGGGTGTGTTTGTGACAATTTTTTGTGACTATTTATTTATTATGCATTTGATAAATTTGGAATAGACATCTAGACAAGCTAACCATTCCCACTTTCCCACCTACTTTTGAAAAGTGGAATGAGTGGTGCATTTTTGTTTTGTTTTTTTGTGTGCAAATGAGTTAAAAAAAAGGTCCCTTCTGTGAATTCTGGAGTGCAGGGTCTGAGAAATTCCCCCAATGAGCATATATAAAGATGGAACACACGTGACAATGTATTTGTGATCTGTGACCCATCCTAAGCAATAGTAAAGCATGAGCTTTTAAGTAAAATATATATTTTATTACCAATTAAAGGAAACTGAGTTTGCTATCAAATGTAATTGAAGCTGCTCTTTATCAAGATATATCATAGAGTAATAAACTACATAACATGGGATACAAAGTTGATACATTCTTATAATCTGTTCAAAGCAGGATTTAAACTTGTCACCTTTAGTATAAAGTAAAGCCCCATCTGATTCTGAACACAAGGACATTTCTGACTTCCCAAAGATATAAGGAACGCTAGCTTACATATTGTAAGGGGACAAAAGGATTTATTCTGGGTTATTCTGGCTTTATATGATAGCGGAGGCTTATGGAAAATGTTGCTTAATCAGAAACAGTAATATATTTACTTCCCATATAGAAATAACTATATGCCCTCCTCCCATAAAATAGAGTTTTCAGACTTGGCAAAGTATATCCTTTGGTATTCATCTATATACATTAAAGGGGCTCTATCATCAAAATTATGCTAATAGAGCCCCACATATGCATGAATAGCCTTTATAAAGGCTATTCAGGCACTGTAAATGTTATATTAAACCCCGGACCCGTTTTTAAATAAAAGCATTAAAACATATATGCTAATCGTACCTGAACATGCACCATGGGCAGGGATGCACAGTGCGATGTCAGCTTCAGGCACGCCTACTTCTTCTGTCTTCTTGTAGTGACGCCCTCTGGTTCCGTGTCTTCTTCCGTCTTCTTGTCTTCAAATCCCGCACCTGCGTAGTAGCACTTCCCTCCCTGTGCTTGCCTTTTGGACTGCCATTTTCCGGTTGATGTTGTCTTTGACAAGCATTGACGTATTGTTGTCTCCAGGCCTAGCGCTCTGTTTTCTAGATGTTAATTAATTCTCAAGTGGTATAGAAATAGTGCCGGGTCAGAGCTATGATGGCATGCCAGTGGAAATGTGTGCCCTACCTCAGTGGTGGACTATATTGATCAAATTGGAGGTCTTCCTTGCTAGAGGCCTGCCCCCCCTCCCCATAGTATCCTTTTGTATTTTTCATACTTTGTTTCAAGACATATACTGGTAGTATTTTTAGTTTACTTTTTTTGTAAGATTATTGAGCTATGGGATGTTCGGGGGTTTTTTTTGTTTCCCCTCCCCTTCCTTTATGTTTGTACCAACTTTGACTGCTCATTTCTGGGTACAGATTACACCTGGGTACTTGTTACCTGTATTATTTACTTACTGCTATTTTATTTTAACTAGTACTTGTACTCCTGTTAGGAGCTATGAACTTGTTATAATCTGCTGCTGCGTTGTATGATTGGATAGTGTTGGTACTGTTTCTTATTCCTTCATTGTCAGAAAAATGTTTCTTCTCAGTAAATATTTAAAGTATATAGATTAATGGAATCCACCATTACAATATACTTCTATATACTGCATCTCCACCAATGAGCTGTTCTCAGCAGCTGCTGGTGCTGAAGGTACACAATGGATGGAGCTGTCAGCTGTTGGCTTGGTTCTCTGTGCAGTGGCTCTACCATATTACTGCTGATCAATTACCAAGGATAGGTCATCAATATGAAAAGTCTAGGAAATCTCTTCAAGTTGGCTAAATACTGTACATTAGAAGTGTTTTGGCCAAACCCACCAGTGGCAGATATGAAGGAAATAAGGATCAAGCAGTTCAGTTTCAAAGGCAGGATTTTTTTGTTTTTGGTAAAAGGAATGTGGCAGTGGCTTTCTTCCCTCTTCCAGGTTAGTACATATACATTAAGATTAAGGTGGGCAAGGCCGCAGGGCCAGATGGAATCAGTGCAAGGCTACTTAAGATTTGTGGGGAGGAGCTGTGTGGTGTTATTACACATATGTTCAAAATGAGCCTGAAGCTGGGAATGGTACCACAACTGTGGAAATCATCTTGTGTGGTACCAGCATCAAAGACACCTCATTCAATGAACGTTAATGGCCTGTAGCATTGACATCCCACTTGATGAACTTCTCACACATCTCCGCCCTCTAGTGAGCTCAGCTATGAACCCTCTCCAGTTTGCAAATCGTCCGGGAATTGGGTTGAATGATGCCATCATCCACCTTCTACACAGAGCTTTTTCTCATCTGGAGAAACCAGGGAACACTGTGAGAATAATGTTCTTTGATTTTTCCAGTGCTTTTACCACCTGTGAGAAGGTGACAGGCAGAGTACTGGAATCACGCTATATCTTTCCCAGGTTTATAACTTATATGTGGTCCAGGACGGGTCTTGAGTAGGCCTCAGCTCCAGGTGTGAGTCCTTGTCTCATTACTGGTCCAGAAAAGGCTGCAGCTCCTGCATTCCAGTGCAGATCCATGGAGTGAAAGGAGGTGTGTGGGTCTGTGCTGTAACCCTGAGTCCGGTGAGACAAAGGTCATGTGGCTGGCAGTAAGCCACACATATAGTTAGGTTAACCCTACTGTTTAGTTAGTCGCTCAGACAAGCAGGTTTTAGTTTTTGCCTGAAGTTGAGGCTGTATTTTATTTTGCTCATTTTGTGCCCGAAGTCAAAGTTTATTTATTTTTTTTGCTTTTTTTTTTCTGAATAAACCCATTTGCTGCATATTTTGTATCTGTCTTGAGGCCACTGTAGAGCATTCATCTATATGTGGCCACGGTGGAACATATTATATTGTTTTATATTCACCCAAATTTGGAGGGGATAAGAATAAAATTTTATTGAAGAAATGATGGATAATGTTTACAGATATTTGAAGTCTACTAGATCTTAATGACTTTAGTGTTTTCCTTTAAATTTATTGGATTTAGTGAGGTGTTATATAATTTTTTGCTATATTTTTCTGTGTAATATTGTTCAGATGGACCTGTCATCTCCCTGTGCCTTTTTTTCATGGATGGAGAGTTGCCATGCCCATCTGACAGATACTTGCGCAGTATCATCATGAAGAAGATGGCTGGGCAAGGTGTTGTACTGAGGGCTAGAGGAAGCGTGGGAACGCGAAACGGGCCTTGCCCATTCAGTGTGTGTCTGGCATGATTCTGCTGCATGATGTTTGTCCTGCACTGAGCTAACAATAAATCAAAAGAAGTTTTTAGAGGAATGTGAGTGCTGCTTCACTTTTTTCCTTTTTACATGTGTTATTACATATTATATTGTGGGTGGCTTTTAGGAGCATATTATACAGTGTGGCCACTGTAGAACATTATTTTGGAAGAGCAGGGGCTATGAAGGGCATATTATACTGTGTGAAGATACTGTGGCCATACTATACTGAGTGGGGGGCCACTGTGGAGCATTATTCTGGGAGGGACTAGAGGAGCATATTATACTATGTGGAGACATTGTGGATAATATTATAATGTTTGGGGGCCACTGTGGAACATAATATTGCGATGACTGAGGGGAGCATATTATACTGCGTGGAGGCCACTGTGGAGCATTATACTGTGGTGGGGCTGCAGGCTCTCAAGAGTATATTATACTGTGTGGGACCACTGTGCTGTACTATACTGTTGGGACACAATGGGGAACCGTTTATACTATGTGGGGCCACTAAGAGGTATTATACTGTGTGGAGGCTCTGGGAAGCATATTACACTGTGTGGATCCACTGTAGAGCATTATACTGTGTTGGTGCTCTGAGCAGTATATTATACTGTGTGGAGTGTTATATACCATGTGGGGACACTATGAGGGAGCATTTTATACTGTGTTGGGCCACTGTGGAGCATTATATACCATGTGTGGCTGTGGGGCCACTGTGGGGGGCTCAGTGGAGCATTTTATACTATGGAAGATACTGTGGAGCATTATATACCATGTGGAACATTATACTGTGTGAGGGGGGCTATGTTTGCATCACAGCTTCCTCACTATAATCTGGCACATACAGTAAAGACTAGAGATGAGCGAACAGTGTTCTATCGAACTCATGTTCGATCGGATATTAGGCTGTTCGGCATGTTCGAATCGAATCGAACACCGCGTGGTAAAGTGCGCCATTACTCGATTCCCCTCCCACCTTCCCTGGCGCCTTTTTTGCTCCAATAACAGCGCAGGGTAGGTGGGACAGGAACTACGACACCGGTGACGTTGAAAAAAGTAGGCAAAACCCATTGGCTGCCGAAAACATGTGACCTCTAATTTAAAAGAACAGCGCCGCCCAGCTTCGCGTCATTCTGAGCTTGCAATTCACCGAGGACGGAGGTTTCCGTCCAGTTAGCTAGGGGTTAGATTCTGGGTAGGCAGGGACAGGCTAGGATAGGAAGGAGAAGACAACCAACAGCTCTTATAAGAGCTAAATTCCAGGGAGAAGCTTGTCAGTGTAACGTGGCACTGACGGGCTCAATCGCCGCAACCCAGCTTTCCCAGGATCCTGAATGGAATACACTGTCAGTGTATTCCCGTATACCCGATATATACCCCCGATACCCGTTCCAACGGTGTGCCCCCCCACCTTCACCCCAGAAATACCCTGCAAGTCCCCTAGCAATAGAATTGGGGCTATATACACCCACTATTTTTGCTACTGCCATATAGTGCCATTGTCTCACTGGGAATTCAAAGAATATATTGGGCTTACATATAACTTCAATTCCAGGGAGAAGCTTGTCAGTGTAACGTGGCACTGACGGGCTCAATCGCCGCAACCCAGCTTTCCCAGGATCCTGAATGGAACACACTGACAGTGTATTCCCGTATACCCCATATATACACCCCAAATCCCCGTTCCAACGGTGTGCCCCCCCACCTTCACCTCAGAAATACCCTGCAAGTCCCCTAGCAATAGAATTGGGGCTATATACACCCACAATTTTTGCTACTGGTATACAGTGCCATTGTCTCACTGGGAATTCAAAGAATATATGGGGGTTATGTGCACCCACAATTTTTAATACTGCTATACAGTGCCATTGTCTGACTGGGAATTCAAAGAATATATGGGGGTTATGTGCACCCACAATTTTTAATACTGGTATATAGTGCCATTGTCTGACTGGGAATTCAAAGAATATATGGGGGTTACGTGCACCCACAATTTTTAATACTGGTATACAGTGCCATTGTCTGACTGGGAATTCAAAGAATATATGGGGGTTACGTGCACCCACAATTTTTAATACTGCTATACAGTGCCATTGTCTGACTGGGAATTCAAAGAATATATGGGGGTTATGTGCACCCACAATTTTTACTACTGGTATACAGTGCCATTGTCTGACTGGGAATTCAAAGAATATATTGGGGTGACGTGCACCCACAATTTTTGCTACTGCTATACAGTTCCATTGTCTGACTGGGAATTCAAAGAATATATGGGGGTTATGTGCACCCACAATTTTTAATACTGGTATACAGTGCCATTGTCTGACTGGGAATTCAAAGAATATATGGGGGTTATGTGCACCCACAATTTTTAATACTGGTATACAGTGCCATTGTCTGACTGGGAATTCAAAGAATATATGGGGGTTATGTGCACCCACAATTTTTACTACTGGTATACAGTGCCATTGTCTAACTGGGAATTCAAAGAATATATTGGGGTGACGTGCACCCACAATTTTTGCTACTGCTATACAGTTCCATTGTCTCACTGGGAATTCAAAGAATATATGGGGGTTATGTGCACCCACAATTTTTAATACTGGTATACAGTGCCATTGTCTGACTGGGAATTCAAAGAATATATGGGGGTTATGTGCACCCACAATTTTTAATACTGGTATACAGTGCCATTGTCTGACTGGGAATTCAAAGAATATATGGGGGTTATGTGCACCCACAATTTTTACTACTGGTATACAGTGCCATTGTCTAACTGGGAATTCAAAGAATATATTGGGGTGACGTGCACCCACAATTTTTGCTACTGCTATACAGTTCCATTGTCTCACTGGGAATTCAAAGAATATATGGGGGTTATGTGCACCCACAATTTTTAATACTGGTATACAGTGCCATTGTCTGACTGGGAATTCAAAGAATATATGGGGGTTATGTGCACCCACAATTTTTAATACTGGTATATAGTGCCATTGTCTGACTGGGAATTCAAAGAATATATGGGGGTTACGTGCACCCACAATTTTTAATACTGGTATACAGTGCCATTGTCTGACTGGGAATTCAAAGAATATATGGGGGTTATGTGCACCCGCAATTTTTAATACTGGTATACAGTGCCATTGTCTGACTGGGAATTCAAAGAATATATGGGGGTTATGTGCACCCACAATTTTTACTACTGGTATACAGTGCCATTGTCTAACTGGGAATTCAAAGAATATATTGGGGTGACGTGCACCCACAATTTTTGCTACTGCTATACAGTTCCATTGTCTCACTGGGAATTCAAAGAATATATGGGGGTTATGTGCACCCACAATTTTTAATACTGGTATACAGTGCCATTGTCTGACTGGGAATTCAAAGAATATATGGGGGTTATGTGCACCCACAATTTTTAATACTGGTATACAGTGCCATTGTCTGACTGGGAATTCAAAGAATATATGGGGGTTATGTGCACCCACAATTTTTAATACTGGTATACAGTGCCATTGTCTGACTGGGAATTCAAAGAATATATGGGGGTTATGTGCACCCACAATTTTTAATACTGGTATACAGTGCCATTGTCTGACTGGGAATTCAAAGAATATATGGGGGTTATGTGCACCCACAATTTTTACTACTGGTATACAGTGCCATTGTCTAACTGGGAATTCAAAGAATATATTGGGGTGACGTGCACCCACAATTTTTGCTACTGCTATACAGTTCCATTGTCTGACTGGGAATTCAAAGAATATATGGGGGTTATGTGCACCCACAATTTTTACTACTGGTATACAGTGCCATTGTCTGACTGGGAATTCAAAGAATATATGGGGGTTATGTGCACCCACAATTTTTAATACTGGTATACAGTGCCATTGTCTGACTGGGAATTCAAAGAATATATGGGGGTTACGTGCACCCACAATTTTTAATACTGCTATACAGTGCCATTGTCTGACTGGGAATTCAAAGAATATATGGGGGTTACGTGCACCCACAATTTTTAATACTGGTATACAGTGCCATTGTCTGACTGGGAATTCAAAGAATATATGGGGGTTATGTGCACCCACAATTTTTAATACTGGTATACAGTGCCATTGTCTCACTGGGAATTCCACAAATAATTTGGGGATTCATTCACCCTACATCTCAGGCTCTTGCCATATTCACCCAGGTTGTCAGTGCTGCACCAGCTCGTTCCCAGACAGCTCGGCCCGAAAAACGCGTTACCTATATAGAGGATTTGGACAATGAAGACAACATGTTCTAAATCTAATGTCTGCACCTTCTCCAGAATTAAAATAAAGGCAGCGTTTAACTTTCAAATAGCACTGCACAAAGGAAGAGCTTATCAGCTTGTCTCATGACATGCTACTGAAAAGTTTCATTTGTGTATCTTAATGTAAATATAGTTGTATAAGCTTTTTGGGTTTTAGGCACTGCCAAGTTATTTATTACCACCCACTCCCTTATAATGATGATGACGCCAAAGTCACTGTGGGTGTTCAGAGCTCACAGCTTTGGGTGACATTTGTCTTGCTCTCTGTCGGTACCAGCTGTCTTTTTGGATACCGTAAAGTTATGTTGACTTTATTAACAGCTATAGAAGCTTTAGCCAGGTTGTGACGGTGTGTAACCCTAACAACACTAAGTGGGATACACATTAATAGTCAGTCTATGTACGCTAAACGTATCACTGAAGTAATTTTTTTTCCCTCTCCCCTAATATAAGAAAGGAACAGACATTAGACCTAGACCGGGGTTCGAGGCTTGAAAAAATCCAGTATTATTTGTTCTTCATGATGTGAAATATGTGTTGAAAAGCAACCCAAGATGAAGTCAGCCATGTGTGCCAGTGTGTTACTTGGCATGCCTTTGCTGGCCCCAACTGTAAGGGTCACTCTCCATTTCCTCCATTTTCCACTCCCCTTCACACCATTTGTGGTGAAGCAATGGGATGCACTGAAGTGCACCCTCTAGCCTCGTGTGGGATAGGGACATCAGATGCCACTCCAACCCCCTCGTCTTCCTCCGCCAGCCAACGGTGCGAAGATGAGAGGAGTGTGCTCTGAATGTTTTCTGCCTAGCAGAGGCTAGTTCTCACTTACGAAAATGGCCCCACTTTGACCTGTATATCAGGCACAATGGTGTAGGTTTCAAAGAAACATGGCACCAACAAGTTGGAAAACGTGGGCCATGCGTGGACCGTGTTTGAGTCTGGCAAGCTCCAGATCTGCTACCAGGTTCCAGCCATTATCACAGGCGCAAAAATGCCAGGCCCCAGGTGTAGCAGGGAAAAAAAAATGCCATCTCAGCCAGGATGGCATCCCTGACCTCGGAGGCACTGTGCTGTCTGTCCCCCAAGCTGATCAGTTTCAGCACGGCCTACTGACATCTCCCCATGCCAGTGTTACAGTGTTTTCCGCTAGTAGCTGGGGTGGAGGTTGCAGCTTCGTAGGGTTTCAGTCTACTCCTGCCATGAATTTTGGCCTGGGAGAGGAGATAGGCCACCCCAGTTTGCACCCGGGGAACAGACTCCACCACATTCACCCTGCCTGTCATTAAAGATAAGCACTGCAGCATCCCTGACCACAGGCGCTTGTCCATGTGTCGGTGGTCAAGTGGACCTTGCAGCAAAGCGCAGAGCTCTGGGCCCGACTGATGTTATGGGACACATGCAGGCGCAAGGCAGAGACAGCACACCAAGAGAAGTAGTAACGGCTAGGCCCAGCATAGGGAGGTGCCCCAGCTGCCATCTGCTGACGGAAGGCCTGGGTCTCCAGAAGCATAAACAAACACCAACATCTCCAGGGCCAGCAGTTTATCGATGAGGCTGTTACAGGCTTGGGCATGGGGGTGGGTTGTATTGTACTTCTGCCTGCAATGAAAAGCTTGGGAAATGTGGAGTGGCTGGGAAGAGGCGCATGATGGTGCAGGCCAAAAGGGCGCATGAGGGTGAACTCCCCAATGTGTCAGAGATAGGTGTGTAGGTGTCCTTGCATCATATACTTGCACCATATTTGGCTTTGGAAGTTAATTTTGTGCCAAAAAGTGGTTAAGACAGCGATCCCTCAGCTACTCCCGTTACACTGTCTATTGAAGTTACCATCTGTGGAAGTGGACCACCATTTCTAAGATCCCAAAGGAAGCAGGCAAGAGATGTGCAGTTCAGAAAAAAAGATGAGAAAATAAGTTTAGGCTGTAGAGCACAGAGGGATCGGAGAGGACAGAGCTGGTGTCGGCCAGGTATTCCCACAACATGCGCCTATACTTGTCCCTCCTGGTGACACTAGGCCCCTGAGTGGCAGTAATTTGTCCAGGGGGGCCATTAACGTGTTCCAGACCTAGGAATAAGTCTTCCAACAGGGTAGAGTTTTGCATGCCTTTGCTTCTACCCACTGTTTTTGCTGCTTAGCTTCCCTCCACATCTACTCTGCTTTCACCCCTAAACATCACCCCAGTTTATGCCTTTGCTTCTACCCAGGTTTTTTGTTGATTTAGCTTCCCTCTACATCTACACTGCTTTAGCCCCTAGACATCACCCCTGTCCATGTGGGGTCGGTGGCCTCGTCATCCACCAACTCCTCTTCCAATTGCGCACTGCCCCCTTACTGCAAACCGCACATGACCACAGCTTGCCTTGATGGCAACTGTGTCTCATGATCCCCACTTAGGTCCAGACAAGTCGGTGGCGGGTCCAAAACCCCAAAATTGGAAGGAAATGGCAGATGCTGCAGTATTTCTAACACCTGTTCCTGGTGCTCGGGCCTGGTCTGTGTTGTACCCTGCACCCTGCTTAACGCATCTGCCATATCCGAAGTTGTGCTGAGCGCATGCTAATGTTTCGTGTCCAGTGCAATGGATGGGATGGGATTTCACATAAGTCTGCCACCCATGGCCACTCATGGTTGAGCAACTGAGGGAGTTGACTTTGACGAACCCGAGGGTTTTGGAGTTGGAACTACATCAAAGGTCTGTGCTGCTCACACACTCTGCTCAACACATGATATGTTTAGTGCCAGCAGTGTGGAGACGTCGCACAACAGCCGTTGTTCCAGCAGGTACAGGCGTTGTAGGAGTGCATAGAGGCTAGCAGCGGCAACTATACACTTTAAAAACTATCCGCACAAGCGCCACACTTTCACCAGTAGCTCAGGAACATTGGGGTACCTTTTTCAAAAGATTAGCAGCAATGAGTTAAAAACGTGGCCCAGGCATGGAATATGTTGCAGGCTGCCAAGCTACAGAGCCAATCCCAGGTTACGGCCATTATCACACATGACAACATGCCTGGGCCCAGGTGCAGTGGCAAAAACCACATTGCCGTCTCATCGAGGATGGCATGACTCACTTTGTAGGCAGTGTGCTGTCTGGCCCCCAAGCTGATGAGCTTCAGCACGGCCCGCTGACGTCTCCCCACACCAGTGTTGCAGCGTTTCCAGCTCGTAGCTGGGGTCAATTTAACAGCGGAGGAGGGTGGTGTTTCAGCCCTCCTCCCAGGAATGTTGTGTGGGGAGACAAGTCAGGCCACCACATTTTGCGACCCGGTCCACGCCTCAACTACATTCAACCACTGTGCCCAAATTGAAAGGTAGCGTCCCTGTCCGCATGCACTTGTCCATTCGTAACTGGTCACATGGAACTTTAGGGCTAAGCGCTGAATTTAGGGACCGCCTCATGTTTGGGGGAAAGTGCTGGTGTGGACGGCACAGTGCGGTGGCGCAGTAGACACTCTGCCCAAAAAGGGCAGAGTGTCCCCCAGCCGGGATTCCAACATCTCCTGGGCCAGATTTCTTGAGATGAGGCCGTTGAAGCCTTGGGCATGTGGGTGGGTTGCGCTGTACTTTAGCATGAAATGAAAGGCTTGGGAGATGGGGAGTTGCTGGGAAGAGGCGCATGATGGCGCGGGCAAAAGGAGAAATGGCAGGAAAAGGTGAGGATAAGGGTGAACTCCCCAAAGTGTCAGAGGCAGATGTGGAGGTGTCCTGGCTCCTGGTCTGGACTGCAGCGCCAGCCCTGTCAACAGTGGAAGAGGCAGTGGCCGCCAGGCCAAACGACGATTATCCTGCGCTTGCTCTCACCCACTGAGCCCAGGGCTTGCCTTCCAAATGATGGCACCCGCAAGAGGTGGTGAGATTCCTCTCCGCAGATCTCCAAACCATCTTGGACTTGCAAATTGCACTAAATTTGTCATGTAACTGACATGTATATGATGAGTCTATCCATTGTCTGTTCATTTTGGTGAAAGTCAGCCTGTCAGCTGACAGACAGCTGTGCTTGTCAGTGATGATGTCACCGGCTGCTTGTACCCCCAGTTTTTGCTGCTTAGCTTGCCTCCACATCCACACTGCTTTTGCCCCTACACATCACCCCTATCCATGCCTGTGCCTCTAGCCATAAGTCTGCCACCCATGGAAACTCATGGTGCAGAAAGTGAGGGAGCTGACTCTGAGGAACCCTTGGGTTTTGTAGCTGGTACTCCATCAAAGGTCTCTGCTGCTCACACACCCTGCTGAACATACGGTATCTAGGGTTAGAGCGTGTGGTGACCTCGCACAACAGTAGGTGCTTCAGGCAGATGTAGGCCTTGCTGGAGTGTATTGCGGCTAGCTCCAGGTACTGTAGACTTGGGAAAGTGGGTGTCCAAGTGCCGCACTTTCACCCTTAGCTCAGCTAATTTGGGGTATGTTTTTAAAGATCATTGCACCACTACATTGAACATGTGGGCCAGGCATGGAACGTGTTGGAGGCTGGCAAGCTCCAGAGCCCTCCAACAAGCTAAAAAACCTGGCCCCAGGGGCAGCGGGGATAAACAAATTGCCATCTCATCCAGGATGGCATCCCTGACCTCAGAGGCAGTGTGCTGTCCGTCTCCCAAGCTGATGAGCTTCAGCCCAGCCTGCTGACGTCTCCCCACACCAGTGTTGCAGCGTTTTCAGCTCGTAGCTGGGGTAAATCTAACAGCGGAGGAGGAGGAGGGTGGTGTTTCAGCCCTCCTCCCAGGAATGTTTTGTGGGGAAACAAGTCAGGAAAATTCTTGAAACGGGAGAGTTTTGCATCTTTGCCCTTGCTGCCTATGGACATCCCTTTGCCTCTAGCCACCATTTTCCCTGCTTTGCTTGCCTCCAAATCCACACTGCTTTTGCCCCTAGACATCACCCCAGTCCATGCCTTAGCTTGTACCCCCAGTTTTTCCTGCTTAGCTTGCCTCCACATCCACACTGCTTTTGCCCCTAGACATCACCCCAGTCCATGCCTTAGCTTGTATCCCCAGTTTTTCCTGCTTAGCTTGCCTCCACATCCACACTGCTTTTGCCCCTAGACATCACCCCAGTCCATGCCTTAGCTTGTACCCCCAGTTTTTCCTGCTTAGCTTGCCTCCACATCCACACTGCTTTTGCCCCTAGACATCATCCCTATCCATGCCTCTTCCCCTAGCCATAACTCTGCCACCCCTGGAAACTCATGGTGCAGAAACTTTGGTTGCTGACTTTGAGGAACCCTTGGGTTTTGTAGATGGAACTCCATCAAAGGTCTGTGCAGCTCACACACCCTGCTCAAGATATGGTATTGTAGGGTTTCAGCGTGTGTGAATGACGGACAACAGCCTGTGTTTGGACAGATGTAGGCCTTGCTAGAGTGTTTTTAGGCTAGCAGCGACTCCTGTGCACTTGCAAAAGTGGGCGCACAAGCGCCGCATTTTCAACAGTAGCTTCGGTACATTTGGGTATGTTTTTAAAAAACTTTGCACCACTAGGTTAGACGTGGGCCAAACATGGAACGTGTTGGAGGCTGGCAAGCTCCAGAGCCGCTACCAGGTTCCAGCCATTATCACAGGCGTAAAAATGCCAGGCCCCAGGTGTAGCAGGGAAAAAAAAATGCCATCTCAGCCAGGATGGCATCCCTGACCTCGGAGGCACTGTGCTGTCTGTCCCCCAAGCTGATGAGCTTCAGCACCGCCTGCTGACGTCTCCCCACACCAGTGTTTTAGCGTTTGCCGCTAGTAGCTGTGGTGGAGGTTGCAGCGTCGTAGGGTTTCAGTCTACTCCTGCCATGAATTTTGGCCTGGGAGAGGAGATAGGCCACCCCAGTTTGCACCCGGGGAACAGACTCCACCACATTCACCCTGCCTGTCATTAAAGATAAGCACTGCAGCATCCCTGACCACAGGCGCTTGTCCAAGTGTCGGTGGTCAAGTGGACCTTGCAGCAAAGCGCGGAACTAAGGGCCCACCTGATGTTGAGTGACACGTGCTGGTGCAAGGCGGGGACGCCACACCGGGAGAAGTTGAGACGGCTAGGGACGGCATAGTGAGGTGCCACAGTTGCCATCAGGTCCGGGAAGGCGGGAGTTTCAACAAGCCGGAACGCCAACCTCTCCTGGGCCAGCAGTTTAGCGATGTTGGCGTTCTAGGCTTGCGTGGGTGGGTGGTTAGCGGTGTATTTCTGCCGGCGCTCCAATGTATGAGAGATGGTGGGTTGTTGTAAAGAAGCGCCTGATGGTGCCTTTGATGGTGCAGGAGAAGGAGATAAGACAGAAACAGGGGAGGATGAGGGAGAAGTCAACAAAGTGGCGGAGGCAGATGAAGTGATGTCCTGGCTCGTCCTCTGGAGTGCATCGCCAGCACTGTGAGCAGAGGCAGTGGCATGAACGGCGGGCGACGTTTGTCCTGCCGTTGCTGCCTGCCACTGATTCCATTGCTTGGATTCCAAATGACGGTGCATTGAAGTGGTGGACAGGTTGCTCTTCTCAGGGCCCCTACTCGATTTCGAGAGGCAAATTGTGTAGACGACACTATATCTGTCCTCGGCGCATTCCTTGAAAAAACTCTACACCTTCAAGAAACGTGCCCTCGATGGGGGAGTTTTTCTGGGCTGGGTACAAAAGGGAACATCTTCGGACATTCCGGGTCTGGCCTGGCTTCGGCAAAGCAGCTGACCTCTGCCTCTGGACATGTCTCTGCCTCTAGCTACCCTTTTTGGTGCTGCACCTGCCTCAACATCCACACTACTTTCCCAGCTTGACATCTGCCTTGTCCAGGTGGGGTCGGTGTCCTCGTCGTCCACCACCTCCTCTTCCAACTCCTGTCTCGCCTCCTCCTCCTGCACAATGCGCATGTCAACTGGCTGCCCTGACAGCAACTGCGTCTCATCGTCGTCGATGAGGGTGGGTTGCTGGTCATCCGCCACCAAATCGACCGGAGATGGAATGGAGGAGACTCTAGTGTTTGAGCATCTGGACACAGATACTCGTCTGTTAGGTCCGTGGAATCGCGAAATGGAGGGGCAGGTTGCGGTACAGTCAAAGGAAGGGAGAACAGCTCTGGGGAGCAGGGACAGTTGGGGTTATTGTTCTGAGAAGATTGGGAATTTTGGGTGGAAGGAGGACAAGACTGTTGGGTAAGAGGAGGTAGAGGCTGACTGGCTGGTGGACAATGTGCTTTAAGCGTTATCCGACAGCCATTGCAAGACCTGTTCCTGGTTCTCGGGCCTACTAATCTTTGTACCATTCAGCCTAGTTAATGTGGAACTTTTGTGCAAAGCGCAGAACTTAGGGCCCGCCTGATGTTAAGGGACACACGCTGGTACAAGGCTCAACTCACCCTAAGTGCCAAAAACACTGCTGGTGCAAGGCTCTACTCATGCCAAGGGCCTCAATCTCTGCTGGTAGCTCAGCTTAAGGTCATGTAACTTTGTTTGGAAGGGCTCATGTTAAGGGCTAGAAAAGTGAATTTTGGAAGGTCTTACCACATCACACACACACACACACACACACACACACACACACACACACACACACACTCAAAATGACAGTTAAGGGTGAGGGCTTTTGGAATTCCCATTGCCTATTCCATTTGTGGTTGTCATGGGGAACGTGATTTAAAGGGGTGGTTGTTACTGTTTGTTGAGCTTAAATTGGGGTTTGTGTCCATCCATTTGGGGAGTAAAGAAGGTTTCCAGGTATTTTCCCACTTTGATAGAGGTTTTTTTGAATGTGGAAAGTGTGTAGTTGTTAGGCAGTGATGTTGGGGTAATAGAGGGTCTTTGGTGTGTTAGATGCCCCCAGGCATGCTTCCCCTGCTGTCCCAGTGTCATTCCAGAGGTGTTGGCATCATTTCCTGGGGTGTCATAGTGGACTTGGTGACCCTCCAGACACGGATTTGGGTTTCCCCCTTAACGAGTATCTGTTCCCCATAGACTATAATGGGGTTCGAAACCCGTTCGAACACACGAACATTGAGCGGCTGTTCGAATCGAATTTCGAACCTCGAACATTTTAGTGTTCGCTCATCTCTAGTAAAGACTAGAGATGAGCGAACAGTGTTCTATCGAACTCATGTTCGATCGGATATTAGGCTGTTCGGCATGTTCGAATCGAATCGAACACCGCGTGGTAAAGTGCGCCATTACTCGATTCCCCTCCCACCTTCCCTGGCGCCTTTTTTGCTCCAATAACAGCGCAGGGTAGGTGGGACAGGAACTACGACACCGGTGACGTTGAAAAAAGTAGGCAAAACCCATTGGCTGCCGAAAACATGTGACCTCTAATTTAAAAGAACAGCGCCGCCCAGCTTCGCGTCATTCTGAGCTTGCAATTCACCGAGGACGGAGGTTTCCGTCCAGTTAGCTAGGGGTTAGATTCTGGGTAGGCAGGGACAGGCTAGGATAGGAAGGAGAAGACAACCAACAGCTCTTATAAGAGCTAAATTCCAGGGAGAAGCTTGTCAGTGTAACGTGGCACTGACGGGCTCAATCGCCGCAACCCAGCTTTCCCAGGATCCTGAATGGAATACACTGTCAGTGTATTCCCGTATACCCGATATATACCCCCGATACCCGTTCCAACGGTGTGCCCCCCCACCTTCACCCCAGAAATACCCTGCAAGTCCCCTAGCAATAGAATTGGGGCTATATACACCCACTATTTTTGCTACTGCCATATAGTGCCATTGTCTCACTGGGAATTCAAAGAATATATTGGGCTTACATATAACTTCAATTCCAGGGAGAAGCTTGTCAGTGTAACGTGGCACTGACGGGCTCAATCGCCGCAACCCAGCTTTCCCAGGATCCTGAATGGAACACACTGACAGTGTATTCCCGTATACCCCATATATACACCCCAAATCCCCGTTCCAACGGTGTGCCCCCCCACCTTCACCTCAGAAATACCCTGCAAGTCCCCTAGCAATAGAATTGGGGCTATATACACCCACAATTTTTGCTACTGGTATACAGTGCCATTGTCTCACTGGGAATTCAAAGAATATATGGGGGTTATGTGCACCCACAATTTTTAATACTGGTATATAGTGCCATTGTCTGACTGGGAATTCAAAGAATATATGGGGGTTACGTGCACCCACAATTTTTAATACTGGTATACAGTGCCATTGTCTGACTGGGAATTCAAAGAATATATGGGGGTTACGTGCACCCACAATTTTTAATACTGCTATACAGTGCCATTGTCTGACTGGGAATTCAAAGAATATATGGGGGTTATGTGCACCCACAATTTTTACTACTGGTATACAGTGCCATTGTCTGACTGGGAATTCAAAGAATATATTGGGGTGACGTGCACCCACAATTTTTGCTACTGCTATACAGTTCCATTGTCTGACTGGGAATTCAAAGAATATATGGGGGTTATGTGCACCCACAATTTTTAATACTGGTATACAGTGCCATTGTCTGACTGGGAATTCAAAGAATATATGGGGGTTATGTGCACCCACAATTTTTAATACTGGTATACAGTGCCATTGTCTGACTGGGAATTCAAAGAATATATGGGGGTTATGTGCACCCACAATTTTTACTACTGGTATACAGTGCCATTGTCTAACTGGGAATTCAAAGAATATATTGGGGTGACGTGCACCCACAATTTTTGCTACTGCTATACAGTTCCATTGTCTCACTGGGAATTCAAAGAATATATGGGGGTTATGTGCACCCACAATTTTTAATACTGGTATACAGTGCCATTGTCTGACTGGGAATTCAAAGAATATATGGGGGTTATGTGCACCCACAATTTTTAATACTGGTATACAGTGCCATTGTCTGACTGGGAATTCAAAGAATATATGGGGGTTATGTGCACCCACAATTTTTACTACTGGTATACAGTGCCATTGTCTAACTGGGAATTCAAAGAATATATTGGGGTGACGTGCACCCACAATTTTTGCTACTGCTATACAGTTCCATTGTCTCACTGGGAATTCAAAGAATATATGGGGGTTATGTGCACCCACAATTTTTAATACTGGTATACAGTGCCATTGTCTGACTGGGAATTCAAAGAATATATGGGGGTTATGTGCACCCACAATTTTTAATACTGGTATATAGTGCCATTGTCTGACTGGGAATTCAAAGAATATATGGGGGTTACGTGCACCCACAATTTTTAATACTGGTATACAGTGCCATTGTCTGACTGGGAATTCAAAGAATATATGGGGGTTATGTGCACCCACAATTTTTAATACTGGTATACAGTGCCATTGTCTGACTGGGAATTCAAAGAATATATGGGGGTTACGTGCACCCACAATTTTTAATACTGGTATACAGTGCCATTGTCTGACTGGGAATTCAAAGAATATATGGGGGTTATGTGCACCCACAATTTTTAATACTGGTATACAGTGCCATTGTCTGACTGGGAATTCAAAGAATATATGGGGGTTATGTGCACCCACAATTTTTACTACTGGTATACAGTGCCATTGTCTAACTGGGAATTCAAAGAATATATTGGGGTGACGTGCACCCACAATTTTTGCTACTGCTATACAGTTCCATTGTCTCACTGGGAATTCAAAGAATATATGGGGGTTATGTGCACCCACAATTTTTAATACTGCTATACAGTGCCATTGTCTGACTGGGAATTCAAAGAATATATGGGGGTTACGTGCACCCACAATTTTTAATACTGCTATACAGTGCCATTGTCTGACTGGGAATTCAAAGAATATATGGGGGTTACGTGCACCCACAATTTTTAATACTGGTATACAGTGCCATTGTCTGACTGGGAATTCAAAGAATATATGGGGGTTATGTGCACCCACAATTTTTAATACTGGTATACAGTGCCATTGTCTCACTGGGAATTCCACAAATAATTTGGGGATTCATTCACCCTACATCTCAGGCTCTTGCCATATTCACCCAGGTTGTCAGTGCTGCACCAGCTCGTTCCCAGACAGCTCGGCCCGAAAAACGCGTTACCTATATAGAGGATTTGGACAATGAAGACAACATGTTCTAAATCTAATGTCTGCACCTTCTCCAGAATTAAAATAAAGGCAGCGTTTAACTTTCAAATAGCACTGCACAAAGGAAGAGCTTATCAGCTTGTCTCATGACATGCTACTGAAAAGTTTCATTTGTGTATCTTAATGTAAATATAGTTGTATAAGCTTTTTGGGTTTTAGGCACTGCCAAGTTATTTATTACCACCCACTCCCTTATAATGATGATGACGCCAAAGTCACTGTGGGTGTTCAGAGCTCACAGCTTTGGGTGACATTTGTCTTGCTCTCTGTCGGTACCAGCTGTCTTTTTGGATACCGTAAAGTTATGTTGACTTTATTAACAGCTATAGAAGCTTTAGCCAGGTTGTGACGGTGTGTAACCCTAACAACACTAAGTGGGATACACATTAATAGTCAGTCTATGTACGCTAAACGTATCACTGAAGTAATTTTTTTTCCCTCTCCCCTAATATAAGAAAGGAACAGACATTAGACCTAGACCGGGGTTCGAGGCTTGAAAAAATCCAGTATTATTTGTTCTTCATGATGTGAAATATGTGTTGAAAAGCAACCCAAGATGAAGTCAGCCATGTGTGCCAGTGTGTTACTTGGCATGCCTTTGCTGGCCCCAACTGTAAGGGTCACTCTCCATTTCCTCCATTTTCCACTCCCCTTCACACCATTTGTGGTGAAGCAATGGGATGCACTGAAGTGCACCCTCTAGCCTCGTGTGGGATAGGGACATCAGATGCCACTCCAACCCCCTCGTCTTCCTCCGCCAGCCAACGGTGCGAAGATGAGAGGAGTGTGCTCTGAATGTTTTCTGCCTAGCAGAGGCTAGTTCTCACTTACGAAAATGGCCCCACTTTGACCTGTATATCAGGCACAATGGTGTAGGTTTCAAAGAAACATGGCACCAACAAGTTGGAAAACGTGGGCCATGCGTGGACCGTGTTTGAGTCTGGCAAGCTCCAGATCTGCTACCAGGTTCCAGCCATTATCACAGGCGCAAAAATGCCAGGCCCCAGGTGTAGCAGGGAAAAAAAAATGCCATCTCAGCCAGGATGGCATCCCTGACCTCGGAGGCACTGTGCTGTCTGTCCCCCAAGCTGATCAGTTTCAGCACGGCCTACTGACATCTCCCCATGCCAGTGTTACAGTGTTTTCCGCTAGTAGCTGGGGTGGAGGTTGCAGCTTCGTAGGGTTTCAGTCTACTCCTGCCATGAATTTTGGCCTGGGAGAGGAGATAGGCCACCCCAGTTTGCACCCGGGGAACAGACTCCACCACATTCACCCTGCCTGTCATTAAAGATAAGCACTGCAGCATCCCTGACCACAGGCGCTTGTCCATGTGTCGGTGGTCAAGTGGACCTTGCAGCAAAGCGCAGAGCTCTGGGCCCGACTGATGTTATGGGACACATGCAGGCGCAAGGCAGAGACAGCACACCAAGAGAAGTAGTAACGGCTAGGCCCAGCATAGGGAGGTGCCCCAGCTGCCATCTGCTGACGGAAGGCCTGGGTCTCCAGAAGCATAAACAAACACCAACATCTCCAGGGCCAGCAGTTTATCGATGAGGCTGTTACAGGCTTGGGCATGGGGGTGGGTTGTATTGTACTTCTGCCTGCAATGAAAAGCTTGGGAAATGTGGAGTGGCTGGGAAGAGGCGCATGATGGTGCAGGCCAAAAGGGCGCATGAGGGTGAACTCCCCAATGTGTCAGAGATAGGTGTGTAGGTGTCCTTGCATCATATACTTGCACCATATTTGGCTTTGGAAGTTAATTTTGTGCCAAAAAGTGGTTAAGACAGCGATCCCTCAGCTACTCCCGTTACACTGTCTATTGAAGTTACCATCTGTGGAAGTGGACCACCATTTCTAAGATCCCAAAGGAAGCAGGCAAGAGATGTGCAGTTCAGAAAAAAAGATGAGAAAATAAGTTTAGGCTGTAGAGCACAGAGGGATCGGAGAGGACAGAGCTGGTGTCGGCCAGGTATTCCCACAACATGCGCCTATACTTGTCCCTCCTGGTGACACTAGGCCCCTGAGTGGCAGTAATTTGTCCAGGGGGGCCATTAACGTGTTCCAGACCTAGGAATAAGTCTTCCAACAGGGTAGAGTTTTGCATGCCTTTGCTTCTACCCACTGTTTTTGCTGCTTAGCTTCCCTCCACATCTACTCTGCTTTCACCCCTAAACATCACCCCAGTTTATGCCTTTGCTTCTACCCAGGTTTTTTGTTGATTTAGCTTCCCTCTACATCTACACTGCTTTAGCCCCTAGACATCACCCCTGTCCATGTGGGGTCGGTGGCCTCGTCATCCACCAACTCCTCTTCCAATTGCGCACTGCCCCCTTACTGCAAACCGCACATGACCACAGCTTGCCTTGATGGCAACTGTGTCTCATGATCCCCACTTAGGTCCAGACAAGTCGGTGGCGGGTCCAAAACCCCAAAATTGGAAGGAAATGGCAGATGCTGCAGTATTTCTAACACCTGTTCCTGGTGCTCGGGCCTGGTCTGTGTTGTACCCTGCACCCTGCTTAACGCATCTGCCATATCCGAAGTTGTGCTGAGCGCATGCTAATGTTTCGTGTCCAGTGCAATGGATGGGATGGGATTTCACATAAGTCTGCCACCCATGGCCACTCATGGTTGAGCAACTGAGGGAGTTGACTTTGACGAACCCGAGGGTTTTGGAGTTGGAACTACATCAAAGGTCTGTGCTGCTCACACACTCTGCTCAACACATGATATGTTTAGTGCCAGCAGTGTGGAGACGTCGCACAACAGCCGTTGTTCCAGCAGGTACAGGCGTTGTAGGAGTGCATAGAGGCTAGCAGCGGCAACTATACACTTTAAAAACTATCCGCACAAGCGCCACACTTTCACCAGTAGCTCAGGAACATTGGGGTACCTTTTTCAAAAGATTAGCAGCAATGAGTTAAAAACGTGGCCCAGGCATGGAATATGTTGCAGGCTGCCAAGCTACAGAGCCAATCCCAGGTTACGGCCATTATCACACATGACAACATGCCTGGGCCCAGGTGCAGTGGCAAAAACCACATTGCCGTCTCATCGAGGATGGCATGACTCACTTTGTAGGCAGTGTGCTGTCTGGCCCCCAAGCTGATGAGCTTCAGCACGGCCCGCTGACGTCTCCCCACACCAGTGTTGCAGCGTTTCCAGCTCGTAGCTGGGGTCAATTTAACAGCGGAGGAGGGTGGTGTTTCAGCCCTCCTCCCAGGAATGTTGTGTGGGGAGACAAGTCAGGCCACCACATTTTGCGACCCGGTCCACGCCTCAACTACATTCAACCACTGTGCCCAAATTGAAAGGTAGCGTCCCTGTCCGCATGCACTTGTCCATTCGTAACTGGTCACATGGAACTTTAGGGCTAAGCGCTGAATTTAGGGACCGCCTCATGTTTGGGGGAAAGTGCTGGTGTGGACGGCACAGTGCGGTGGCGCAGTAGACACTCTGCCCAAAAAGGGCAGAGTGTCCCCCAGCCGGGATTCCAACATCTCCTGGGCCAGATTTCTTGAGATGAGGCCGTTGAAGCCTTGGGCATGTGGGTGGGTTGCGCTGTACTTTAGCATGAAATGAAAGGCTTGGGAGATGGGGAGTTGCTGGGAAGAGGCGCATGATGGCGCGGGCAAAAGGAGAAATGGCAGGAAAAGGTGAGGATAAGGGTGAACTCCCCAAAGTGTCAGAGGCAGATGTGGAGGTGTCCTGGCTCCTGGTCTGGACTGCAGCGCCAGCCCTGTCAACAGTGGAAGAGGCAGTGGCCGCCAGGCCAAACGACGATTATCCTGCGCTTGCTCTCACCCACTGAGCCCAGGGCTTGCCTTCCAAATGATGGCACCCGCAAGAGGTGGTGAGATTCCTCTCCGCAGATCTCCAAACCATCTTGGACTTGCAAATTGCACTAAATTTGTCATGTAACTGACATGTATATGATGAGTCTATCCATTGTCTGTTCATTTTGGTGAAAGTCAGCCTGTCAGCTGACAGACAGCTGTGCTTGTCAGTGATGATGTCACCGGCTGCTTGTACCCCCAGTTTTTGCTGCTTAGCTTGCCTCCACATCCACACTGCTTTTGCCCCTACACATCACCCCTATCCATGCCTGTGCCTCTAGCCATAAGTCTGCCACCCATGGAAACTCATGGTGCAGAAAGTGAGGGAGCTGACTCTGAGGAACCCTTGGGTTTTGTAGCTGGTACTCCATCAAAGGTCTCTGCTGCTCACACACCCTGCTGAACATACGGTATCTAGGGTTAGAGCGTGTGGTGACCTCGCACAACAGTAGGTGCTTCAGGCAGATGTAGGCCTTGCTGGAGTGTATTGCGGCTAGCTCCAGGTACTGTAGACTTGGGAAAGTGGGTGTCCAAGTGCCGCACTTTCACCCTTAGCTCAGCTAATTTGGGGTATGTTTTTAAAGATCATTGCACCACTACATTGAACATGTGGGCCAGGCATGGAACGTGTTGGAGGCTGGCAAGCTCCAGAGCCCTCCAACAAGCTAAAAAACCTGGCCCCAGGGGCAGCGGGGATAAACAAATTGCCATCTCATCCAGGATGGCATCCCTGACCTCAGAGGCAGTGTGCTGTCCGTCTCCCAAGCTGATGAGCTTCAGCCCAGCCTGCTGACGTCTCCCCACACCAGTGTTGCAGCGTTTTCAGCTCGTAGCTGGGGTAAATCTAACAGCGGAGGAGGAGGAGGGTGGTGTTTCAGCCCTCCTCCCAGGAATGTTTTGTGGGGAAACAAGTCAGGAAAATTCTTGAAACGGGAGAGTTTTGCATCTTTGCCCTTGCTGCCTATGGACATCCCTTTGCCTCTAGCCACCATTTTCCCTGCTTTGCTTGCCTCCAAATCCACACTGCTTTTGCCCCTAGACATCACCCCAGTCCATGCCTTAGCTTGTACCCCCAGTTTTTCCTGCTTAGCTTGCCTCCACATCCACACTGCTTTTGCCCCTAGACATCACCCCAGTCCATGCCTTAGCTTGTATCCCCAGTTTTTCCTGCTTAGCTTGCCTCCACATCCACACTGCTTTTGCCCCTAGACATCACCCCAGTCCATGCCTTAGCTTGTACCCCCAGTTTTTCCTGCTTAGCTTGCCTCCACATCCACACTGCTTTTGCCCCTAGACATCATCCCTATCCATGCCTCTTCCCCTAGCCATAACTCTGCCACCCCTGGAAACTCATGGTGCAGAAACTTTGGTTGCTGACTTTGAGGAACCCTTGGGTTTTGTAGATGGAACTCCATCAAAGGTCTGTGCAGCTCACACACCCTGCTCAAGATATGGTATTGTAGGGTTTCAGCGTGTGTGAATGACGGACAACAGCCTGTGTTTGGACAGATGTAGGCCTTGCTAGAGTGTTTTTAGGCTAGCAGCGACTCCTGTGCACTTGCAAAAGTGGGCGCACAAGCGCCGCATTTTCAACAGTAGCTTCGGTACATTTGGGTATGTTTTTAAAAAACTTTGCACCACTAGGTTAGACGTGGGCCAAACATGGAACGTGTTGGAGGCTGGCAAGCTCCAGAGCCGCTACCAGGTTCCAGCCATTATCACAGGCGTAAAAATGCCAGGCCCCAGGTGTAGCAGGGAAAAAAAAATGCCATCTCAGCCAGGATGGCATCCCTGACCTCGGAGGCACTGTGCTGTCTGTCCCCCAAGCTGATGAGCTTCAGCACCGCCTGCTGACGTCTCCCCACACCAGTGTTTTAGCGTTTGCCGCTAGTAGCTGTGGTGGAGGTTGCAGCGTCGTAGGGTTTCAGTCTACTCCTGCCATGAATTTTGGCCTGGGAGAGGAGATAGGCCACCCCAGTTTGCACCCGGGGAACAGACTCCACCACATTCACCCTGCCTGTCATTAAAGATAAGCACTGCAGCATCCCTGACCACAGGCGCTTGTCCAAGTGTCGGTGGTCAAGTGGACCTTGCAGCAAAGCGCGGAACTAAGGGCCCACCTGATGTTGAGTGACACGTGCTGGTGCAAGGCGGGGACGCCACACCGGGAGAAGTTGAGACGGCTAGGGACGGCATAGTGAGGTGCCACAGTTGCCATCAGGTCCGGGAAGGCGGGAGTTTCAACAAGCCGGAACGCCAACCTCTCCTGGGCCAGCAGTTTAGCGATGTTGGCGTTCTAGGCTTGCGTGGGTGGGTGGTTAGCGGTGTATTTCTGCCGGCGCTCCAATGTATGAGAGATGGTGGGTTGTTGTAAAGAAGCGCCTGATGGTGCCTTTGATGGTGCAGGAGAAGGAGATAAGACAGAAACAGGGGAGGATGAGGGAGAAGTCAACAAAGTGGCGGAGGCAGATGAAGTGATGTCCTGGCTCGTCCTCTGGAGTGCATCGCCAGCACTGTGAGCAGAGGCAGTGGCATGAACGGCGGGCGACGTTTGTCCTGCCGTTGCTGCCTGCCACTGATTCCATTGCTTGAATTCCAAATGACGGTGCATTGAAGTGGTGGACAGGTTGCTCTTCTCAGGGCCCCTACTCGATTTCGAGAGGCAAATTGTGTAGACGACACTATATCTGTCCTCGGCGCATTCCTTGAAAAAACTCTACACCTTCAAGAAACGTGCCCTCGATGGGGGAGTTTTTCTGGGCTGGGTACAAAAGGGAACATCTTCGGACATTCCGGGTCTGGCCTGGCTTCGGCAAAGCAGCTGACCTCTGCCTCTGGACATGTCTCTGCCTCTAGCTACCCTTTTTGGTGCTGCACCTGCCTCAACATCCACACTACTTTCCCAGCTTGACATCTGCCTTGTCCAGGTGGGGTCGGTGTCCTCGTCGTCCACCACCTCCTCTTCCAACTCCTGTCTCGCCTCCTCCTCCTGCACAATGCGCATGTCAACTGGCTGCCCTGACAGCAACTGCGTCTCATCGTCGTCGATGAGGGTGGGTTGCTGGTCATCCGCCACCAAATCGACCGGAGATGGAATGGAGGAGACTCTAGTGTTTGAGCATCTGGACACAGATACTCGTCTGTTAGGTCCGTGGAATCGCGAAATGGAGGGGCAGGTTGCGGTACAGTCAAAGGAAGGGAGAACAGCTCTGGGGAGCAGGGACAGTTGGGGTTATTGTTCTGAGAAGATTGGGAATTTTGGGTGGAAGGAGGACAAGACTGTTGGGTAAGAGGAGGTAGAGGCTGACTGGCTGGTGGACAATGTGCTTTAAGCGTTATCCGACAGCCATTGCAAGACCTGTTCCTGGTTCTCGGGCCTACTAATCTTTGTACCATTCAGCCTAGTTAATGTGGAACTTTTGTGCAAAGCGCAGAACTTAGGGCCCGCCTGATGTTAAGGGACACACGCTGGTACAAGGCTCAACTCACCCTAAGTGCCAAAAACACTGCTGGTGCAAGGCTCTACTCATGCCAAGGGCCTCAATCTCTGCTGGTAGCTCAGCTTAAGGTCATGTAACTTTGTTTGGAAGGGCTCATGTTAAGGGCTAGAAAAGTGAATTTTGGAAGGTCTTACCACATCACACACACACACACACACACACACACACACACACACACTCAAAATGACAGTTAAGGGTGAGGGCTTTTGGAATTCCCATTGCCTATTCCATTTGTGGTTGTCATGGGGAACGTGATTTAAAGGGGTGGTTGTTACTGTTTGTTGAGCTTAAATTGGGGTTTGTGTCCATCCATTTGGGGAGTAAAGAAGGTTTCCAGGTATTTTCCCACTTTGATAGAGGTTTTTTTGAATGTGGAAAGTGTGTAGTTGTTAGGCAGTGATGTTGGTGTAATAGAGGGTCTTTGGTGTGTTAGATGCCCCCAGGCATGCTTCCCCTGCTGTCCCAGTGTCATTCCAGAGGTGTTGGCATCATTTCCTGGGGTGTCATAGTGGACTTGGTGACCCTCCAGACACGGATTTGGGTTTCCCCCTTAACGAGTATCTGTTCCCCATAGACTATAATGGGGTTCGAAACCCGTTCGAACACACGAACATTGAGCGGCTGTTCGAATCGAATTTCGAACCTCGAACATTTTAGTGTTCGCTCATCTCTAGTAAAGACCAAAAGTTTGGACACACCGTTTCATTCAAAGACTATAAAAATTGTAGATTCACACTGACTATACTGGGAACATACTGTGTAACAGCAGATAGTCATCACATACGTAAGATTTCAGCGAAGGTGCCGTGGTGTAGGCTATTAATATGAAGCTGTTGGGTGGACCCCAGAACAAGTTCCACTGAAGGGCCCTATGCCCTTCAGTCTGACTCTAGACATGTGCTTTCTGTTTCTTGTGTAGAGATGCAGAGAGAGCAGATGTGCAGGGCATGTTTAATTTGTGGTACAGTATTGCTAAAGGCCCTAGAGGCAAGGTGGCAGCCGACTGCCAGAACACTGAAGTCTTGGTCACAGGGGAGAAGACCATGTTATTACAAGGATTACATTGCTGATGTATTAAAAGCAGTGATAAACACACTGAAGGAACAGGCAGAACCTATCAAAGAAAATAGTGAGTCAATAGAAGAGAAAGGGGAAAATAAGAGGATTTTGCACTGACTTAGATGCTCAATGCATAGCTTCAGTTGAATGTTTCCCCTCCCTTTACTCTGCGGCTTCTACCAGAGATTACTAGAACACACTGCTTTTAACTGGTGAGGATGAAATGCAGACAGCATCACTTCAGCAGCAGTTATACTAAGGTAACGAAAACATCTAAAGAACTGATATCCAGAGACCAACACCATATCTATATAACATCTAACCACAGAGATATAGCAATCGCATTCTCGCAAATACAACTCCAGAATTGCGTATTGCTTTAACTCATTCAAATCCCTATACTGTCTTGGATGTAAGATCACCAGGCTGTATTATAACTAATACTCATATATGCTTAGAACAAATGTCAGCTTTACACTAGAGGCTCGCTCTTCTCAGTGGAAGGTAATATCTGTTTGACATTGCTGGACCATAGATGTCAACATCTGGATAACTGCTTGCCACCTTAGATAGAAGGTAAGACCATACTGTACTGTAATCTACTAGTTACTATACATGTCAATTACTAGGTCATAGCACTATTGATCTAGGCCAGTGGTTCTTAACCTTGTTTGAGGTACCAAACCCACCAGTTTCATATGCAGTCACCGAACCCTTCTTTAGTGATAAATCAAATATGATTTTTTTTCCCAAATTCAAGACATAGGTATATGTTTTTTTACTGGTACACAAAATGAACCGTGCATAGGGCCTAGGGTTCAATCGAACTCTGGTTAAGAACCACTGATCTAGGCTTTGAAATTTAGACCTAGTGGTCAACGCTAGTTTTGTTGCAATAGTCCTATTTTTTATTTTTATTTACATGTGTGTAGTTTTTGGACAGAGTGAGGTTTGATATCAGTTCTAATGGAAGCTTACCAACAACTATGATAGCTTTATTATTTCTAACACATACTGAATCTCATATATTAAAAAAAATCTAGGACAAACAAAAATGGTTGGGTATGGGTTCTATAGACATGACTACTACTGTTTACCTGTGATAGGGGTCCTAAGGTTTCATTGGTTTCACACAACATATAAGTTGTCCAGTAATATAATTTAATACAACTTAGCAAACTATAAATAATAATAAAAAGTAGTACTCACCTGTTTAGAAAACTATATATATATATATATATATATATATATATATATATATATACAGTCCTATGAAAAAGTTTGGGCACCCCTATTAATCTTAATCATTTTTAGTTCTAAATATTTTGGTGTTTGCAGCAGCCATTTCAGTTTGATATATCTAATAACTGATGGACACAGTAATATTTCAGGATTGAAATGAGGTTTATTGTACTAACAGAAAATGCGCAATATGCATTAAACCAAAATTTGACCGGTGCAAAAATATGGGCACCTCAACAGAAAAGTGACATTAATATTTAGTAGATCCTCCTTTTGCAAAGATAACAGCCTCTAGTCGCTTCCTGTAGCTTTTAATCAGTTCCTGGATCCTGGATGAAGGTATTTTGGACCATTCCTCTTTACAAAACAATTCAAGTTCAGTTAAGTTTGATGGTCGCCGAGTATGGACAGCCCGCTTCAAATCATCCCACAGATGTTCAATGATATTCAGGTCTGGGGACTGGGATGGCCATTCCAGAACATTGTAATTGTTCCTCTGCATGAATGCCTGAGTCGATTTTGGATCATTGTATTGCTGAAATATCCATCCCCGGCGTAACTTCAACTTCGTCACTGATTCTTGAACATTATTCTCAAGAATCTGCTGATACTGAGTGGAATCCATGCGACCCTCAACTTTAACAAGATTCCCGGTGCCGGCATTGGCCACACAGCCCCAAAGCATGATGGAACCTCCACCAAATTTTACAGTGGGTAGCAAGTGTTTTTCTTGGAATGCTGTTTTTTTTTTCGACGCCATGCATAACGCCTTTTTGTATGACCAAACAACTCAATCTTTGTTTCATCAGTCCACAGGACCTTCTTCCAAAATGAAGCTGGCTTGTCCAAATGTGCTTTTGCATACCTCAGGTGACTCTGTTTGTGGCGTGCTTGCAGAAACGGCTTCTTTCTCATCATTCTCCCATACAGCTTCTCTTTGTGCAAAGTGCACTGTATTGTTGACCGATGCACAGTGACACCATCTGCAGCAAGATGATGCTGCAGCTCTTTGGAGGTGGTCTGTGGATTGTCCTTGACTGTTCTCACCATTCTTCTTCTCTGCCTTTCTGATATTTTTCTTGGCCTGCCACTTCTGGGCTTAACAAGAACTGTCCCTGTGGTCTTCCATTTCCTTACTATGTTCCTCACAGTGGAAACTGACAGGTTAAATCTCTGAGACAACTTTTTGTATCCTTCCCCTGAACAACTATGTTGAACAATCTTTGTTTTCAGATCATTTGAGAGCGGGCTGTCCATGCTTGTTGACCATCAAACTTAACTGAACTTGAATTGTTTTGTAAAGAGGAATGGTCCAAAATACCTTCATCCAGGATCCAGGAACTGATTAAAAGCTACAGGAAGCGACTAGAGGCTGTTATCTTTGCAAAAGGAGGCTCTACTAAATATTAATGTCACTTTTCTGTTGAGGTGCCCATACTTTTGCACCGGTCAAATTTTGGTTTAATGCATATTGCACATTTTCTGTTAGTACAATAAACCTCATTTCAATCCTGAAATATTACTGTGTCCATCAGTTATTAGATATATCAAACTGAAATGGCTGTTGCAAACACCAAAATATTTAGAACTAAAAATGATAAAGATTAATAGGGGTGCCCAAACTTTTTCATAGGACTGTATATATATATATATATATATATATATATATATATATATATATATACAGTATATATAGTATTGTGCAAAAGCTTTAGGAAGGTATGGAAAAATGTCACAGAGTAGAAAATAATTTAAGTGTTAATTGACTAATTAACAAAAATTATTAATTGAATCAATATTAGAGAAATCTAAATCACATCAGTATTTCTATGACTACCCTTTGGAGGTGGAGTTCAGCAAGTGATGATATGGCCAATACAGTCCCCTGATCGCAGCATCATCTAGTCTGCCTGGATTTGAGTATTCACAGAAGACTTGTGGTTGATTCTGCAAGATGTTTAGCACAACCTTCCTGCCAAGTTCCCGCAAAAGCTGTGTGCAAGTGCTCCCAGAAGAATTTATGATGTTTTTAGGGCAGTTGGTGGTCATATTAAATATTGATATGATTTACATTTTTCTTTTTTTTTTAATTCACTTTGCATTTCATTAATTGACAAAAATAAACTATTAACACTGAAATTTTTAAAGTATTATTACTTTGCAGCATTATTTCTACACCTGCCAAAAGCTTTTGCATAGTAATAAATGAGGCTGGACAAACCTATTTAGGCCGCGTCCATGCACTGCGGAAAAGCTGCGTTTTGTATTGCACAATGTGCTCGTGTTTTTTATTCAAAGCCAGGAGTAGATTTTGTAGAAGTAGAAATATTAGTGCTTCCTATATATATCCTGTTCCTTTTCAAGTCACTCTCGGCTTTGACCAGAAAATCGGCAGCAAAAAAACGCACCTTTTCCACAATGTGTGGCCTCAGCCTAAAGGGAACTGTCAGTACAATCTACATCACAGACATCATGCTACAGAGCAATGGTTAAGCAGATATATAGGTGTGCAGGGGAAAATCCAATATAACTATTTTATTCTTTTACATAATAAATTCATTACATTCTAAACTTTGCCATTTCTACAGCATGCTGATACAATGATAGATGATGATACACAATTATTTGTAAAGATGAAAATGCCAAAGTTTTAGGGGCAACACGGTGGCTCAGTGGTTAGCATTGCAGCCTTGCAGTGCTGAAGTCCTGGGTTTGAATCCTGCCAGGAGCAACATCTGTAAGGAGTTTGTATGTTCCCCCCGTGTTTGCATGGATTTCCTCCCATTCTACAAAGACATACTGATAGGGGGAAAAAAAAGTACATTGTGATCCCTATATGGGGCTCACAATCTACATTTTAAAAAAATGCCAAAGTTTAGTTGGATATTTCAAAAGTACTCTTTAAGATTGAAAATACAGTTATGAATGAATTAATGTTAATGTACAGTTGTTGATGTTCTTACTGGTCTGGGTTGAAAAATTGTGATGCGTCCTTTGGTCTCATGTTGTAGGTTTTGTATATCCTAAATCATTTTGGTTCTCTGATACACTCTCCGAATCCTAATAAGGTGTATTTAGCTGCTCATACCTGTTAGATGTATTTAAACTGAATCCGCTGATTTCTATGTCTTCAACTGACCATATAATGTGAATAGGGGCCTTCTGATTCTTCCCTGATGGCAGATGTTGATCCAAATTAAAATTGACCAATCTCTTTATTCAAAGAAAATGAAATGCTGCCAGAGCTAGCAAGCTTTCCACACAGAGTTTGGCACCTATTCACTGACCTCCTTGTGAAATCTATCTTCAATTTTTTTAATTGTATTTTGTACTCATGTGCAGCAGGTATGGACCCATTCTGATTTGGAATTTAGTTCAAATGGTGTTTCTCCTAACTGCATTGCCTAAGTGTTTCCTTGGAGTATATGGACTTTGCTGTAGGGAAACCATCAGGTTCATACCTTTTGGAGTAGTCCATTGAGTGACAGCTGACCTAGGCAGGTCAAGAGACATTGACACCAAAGGGACAAGCAGAGATGGGGTCAGGGGTCAGGTCAACGACAGGTCAGGCAGAGTCTGTGTGTAATAGTAATTCAAGAAGAGGTCAGGAAATTAGGTGCATGATCACAGTGCAGTCAGCATAGGGATGGGTCTGTGATAAAGAATGCTAGTAGAATGGGCACATGCAATGGAGGCCAGAAGACCAGAGGTCTTTGGCGGAAACACTTGTTCTGTATGCTGGTGGAACAGGCAGAAGTCATAAGAATACAGGCAGAAGTCATCAACATCTTTAAACAGGTTACAGATTTAGCAGAGTTAACCAAATGATTACTATAGTCCTGGTCCAAGTGTAGGAAACAAGTACAACCCTGGGAGCACTACTGATTGATCACCCTGCTGCTTGGTCACCTTGGACTTAATTTCCTATCACTAGTGGTGACCTACGGATGTAACAGAGTTAACATGACTCTATATAGTGTGACAAATGGCTGCAAAATGATGTCTTATCACAGAAGACAACAAATACCAATGAAAGGCATTGAAAACATTGGAATTGGCAGGTGCAAACCAGTAGCACTGGTGGCCAAATTGTCTGCAGTTAAAGAGATAGAACTGTGGCTTCAGGTGCTGCAAATGTAGAATACGCCAAGGTGTCCAGGCAAGCAGCTATGGTATTCAAATTCTAGAGCAACTGGTCCTGGTGGTTTTGTTGGCTTACAAACTCCATCTACAAATCTTGTATCCTGAGTTTGGAGATTCCACTGCAGGCCTGAACAAATTGTAATGTAATAAGTTTAGGCCCACAGTGTCAATGAATAGATTTAAATTGGGGCTACTATTAAGGGTGTTGTCTAAGTGATATTTACCATTTAACCTTATACAAGGATCTGAACTTTTCTGCAGGGAAACCATCAAGTCATTACCGATAGGAGTAGTCTGCAGAAACATAGTTACCAGCTCCACTATTACTGCTTCACGATAGGACATTTAACCTGGATTGTGTTGGGAAACAACTGCCAAGTCAAAATTAAAAACTAGAAGATGGCAGTATCCACAAACAGTAAAGCTGTTCATTTATTTAAATGGAGTCTGTCACCAGAGTTGACCATATGAAAACAACAGCAAAATTATATATATTAGGCTCACCTGAATCCAATGATTTTTGTCCCTTACAAATCTGGGCCTCCTTTGGTAAGATATGCTTAGAAATGTAAGCATGCAAATGGGCAGTTACCTCCCTACTGTTTTCCTTGACTGACAGAGCGAGGAAGTGATGCTCAAGTCTCAACTAGGCCTGTATTCTTATGCTCTCACGGTCGGTGTCTCCTCTGTACATCACCAGACATGGACTTCACCTTTATACCTATGCATATGGATCCCTGGTTTGGTTCACACAGCTGTATCTACTGAATTCACAATGCATGGACCTTGAAGAAAAACGCTATAGTTTTTTCCGTGTGGTTTTTTTGCCAATTCTGCGTCCAAATTCGCAACATGGATTTTACACCACCCATTGACTGCGTTGATTTTTGCAGGCGGAATCCGCCTGAAGGAAGCTTTTTTTTTTTGTCCGCAAGTGGAGAAATAAAGCGACAAGGGTTACAACACCATACACGTATAGTTGAAGGCAGAATAACAGAGATCTGATGAAGGGGCAGTACATGTGAAGTACTGGAGAACCCCGAAACGCATTATCTTTAATTAACCACTGTATAATAATACCAACATATCAGTATCTCATTCCACCGCAAGGAGCGCAAAGCCGGTTTTCCAATCTGAGGGTATATTTCCCAGTCAGAATCCAGATATGTTCTCACAGTGGATAGCATCTTTGGCGCATGCATAATACACCCGCCTCTAGCCTGGCTGAATACAACTGCTCTAGCTGGCTGTTCATCAGAGCTATCCGGCGCATGTGCCATACCAAGCGATCTATGGTGCAAAAGTGAGAATTCTGAGAATTACCTTTAGCAACACTTCCTGGCCTTGTTAATAAAGGGAATGTGGGAATGAGAAAAATTAAAGCACAGCGAGTTGAAGCAGTCTGTAGTGCTGGAGAATCCCTCTGTGTTCCAGACTGCTCATTTACATGTTTACATTCCTAAATATAGCTCAAAAATGAAGGCCCAGATTTGTAAGGGACAAAAGCAATTAGATTCAAGTGACCATAATCTACAGTGGGGAAAATAGGTATTTGATACACTGATATAGGTTTAGAAAAGAAAAATTAGGAAAAAACATTTCCTAATGTGACATTATACTGTGTGCGAGGGCAATAACATGGCATTATATTGTATGTGGCCACTAAGGTGCAATATACTGTGGGGAACTAAGAAACATTATACTGTGGGTGGGAGTACTAAGGAGCATTTTACTGTGGTTGGGGGCATAAATGAGCATTTTACTGTGGGTGGGGTTAATAAGGAGCATCACACTGGGGGGGGGGGGCATTATGCAGCATTATACTGTGAGTGGGAGCAGTAAGGAGCATTAGGGTAAGTTCAGGCGGGGTTTTTTGGACCGGAACCTCAGGTTCCGTTCCAAAATACGGGTAGCCGCGACTGAATGTCGGTGCACTGCAATGAACAGGCCTAGTCGGGAGTGTCTTCAGGCCGAATCGTTTGACGTAACAGCTTGAAGAATGAGCACTTGATTTCAATGGGAGCCGTCTTTTTGGTCAGGATTTTGAGGCGGATATGGCCTCAAAATCCTGACCAAAAATCTCCGTCTGAACTTAACCTCATACTGGGGGTGGGGGCGTCAAGTAACATTATACTTTGGGTGGGGGATTTAAGGAACATTATACTGTCAGTGGAGGAATTAAGGAGCATTATATTGTGGGTGGGGCACTAAGAATCATTACACTGTGAGTGGCAATATTAGAGACATTAGTGCCCCCACACAGTATAATGTCACATTAATGTATCACCTCACAGTATGCTCAGGGAGAAACATTCATCTCCGGACCACTGACCCCAATTACTGATATGACTGATATGTTAGGAGGATTACCTTACAGATCCTTGCTGCCTGGGATTAAGTCTTGGGGACATCGGACGGAGATGAAGGTTTCTCCTGTGGTCTGCCAGTTTAGTATCACTGTACTATACAATACATGTTACTCAACTGTAACAGGCATTCTATTAGGACAAACTTCTGGGAGATCCTATTAGAAAGTCTGTGATGACAGCCACGGTCACTGTTAGGTCACTATTGATTTATTCATCTTAGGGGGTTAAACAACTGAGATCAGTGTTGTCACTGTCCTGGTTGTTGGAGCAGGAACTGGGCTGTCACTTACAGCCAGGCTCCAGCGGTGATCACCTACATGTATGTGGGGATGCATTAATTACATGCGATAATATGTTAAGGGATTAAACATTTTTAGCATCTACTTGCCTGAATGTATGTATTTAATTGGGGTGTAACTAGCAAAGACTGTGCCCCATAGCGCGCGCGCACACACACACACACACACACACACACACACACACACACACACACACACACACACACAATAACGTCCCAAAGTGGCGTCCAGACAGTATAATATCCCATAGCAGTCCCCCACACAGTATAATGTCCACTTTTTGGGGATTCTGCAATCCTGCAATCGTTTTTTTTTTTTTTTTTTTTTTTTTTGAACTGATTCACTGTATGTATTAAATAAAATGATAATGGCATGGACACAGCTAAACCAATTATGTAAATTTTTTTCTTTTTACATTTTTAGAAATTATCTACATTTTTCTAAACTTGCTATTGTAGTTCCAATTGGGTACTTTAACTTCTATGAGCTTAAAAATAGTGCAAAATACTTTTGAGTTTTCTCAGATCCCATCAACTGCAGCAAGAACCTCTGCTACGAATGCTGTCAATGAAAATGCATATTTTGTGCTCCAATTTATGCACTTTGTGAATCTAGGGTAGCTAAAACACCTGAATTAGAAGGGATGTTTTATACCGCAGAGTATAACTATTGAAAGGAAATAAAAGTAAATGGATTTTTATGCTAATTTGCTCATAATCTTATACATCCAACATCCATCTGAATATAAAGAAAATTATTACCTTTTATCTCTAATGCAGCGTTCACACTAGTGCCGCTGTCTACCCTTTGGATTTACATCTAAATCCTTGGAAAAACTGCATAGGGGACGGCTTGCTGGCGGTCAGTTTAAAAACCCATTCATTTGAATGGGTTTTTAAAGCAAACTGCTGGTTTCCATATGCAGCCTTTTCGTAGTAAAACCGTTTTCTTTGCACGGACACAAATTCCTGCATATCCAACTTTGTTCCCGTACAAAAAAATGGTTTCACCGCGGAGAGGCTGCATACGGACACCAGCGGTTTGCTTTAAAAACCCATTCAAATAAATGGGTTTTTAAACTGACCGCCGGCAAGCCGTCCCCTATGCAGTTTTTCTGGGGATTTATGTGGAAAACAAAAGGGTGGACAGCGTCGCAAGTTTGAACGCTGCATAAGAACAGTACAATATAAAAGTTTTATTCCTACCAGGGTTTTACATTAAATAGGTAATGAATTCCATCAACATTGGTGTGGTCCAGCAGCAAATATGTAATGTGTATGGCTAACTATAGTACTCCAACTAAGTGGGTGATGGAATGGGTGGGCAGGGGTAAATGAACAACTTGAGTGGGTGAAATATGGGGTCAGCAGACTCTGAGTATAACTTTTTTTTTAGGAAGGATGATTAGATTTGATTAGATTTGATTCGATTAGTAACAGAGCACAGCAACAATTTATTTTATATGCTCTGCCATGACATATATGAATCCTATATAACTTAAATTACCAGTAAATGTATTTTGTTACTTTTTTCTAGTTTTTTGACAACATATTGCAAGGTTAATGTTAATTTAATGTCATAAACCATTTAACTTCAAATATATCTTACAAATGAAAGGTACTGTATTTTCATGTTTTTATCGCTGCTGATAGGTAGATAATATAACCAGCTGTGATAGAAAACTGCTTGTATTAACTAGTAAATACCATTTCTATTAAACTGAATTTCCTACATGATGGAATTTTCCTTTTTCTTATGTTGTTTCTTTCCCGTGTTCACAATAACTGTTGACAATAGCTAGTTCATCCACGCCATATTATGCAAGTTGTTCTGTACTGCTGAATGTTGCACAATTTTCCTCCTGAACATACAAGCCTGGCTGGCACAATGCAGCTATAAAACATTGAATCCCACTGGGACAGTCTACTTTGATGTAGAAGGCTTGGCTATAACACCAAAAGGTACAGCTCTGAATCAATAGCGAGGTGAATTATTTAGTAGTTTGAATCCTATTAAACCTAAAGGGGTGTAAAGCAGATAGAAACACATTACAACTGGCACTTTAGTCAGGTGTGGCCAATATCTAACCTTTCAATAATCTTTGCATAGACCAGTGATACAGTGTGTACAGGAGAACTAGCACAATTTCTGTCCATTATACTCTGTGCAATGCATTCTGCATTTTAGTAGTTTTCCCATCTGCAGGCATTATATGTAATTGTAAGTTCTCCCTGAGCTGGCAAGTGGAAACTAGCAACAATAATATCTCCCACAGACAGCACACAGAAAGCAGGAGAGAATTTGTTCATATAATACTGTATCTCACTTTAGAAGCCTCAACAGAATTATGTAGGAAATTGCAGAGAAGAACTAACCTGTATTGTGATTAAAGCACTTGGAGTGAGAAAGAAACTTCCTGGATAGCTGCATTAGCCTCTGTGTCTTTTGTTCTCTCGTTCAGTTCCTGATCTCTCCCCCTTCTCCTCTCAAACTGTGAACTCTATGTAATACTGTATTATAATACTTCTGTGAATTTAGCAAGTTTATGCTAAGCAAAGATTATACAATGGATATCAATCAGAGTGTGTGTGAGGAGGTGCCACAGGAAAAGAGACAGATAACTGTTATACAGTGATCTATGCTTCTCAGCAAAAACTACAAATTCTAGCACAAACTTCTTAGCATACAAAGGTGTATACACCCACTAGCTACTTAACGGCCATTGTGGCAGTCACCTGTATCCATGTAAATACATCTCAATCCATGTAAATACATCTCACCTTACCATATAAACTCAAAGGTCTGTGAACTGGCAGGTAGATCCCTTATGCTGGGTTCAGACGAGATTTTTTGTTCTGGATTTTGACGCGAGCAATTTTTTCCCACTCATGGAAAAAAAGAAGTAACATGCCCTTTCTTCAGGCAGATTCTGCGGCTGATTCAGCCGCAGACATCCGCCTCACGACACTCCCTCCCGACTAGGCCCATTAATTTCGGCCTAATCCAGAACGGAATGCCGCGACTGGATGCCAGTGCAGTGCATCGTCGCGACTAGCTGTTTCTTGGTCTGGATTCTGAGGTGGTCTCCGCCTCAAAATCTGGTCCAAAAAACCCAGTGTAAACCCAGCCTTATGCAGTTTCTTGCTAGATACAAAGACCTGGGCTGAATCGAAAGAGTACCAAGGTGTACCAAGGAAAACCCAAAAAATAAGAAATGTAGCTACACCAACATTTTAGAAAAAAAGTCAAGAAGTGCACATCCAAGTTCTATATAATGATATATGCTTATCAGCAAAAGGTTTTAGTGTTGTTGTGATTGTGGGAAGACATGGCTGAGACCCTGGGGACATGCTGATGGGCCTGGACCCTGGGGACATGATGGGCCTAGACCCTGGGGACATGCTGATGGGCTCCTGAGTTGCTTCCCCTATTAACGCTGTGTTGTGTGGTGGCTGTGAAGGGGCTAGTGGGCTTATAGACCTTGACCAAAATATATACTAATAACCTTGTGTTCATTTTTTAAGATTCTGCTGAAAAGCAGATCAATGTATAATATTTGAATGTCTTTATTTTTCTCCAAAAAATTTCATTTATAATCCACAAGGCATACGGTCAAATTATACAAATTTTCTCTGGAAAAATAAAAGATGTCCATTAGGTGTTTAGCAACTCTATTATATGTAAGAAGATGTGCTCATTGTATGTGGTTTAGATGTGTTTCAATGCTATATCTCCAGCTTTTGCCCCACCTGTTATTCCTATGCCTTATGATACAATTATCCTGTGCTTTCCCCTTGCATGCACTACAGATCCCTGGATCTCTGCCCAGACAGACTGTTGTCTGGTGAATACCGGATACAGGATCCCATCAGTCCATCTGTTTCTTCTGAACTGTCTGTTTAGGCTTTAGCATATGCTGCTGATCCTGCTTCAGCACCATATTCTCCGCTCATCAGGAGCTTTGATAATTACAAATCTTGTTATCCTTGGAAACAGCCTTCCTGTATTACAGGAACAGAGAATTGTATCGCAGACCATGACTCTCATTTTTTTTACATTTTACATACACTAAATTAGACATGAATACTAGAGATGAGCGAACAGTGTTCTATCGAACACATGTTCGATCGGATATCAGGGTGTTCGCCATGTTCGAATCGAATCGAACACCACGTGGTAAAGTGCGCCAAAATTCGATTCCCCTCCCACCTTCCCTGGCGCCTTTTTTGCACCAATAACAGCGCAGGGGAGGTGGGACAGGAACTACGACACTGGGGGCATTGAAAAAAATTGGAAAAAGTCATTGGCTGCCGAAATCAGGTGACCTCCATTTTAGACGAATAGTGGATTTCAAATCCGGGTCATATGAGAATGTGAACTTTGTGACTATGAGACAGGGATAGCTGTACAGGCAGGGATAGCTAGGGATAACCTTTATTTAGGGGGGAATGTTATTAAAAATAACTTTTTGGGGCTCTATCGGGTGTGTAATTGTGATTTTTGTGAGATAAACTTTTTCCCATAGGGATGCATTGGCCAGCGCTGATTGGCCGAATTCCGTACTCTGGCCAATCAGCGCTGGCCAATGCATTCTATTAGCTTGATGAAGCAGAGTGTGCACAAGGGTTCAAGCGCACCCTCGGCTCTGATGTAGCAGAGCCGAGGCTGCACAAGGGTTCAAGCGCACCCTCGGCTCTGATGTAGGAGAGCCGAGGGTGCACTTGAACCCTTGTGCACCCTCAGCTCTGCTACATCAGAGCCGAGGGTGCGCTTGAACCCTTGTGCACACTCTGCTTCATCAAGCTAATAGAATGCATTGGCCAGCGCTGATTGGCCAATGTATTCTATTAGCCTGATGAAGTAGAGCTGAATGTGTGTGCTAAGCACACACATTCAGCTCTACTTCATCGGGCTAATAGAATGCATTGGCCAGCGCTGATTGGCCAGAGTACGGAACTCGACCAATCAGCGCTGGCTCTGCTGGAGGAGGCGGAGTCTAAGATCGCTCCACACCAGTCTCCATTCAGGTCCGACCTTAGACTCCGCCTCCTCCGGCAGAGCCAGCGCTGATTGGCCGAAGGCTGGCCAATGCATTCCTATGCGAATGCAGAGACTTAGCAGTGCTGAGTCAGTTTTGCTCAACTACACATCTGATGCACACTCGGCACTGCTACATCAGATGTAGCAATCTGATGTAGCAGAGCCGAGGGTGCACTAGAACCCCTGTGCAAACTCAGTTCACACTAATAGAATGCATTGGCCAGCGCTGATTGGCCAATGCATTCTATTAGCCCGATGAAGTAGAGCTGAATGTGTGTGCTAAGCACACACATTCAGCACTGCTTCATCAAGCCAATACAATGCATTAGCCAGTGCTGATTGGCCAGAGTACGGAATTCGGCCAATCAGCGCTGGCTCTGCTGGAGGAGGCGGAGTCTAAGGTCGGACCTGAATGGAGACTGGTGTGGAGCGATCTTAGACTCCGCCTCCTCCAGCAGAGCCAGCGCTGATTGGTCGAGTTCCGTACTCTGGCCAATCAGCGCTGGCCAATGCATTCTATTAGCCCGATGAAGTAGAGCTGAATGTGTGTGCTTAGCACACACATTCAGCTCTACTTCATCAGGCTAATAGAATACATTGGCCAATCAGCGCTGGCCAATGCATTCTATTAGCTTGATGAAGCAGAGTGTGCACAAGGGTTCAAGCGCACCCTCGGCTCTGATGTAGCAGAGCCGAGGCTGCACAAGGGTTCAAGTGCACCCTCGGCTCTCCTACATCAGAGCCGAGGGTGCGCTTGAACCCTTGTGCAGCCTCGGCTCTGCTACATCAGAGCCGAGGGTGCGCTTGAACCCTTGTGCACACTCTGCTTCATCAAGCTAATAGAATGCATTGGCCAGCACTGATTGGCCAGAGTACGGAATTCGGCCAATCAGCGCTGGCCAATGCATTCTATTAGCCCGATGAAGTAGAGCTGAATGTGTGTGCTAAGCACACACATTCAGCACTGCTTCATCACGCCAATACAATGCATTAGCCAGTGCTGATTGGCCAGAGTACGGAATTCGGCCAATCAGCGCTGGCTCTGCTGGAGGAGGCGGAGTCTAAGATCGCTCCACACCAGTCTCCATTCAGGTCCGACCTTAGACTCCGCCTCCTCCAGCAGAGCCAGCGCTGATTGGCCGATTTCCGTACTCTGGCCAATCAGCACTGGCTAATGCATTGTATTGGCTTGATGAAGCAGTGCTGAATGTGTGTGCTTAGCACACACATTCAGCTCTACTTCATCGGGCTAATAGAATGCATTGGCCAATCAGCGCTGGCCAATGCATTCTATTAGTGTGAACTGAGTTTGCACAGGGGTTCTAGTGCACCCTCGGCTCTGCTACATCAGATTGCTACATCTGATGTAGCAGTGCCGAGTGTGCATCAGATGTGTAGTTGAGCAAAACTGACTCAGCACTGCTAAGTCTGCATTCGCATAGGAATGCATTGGCCAGCCTTCGGCCAATCAGCGCTGGCTCTGCCGGAGGAGGCGGAGTCTAAGGTCGGACCTGAATGGAGACTGGTGTGGAGCGATCTTAGACTCCGCCTCCTCCAGCAGAGCCAGCGCTGATTGGCCGAATTCCGTACTCTGGCCAATCAGCACTGGCTAATGCATTGTATTGGCTTGATGAAGCAGTGCTGAATGTGTGTGCTTAGCACACACATTCAGCTCTACTTCATCGGGCTAATAGAATGCATTGGCCAGCGCTGATTGGCCGAATTCCGTACTCTGGCCAATCAGCACTGGCTAATGCATTGTATTGGCTTGATGAAGCAGTGCTGAATGTGTGTGCTTAGCACACACATTCAGCTCTACTTCATCGGGCTAATAGAATGCATTGGCCAATCAGCGCTGGCCAATGCATTCTATTAGCGTGAACTGAGTTTGCACAGGGGTTCTAGTGCACCCTCGGCTCTGCTACATCAGATTGCTACATCTGATGTAGCAGTGCCGAGTGTGCATCAGATGTGTAGTTGAGCAAAACTGACTCAGCACTGCTAAGTCTGCATTCGCATAGGAATGCATTGGCCAGCCTTCGGCCAATCAGCGCTGGCTCTGCCGGAGGAGGCGGAGTCTAAGGTCGGACCTGAATGGAGACTGGTGTGGAGCTATCTTAGACTCCGCCTCCTCCAGCAGAGCCAGCGCTGATTGGTCGAGTTCCGTACTCTGGCCAATCAGCACTGGCCAATGCATTTCTATGGGGAAAAGTTAGCTTGCGAAAATCGCAAACTGACAGGGATTTCCATGAAATAAAGTGACTTTTATGCCCCCAGACATGCTTCCCCTGCTGTCCCAGTGTCATTCCAGGGTGTTGGTATCATTTCCTGGGGTGTCATAGTGGACTTGGTGACCCTCCAGACACGAATTTGGGTTTCCCCCTTAACGAGTTTATGTTCCCCATAGACTATAATGGGGTTCGAAACCCATTCGAACACTCGAACAGTGAGCGGCTGTTCGAATCGAATTTCGAACCTCGAACATTTTAGTGTTCGCTCATCTCTAATGAATACCAGTAGTACTTTCTTAATAAATCATGTTCTCTTTGGTCACTTTTTGCATAATGTTGTAGTCAATATTATAGGAGATAAATCCCTGAATGCAAAATTTTATTGGTTTAAAAAGCCTCACATAAACAAAATGCACTAAAAGCAATGCATACAATAAAAATCTATTTATTATTCTGATGTAATGAGTGCATTGTGTTCAGATTGCTATGTTTTTGTTCCCTATCTATTAATTGTCATACAAGGAGCAATATTATTTTCAGAGCCGTTGAAACATGTTTCCCTCAGCTAATCTACTACCATATAATAATGGTTTTGTGTTATAACAACAAAGTGACAATTTCTCAAAATGAATAGATCTCCCATGCACTCATAGACATTTATGGTTGCATTACTTACTTTTCGTCCAGGAGCGCTGATCTGCGATGATATACTCAAGCTATTCAGAATAATAAGATTGTAAGATATTCATATCACTTAATCCAAGGCCTGCTATAGAATACATAGATTAGCGTCTAGTAGTTAGGCCATATTAAAAAGATTAGTAAAAGCTAGTAGATGGCCTTGTATAATCTTATTGATTTACCACCAATGCTTTGTCATTTGACATCTAAGCAATACAATCACCAGGGGGTATGTCAAGTACACCCTTACGGCTCGTTCACACGGAGTAAACGCAGCACGCAATGTGCCGCGTGTACGGGACGTTTGCGCCGCGATTTTGACGGTGCATGTTTGTGGTCGCGTTAGCGCCATGTAAACGCGCGTTAACGCGATCGCAAACATGTACCGTCAAAATCGCGGTACAAACGTCCCGTACACGCAGCACATTGCGTGCCGTGTTTACTCCGTGTGAACGAGCCCTTACTGTCAGCAGAAGTCAGCATACTGTATGTGTTCTTGAGTTGGTATAATATACCATATTCTGTATTGCAGATTATTATAAGGGTTGTCTGGTTTAGTAAATCTATTTTCAAATATCCCACCAGGGAATTCAGTTTTAATACAAGAAGTTTCCATGCAGGATCCTCATATTTTAACCATCGTTAAGATCGGCTACAAAGTGTTTAATTCTCTCTTTAGATGGCCAGTCACATTTATAAAGTACACAAGCATCCTCTTTATTCTATGGAAACTGTGCAATGCTTCTTATCTCCTGTGGTGGCACTGTTGGGAATTGAACTGCTGCTGCCAGGGGGTATTACAGATTACTGTTGTTTTTTGGGGGTCACAGTGGGATAACCCGTTGTCAAGCTGAATATGCTGTAAAAGGCATATTTGTTATTAAAAATACAATATTAAATATCTACTACCATACTTAGCTTGGTTGCCAGTCAAGGATGGCCACAAGCTATCTTTTGACTTTGTTTTGTATATTCGTTTGGTTTGTCTGAATGTTGCATGGCAATTAACCTTCACATATGAAACTTGTATCATGTATTGTATTAGAACAAGCCTTATACATTAGAGTATGGTATACATTTCAGCGATTATCCCATTGTAAATGAACAGTCATACAGGCCATTTGTTAGACTCAGTCACACTAGTTGTTCAAGACTTTTGGTAGATTGTGTAGTAAACATAGAACAACTACAACTAGTATTTATTGTATACATATCATTCCTTCCCACTTACCTCAAAGGGAAACCTAGCAGGTAAATTTGTGACAATATACTATCAGCAGATTGGTGGTTTATTGTCCCAAATATCCCTACTGAAATCCTGTCTGTGTCTCGTTAAACAAATAAAACTCTATACTAACCTAACAATGACTCTTTCCTGCTCATGCCCAGGTCTGCAATGAAGCCAGGATTTCCAGGGAATTTTCCAAATTTGGAAGGATGTTGCACAGACTTGAATTTGGCAGACATGCAGTCATTAGAAAAACAATGTACACTCTCTTTAAATTATATGGTTTTATGTAGCAAGACAAATAAAAAACACCCGGTCCTTAGAAGGTCTTCAAATTAGATAAATAACACTTCAGATGAACAAAAACTCAATAAAACACTAGGCCAGAATGGCCATCTCTTCTGGCATACTCAACTGTCGGCTTACCTCTGCTTTACAGGTCTTGACTCTCCATGTGGCTGTGTATTTTATCTTTGCTGCTGCTCCTGGTCTAGGGTAAGGGTAGGTGCGCCTTCCCTTTCTGCAACTTGAGAGTTTTTGTGCTTATCTAGGAACCCTGCAGCCAATCCCAGAATGCTCTGGTCTATTTATACCTGCTTAGTCCTTTGCATTGTTCCTGAGCAACATAGGTTTGCCAGTTCCTGAAAGTTTTTTTTATTTTTTTTATTGTGCTTGACATTGGCCTGTTTCTGACTCTGCTACTAATTTTGTTCTTGACCTGCTTTATTTGTATGAAGTTTTGACTTCCTGCATCTCCATTGCTTAACAGCCGCAGACTGGACTCAACCACTCTCTTGATTGACCCCCTGGTGCCTCATACCAGGGTTTCTCTGGTCTTTGGGTTAGCTGCCACCTACATCGGGACTACTCGTAGCAACCACCTGCAGTGACGACTAGATCCCTGTATGGGGATTAAAGGGTGACAAGGAGACCACTTATACCATGCTCTCTGGAGTAGTTCAAAGTCAAACTGTTAGGAGGAATATTAGGTCCATGCCAAGGAGGAAAGACACAGCAATTATTTTAGAGAAGCAATTATTATGGCCATCAACCTTAAAAGGTTTATAAGGTCATTGACAAACACTGACCAAGTATGGGTTGATTAGAATGGCTGTCAGGAGAAAGCCTCTTCTCATAAAAAGCAGTATTAACAAATCACATGAATTCTTGAACAATTTCCCTTGGCCACACAAGTCCAAAATGGAGATGTTTGACCATTATGCACAGTGTCATGTCTGGCAGAAACAAAATACAACATATCATTAAAAAAAAAACCTCATACCAACTGTAAAGCATGATGGTAGAGGTATGATGATTTTGGCTTGTTTTTCAAGTTTGGACATAAGACACTTGCAGTCATTGATTCAACCATGAACTCCTCCATATGCCTAAATATTCTACAGACAACTGTGAGACCATCTATCCAACAACTAAAGCTTGGCTGAAAATGGGTTATGTAACAGGAAAATGATGCCAAGCACACCAGCAAATCTACAACAGAATGTCTAAAAAAAAAAAAAAAAAAAAATCAAGATGTTGCCATGGTCCAGTCAAAGTCTATACCTCATCCCAATTGAAATATTGTGGACCTTAAGATAGCTGTGATAAAATCATTACTTCAAGTTTTTACTTCTAATGGTGGTTCTACAATCTATTGAATCATGGACTTGTGTCGAATCATGTACTTTTTTTCACACATTGATTTTCCATTTTATTTTATTTTTGTTACACTAGTCCAATTGAGCGTACTAACAATAAAACATAACTTATACAGTAATAACATAAAATCGGAGGTACAGATAACCAATGATAAAAATACACCATGCCTTAAACATAAAAATATTCAGTAGATAAGAAGAGAGGTTGCTACTCCACGAATCTTCAATATGAACTTTTATTACGTCTTCATAAAAATTGATAGTTTAACACACACATAGTGAAAAAGTAGGAAAATACATATACCAAAAAGTGCTAGTTGAAAGGAATATAGCTGACGCGTTTCTGGGCCATCCTGCCCCTTAGTATATTCAAAGCGAGATCCAAGTCCAAAAATCACTGACAGAACAACAGCAGAAAATCCTACAACATCAGCACGGAGACTAGCAGTAAAAATGAAGCTAAACCACACCATCTTCTTGTGGTAGATAATGATGTATGGATTTTCATTTTATGAAATGGTGAATTATGATCCAAAGGTGGATCAATTAGGTGGGGACACTTGAGTGACAAGTGAAAGGGATTGATAACTGACCCTGTTACACCCTATAAAGAAGCTCTATGTGATCCTCAGTTCCTAACTTAAAAACCATGGATCTAGTTAGCCATGATCCTGATTAAAACCTTACCCTGATTTAACAAGCCCTATAAGGCCCTGCCATCAAATGAAGTCCCATATACTAGGAGCCTATGCAAAGATAAGAAGAGCAGCGGGAACAGGAAAGCGGTTCCCCAGTGTAAGGTAGCACTATGGAAGACTGAACAATGGTGATGTTTCAAACGCTCCTTACATGTTTGGCGTCTTGACTTAAAGAGGACCTTTCATCAGATTGGGCACAGGCAGTTCCATATACTGCTGGAAAGCCGACAGTGCGCTGAATTCAGTGCACTATCGGCTTTCCCGATCTGTGTACCAGGTAAAGGTATTGGTCACGGTACCGTAGCACTTTACAGTCAGAAGGGCGTTTCTGACAGTCAGTCAGGAACGTCCTTCTCCACAGCAGCGCCTATCGCGCTGTACTGTGGAGCGGGGCGGAACTCCCCCCTCCCCTCCAGATAATACTCGTCTATGGATGAGCACTGTGAGCAGAGAGAGGGAGTGTTCCTCCCCGCTCACACAGTACAGTGCTATAGGCGCTGCTGTGGAGAAGGACATTCCTGACTGACTGTCAGAAACGCCCTTCTGACTGTAAAGCACTACGGTACCAGGATCGATAGTGCTTTACCCGGGGCACAGATCGGGAAAGCCGATAGTGCACTGAATTCAGTGCACTGTCGGCTTTCCAGCAGTATATGGAACTGCCTGTGCCCAATCTGATGAAAGGTCCTCTTTAAATACTGCTGCTCGTCTATATATCTCCCCCAGCAGGCTAGCACATGCGCTCCATGTGAATGGCGTTTTTGCACACATCCGCACATGGAAGCAAATAGCTTTGTAAGGAATCATTTATCACAACCAATGAAAGACACATGTGTACTTTCATTGCAGCAGGTATATTGCTTGTAAAGGTCCTTAGGCAGGTCCTCTTTACACATTATGGGCTGTATTTTTTCTGTCATTTTACTACACTTTCTTATTTCAAGAAATTTAGCAAAGCACTGAAAGGGTGACCTGGTCAGTGAGTATTAGACTAGAACACCCTGTGTGATGGTGGCAATTTTTCTCTTTTGATTAATAAACAAATGCTATTGTCAAAAATAAAAAAATCTCTTAAATTGAGATTTTGCACTATAGAATATAACATTCTAAGTCAGCTTGTTGGGTTTTTTTTGCCGTGATAATGGCACTTTGTCTGTATTAGTAAAAAAAAAAACACTAAAAGAACTGAAAAAAAAAGACTTAGCAAAATGAGATTATTGGCAAAGAAACTGTGAACTGTCCAGTGTACGTGAAAACTTCATTCACAAACCACAGTCAGGGAAGACATTCTCTTTTCCTTAACTCCTATGATTTATCTGTCTCAAATTGATTCAATCTAACAATTGTGCTCCACTAGTCCTCCGACTAACAATAGCAGCATTTTCTTTGGATCATGCAGTGATGTTAACACACCTGCCCCAAGCTTGGAATATCACAAAATAATTCTCCTAATAGTTCTTTAACTCCATACTACATGTTGCTGCATCCATTTTGGTTTGCCACAGACAATTTACAAAGTTTTTGGCTTAGTGAAGCACTGAAACATTTGGAAAATTTCATCCAAAATCATCATGTTACAACATACAAATACGTAAGTAGTGCCCATTAAAACATAGCTTTTAATCCATTGATAGGATAAAACAGTCACAACTTCTGGAAGACCAATGTAAGGATGTAAATGCATGAGAAGACATCTTGTGTTCTTTGTGGACCAACAAATCACAAGCTAAATACTTCGATCTTATCCCCACTAGAAAAAAGCCCTGTCTGTGCGGTGCCTTCCGATTTCTGACTTTTTGTTTCTGGATTATACCGTAGTATCCTTACATGGACTATAATTTCCCTAAATGTCATGAAGCTGCCACCCCAACTAGAACCTGGCCCTATATTCTGAGTCCCGTTGAACTCTACCTATTTTGAGGTCCCTTAGAAAATACTAGCCTCTTTGGGGATGGGAGACCCATGGGATTAGTATTTTTTAAGGCACCTTGAAATAGGGGTTTATTTTTTTTATTTAAATAGGGTTTATTTTTTTATTTCCCATTCACTCCTGCAGTACAGGCATTACCCCTGAATCCTTCTCTGGTCCGTCCTTATCAGACTATTTCATTCCTCTGGAAATTCATTCAGGATATACTCAGCCTGAGGAAGGGCAGTCTTGCCCAAAACGGTGCACTATATTGATTATTGCTATATACACACTTGTTTCTGAATTGGATATTATATATCTGAATCTATTACTGTAAATGATGTCAAACTGGATGTATAATATTTTTATACTTTATATGGATCTCAGTATTACTCCAAATAAATAAAATAACTAGCAAGCTCAAAACAGAACTTTTGGAGTACTGTGCCATTCCTTCCTATGCACTATTGTATCTGCAGAGAGTGTGGGTAGTTCTTTTGGGAAAATGCACTCTCCATTACAAAAGAGGAGTGTGCCGCCTGTCTAACGAATAAAACACCACTTGTATTATAAGCATGCTTTATAATATTGTTGCAATTTCTTTATAGGGGTATTCCTATGTCATAAATTGATGGCATGTTCTACCCACCATTTTATGAAATGGGAAAACTCCTTTAGGCCCACGTGGCATAAATTCCGCAGCTTTACAGTGAATCTCATCCACATATTGCATAAAAATGGGAATGCTACGGTTTACCAAACCATTGCGGATTTGGAAATCACAACATATCAATCATACATATGGAAATGTCAGCGGTTTCCCTATAGGTATATTTGCTGCAGTATGATTTACATAATAAGTTAGATCTGTCTTATATCTGTTTTATAATTTTAGGACCTGCTTTCAGCTCAGAATTTGCTTTTGTATGAGTTTTTTTTTTGTAGAGCTGCATAAAGAACAAATAAATATGCAGTCTGGCATTTTTTAAAATTATTTTTATTGATTGTGTAATTAAAAATAAATAATAAAATATTATATAATAGATTTCACGCCTACAACGTCTTCCAACTTTATTAATTCCAAGTCACAGATTTCAGCTGGTTATAGATTTCTGATAAAAAATGACCAGTTGTTTTGCTGATCAGCACAAAACAGTTTGCAATGGATTCTAGGTTTATATATACAGTTGTTATAAATAAATGTGAGCAAACCTATCAATATGTGATAGGGGTTATCCAACAGTACTGCACTTCTTAATAGTGTACTATAGCAAACTGTACGTAAAGAAGAACAGTGTGCATATATGAGAAAAAAATGTTTATTCTGTAGTGGCCTCCGCCTCAGAATCCGGTCCCAAAAAAATCCTGTGTGTTCCCGTGTGAACCCGGCCTAAGTGTCCATTCACACAGAGTTTTTTGGCAAGGAAAAAATCTGCCTCAGGAATTTAGTAAATGGTTTTTTGAAGCGGTTTTTGGAGCATTTTTTGAGGCTTTTTTTTAGTTTTGTTTTTTTTCTCCAGCACAGTGTATGGACATTGAAAAAACTGCAAGTGTTTTTTCCACGTGGTTTTTGCCAATTCTGCACTCAAATCCACAACGTTGATTTTCCATTGACTGCGTTGGTTTTTGCAGGTGGAATCCTCTTGAAGGAAGCCTTTTTTCCAATAACGGAAAAATTCTGTGAATGGAAAAATAAAGCGAGCGGAACCCATAGAACTCTATGGGGAGGCATTTTTTCCATGTGGATTCTGTGTCAAAATCAGCACCCAAAAACTCTGTGTGACTGGACCCTGAAGGCCTGGAAGATAGCAGCACAAATCTAGCTAATGTGCAGTATACGTATGTTTAAGAATAATCAAGGATTCCTAGGCTATGTGCATTGATCTCCAAACTAAGGGTATGTTCACACGACGGAAAATGGATTCCGCATGTGAACATACCGCATGGCTAGCCGCGACTGAGTATCGGTGCAGTGCATCAAATCATGGCATTCCACTCTAGATTATGCCCGAATGAATGAGCCTAATCAGGAGGGAGTCTCACGGAATCTGTGGCAAGATAGGACAGCTCGCTTCTTTTTTCTGCTACTAGCTAGCAGAAAAAAGAAGCGAGTGACTCCCATTGAAGTCAATGGGAGCTGTTTTGGGCAACAGATTGCAAGTCCCATAGTCCCATACAGTTGTATTGCAGTCTATGGGAGATTTTCTACATAGCTATTGAGGCTTGTCATAGACCAGCCTTAAAAGGGTTTTCCGAGCAAAATAATATTTTTTTTTTAAAAAAAGTCTGTTAGTACTATTATTGGGTACCTTTAGCAGTGTTTTGAGTGATTTCTGGGTTTCTCTGGGAGCTCCTGGCATCCTCTACATTTGTTTACATGGTGTAGCTTCCTGTTTTTGTTATTCACAACTACCATGATGCATTGCTCTTCACTTAGATCCCCTTATCATTCCCTCCTCCTCCCTCTCTCATACTCCCTCCCTGTTTCCTTAGTCTGCCACTATTAGCTATTCCTAACTAACTAACTCAGCCAATCCCCCCCAACCCTACCTGTCTTCCTGTCTTGGAGATCACTTTCTTCTGTGCCACTGGTTTCTACTTCTCTTGACTTCTGCCAGCGCCTGCGCAATGGAGTCAAAGTGCTGACACTCCAGCTCTATTGCACAGGCATGGGAGGCTGGATCTTTCTCCTCTTCATGTCTGCCAGCACCTACACAATAGAGCCGAAGTGCTGGCATGCTGCCATGGGAGGCCAGCAGACATCAGAGGAGAGGAGGAGCCAGTGCCCCTGATGTTTCGTGCCCAGAAGATCCGGACAGGAAGACAGGAAAGTATGATGGGGTTGGGTGGGAAATAGAACATCACCAGAAAATTTGCTTGGGATGGTCACATGACCACCCCACAATATGGATAAATAGAAATTTTTGATACAGTAATTAGGTTAAAAATTAGGTGGGAGCATGGTGTTTAGCTTAGTGTAGCAAGATCATTTTAGTGCAAACAACCCCTTTAATAGCTATAAGGGCCTTCATTAGGCTCTTGGCTGTCAATGAAACAGGCAGGAGCTATCCTGCACGAAAGAAAGTAGGGTGGCGGTGAGGACTGCCCCCTGGAGGCTTAATCTAACTTTAGCGAGCTATCCTGGGAGCAAAATCTAACTTTGTGAAGGGGGCAGGTCTCCTAGCAGTAATGCCTGTGATAAGAGTAAATTCTGATTGCAGGCTTTAGCTTCCTTTCTCTGTCAGCCATGGTGGCCGATATGCAGCAGAGCAGCTCCATCTTTAAAGACCTGTCATTGCTCTAATACTACGGCAGATGTTGGGAAGAGGTTAACAATGGATTAGTGGGTTGGGTAAAAAAAAAAAAAGACCAATAAAATTTTTCCCATTTTTTAAAATGATCTGTTACAAACATTTTCAAAATAGATGATTCTCAGCTGTCAAAAATGAATAAATGGACATGTAATAGATCCAATAAAGCTATTAAAAACAGACAGTTTAACCCTTTCCTGACATCTGCTGTAATAGTCGGATGTTGGGTGTTTAAATATGGCAGTCGGTCACGACTTTTAGGCAATGTGCTACGCATTCCACAAACTCAGCTTTTTTTTTTAGTTGCAGATTTTGGTTGCATTCCTTTTGATGGCTACAAAAGGAATGGGAAATATATAGGAAGTAATTATACTTCTACCTTCTACTTAATCCACTCCTGGCTTTGGCTCAAAAAACTAAATAAAATATGTAACAAAATAAGCTGCTTTTCCACAACATGCAACCTAAGCCTTAATTCCTCCATCGCCTCAGTCAAAGCTGGCTGAGGCACCATTTTCCTGTGTATTGCCGACCCAGGGAGTAAGATCCGGAGCTCGCGATCTGTTACTGTGTTTGGCTCCCAGGCTTGTCTCCTATTCGCTTCTATTACAGGCTGCTCTATGCAATTGTAATGAGTGCAATAGGATCTAAAAATTTCAGTGTAAAAAAAAAACAAACTAAAAATTCAAATCATCTCCTTTCCCTAAAACAAATGCAAAAGTACATAAATAAAGTGAAAAACATAAACTTTAGGTATTTCTATGTCCGTAAAGTAGTGGAGTAACTACTGCGGTTTATTTTTTTTTCTTAATAGGCCGGTAATGGGCCCTATTTACTTACTGATCCCTGGCAGGTGCCGGGATCGGTAAGTGACGCTGCGGGCCTCACAGTATAATGATCGGAGGTCCCAGAAAGGTAAAGGAACATAATAAATGTGTTACTTACCTTTCCACGCTCCTGGTAGGCTTCGGGCCTGCATCCCAGGTCATGTGACATCAGTACGTGGAGATGGCCAATTATTATACTCTGGGGTCTGAAAATTGTTCATGGGTGTTCATTATGGGTCATAATACTGTGTGCAGGGGCCCCAATGGGGCATAATAGTATGTGTAGGGGCTACTATGGGGCATAATACAGTGAGCAGTGGCCACTATGAGACATACTACTATGTACTGGAGCCACTATGGGGCATAATAGAGCGCGTAGGAATGCGGCGGGGGGGGGGGGGGTCGTTCGGTCGAGGTCTTCAGTGTTGGTCAGGAAGGAAGGGGGGCCTCATGTCAAAAGTCTGCCATGGGGCCCCGCCATTCCTAGTTATGCCACTGCCATAAAGGCCCGATCAACAAACATATAAAAATAAGGCATAAGGCAAACGTGGTAGCAGGAAATAAAAATTTAGAAGAGTCAAACTGCTTTTGTTTGCTGTTTCACCTCCTATAACAACTTGGATAAAAAGTGATCAAAGCAATAGACATTCCCCAAGTTGGTACAAATAAAAAGTACATCTGGCCCTGCAAAGAAAGACTCCCTATGCATCCCTGTACATGGAAACATCAAAAAAAGGTTACAGGTGTCAGAATATGGTGACTCTGAGAATTTCTTTGTTTGTAAAGTTTTGGATTTTTGTTAAAGGTGTTAAAATGTAAAAAAATATCTAAATTTGGTATCCCTGTCCCATAGGATACAGGTGTCATGACATTATCGCTGCACAGTAAATGTCATAAAAACAAAACCATAAGTAGTCACACAAAGTTTTTCTCCAATATCACTCCATTCTGAATTGTTTTCCAGCTTCCCAGTAAAACATACTAAATGATACAACATATTAAATGGTACCACTATGACGCACTAACGTACCACAAACATTAAGACCTGATATAGCTCTGTGAAGAGAAAAAAAAATTGTGGCTTTTGGAAAGCAGGAAGTCAAATCGAATATCGAAAAATGCCTGCGAAATAAGGCAGGGTTCACACTAGCGTCGGTGTCCAACAGCTAGTGTCCGATACTAATGTCTGCGCAAAATCTTGCACGGACATTAGCATTGGACACTAGCTGTGTCTGTTAAATTTTGCATTGATTTAAATGGGACATCATGTGCGTTCTTTACAGTCCGTGTCTGTCCTTAAGTATCCGTTCACAAAGATGTCCGATTTTTCAAGCGGACAGTAAAACCCTACATGTAAAGGATTTAAAAAGGACAATTGGGTGAATATAACCTAACTCTGGGGGTTTTCTTTGGAAATGTTAAGATATCAACAGATGTCTTTAAGCATTTGCAAAATAGGCAGGGTATTTTATTTTACAAGCTGAGGAGCCCACAGCTATTGGTACCCTAAATATCTAGATAAAGGATTCAAAGCTGCAGGGGGCTCAAAGCAGAGACGTATAATTACAATGGGAAATTCGATAAATTCTAGAGCAAAATACTGATTTATTTTCCTGCAGATTTAATTATATCTTACTAGGGCAGACATCACTGTGGAAGATCTGGGTTTTGCTAATCATTTCTTTAAAAAATGGCAAATTCTTTGCAAGTATATGCTTATCAAACATCAATGAAGCTTGTTTTTCCTCAAAATTGAATGTTAAAGGGTAGGACGGTTCTATGCAAGTAGATCTTGTAGTGATGAGATAGCTGTCCCTGCATGCTATGTAATCATCTTCACTTACATGCAGTATACATCACATACATTCAACTGCACTGAAAATCCAATTTCACATATTCTTCCATATAATAATATATTCATGTTTGAAGAATTCATGTGGCCTCTATGGCTGAACATTTAAAACAACTGTTTTGACAACACAAACCCAATTTTTTTCTGAAGAATTTGTGTCTCTGGTCTGACCTTTGTTGGAGTAATTTAATATGATGAGAATATGAGTTATTGCACAGTATGACACCAATATAGAAAAGAAATTAGGGAATAATAATCCATATAAGTCACTATAAACCAACTGGCTGCTCTTCTCTATAGCCATTTTGTTTGCATATTCAATATTTAATAAATTACATAATGTTTCAAGTGTGATTTGACACATTTTAGATTTTGAATGGATTAATTTTTTTCTGTGTGTCTTCCCTTGTTTGGATGTTTGGCTATACCATACAGTTTGATTTTCAGCTGTTTTTGGAAGTCCTGTGCAAATGAAAGGAGAAATATTTGAATGTGTCGTCCTCTCTCTTTTCATTAAGGTCAAGAATGGGGTGATGTTCTCGAGATAGATACGGATCTGATGTGAAACCTCCAAAGATCAAGCATTCATGGCATATGTTCTGGATTCAACTAGAAATGCCAAAAAGGGAATACCCTTTTAAATGTAATGGATTTGCATCCTATGAGCAAATCCAAGCTTGCTCCTTACAGAACAACTAGGATTATCTGACTCCTTCATCCAGATGGGGCATTGTTACTGGGCTCTGGAACAAGTGGGGGCCCCAAGTGTCCCTCCGCTACATAAAATATACCACTATTCTAAATGGAACAAGGTAGGAAGGGGCCTCATTACAGATTTTGCATTGGCATTGAGGATCTTCAGGCTATATGTGTGCTTGTCTTGGCTGAGTAGTACATGTGCACTGAACTAGCTAAGGGGAAAGAGCTGCTAGTAGACACCTCTGGCATCAGCTCATCTCCCCCAGAACAAACTTATTGGATTCCAGTTACTGATTCCTATCACCCTTAACATACAGTAAGCCACCAGGGAAGAGAAGAGAAGGCCTTAAGCATATTAGATGGTTGACTAGTTAACTGATTTCTTCAAAGGTGGCAGGTTTGACTGATATATATCTAATGTATATGACTAGCTTTAGCTATAGCTAGTGTTGCAACACATGCATGTATTTCACAAGGGATATTCCCGCGTCAGTCATTTATGGGGGTATATATTATGAATTTATGCCAGATATCTGTCGCAACTGGTTTTCACCTCCCATATCACTTTCAAGAAGGTGATCATGGCATGGGAGTTGCACTACATTAAATACCATAGATACCAGTTTACTGGGGCAATTTGGTACCTGCCTATCTGTGTGTTGGCACACAAATTCGTTTGTCATTTGCTTTTGTAAATAGTGACCTCTGAAATCTTTTAGGTTCCGTGCCAGTAAATTCATTTGGATCACTGCAGAGAGTCAAATGCTTTTGATGAAGGACATAGTTATCTGTGTTTGCAACCATTGTTCTAAAGTATTCTAAACCTTTGCAAACACTTGTTACTTATTCATGTTAGAAACTGGCAATATGACCATTGTGATTCCGGCATTCATGCTCAGAACACTGTTACACTGAGACTTCAGTGATCGTGACTGGGGCATCCGCGTTAATATGGCCAAAACCCATATTTGGATCAGCCTGAATTAAACTGAATTTTACATATGTTGTCCCTGTATGTGTGACTGCAGTAGCCTAACAATATGATCAGACACCTTAGCCATTCAGATCAGTAAATAGTGCCCCTCTGCAGGCTTTGATGGCAGTATTCCAGCCTGAGGGCAGGGCACCCTTATTTATGTGTGGGAATTGTGAGTCTAAACCTTTGAAGACACTTGTTACTTATTCAGATTATAAGTGTCCATCTTCCCCATTTTGATACCAGTACTAATGCCAGGAACATCTGAATTTGAATGAGATCAGTGACACATAGTCGTTTAACCCTTTAGAAATACTTTACAGCTGCCCATTATGATGCCAGTTTTGTGGCCAGAACCCATATTAGCGCATCGGGATGCAGCTAAATTGTACGCAGGCAGATACCCATTTCTGTGCACATTGTCTCCGATTCCTGACTGCATTTAACGTCATCACTTCAATGTGGTTTCGCTATTAATATAAGTTCTCTATAGTTACTGAAGCTTAAAAACAATATTATAATTGTAGTAAATAAAGAACTTCAGCATTGCATAGCATTGCACCATGTCCCTCTGAGCATACCGGATTTAGGGCAACATGCGAATAAACTGTGATGGCTAACTTCATTAACCCCTCTCTCTCTGGCTATCAATTGCATCAGCATCATGTGTTGAAGATGCCACAGCAATGAGACAGTTAATGAGGCATCTCCATCTCAGCTTTTGGCTACTGCAGAAGTGGGTCAGCGCGGTTGCCATGGAGACGCTTTAGCAACCAATCTTGCAGGCGCTCCCTCAGTGTCTCTCCAGAAACCCTTTAAGATTAAGAGCTCCTTGTGCTTCCGTCTCTTCCTCTCCTTGGCTCCTTCTTTCTGTCTCTGGTTTTGCTGTCTCTTGCTGCCTTGGTACTGCCAGCGACCGGCCCTGCTCCATGCTGCAACCCTCCTTCCATGCCCACAGCAGCCTCTTGTTTGGTCGCTGGGGAAAGGGAGGGAAACAGGCAAAGTTGGGTGATCTGTTTGCCTTTTTCTTCAGCCAGTTCTTCTCCACGCCTCCCTGGCACCAAGGCTCTGCTTGCCAGCTGGTAAGAAGCGTGGCTGTAAAATGCCATGACTGTCTGTTTTACTAATCTGTCTGCAAACACAGCATCTCTGCTCTGTATTGTGTGTGTATATATGTATCTGTGTCTCTACTGTTCTGTCAGCTACCCGTCATCCTGCTATCAATATGCTGTCAATACACCTACTTACTATAGAAAGCTACCGTATGTATGCATTTTACTATCGCTGAGCATCTTCCTTTACTACAGCTATCCATATTGTTGTATTACAATGGCTGAAATCGTGCTTGTGCTACTGATTTTACAGCAAATGCCTCCTGGCATACTCATGCCACCCTATTATTTTACTATTAGCCCCTCTGAATAGCATCGCTAGATAATCCCCATTCCTGGTTCATGGGAGAAAAATAAATAGTAAACGTGAAAGTTACTTGCACAAAACCTGCATTTTGTCAGTATTGGCCAAGCCGCAGGACGTGATGGAGTATGTATTAAATGAGAAGATGAGAGCCTGTGCTAACTACCTGAGGCCACTGTGTATCCGGATCAGACTGTTCCTAATGAATGCCCTCTCACCTCCTGCATCCCTCTAACCCCCACGGCTTGTAAGATGCCGGTATAATTGGTCTCACAGTAGCCTCCTATCAATAGAACACAGACTTACTCAATTTCATTGATCTCTTCCATAGAGCTAGAGAAATTAATCACATCTCCTCATTGTGCAGGGCCCTTAAAACACAATGACCCTTCCTACAACACACTGGCATGTCCAGTGGTGACTCATCTGGGTGAGGATGCTAATAACATGTTTGCTCGAAAAACAAGTAAGATCATTTGCCCTTTGGTACAATTCCCCCAATTTTCCAGGATTTACAGCCTATTGCTCCACATCCTGAATAATCCGTAGACCTATCCTATAATGTGTTGCATCTTGAATCCTTTGTGGTGAAATATGCTAAGATTAAGAATCTACAGGTCAGCGTGTGATCTATTTATAATCCATTTGTGACTACTTCTGTATCATGCTCACACTTTCATCTATAGGCAGGTGCGCTCAGAAAGTATATGAGCGCTGCATATTGAATACTGATATGTAAACTGCAGCAGTGCCTGGATCACATGGTATGGTATATGAGAGGACAGGAGGTGGCAGACTGACACATCCAGCCTTCCCAAAATACATCCAAGTGTAATGAGCAGCTATGGTTAGACATACTTATTTCATTCTAATGTCAAATGCGAATGGTTATTGATCATTGTTTGTCTGTAATACACCTTTCTTTGTGTCTGAACATGACAAATTGAATGGTATCAATTCTACCATTACTCATTGGTGATCATATCTGTTTGAGGCCCTGATGATTGAGAGCATTGATAGATACATTCATTGAATTTAATAACAGGTTTGTAGATCTGACCGGGACATGGGGCAATTATACACCTGAGAAATACACCCAAAACATCTTCCTTCCAAATTGGATAGTCAGACATATTACATATAAGATGTTCAGCTTCCATGGTGAACTCTATGAAAGGTAAAAAGTGTCTCCTGCTGAGGGTTCATTCTAACACTGCCCCTAATATGTCCATGTGTTTCCAAACAACAAATCCACAATAATTGCATCGCTATTAACATATTGTGGCATATGGTGGATATTGCTGACGGTCTATGTGTGGTGCCCACTACATATGTTACAATGGGTATAACAGATGGCTAGGACATAGTACAGACCAAACCGTCAGAAAATATATAGGCAATATACTGAATGTATAACTATTAGATGTCCATAGGAATGTGCAGATTATTTTGATGTCTTGCACCAGCAGTTTCCTTTGTTGCTCAGCAACATCCCAAGTATAATACATGTTATTTCACTAGAGAAGAGAGGGTGACTCTGATGCCATTTGTCTCCCATGTCTCATGATTTTCTGCCAGGTTGCATAGACCTTAGGGGATTTTTGGGGCTTATAAATTAATGAACTATGCTTCTCATAGGTCATCTGTAAAAGTTGGCAGGGGTGTGTTTGAAGAGGCCACAGCATTAAGATGAGCATTGCGGCCTCTTCACAGAAAACCAAGCAGCGTGCCATACCTTGTATAGGTTTACAGTTGTTGTGCCCCTTCAACTGAGTGGGGTCTCATAACCCCACTACACAGCAAATCATGCTTACCGGGTTGTCAAAATAAAAAGTGCGAAATAAATAAATGTCACAATTGGTGTTTTCTCATCCTTTTTCACATAAAACTGTCTGATAACTATACTGGAAGGAATTTATCATCTTCTCTTTGGCTGGGCTCACATCTGCATATGGCTGTCCCCTGGCTGACACAACGATGGGGAGCCATACCGCTGAAACTTAGTTACCTGTGAATACTGGCAGATCGTATAAACCATAATGGAGTCTGCTGGGCGTCGATGGTTTTTGTACTGAAACCAGTGGAGAGAGCAGTTCTGTGTATAGGACTTTTTTCTCTGCTGATTTCTGGCGGTTTCTGCTGTGGAATTTCCAGTGGAGATTGAATCTCACTCATGGCTTTTGCCAAATGTGGGCAGAGAATGAGGACATCCTGACATCTTTTTTTTTAATGTAGATTGTGAGCCCCTACCTGTATGTCTTTGGAGAATGCGAGGAAATCCATGCAAACATGGGGAGAACATATAAACTCCTTGCAAATGTTGTTCTTGGCAGGATTCGAACCCAGGACTCCAGTGCTACAAGGCTGCAGTGCTATCCACTGATACCCCCAGGACGTCCTGACATATTTATTATAATCACACCAGTTTTCTGGTTTGAGCTATATGAGAAATTTATGGCAGTTACTGGCAGTTCCATTCTGGTGCACAGGCACGTGCCTGTTTTATAAAGAGGCCAAAGTCTCTTGAAAATATAAGGTGTGTCTTTTACCTGCCAGGCCCTATATGAAGACTGGTGTATGAAATTCCAGTCTTAATAAATCTGCTCCATTGTATTTACCTTTATGGTGACTTTATGTCCCCTGGTTACAGCATTTAATCTAAGTTATACCTATTCTTTCTACTGTATGAGACTTGGTTGTAATTTACTTACTAGCAATATTGCAGAGCAGTATGTTCCTATAAATTTTAGGGGAGAGCTGTCAAAATAAACTTTAAGATCTGTCTCATTCTTGCAATTGTTGAGGTGCTAATTTATATTTCTACACCAATGTAAATTTCTGATAACTTTCCATGACCTGAAAATAGTAAATGGTCTGAAATTCTCTCGCTTTTTTTTGGTGGAAACAATATAAAACTGTGACAATGACGCACACCATGCAGCCATGACCACAGATTGTATACTGAAGTATGGAGCTGGCAGGCAAGAAGTGCAATCACATGGGTTTAGGCTTCCCACGCAGTTCAGATGTACAAAGTGTTGGTATGGTGGGTTAAGGAGAGAAAACTATTAAGAGATTGTGAGGAAGGTGGTATGGAAACATCACGCATTCACACTAGTAATGACAAATAGGACACATACATACAACCAAGGTGGAAAAAGCAGGAATTTCACTTCAAGTGAAATGAGAAATGTCAAAAATAAAGAGGCTGTGAACAATGTACTCTTTGTTCTTGTATTGTGAAAGTGTTGCTGTTTGTTCCTGTACAAACCATTGATTTTTGTATATGAAACACAACACAATGCTGTTTTTTTCATGGATCCATTAACCTCAGTGGGTGAATCAAGTCTGATAAAGTGGATAAAATAGTACAGGAAAAAAAGGATCACCTGAAGGCAAAAAACCTTGGACATGTGAATAAATTCTAAGGCTGGTCATATATGTTAGACTTTGGCTATAGAAATACAGTGAATGGCAGTTTGCTGACAGCAGACTTTTGTCTGCCAAAAATACAGTAGATCAGCCATGTTATAATATTATGGCCAAAAATAGTGTTTGCCATGATTCGGACCTTTTTGCCAGTCATTAGCCTCCAATACGGTAGTTTAGTTGTTGATGTTAATGGTGGGATCGTTCATATGAATGATCCCACCACTGACTGAACAGCCACATCGTGGCCATCCGAAATCTAACATGTATGAGTAGTTAAATGTAGGCACAGCTGAACATGCAGATACAATGCATTTTTTATTTTGCATGATTCATTTGAAAATGGCAAGACTGTTCATTGACATCTCCCGCTGTTCAGCAAATGGATGTTGCTGTGTGAGCAAATGAAGTGCCATAAGTGCAATGAGAACAGTCAGGCTTTAGTGCAGTAAGAGCTCCATACTCCAGGCACTGTGCTGCTTGTATCCTGCCAATGATCTGCTTTGTCCAGAACATAAAAAAGCAGAAATGTAAATGTAATATTCACTTAAGTATTCAATTCACACTTACTTTTCTAATAGGGGTTCATTGAAATACTTTGCCTCTTTAAATAATACAGCATGCAATAACATACCTGTAAATGCCATTTTCTATTTTTGGATTTAGCAGGGTCCAATTCTATTATACTTCCCACGATAGTCTATGAGTGTGAAGGTGAAAGACAACTCAGAGGCATTGCTGAAAGTTCCTGAATCCTGGTATAAAAGATTTACCTGGGCCCACGGCCTAACAGGAGATGATGCAAAATTCTAGTGTATTTGCAAAATCTATACACAATATAGTATATATTTTATAGTTATATATTGCTGTTAGCATTATTGTGCAAATAGCATGAAATAGCACTATAACATTTCCATATAGTACAACTATTCCCTAATGTGGCATGGGGTCTGTATAGGTAACTGCTACATATGCACTGCCTTCCATAGCTAAGCTACTAGCATGTTTTACATATTAGAATTGTCCTGACCTTAATTATGGTGGGCGCTCTATAAAAAGTTACCCTTTGAAGTCATTTGTTAGTGGAAATGGCAAAACTGTTATCAAGCATGCATTATAGAATATGAGACATAAAAGTTGATCATAAAACCAAGCTGTTAGTGTACACCTGCCAAAATTTAACCATTTAAGAGGTATTTCCATTAATTTTAAGAATAGTCTAATCCAGGGGTCAACAACCTTTTTTGTCTGTGCCGATTTTGAAAATAAAAAATGAAATATTCAGTGTGGCATACAAGTATTGTAAGGGTATCGGCATATATAAAAGTCATATAGTACAAACACTAACAGCAACCCATTAGTCAATTAAACTTGAAATTTTTTTTAGCAAAAATATTTTTTATTCAGTGGATCTGGATTTCGGCTGAACATGACAGTAGTCTGCAGTCAACCTGCTTTGTGTGGGCAGGGGAAACAAATCTTTCCAGTCTTATTGAAATGAATGAAGACAAGTTTAGCTGCCATATTGTACTTTGCACAGGCACTTTCATGGCCTCTGACTAGGCTACTGGTCCAGACACTAGGGTATCATGCTTCATGTTTGCACCCAGTGCATCCTCCCTTCCAACTGTGTTTCCATGGTCCATTAGAGAGAGATTGCTGCCTAGATTAGTAGAGAGTCCTATGCCAGGTAGATATGCCTTGTGCTAGGGGTTGCTGATCCCTATGCATATAAATGTGGGTCAGACCTCTGGGACCTGCACTGATAGCAAGAATGGTGCCCCCTTCTCCACCTGAATTGAGCAGCAACAGGTTCATTCATTTTTTACGGGACTGCTGGCAATGCCATGGAGAATACATGGAACAATAGCGTGCATATGTTACTTGCAGAGAGAGGTATAAGGTCACCATTCTTGTGATTGGTAGATGTTTGACCTATGTAACCTCTCTGACCAGATAGTTCTCCCCTTTCTAGTGGATAACTTACAATTTATGAAATTCCCCTTTAAGGCACATCATAGTAAATGGTTCATGTAATATACAATGCTTTCAAATAAATATTACAGCAAGTAAAACAGGTGAAATTCATGTTGTGTGAATGTAGTACACATGTTCCATTTTGAACGCTAAATCCATTGTGTTGTCTGCGCCAGTGGCGTAACTAGGAATGCCGGGGCCCCTTGACTAGCTTTTGACATGGGGGTCCCCCCCCGACCGACGCCAAAGACCTCAACCGACCCCCTCCTACGCATTCCTGTGCGCTCTATTATGCCCCATAGTGGCCCCTGCACACAGTATTATACCCCATAGTGGCCCCTGCACACAGTATTATGTTCCTTAGCGGCCCCTGCACACACTATTATGTCCCTCAGTGGCCCCTCAACACAGTATTATCCCCCATAGTGGCCCCTCCACACAGTATTATTCCCCATAGTGGCCCCTCCACACAGTATTATAACCCATAGTGGCCCCTGCACACAGTATTATACCCCGTAGTGGCCCCTCTACACAGTATTATCCCCCATAGTGGCCCCTGCACACAGTATTATCAACCATAGTGGCCCCTGCACACAGTATTATCCCCCATAGTTGCCCCTGCACACAGTATTATGTCCCACTGTGGACACCTATAAACAATTATTATACTCTGGGGTCTTTTCAGACCCCAGAGTATAATAATCAGAGACCCAGGGGGAGAAAAACATTAAAAAAAAACTCTGTTACTCACCTATCTCCCGGCTCCTACTATGTTGGCCTCAAAAGTAGTCCATCTTCAATGACGTCAGACGTCACATGACCCGGGACACAGGCCGGAGTCATGAGACGTCAGACAACTAAGCCGAAGCCTGCCCGGATCGTGGAGAGGTAAGTAACAGTGTTTTTTATGTTTCTTACCTCTCCCGGGCCACCAATCATTATACTCGGGGGTCGGAAAAGACCCCCGAGTATAATGATAGCAGCGGTAGCGGCTGTCACTGGGCCCCATGGCAGCTGCCTCTGCTGTTACGGCGGTAGTTACGCCACTGGTCTGCACCAATTTATATAAATGCTTTCCATTATGTTGACTTGAATGTTCTTTGTGCATTTGCTTCTGATTATTCTTGAAGAAAAGATAAGAAATGCAGTAAGTCACAAATATTATCCATAATATTTTTTATACACTTTGAGATACGATGATCACTTGCACAGAATAGAACTAATAATTCAATTGACTGCCAAATCAGTTAGATATTAAAAATAAATCCATAATATCACACAATACTATCAGAAAGAGTTATTTTTTTCATTTTTGGGGGCTATGTACAGAATGTGTGATTCCTACTACGTTGACATGGGTAGGCCATAGATCTTCTGCTGCAGTTATGGATGGCTCAAGGATCTCAGCACAATATGTTTATTTTGTGATTCAAAACAGCAAGAATACTTGCAGTAAATGTAATTTATTTTACAACTTGATACATTTGGTGTCTTCAACTTGATTCTTATTCTTCTTACAGGAGGTAACAGGTTACAGGGCAATTATTTTGTGGTATGTAAATAGAAAAACCTCACATCTTTTCTTTTTGTTTTCTTCCACATGTGAAGATCCTTCCTCCCTAAAATGTTCAACGGGGAGGCTAGTTCCTCGTCCAGAAATGTCATCCGCAGTTCCAGCATTAGCGGAGAGATGTATAACCTAGAGAAGGGTACATCAGTATCTTCAGATGCGGCTGGTGGAACAACAAAGAAGAGGAGGTCCAGTCTTGGAGCTAAGATGGTGGCAATTGTGGGGTTGTCCCAGTGGAGTAAGAGTACCATGCAATTACACCAACCTGGTGAGTTTTCTTTAAATGTGTTACATGTATCTTATATTTTATGACGTGCTATATAATACAGAAGTATGAGCTGAGGTTTTACTTTTTTGCTTTACATTTCCAATTCTAATAACAACACATTTCCAGGATATGTTTAGAGGGTTATATATATATATATATATATATATATATATAAATGTGTCCAACTTCCCATATACACTAACTTCCCTATGTTGCCCTCTTCCTGAAATACAGATTATATTATAATCCAGATAGGGGCATAACTAGAAATGACTGACCTCAACCCTGGGCCATTAGAAATTATACACCACCACTCACCTACTCCTTACCCCCCTGAGAAATCAGAAGTTGCAGATATGGAGGCTTTACTGGCCTCCACAGAATAAAGCCCCCTCAAGCCATCACACAGTATAATGGTCCCTTTACTGGCCCCTAAATCACACACTGCTCCCTTTTCGCATCTTCCCACAGTATAACACACCCTTTACTTGCCTCCATACAGTATAGCACCCCCTTTACTAACCACCCACATAGTATAATGCCTTGATTATTGATCTCCATACAGTATGTTGTCTACTTTACTAATCCCCATATAGTATAATGCTCTCTCTATTGGCCCCAAAAAGTATATTGCTTCCTCTATTGGGTCTCAGACAGTATATTGAGCCCATTATTAACCTACAAATAGTATATTGCCCCTTTCCTTCCCTCTACACTTTGTACTATCCTTTTTTATTAGTCCATATAAATGCTAATGTCCGGTAACTGAGTCCCACATAGTAACTGCTTTCTTTATTGTCTCCCACACAATATGTTGCCCCTTCAGCAGGCCTCAAACAGTATATTGCCCCCTTTATTAGCCCCATATAGTTACAGTCCCTATTATTGGGTCACATATAGTAACTACCCCTGACTACAGCCTATTATTGTATATTACATCCTGTTACTGAATGATTTCTCGCACAACGTCAAACATGGTGTGGCACCCCTGGAGGTTAGTCTTTTGGTGTAAATTAAGACAGACCTCTGCATGTAGCTTATTGAATCTGACAGTGTCTGCATGGAGCTTACTGGTGAAGTACATGCTGGAAAGTAACTTCAAATTACAAATTGCTCACAAAACTTCAAAACTCTTAATCTATTTTCATAAACCTGTACATTATTAAAAGAAAGTGGGCACATGTTTGTAATAAAATGAAATGTGCCATAAAAGTTAAGTACTGTGTCTAAAGTAAAATGATAAATTGACCATATAAAATTTGACTCTTAGATATATATTAGACTCATGTGTATGGTTGATTCTGTAACTGCCATAGAAATAAATAGAGAGAGGGATGGAAATGTAGCCACCTCTTCACCCAATCTCTTCCCGGAACCAATGACTGGTAGCTTCCCCACTAGGCAGGATGGGGATTGGGGGGCAATGTCCCCTGTAAACTGAGCAATCTGGAAAGGAATGTCAAAAGAACTATTAATGAGGTCAATGAGCTAAATGACACATATTCTTGTCTGTATGGTATTGTATGTTCAAACATTATCAGAGCCTACATCTTAATAGGAGCATTTTTTGGGATGGTAGGTGTGTTTGAGGGGATTATGTATCTTTTATCCTTCTTTTTATTTTTTATTCATAATCTGCTGTTCTTACTGTGGAAGTGAATAATAAGTTCCCATATGATGTCGAGGTAGGGACTCAACACTTCATAACATAATGTTCTGCTTTTGATCTGGCTAGCTGGTTGAGCTGAGGCAAAAAGATCCTGGAATCATGAGAAATTACCTTGGCATAAAAGAACCTATTATATATATATATATATATATATATATATATATAAAAAAGTTGCCCTGTCCTGCAGTCTTTGAGTGCCCATACAAATTCCCTGCCAATTTCAGTGGTCAACTATTTCATGTGCCCTGACCCTCCTCTGGTTTTCTCGTGGGTCATATAGTGCTTCCAGAGTATACTACTTATGTAATCTCTGATACTAGTAGCTACTTATGCTTTTAGTAGAGAAGCGGGAGTATGTTACTTCCAAACTCCTTTTGTGGCATTTTATGTTCCCTGAGAACAAAAAGAACATTTGTTGAACTTCAACATCTAATGTGTATGGTACCTTACCCTTACATTGCTTAAGTGTCAGGCTGATAAGTGCATTAGATCATCCATTAGTACTTATTTGAATTGGCCTTTTGCACAAGTCAGTGCAAAGCTCTTGGGGGAGGATCAATTATCCCCATGATAGTTCCTCCCGCATTCAGTTGTATTTCCAAGGACATTTCTAAATAGGGAATAAGCATTCCTATGACAGTTCTTCCCCATAACTGGCCTGATAATCAGGCTGTGTAACGGTGCATTTATACATAAGAATATTAATTTGTGTTAAAAATTACATAAAAAATGCATTTAAATAACACATGCAAAAGCAATACACATTTTGTATTTTTAATCAATATTATTCATCAATCAAATATTAACACTATATCATCAAAACGTCATCAATCAAATAATAAACAAACACCTGTTTTATGTTCATTTTCCAAAATGCATGTTTTATTTAAGGAAAATGTTTGTTTTTGTACCATGTTAGCCAGTGGGTAGGAAATATAAAAAAAACTAAAAACTTGAGAATCTTCAGTAGTTGATATCTTTTTTAATAGCTAACTAATAATGATGACAGATTACAACGTTTCGAAGCTCTCGGCTTTTTCTTCAGGTATATCTAAAACCAATTTCTAAAGGATGCATATTTATGTTCAAGAGGGACACATAGGAATAGAATTCTAGGAGGGAGGGTAGAAGAAGGTTATTGGTTATACAACTAAACAATTCATCAGTTTGTAATGTTCTTAACAGTTCACAGAGTGTCTTTATGGCTGTCTCAGTTCAGTGATTTCTGTAGGATGCCATGAACCCATGTGAGAGATTCATCCCTTTCTCGAGAGTGTTAAACAAGGTCATAAACTTGTACACATAAATCCGTCTCTGTTTTCTGGATTTAAAATTCCCTCTTCAAAACGTTGTAATCTACCATCATTATTAGTTAGCCATTAAAAAAGGTATCAACTACTGAAGACTCAAGTTTTTTTTTTTTTTTTAATGTTTTATTAAAGAAATCAAAACCACTTATGTGTAACACCATCCAAAGGGTGCCTATATACAATAGGTTGTGTATCAGGTATTGATCTGTTTTTTTGTAGTCCAAAGGTGGTCTGTAAAGGGAGTGAAATTGGTGCTACTTTTCGTCTTTTTAAATCCACTCCTGGATTTAACCAGTAGAAACCTAGTTGTGTATGGGCAAAATGTTACCCTCACTGTCATGATTCTCTGCATGTTCCATAAAAGAACAGATATACAACTAAAGAGAAGGGGTGTAACTTGAGGGGGTGCAGAGGGTGCAGTCGCATTGGGGCCCAGGAGCCTCAGGGGGCCCATAAGCACATGTGGCCCATAAGCCAAGGAGACCCACAGATTACCCTAACCACACTAAGGTTGGTTAAACTCCATAACACCCGTAACCATCACTATCAAGAATTCTCTGTAAGGATTAGGTAGGGGGCCCCAGACCAAAGATTGCATCGGAGCCCACAAGGCTTTAGTTACGCCACTGCTATGGAGACAAACATATAAATAACTAAGGGCTGTAAAGAGATTTGTAGTTGATTTATGGATCTCCTGACTTGTCACTTCTTATCTCTGTAGTTTTTTGTTTTTTTGCAGTATGTTATCTTATTTCTGTTTTATTGTGATGTGATTATCCTTTCTGGAAAGCCACCCATGTAGAAGTACAGTAACTACTCCTGTTGTCAGTTATGTCTGTGCAAAGCTGTCATTAGATTGACAGTGCAGATATCTCCTCACTAGTTGATACGGCTTTTCCATTGCCAACAACATCAGCTCAGACTCAATACATGCTTGGATGACTCCAAAAAGGGATTAGAGAAGTGCAAGCAAAGAACTATACATTGTACTGTACTTGAGATATCTGTTATCTGCATAAATACTAGAGACCACTGACAAAAAGCCAGCAAATTGAATCTATATAGGACAGTGGTTATTTTTTATATTCCATATGCCCTTGCCCTGTACAGAAAACCTTCTAAACATATGATTACCGTTAGAAGCACAAGAGCAGTTCTGCTTGGATTTCTGTATGCTAGGCTAGGAAGCAGACTATAGAAGTACGATATTCATCTGCACTTAAATTATCTTTGCACTGTGCTGCATCTTGAAGAAATCATCACAGCTGGATTTGTCCTAATGAGATTCAAGCTTCAAGGCAGTGCTTTCTGTTACATAAAGTAAAGCAGAGAAGAATGTATAGAAAAAGAATTGTACGGTATTGTACAATGTAAACAGGACTTCTCTGTTATCCATACCGGAACATGTAAAAGTATCAGAAAATAAAAAGCTTGACTAATCACTGTGGTAAAGCAAAATGTATATTCACCCAGTTATGCCCATTTGCTAATTGGAAGAATTAGGAAGAATTAATAAAAATCCTGCAGAAAGATCTATAAATCAGGCTATTCTCGAACTTTCACTGGGTTTGTTACTACTTGCTTTGAAAGTTACTGTGTGGATGTACATACTGTATATGGTAAGTCTTCTTATTAAATCCACTCTACGGCTTCCATATCCATTATAAAACATCCAATTGACTTACAATGGTTTACTGTTGTAAAATTTAGTTCTTTTGACAGCAAGAACAGTGCTTCATGCTGTTATTCTTACTGTCATAAGTGATGGAAACCTTGATGGAACCCTCATTAAAAGTGAAAACAGAGTTGTGAATGTACTCTAAATTTTCCATATTGCCATGTTCTAGTGCCCTTTTATGATTCTGCATTAGATATTGATGAGAATGGTTTTATAATTAATAGATGAAATAGTAACATAGTCCCAGCTGTAAATTCCCACACAGGCTCTCCAGAGAGGAAACACAAACACTTATTACTTATAGGTTCCAGACACACAGTTATAATGCAGGGGCTCAAAGCTCAGTCTCCCTAAATATATACTTATTGCCAGTGGTGTAACTAGGAATAGCAGGACCCCGTGGCGAACTTTTGACATGCCCCCCCCCCTCAACTGATACGGACGCCGAAGACCTCGACCGACCCCCTCCGTATTCCTGCATGCTCTATTATGACCCATAGTGGCCCCTGTACACAGTATTATATCCCAAAGTGGCCCCTGAACACAGTATTATGCCCCATAGTGGCCCCTGCACATAGTATTTTATTCCACACTGGCCCCTACACACAATATTATGCCCCATGGTGTCCCCAGTACACAGTATTATGACTCATGGTGGCCCCTGCACACAGTATTATGCCCCATAGTGGCCTGATTACACAGTATTATACCCCATAGTGGCCCCTGCACCACACAGTATTATGCCACATAGTGAACTCTGCACACAGTGTTATGCCCCATAGTGGCCCCTGCACACAGTTTTATACCCCAGTGTGGACACCCATGAACAAATATTATACTCTGGGCTCTTTTCAGACTCCAAAGTATAATAATTGGAGACCGAGGGGGGAGGGGGATACAAACATAAAAAACAGTCACTTACCTATCCCTGGCTCCGCTGCAGTCCTCAGTGGTGTCGGCCATCTTCAGTGATGTCAGGACGTTACATGACCTGGGACGCAGATCCCGATCATGTGACATCAGATACGTCAAACAACTAGGCTGAAGCCTGTCTGGCGCGTGGAGAGGTAAGTAACACGTTTATTATTTTCTCTTACCTCTCCGATCATTATACTCAGTAAGTAAATAGGGCCCGTTACCGGCTGGAGTAACTCCAGCCGGTAACGGACTATTAAAAAAAAAAAAAAAAAAACTGCAGCGGTAGTGGCTGTTGCCAGGCCCCTAATGTCCCAGGCCCTGTGGCAGCTGCTACCGCTGCTACCCCGGTAGTTACGTTCCTGCTTATGGTTTAGATTATTTAAGAAAATATAAAGGGAAGGTTAATTACACAGCCCCCAGCAGGCAGAGATGGTACTCTCTCTAGCTTTCCATGTGATGTTGTGCTTATAGGATTGATAACGAAGGACTGAGAAAGAGAAACCAAGATGTGGTCTGATCACAAGCATAGTGTATGGTGAACTGCAGGGGTAGGAGAGTAGGTGAGTGATGCACGGATGGAAAAGTATATTTTTTACTGAACTGCTAGTAATACCTAGAATACTGTAGTCTAGGCATTTGAAAAAAATGATGGTGAAAAATATTATTACCAAAAAGTCATGGAAGTGTCTGTTAATCTCTACTACCTGCTCAAGTGTTGGAGTACAGCAAATGTCTGAAAATGCAAATGTATGTAATATTTGTCTCCAAGTAGGGCAGCACACTGATTTGCAATGGTGGGGTTCTGGACCTGAATCTGAGCAAAGGGCAGAATTTGCAAAGAGCTTGTATGTTCATCCCACGTTTGCGTGGATTTCCTCTCCCATGCCAACTCTCCCTGCACTTTGAATCTCCTGTGTGAGAAAAGTACATTATACTTGATTGTTCAGTTACTTTCTTAATATTAAAGTTAACTATGTGAACCAAGGACCAGACAATCTTTCTGAGTCCATATTAAGAAGACAGCATAAATCTCTACTTCTGCTGTATTTCCCCATAGAAACTCTTCTGGCTCCTATCGTTAGAAGTGAGTCGGTGAACAGACAAACTTATCCACATTCATTTATGCTATATTTATGTGTGCGTACAGGTGTCAATATAGTTTAGCATCTCAGACCAGTCCATATTGCCACTGTAGTAAGGTGGTGGTCCTAAGATAACTGTGAAGACAGCAGCAGCAGTATCATAATACATGAGGAAAGAATGCCAAGGCTAAATGTTGCCATGACAACATACTGTATGCAAAGTAACTGACCAATCAAACATCTACTTGAAGATTCCAGGAAAAATATGTCTGCATGTCCTTTCAATTGATTGTCATGCCCTGTTCTTATCCTCTGATAATAGGTCTTGCGCCACTGATTGCAGCACAGTTGGAATTTGTCTCTAGCCCTCACCCGTTCCCAGGCAACCAGCGCAGTTAGCTTTGGTAGCTGATGTGCTATTTAAGCTCTGTAATGTCAGAAGGATGGTGTCAGGCTGGGGGCATGATCCAGAGCTGCGATCAGAGGCAGCCAGTGTCATAGTTCAGAATTACACCGCTTGTCTGCTCCTGCCTGACACTGCCCTCCTGACAATAAAGAACCTATTGCATAGCAGGCACCAAAATTAACAGCATTGATTTCTCAGGAACAGTGGGGGCTAGAGAAAAATTCCAACTGTGCCGAAATCATTGGAGCAGTGACTATTAACTGATGCAAAAAGCTGAACTTTGTTGGAGGTGTTGAAAGGTCCTCTGTAAGGGGTATACACCACTCCACACCTCAGTGTCACACTCGTCCCTCACTGAGACTATGAATTGAGCACAACGCATATTCCCATAGTCCACTAACAAAAACAATTCTGTGACAACTCATAGAAAAAGATGCGATGAGTCCCAAAAAGCCACACACCACGTACTGCATAATTGCTGTAAGAAGGTAACAAAAACCTAAAGTATCAGAAGCATCTGATTTGCAGAAGTTGAAGAAGCATCTGAATTGCAAATGGTCAAACATAATCTGATATACAAAGGAAAATTCTAGGGAGTATTTAGACATTACAGAGACAAATCAGATTGTCGGTGTTCACCTTGTATGTTTCAGCCATAGTTCAAAAAAGAAAAAAGGTTAAATCCCAAAAGTCTTTTATTATTACATTAATATAATAAGAACTGACTGAACTGAATTCACCTAAATCTAGGATCTAGGGAAATAAAATATTGTACAGGAGTAGAACAGTGAAAGTAATAGCAGTGCCAGGTCTGTCACACAATGGAAACCAGCAGTGCCTGATGGACCTCAGTGACAATAATGGGTTCCATTGGGTTTCCTTTATGTGCCTGTCCTTTTACTTGGAAAATAGTACCATATGCTGTGCTATTTTGTCCTCCATTTTAATGGAATCACATATGTGCAATACATTGGTATTATCCAGTTCCCATTTCTAAGCATGTGTAGACAGGAATTTTTCATTTAGAGAGATACAAGAAATAGAAAACTTGGTACATTATAAAATGTAAAGAAAATGAAATGGTTTGGAAATCTTATATGACCATATGAGATAGAAGATAGAACACATATCAGAATGAACGGGTAGAAATTTTTACATTTTGTGTGAATAAACTACAAATTTAGAAATTGATGACAGCAACACATATCAAAAAAGTTGGGACAGATTTACAAAAAAACTGTAAAAGTAAGTCAGATGACTGTGTATAAAAGGAGTATTTTAGAGAGGCCAACTCTGTCAGAAGCAAAGATGGTCAGAGCTTTACCAATCTGGGAAAAACTGTCTAAAAACTGTGAAACAATTTCAGAAACATTTTCATAAACTTTGTTCCTCAACTTAAAATAGCAAAGACTTTGAATGTTCTACCATATGTAATATAATCAAAAGATTCAGCGAAACTAGAGAAATCTATGTGCACAAGGGACAAGGCCAACAGTCGATATTGGATACTCATAATTTATGGTCTCTCAGGTAGCACTGCATTAAAACAGTCATGAATTGTTATTGCAAATCACTGCACGGGCTTAGGAATACTTCAGACATCATTATCTGTGAACACAGTTTGCCATACAATCCACTAATGCAAGTTAAAGCTGTATCATGCAAAGAAGCCATATAGTAACACATTACAGAAATTTTGCCATCTTCTCCGGGCCAAAGCTCCTTTAAAATGGAATAAGGGAAATGGAAAACTGTTCTGTAGTCAGATAAATCAAAATTTGTAATTCTTCATGGAAACCATATTCTGTGGAATGAAGAGGAGACGAACATCCAGCTTGTTATCACTGTAGAGTTCAACAGTCTGCATCTCTGATGGTAGGTGGTTGTATTAATGCCTATGTCTTACGCTAGGTTCACACCATCGTCTGGTCTCCGTTCTGAGGTTTCCGTCTTCTGCATGCAGAAGACGGAAACCTGTCAGACCGAGTCTAGCCGTGAGCGCCGGTGAGCGTTCTATGTTCTCTGCGCTGAAACCGTTTTTTTAAAAACCGGACACAAAGTCCTGCATGTCCGACACTGTGTCTGATTTAAAAAAACGGTTTTGCCGTAGAGAGCATAAAACGCTCACCGGCGCTCATGGCTGGACATTTTTCAAACCCATTCAAATGAATGGGTTTGAAAATGAATGGGTTTGAAAAATGCCTGCAGGTTTCCGTCTCCTGCCCAGTTTCGTGAAGGAAACGGAAACCTGCAGAATGGAGGCCTGGACGCAGATGTGAACCCGACCGTAGCAGCTTATATATCTTGAAAGGCACTACTGATGGTCAGCAGGATATACAGATTGAAGAACAACATGTACTCCATCCAGATAACATCTCTTTCAGGGAACATTTTGCATAATTCAGCAATACAATGCTAAATCACATAATACATCCTTCACATCAGCATGGCTACACTGAAGACGAGTTTGGGCGCTGATCCAGCCTGTTTGCAATTCAGACCTTTCACAAATAAAAATGATGATGCACATTATGAAACAAAAAATCTGCCAAAGAACACCTAGGACAGCTGAGCAGTTAGAATCCTACATAAAATAAGAATGGGATAAGATTCCTCTTCCAAAACTCCAGCAATTGGTCGCCTCACTCCCCAGCAGTTATAACAGACTGTTACATCTTAGACATGTCCCTGTCCCAGCTTGTTGCTTATTGCTGCTGCAATAATTTCTAAATCAGTTCATTTTGGTAATGAAATGGGAAGATGCCACACTTTCAGTATCTGATATGTGTTGTATGTTTTATTATGATTAAAATATGCTTTTATGAAATATTTTCCAAATCTTTGCCTTCTAACTAGTTTTATTCACATTTTACACAGCATCCCTTCTTTTTAGGAATTGGGATTTATTGGAACCACTAGGTTAAGTGAAAACTTACCTGCCATGATTGTCTTGTGCTCTCCTCTCTTTAGTTTAGGCAAGGGCTGGAGTTTGTTGTCTTGAATGGTGAATACACCTTCCAGGTCTATTGGACCTAAGGCTTTCCATGCATGAACAAATAAACACGTGACAGATTTACCAAGTGGCTGCATATCAATGAAAGCACATTTTATATATTTATATACTGCTGGAGTCAGAAACAGTAGCAGAATGAAAACACAAAGCAAATCATATAGATGAATGATTTCATTTTTTCCAGACTATCGAGCTCTATAGACCAGAAAATCTTCCAAATATGGGAAATCCAACTAAATCTTAACAATGGTTAATTTGGTTATTAATAATTTTTTGCATTCCATTAACATTACTAAAAAAAAAGTGTGTCTGGGTGAATTCAACCTTCTCTTCACGTTAAACATATAAGATTTTCCTCTTCAAGGCTACAGAGTTACTAAAATAATAAATCATGAATATTGTGGAGGTTATTACTAATATGTACTGATTCTCATCTATCATTAGAAAATTACCTATTACTTATTAAATATGTTGTACAGGTTTTTTTTTGTTCCAAGTCACCACAAAATTACTGAAATCTTGCCACTTTCTCATGGTCCACGAAACTTCAAAATAGACTGAATCTTCCTGTTCTGTAGAGATCATTTCTGAGTCATCTCATTACAGTCGGGCAGATGTGCAATGAAATGCAAACCTCTTATCATAAAATTGTTAGCAGATAACACAGGGCAGGATCCACCATTGACAACATATAATAGTGACAAGTTCATTTCTTTTATATCCCTGAAAGTACCCCATACACAGTTCATGCCAACAGATGGAAAGTAGTATAAGGTTAAGTTCTCACCACTATTATATTTAGTCCACAAACAGAACATATAAACTCCTTGCAGTTATTGTCCTGGGTTAGATTCGAACCCAGGGCTCCAGAATTACAAGGGAAAAACAAGCTGCCCATTCCTCTGGGGGAGTCCATATGCAGGCAGGTGAAAGATTAAATTCACCCACAACTGTTAATATAATGAAGCTTGTGAAGAAAGAAATCCTATTTGCATAGCTCAGAACCTCAGTGCATATGTCCTTAGGTGCAGAGATTATTATATGGAAAGTCATTGTAGAATTCCATTTTAGATACAGTATAATTCTGCTATGACGATAGTCTCATAGTGACAGACAGTGATATGTATGCTAATATAAGCCTTACAAAAAACACCAGCCCTGAATATCTATTCATGATAACTGGCAATAAGTAGGACTCTTGGGCAGATCATGAATTCACTGGGATTATTAAAAGATTTTAATTATACGATGAGAAACAGCACAATGAACAGAATGGAGAAGGCATTAATTACTGTCATGGTCCATGGAGAGACTCACTCCTCCAGGTAACCAGTCTGATGAGAACTTCCAGCATTTCCCCTCCTCCTGGAAATTAATAGACTACTGTGTTTTAGTATTTACACATTCACTTGTCAGTGCCGTTGGCTAGCTGCTGGGCCACACACAACACAGACTACAGCAGGCAGCAGCTAATAGCAATTATTTATGAAATGTCCAAAATAGATTATTCTTTTTTTTTAAATAAACTGATTATAGATTGTATTATGGTATTAAGTCATTATTTATGGGTTTTCAGGTAGTTATATGGACATTACTTCTCTCTGCCTAATTTAGTAAATAACATACACAATGGAATGTTGTAGAGAATGAATTGTATGAAACCTTGGGGACAAGTTCTTTTTATACTTTTATTCAATCTAACTATACAATTATTATTTAGTTAGTTGAACTACTAAATGAACTTTGAAGAGAGGAAGTAATAACTTTTTCCATCCAGTAAAATAAGAAAAGGTAGTAGTCTTTGAAAAGAGTGTGCGGTGAGGCCTGTAAGCAGTCAAACAGGATGTTAGACCATCAGCACCATGGACAGAGCCCATAAGTAACACTTCACTACAGTATCTGCAAAGTGGATGGGATACATACGAATGTTAAATTCTGTTCAAAGAACCACGATGTGTTCCCGCTGTGATTTTTCCGCACCACTTTAGGGCCTTAGCCTGACTCTATTCAGGACAGAAAATCTGTAGGTAGAACAAATATTTTAAAAAATCATAAAATCCAGAAAGATTTTGTAAGGAGCCAACACATAGAAGGAAAATCACTATGAAAAGTCATAGAACGTATGCACATCCATACTGCAGTCACAGAAAATTTAGCGACATCTTTTTAAAGCAGGGTCAGAAGTGGCTTCAAAAGGAATTGGACATATAAAGGAAGCACTTATACTTTCTTGGTTATATGGTGATATTGCAACAGTATCATAACAAAATTGAATGTATTCTCCCACAAAAAAGTTAACACCATGAAATAGAATAATTAGTTCTGACAATTAGAAAATAAACCAATATTAAGTTAATTATTTTGTCAGTGATTTTCAGAAGTGATCAAAAATGTAGCTTCTCTACATTTCTGTGTTAACCACTTCAGTACCGGACCAATTTGTGGTCCAGGACCAGACACATTTTCGGATTTTTTTGTATGTGCAGATTTGAAGTCTGTAACATTTTTTTCGTATGTCTCAGTCAACTAATTTTTGCGTCTTTTTTCGGGGACACATAGGGCTTTATTTTTATGTTGTTTTTACTTTTAAATGTGTTTTAATTTTTTTTTTTTATCCGGGATAATATAAACATAATAGGAGGGAAATTGTGTCTGGTTTTCAATTTATTATTATTTTTTATTTAATAACACAAACTGTCACTGAAAAACTTTATAATATAGCTTTTCCTCTCCGTTACGGTAATTTTTATTTTGTATGGTGTCGTCGGGGGTGGGGCTATAACCTTTAATAACAGCATTTTATTAGCGTATAATTTTTTATTATTTTATTTACATTTTTTTAAAACTTTTTTAAATAAATACATATATATATATATATATATATATATATATATATATATATCTTATAGTCCGAAAAATACGGTATATATATATATATATATATATATATATATATATATATATATATATATATATATATATATATATATATATATATATATATACCGTATTTTTCGGACTATAAGACGCACTGGACTATAAGACGCACCTAGGTTTTAGAGGAGGAAAATAGGGAAAAAAAATTTGAAGCAAAAACTGGTAAAATATTTAATATATGGGAGTTGTAGTTTTGCAACAGCTGCAAGGCCACATTGACAGGTGACCCTGCAGCTGTACGGGGATGCATAGAGCGTTTTTTTTTGCGGGGCCAGCTGTAATTTTTAGTTATACCATTTTGGGGGATATCTTTTGCTTAGATCACCTTGTATTGAAAAAAAAACAGGAGGTGATTTAGAACTTTTATTTATTTCATATTTTTAAAGCTTTTTTTTTTTTACTATTTTATTCCCCCCCCGGGGGCTTGAACCTGCGGTCACTTGATCGCAAGTCCCATAGACGGCAATACAACTGTATTGCCGTCTATGGGACATTCTGTCTATTAGTATTACGGCTGGTCATAGAGACCAGCCGCAATACTAATATAGCCGTGACAGGCCTGGGAGCCTCATTAGGCTCCCGGCTGTCACCCGAACAGGTCGGCTCCTGCGATATCGCCGCGCAGGAGCCGGCCTGCAACTTTACAGGTACGGGGCCGGTGGGGACCGGCCCCGGGGGAGAAGGGGCCACCGATACTGACCCGACATCCGCTGTACTAGAGAGGCGGATGCCGGGGAGGGATAGACGCCGGGGCCTGAGACATCGCTACGATCCTCTCCCCTGTATGAAGCCAGCGGCGGGGGGACGGAGAAGCCCCTGCCGCTGCTGGCTTCATGCATGGCAGAGGAGCGCAGCGATGTCTCAGACCCCGGCACCTGTAATGGCGTCTATCACTTGCCGGCTTCCGCCTCTCTATTACAGCGGATGCCAGGCGCCACCTTCAGACTATAAGACGCACCCTTCTTTTCCCCCAAAATTTTGGGGAAAAAAAGTGCGTCTTATAGTCCGAAAAATACGGTAATTTTATTTTATTTTTTCTGATTGTGTCCCCATAAGGTGATAAGAGACATTTTAGGACATCTGATCACTTTTTTTTGTACTGGAGACTGCTTTCTCCTATAGCTGGGGCTGCTACATTTAGCCTCAGTTGCAGGAGGAATACAGCCCAGGAATACAGGCAGATCTGTGATTCATTTCACTGCATGATACAGAGCACTGAGATCTGAAAAGCTTACAAATTATAATAGAGCAAGAGAATCTTAGGAATAGGAGCGTTTAGTCAGAGTTAATCAATTACAGGCAGATTAATGATAGAAAACAGCATCATGTGAGGAAAAATATCTGTGCTGCTGTTGTGAGTCTGCACCAATACAGACAAACATGGGATGCTTAACCCTTTCATTGCCAATAATCTATTATTGTCTGATGTGCAATAGTGCAGTTTCACCTGTCTACAGAATGTTTAACCAGTTTTTACTGGCAGTCTTTCCTGTTAATGAAAAATCTTTTGTTAAGGGTTTTTATGGGCAAGAGTACAATTTTTTAAAAATTACATAGATAGAAACTGGCTTTCTAACAGCAAAATGCTGAGCCGCATGCACCAATCTGAATGACATCTCCATTATTCAAGTGATTTTTTGTGTGCACCCAATATATAGTCTCATAGCCTGCACTAATTTGAAAAAAAAAAATCAAGGGTTCAAGGGTTAAGGGGTTTTTCTAAACCCAATATACATTCAAACTAACGGCAAAAAAATCCAAACTGATTCATGTGGTTCAAATGTAATAGTCACTGTCCAGGTCACCATTTTAGTGCTTTATGATTTTTTTTTAAATTGTTATTTTGTAGCGAAATGACATAAACACTGTGCTAGACTTGTTGCCAATCACTATTATAATTAAGCAGCGTGCAGTAGAATGTCTGGAAAAAACAAGGCAGGGGAGAAGCAAAAGGAGGGGGATGAGGAAACACTCATGCAAGTACTAACAATAAAATGTGGGTGGCAACAGCAACACTGCTTCTGGTTTTGGTGGAACTGGCAGTATCCACAGAATTGTTGTTCTTCCTGAGACTGCAGAGGAAGTTTTTGATTACTTAGCTCGCTCATCACAGTCACAGGAATATGGAATAAGGAACAGGTCCTTTGTTGGTGCTTTGAACCAAAATAAAGTGAACCTTAGGTTCCTGGCAAAAGTTCATCCAGCAGAAATTTGGCTCTTGGATTTATACATCACAGTTAATAAGAATTGATCAGTTAGCATCATTGTATTTTGGAAAGCCACAGCAACTAATAGTTTCTTGTGGTGGGGCAGTTTTCACCGTATGCCTTTAAGATAAGGGATACCAAAAGGACAATTCCTTAGAATGCAAAGGAATTGTTTGAATTTTGGAGAATTCAAGGCTAGGGATCTTGAATCTAGGTCCAGACAAAGGTGATATCCACCTAATGTTATCAAACAGGCGAAACAACATGCCATGTCCTAGAAAAGAAAAGACCTACTTGTTCCAGCAAGTCCCAGAGGTGGTGACAAACTGATTAGAATTACTGAGACATACTGAGTTCCTTTTGAAAGATTCTTCTACTTGATACAGACCTACAGGAACATTCGATGGCAAAAATATTTAGGAGGCAAAAAAACCCAAAAAACCTTAAAGACCGACTAACACATAATCACCTTGCTTCCATTAAAAATGGAGACACTTGGCTTACAAGATCAATACCCAGTGGTTTGTTTAGATGTAAAACCACATGTGAGGTAAGGAGATGGGTAGAACTAACCAATAAGCCATCACATATGGGAGGTTCATGGAGGTGTTCCCATATCTATAACCTTTCAGGGTATTAAGGTGATTAGATTTCAATTCGCAGAAGGAATTTCGACAGGAAGGTCTTACAGAAGGAAATCATTTCTTTTACTTAATTTGTTTGAGATCTGTGGAGTCTTCTGCCTACTTTTATCCTGTATATTACCTATTGTGAGCCTAAGGCCTCCAACAATTTACACTATTCTGCTTTATATAAATTTGGCTCTATTTTGATTACATCAATACTTTATTATCCTTATGCATTATATAGCATTTAGCTAGGGGAAACACATGGATGATAGCATTTAGCAGTTTATTCTATATCTGACGCCACGATCATTGCGTGATCCTTACACCATCCCTAACACTTTGTTGTGACATATATTATCTGTAAAAGCTGTTGGGCTATTCACACTACAGAGTCCTGAGGTACCACTCGGCCCTTTCTGTTTTTAATTACCAGGATGCGCCTGGTGTCTGACAAGACACACCAGGACATCGCATTTCGCTTTATGGAGGTGTCGCTGCGCTATGCTTTATTATTCCGGTATTACTTTGACTTTCCGGTATGACTAGCTGCTGACTTCTATATACTGACTAGGATATTTGTGTAGTAGTTGGTACGTTTAGTGTAGCTCGTAGCAATCAGTAAAACCCTGGATTCTACATTTCAGTTAGAAGTGAGGATCCTTATAAATACGATACGCAGGAGACTTCACACTCAAAGTGTGATACAGTGGCGTAACTACCGTGGTAGCAGCAGTAGCAGCTGCCACAGGGCCCGGGCCATTAGGGGGCCCGGTGACAGCCGCTACCGCTGCAGTTTTTTTTAAATAGGCTGTTACGAGCCCTATTCACTTGCCGATCCTGGCTGGGCCGGGATCGGCAAGTGACACCGTGGGCCCCACAGGGGCTATCATTATACTCGGGGGTCTTTGCAGACCCCCGAGTATAATGACCGGCAGATCGGGAGAGGTAATAAACATAAAAAACTGTTACTTACCTCTCCGCGATCCTGCCAGGCCTCCGTCCTACTGTTGTCTGACGTCTCTGACGTCACATGAACCCGGCATGCTTCCCAGGTCATGTGACGTCTGACGTCATTAACGAAGGACGCGAGCGATGGTCAGCACAGGAGGACAGCACAGCACAGGAGCCGGGGAACAGGTAAGAAGCAACAGTGTTTTTTTTTTTTAATGTTTTTATTCCCCGGGTCTCCGATTATTATACTCTGGGGTCTGAAAAGACCCCAGAGTATAATAATTGCTTATGGATGTCTACAGAGGGACACTATTGGGGTTAATACTGTGTGCAGGGGCCACTATTGGGGTTAATACTGTGTGCAAGGGCCACTATTGGGGTTAATACTGTGTGCAGGGGCCACTATTGGGGTTAATACTGTGTGCAGGGGACACTATTGGGGTTAATACTGTGTGCAGGGGCCAGTAAGGGACATAATAGAGTGCGGAGGAGGGGGTCGGTCGAGGTCTTCGGCGTCAGTTGGGATGGGGGGGGCCCCATGTCAAAAGTTCGCCACGGGGCCCCGCCATTCCTAGTTACGCCACTGGTGTGATATTATAGTCTTTATTAATCACCACATCGGTGTATAAGACAGATGGAAGAAATATATCCAAACAACTCTGTTGTGCGTCACAAATGTTTCAAGATATCAGCAAGACACAAACTGTAATGCGTGAATGTTTTCAGTCACAAGGACATTCTCAGACTCTCGGTATTCCGTATTGGGGGAAAAATAATAAAGCAGGAAGCCATGCAGGTAATCGGACGTAGTAGCACAGTAGTAATGCAGGACTCCGCTGTGGAAGATGCGCTCATAAATACAATGCTGAAATATCTTCATAAAGATCAATGTCATCTCAAAATGTAACAGACATAACTCCTGGTTTTCCATCATAATCACAAGTCACAGTTAGACAATATAAATACAATGGATTAGGAAGATGGTTCAAATGGTACATTGAATACAACAGTAAATACAGCTAGTGAAAGGTTCACACAAATATCTGGTATATACTGTATATCAGGAGGATGGAAATGTCCATGTAGACAAGAGACCTAAAAATACATACAAGCAGATTATAGTGCCCATATAGTGATTACTAACAAAGTAAATATGGGGTAGTGTAGAAAATAGAACGATAAGATAATCACTATTGTGCCCAGGTATAGTAAAAGATATGTTGTGAGTAGATGCACAAAGGCAGATGCCTGGGGGGACGCACAATATAGTGGAAGACAAACAGACCAGTGGTAGGTATTGGTATTGCTATAGTGTCCGTATAGTAATTAATAACAGAGTAATAGTCATGTGGAATTAAAAATTTAAGGATTATTACTATTGTGCCCAGGTATAGTAGGTAGATGTATAGAAGTAGATGTACATAGTCAGATATTTGGAAGGATTCACATCAACAAAGTTAAACGGATGGCAAATAAACTAAGCAGTGATAGGGAATCGGTAGAGGGACTTATCTCTCCTCAGTACTATATATTGGAGGAAAAAAATAAAGCAGGAAGCCGTGCCAGTAATCAGCTACTGTAGCGCAGTAGTAATGCATGACTCCACTGTGGAAGAAGCGCTGTAGGAGCGGCATCAGGCTGCGCTTTAAATAATACACATGGGGGAGATGTGGAAATCATACATATACATATGCTATGTGATTCCCAGTAGTGGGGAATCGCAAGAACTAGAAGTGTGTCACGGGTGCACTATAGTCCACTCTATGGTGCATTGTTACCTTTTTGGCTATTGTAAAGAGAAATAGCTCAAAAGGTAATAGAGTGGAATAAATGAGGGAGTGAGGGAGAGAGTGAAAGCAAAAAAGGGGAGAAGTGAGAAAAAAGTATAAAAAACAAAAGATAAAAATAAAAATAATAATAATGAAACCTATGAAAAAAATTTGGAAAGTGACAACAGAAAATGGAGAAATTAATAAAAGTAAATAAATACTAAAAAAATAAGTAAACGGCTAATGGAAAAAGGATATAGATTTTAAAATTGCCAATCGCTAGGAGTCCGGGACGATGGTCCATAGGTAAATTAATGTGTCTGGAAGAGAAGAAGGTATATGATTTACAAAGGTGACATCAATGGCATTTAAATGAAGGCGGCTACATCGTAATCACCATTCAAAGTGTGTGGTTCAAGGGTTTGTAATGTGCGTATCCAGTATGCCTCATACTTTTTTCAGGATCAGGGTGTGGTTGCCTCTTCTCCATGGCATTAGGATGTGCTTGTGAACCAGAGTGGTTATACTTTTATACAGAGTGGTTATACTTTTAACCAGTGTTAAATTCTGCTATTTCAGGGTAGGCTTTCCCCAGTAAGGACCAGTCTCTCCGTATTACCTGATTGACCTTGAAGGAAAACGGATGAAACATGTGGACAAAGGGAATTTCATTGATTCCTACTTGTTTGTCTCGTTATGTTTGTTCGTATTTGGTCCAAGGATCTGTTAAGAATTTAATTGGGATATCCCCTTTACTTGAACTTATCTCGGCCTCACCAAATCTCTTCTCCCTAGTATCTGCTTGTTCTACTATTTGTGAGATCCTAGTGAATTGGAATTGGGGGAGGGATATGATGGTAGTGGGTGGATGGCAACTCATATAGTGCATTAAAATATTTCTATCTGTATCTTTTGCGTAAAGATCAGGTAGTAATAGACCATCATTATTCTTTGTAATACTTGTATTAAGGAAATTGATGGATGTGGTATCCTGGTGTAAATTTGAGTTCCGGACACATATTATTAATGTGTGCAGTGAACTCCTCCAGTAATGTAGGGGAGTCCTTAAAATAGGCCATGTAGCCATTCACATAAAGGGGTGACATATTTGACCTGTCTTTGCACATAGTACTTGTCTTAGAATTAAAAATAGTTCTCTTCCAAAATTATGGCAAATAGATCAAGACAGAGGTCCACTACTTTTAGGTCTGTGTTGTGTCCCTCCAGGAGTACTCTGTTAGCTAGTATACCCTTCTGATCCTTATAAATAGTGGCTATCCATATAGGCATCTCCACCCTGGGCATTGCTTCTCTGGTCCATAGGACTCAACTGCAATTTCAATGGTTCAGGTGATCATTTATTTAGTCAAAGAGATTGTCCTACATAGTATAGTTTTCCTCACCTGCATCGTATTAGTATGATAGCCCATCATCAGAAGCATTGGGGGTCTGTAAATGCATATCTGGGATTATACTTTAAAGCATACCAATAATAGATTTTAATGATTTATTAATTTTTCCATTACTCCAGTCTGTGACTAGTTCTGAATTATAATCCATCCTCGCCCAATTTAAATCAGTCACAGGAATATATTGAATACGAGAGTGATATGATCTTGAGTCAGGCTTCTGTGTGTTCCTCCTCCTCCATAATTTGTAATTTACCTTTCTGGGGTGTCAACAATGTCTACTTTATCTTCTTTACTGACGCAGATCCCTGGTAGTGATGTGGCACCTGCTGCGAAATCTATGTCTCCTAGTCTTTCTCCTCTTTTTGGTGAGCTAGATGAGGGGGTGACAGTGGTGATCGTAATGATTCCAGCCAATGCGCAGGTCCAACATCCAAAAAGCCTGCCTAGGGCAGAACTTGGGGAAGCTCACAGGGTGGTAAAACAATGGTAGTGGTAGACACATTTCCACTAATGCATGTGTTGGTGGCAGCAACTTCATACGGTCATATTCTCCGCGGGTATTTTTTTTTTTCTACATTGCTGAATGGAAAAACTAAGGCAATGTGTAAGATCTGCAAACAGAAACTTAGCTGTGTCTGTGCAGGAACAAATGTAGGAATGACATCTCTATGTAATCACAGGAAAAGGCATCACCATTAGAGATGAGCGAACACTAAAATGTTCGAGGTTCGAAATTCGATTCGAACAGCCGCTCAATGTTCGTGTGTTCGAATGGGTTTCGAACCCCATTATAGTCTATGGGGAACAGATACTCGTTAAGGGGGAAACCCAAATCCGTGTCTGGAGGGTCACCAAGTCCACTATGACACCCCAGGAAATGATGCCAACACCTCTGGAATGACACTGGGACAGCAGGGGAAGCATGTCTGGGGGCATCTAACACACCAAAGACCCTCTATTACCCCAACATCACAGCCTAACAACTACACACTTTACACACTCAATACCACCTCTCTGACAGTAGGAAAACACCTTGAAACATGTGTATTTGGCACTTGCAGTGAGGAGAGCTTGTCACCAGCAGTGAATTTGGCCCTTGTAGTAAGTTGAGGTTGGCACCAACATTTGTTTTGAAAATCAGGGTGGATTGAGCCTCTAACCAGCAGAGTTTGGGCAAATTCATGGTGGAGGGAGCCTCTAAACACCCCAGTTTGGGCAAATTCATGGTGGAGGGAGCCTCTAAAAACCCCAGTTTGGACCAATTCATGGTGGAGGGAGCCTCTAACCAGCCCAGTGTGGGCAAATTCATGGTGGAGGGAGCCTCTAAAAAACCCAGTTTGGACCAATTCATGGTGGAGGGAGCCTCTAACCAGCCCAGTTTGGGCAAATTCATGGTGGAGGGAGCCTCTAAAAAACCCAGTTTGGACCAATTCATGGTGGAGGGAGCCTCTAACCAGCCCAGTTTGGGCAAATTCATGGTGGAGGGAGCCTCTAAAAAACCCAGTTTGGACCAATTCATGGTGGAGGGAGCCTCTAACCAGCCCAGTTTGGGCAAATTCATGGTGGAGGGAGCCTCTAAACAGCCCAGTTTGGGCAAATTCATGGTGGAGGGAGCCTCTAAACAGCCCAGTTTGGGCAAATTCATGGTGGAGGGAGCCTCTAACCAGCCCAGTTTGGACCAATTAATGGTGGAGGGAGCCTCTAACCAGCCCAGTTTGGGCAAATTCATGGTGGAGGGAGCCTCTAAACAGCCCAGTTTGGACCAATTCATGGTGGAGGGAGCCTCTAAAAAACCCAGTTTGGACCAATTCATGGTGGAGGGAGCCTCTAAACAGCCCAGTTTGGGCAAATTCATGGTGGAGGGAGCCTCTAACCAGCCCAGTTTGGACCAATTCATGGTGGAGGGAGCCTCTAACCAGCCCAGTTTGGGCAAATTCATGGTGGAGGGAGCCTCTAAACAGCCCAGTTTGGACCAATTCATGGTGGAGGGAGCCTCTAAAAAACCCAGTTTGGACCAATTCATGGTGGAGGGAGCCTCTAAACAGCCCAGTTTGGGCAAATTCATGGTGGAGGGAGCCTCTAACCAGCCCAGTTTGGACCAATTCATGGTGGAGGGAGCCTCTAAACAGCCCAGTTTGGGCAAATTCATGGTGGAGGGAGCCTCTAAAAAACCCAGTTTGGACCAATTCATGGTGGAGGGAGCCTCTAACCAGCCCAGTTTGGACCAATTAATGGTGGAGGGAGCCTCTAAACAGCCAAGTTTGGACCAATTCATGGTGGAGGGAGCCTCTAAAAACCCCAGTTTGGACCAATTCATGGTGGAGGGAGCCTCTAACCAGCCCAGTTTGGGCAAATTCATGGTGGAGGGAGCCTCTAACCAGCCCAGTTTGGACCAATTAATGGTGGAGGGAGCCTCTAAACAGCCAAGTTTGGACCAATTCATGGTGGAGGGAGCCTCTAAAAACCCCAGTTTGGACCAATTCATGGTGGAGGGAGCCTCTAACCAGCCCAGTTTGAGCAAATTCATGGTGGAGGGAGCCTCTAAACAGCCCAGTTTGGGCACATTCATGGTGGAGGGAGCCTCTAACCAGCCCAGTTTGGACCAATTAATGGTGGAGGGAGCCGCTAAACAGCCCAGTTTGGACCAATTCATGGTGGAGGGAGCCTCTAAAAACCCCAGTTTGGACCAATTCATGGTGGAGGGAGCCTCTAAAAAACCCAGTTTGGACCAATTCATGGTGGAGGGAGCCTCTAACCAGCCCAGTTTGGACCAATTAATGGTGGAGGGAGCCTCTAAACAGCCAAGTTTGGACCAATTCATGGTGGAGGGAGCCTCTAAAAACCCCAGTTTGGACCAATTCATGGTGGAGGGAGCCTCTAACCAGCCCAGTTTGGGCAAATTCATGGTGGAGGGAGCCTCTAAACAGCCCAGTTTGGGCAAATTCATGGTGGAGGGAGCCTCTAACCAGCCCAGTTTGGACCAATTAATGGTGGAGGGAGCCGCTAAACAGCCCAGTTTGGACCAATTCATGGTGGAGGGAGCCTCTAAAAACCCCAGTTTGGACCAATTCATGGTGGAGGGAGCCTCTAAAAAACCCAGTTTGGACCAATTCATGGTGGAGGGAGCCTCTAACCAGCCCAGTTTGGACCAATTAATGGTGGAGGGAGCCTCTAAACAGCCAAGTTTGGACCAATTCATGGTGGAGGGAGCCTCTAAAAACCCCAGTTTGGATCAATTCATGGTGGAGGGAGCCTCTAACCAGCCCAGTTTGGACCAATTAATGGTGGAGGGAGCCGCTAAACAGCCCAGTTTGGACCAATTCATGGTGGAGGGAGCCTCTAAAAACCCCAGTTTGGACCAATTCATGGTGGAGGGAGCCTCTAAACAGCCCAGTTTGGGCAAATTCATGGTGGAGGGAGCCTCTAACCAGCAGAGTTGGTGGAAATCAGGGTGGAGGGAGCCTCTAACCAGCAGAGTTGGGGGAAATCAGGGTGGAGGGAGCCTAGTATTAGCAGAATTGTGCAACGCTTATGGTGGATGAGTATGAGGATGCGGAGGAATTGGAGAGGTTGAGTACAGACATGGAGTTTCATGTTGGGGTGCTTTACACAGGTGGGCACAAAAATGACGGCTCTACCCAGTGGTGGTTCATTTTTATCAAAGTGAGCCGGTCGGCACTCTCAGCTGACAGACGGGTGCGCTTGTCAGTGATGATGCCACCGGCTGCACTGAACACCCTCTCAGATAGGACGCTGGCGGCAGGACAGGACAGCACCTCCAAGGCATATAGGGCAAGTTCAAGCCACAGGTCCAACTTCGACACCCAATACGTGTAGGGCGCAGAGGGGTCGGAGAGGACAGGGCTGTGGTCGGAAAGGTATTCCCGCAACATGCGCCTATACTTCTCACGCCTGGTGACACTAGGACCCTCCGTGGCGGCACTTTGGCGAGGGGGTGCCATCAAGGTGTCCCAGACCTTAGACAGTGTGCCCCTCGTTTGTGTGGACCGGTGAGAACTTGGTTGCCTACTGGAGGAACTGCCCTCCCTGCCGCCAACGTCACATGCTGGAAACATCTCCATCATATTCTGCACCAATTGCCTGTGGCAAGCATTGATGCGATTGGCCCTCCCCTCTACCGGAATAAAAGACGAGATGTTGTTTTTATACCGGGGGTCAAGGATAGCAAAGATCCAGTACTGGTTGTCCTCCATGATTTTGACAATACGCTTGTCGGTTGTAAAGCACCCCAACATGAACTCAGCCATGTCTGCCACAGTGTTAGTTGGCATGACTCCTCTGGCCCCACCGGAAAGTTCAATCTCCATTTCCTCCTCATCCTCCATGTCTACCCATCCGCGCTGCAACAATGGGACGATTCGAAGTTGCCCGGAAGCCTCCTGTATCACCATCACATCATCGGACAACTCTTCTTCCTCCTCCTCCTCCTCCTCCTCCTCCATTAAACGCAGTGAAGCGGACAGATGTGTGGACCTACTCTCCAGCTGTGACGGATCGGATGCTATCCCTAACTCCTCTGTGTGATCTGAGTTATCCCTGATGTCAATCAGGGATTCTCTCAGAACACACAAGAGCGGGATTGTAAGGCTCACCATCGCATCCTCAGAGCTCACCCTCCTTGTGGACTCCTCAAAGACCCGTAGGATGTCACAAAGGTCTCTCATCCATGGCCACTCATGGATGTGAAACTGAGGCAGCTGACTTTGTGGCACCCTAGGGTTTTGTAGCTGGTATTCCATCAAAGGTCTCTGCTGCTCAACCACTCTATTCAACATCTGAAACGTTGAGTTCCAGCGTGTGGGGACGTCGCACAAAAGCCGGTGTTGTGGCACATGCAGGCGTTGCTGGAGAGATTTTAAGCTAGCAGCGGCTACTGTCGACTTGCGAAAGTGGGCGCACATGCGCCGCACTTTCACCAGTAGCTCTGGAACATTGGGGTAGCTCTTTAGGAAACGTTGCACCACTAGGTTGAAGACGTGGGCCAGGCATGGAACATGTTGGAGTCCGGCAAGCTCCAGAGCTGCTACCAGGTTCCGGCCGTTATCACAAACGACCATGCCTGGGCCCAGGTGCAGCGGCTCAAACCATATTGCCGTCTCATCGAGGAGGGCATCCCTCACCTCGGAGGCAGTGTGCTGTCTGTCCCCCAAGCTGATCAGCTTCAGCACAGCCTGCTGACGTCTACCAACGCCAGTGCTGCAACGTTTCCAACTCGTAGCTGGGGTCAATCTAACAGCGGAGGAGGAGGCGGTGGCGGAGGAGGAGGCGGTAGAGGAGGAGGAGGAGGGGGGTGTTCTTCTCGTGTCCCTGCCAGGAATGTTAGGCGGGGAGACGAGGTACACCGGGCCAGTTTGGGAAGCAGTCCCAGCCTCAACTACATTCACCCAGTGTGCCATCAGTGAAATGTAGCGTCCCTGTCCGCATGCACTTGTCCACGCGTCGGTGGTCAAGTGGACCTTTGTGCAAAGCGCGGAACTAAGGGCCCGCCTGATGTTGAGTGACACGTGCTGGTGCAAGGCGGGGACGGCACACCGGGAGAAGTAGTGACGGCTAGGGACGGCATAGCGAGGTGCCGCAGTTGCCATCAGGTCCAGGAAGGCGGGAGTTTCAACAAGCCGGAACGCCAACATCTCCTGGGCCAGCAGTTTAGCGATGTTGGCGTTCAAGGCTTGCGCGTGTGGGTGGTTAGCAGTGTATTTCTGCCGCCGCTCCAATGTCTGAGAGATGGTGGGTTGTTGTAAAGAAACGCCTGATGGTGCCTTTGATGGTGCAGGAGAAGGAGATAAGACAGGACCAGGGGAGGATGAGGTAGAAGTCAACAAAGTGGCGGAGGCAGATGAAGTGGTGTCCTGGCTCGTCCTCTGGAGTGCATCGCCAGCACAGTCAGCAGTGGCAGTGGCAGAGGCAGAGGCAGTGGCAGAGGCAGTGGCAGTGGCGTGAACGGCAGGCGGCCTTTGTCCTGCCGTTGCTGCCTGCCACTGATTCCAGTGCTTGGATTCCAAATGACGGCGCATTGAAGTGGTGGACAGGTTGCTCTTCTCAGAGCCCCTAATCAATTTCGAGAGGCAAATTGTGCAGACAACACTATATCTGTCCTCGGCGCATTCCTTGAAAAAACTCCACACCTTCGAGAAACGTGCCCTCGAGGTGGGAGTTTTTCGGGGCTGGGTACGAACTGGAACATCTTGGGAGATTCCGGGTGTGGCCTGGCTTCGCCTAAGCTGCTGACCTCTGCCTCTGCCTCTAGCTACCCTTTTTGGTGCTGCACCTGCCTCAACATCCACACTACTTTCCCCGCTTGACATCCCCCCTGTCCAGGTCGGGTCAGTGTCCTCATCATCCACCACTTCCTCTTCCAACTCCTGTCTCATCTCCTCCTCCCGCACAATGCGCCGGTCAACTGGATGCCCTGACGGCAACTGCGTCACATCATCGTCGATGAGGGTGGGTTGCTGGTCATCCACCACCAAATCGAACGGAGATGGAGGAGACTCTAGTGTTTGAGCATCTGGACACAGATGCTCCTCTGTTAGGTTCGTGGAATCGTGACGTGGAGAGGCAGGTTGAGGGACAATGAAAGGAGCGGAGAACAGCTCTGGGGAGCAGGGACAGTTTGGGTTATTGTTCTGTAAAGCTTCGGAATTTTGGGAGGAAGGAAGACAAGACTGTTGGGTAATAGGAGGAGAGGAGGCAGAGTCTGACTGGCTGCTGGACAATGTGCTGTAAGCGTTCTCTGACAGCCATTGCAAGACCTGTTCCTGGTTCTCGGGCCTACTAAGGTTTGTACCCTGCAGTTTAGTTAATGTGGCAAGCAACCCTGGCACTGTGGAGTGGCGCAATGCTTGCTGCCCCACAGGAGTAGGCACGGGACGCCCTGTGGCTTCACTGCTACCTTGCTCCCCAGAACCATTCCCCCGACCTCGCCCACGGCCTCGTCCACGTCCCTTTCCGGGAGCCTTGCGCATTTTGAATTCCTAGTTAGAAATTGGCACTGTATACCAGTAGTAAAAATTGTGGGTGCACGTAACCCCAATATATTCTTTGAATTACCAGTCAGAAACTGGCACTATATGGCAGTAGCAAGAAATGAGGGTATTTGTATTCCCAATATATTCTTTGAATTCCCAGTCAGACAATGGCACTGTATACCAGTAGTAAAAATTGTGGGTGCACGTAACCCCAATATATTCTTTGAATTCCCAGTCAGACACTGGCACTATATGGCAGTAGCAAGAAATGAGGGTATTTGTATTCCCAATATATTCTTTGAATTCCCAGTCAGACAATGGCACTGTATACCAGTAGTAAAAATTGTGGGTGCACGTAACCCCAATATATTCTTTGAATTACCAGTCAGAAACTGGCACTATATGGCAGTAGCAAGAAATGAGGGTTTTTGTATTCCCAATATATTCTTTGAATTCCCAGTCAGACAATGGCACTGTATACCAGTAGTAAAAATTGTGGGTGCACGTAACCACAATATATTCTTTGAATTACCAGTCAGAAACTGGCACTATATGGCAGTAGCAAGAAATGAGGGTATTTATAACCCCAATATATTCTTTGAATTCCCAGTCAGACAATGGCACTGTATACCAGTAGTAAAAATTGTGGGTGCACGTAACCCCAATATATTCTTTGAATTCCCAGTCAGACACTGGCACTATATGGCAGTAGCAAGAAATGAGGGTATTTGTATTCCCAATATATTCTTTGAATTCCCAGTCAGACAATGGCACTGTATACCAGTAGTAAAAATTGTGGGTGCACGTAACCCCAATATATTCTTTGAATTACCAGTCAGAAACTGGCACTATATGGCAGTAGCAAGAAATGAGGGTATTTGTATTCCCAATATATTCTTTGAATTCCCAGTCAGACAATGGCACTGTATACCAGTAGTAAAAATTGTGGGTGCACGTAACCCCAATATATTCTTTGAATTCCCAGTCAGACACTGGCACTATATGGCAGTAGCAAGAAATGAGGGTATTTGTATTCCCAATATATTCTTTGAATTCCCAGTCAGACAATGGCACTGTATACCAGTAGTAAAAATTGTGGGTGCACGTAACCCCAATATATTCTTTGAATTACCAGTCAGAAACTGGCACTATATGGCAGTAGCAAGAAATGAGGGTATTTGTATTCCCAATATATTCTTTGAATTCCCAGTCAGACAATGGCACTGTATACCAGTAGTAAAAATTGTGGGTGCACGTAACCACAATATATTCTTTGAATTACCAGTCAGACAATGGCACTGTATACCAGTAGTAAAAATTGTGGGTGCACGTAACCCCAATATATTCTTTGAATTACCAGTCAGAAACTGGCACTATATGGCAGTAGCAAGAAATGAGGGTATTTGTATTCCCAATATATTCTTTGAATTCCCAGTCAGACAATGGCACTGTATACCAGTAGTAAAAATTGTGGGTGCACGTAACCCCAATATATTCTTTGAATTTCCAGTCAGACACTGGCACTATATGGCAGTAGCAAGAAATGAGGGTATTTGTATTCCCAATATATTCTTTGAATTCCCAGTCAGACAATGGCACTGTATACCAGTAGTAAAAATTGTGGGTGCACGTAACCCCAATATATTCTTTGAATTACCAGTCAGAAACTGGCACTATATGGCAGTAGCAAGAAATGAGGGTATTTGTATTCCCAATATATTCTTTGAATTCCCAGTCAGACAATGGCACTGTATACCAGTAGTAAAAATTGTGGGTGCACGTAACCCCAATATATTCTTTGAATTACCAGTCAGAAACTGGCACTATATGGCAGTAGCAAGAAATGAGGGTATTTGTATTCCCAATATATTCTTTGAATTCCCAGTCAGACAATGGCACTGTATACCAGTAGTAAAAATTGTGGGTGCACGTAACCACAATATATTCTTTGAATTTCCAGTCAGACACTGGCACTATATGGCAGTAGCAAGAAATGAGGGTATTTGTATTCCCAATATATTCTTTGAATTCCCAGTCAGACAATGGCACTGTATACCAGTAGTAAAAATTGTGGGTGCACGTAACCACAATATATTCTTTGAATTACCAGTCAGAAACTGGCACTATATGGCAGTAGCAAGAAATGAGGGTATTTATAACCCCAATATATTCTTTGAATTCCCAGTCAGACAATGGCACTGTATACCAGTAGTAAAAATTGTGGGTGCACGTAACCCCAATATATTCTTTGAATTACCAGTCAGAAACTGGCACTATATGGCAGTAGCAAGAAATGAGGGTATTTGTATTCCCAATATATTCTTTGAATTCCCAGTCAGACAATGGCACTGTATACCAGTAGTAAAAATTGTGGGTGCACGTAACCCCAATATATTCTTTGAATTACCAGTCAGAAACTGGCACTATATGGCAGTAGCAAGAAATGAGGGTATTTATAACCCCAATATATTCTTTGAATTCCCAGTCAGACAATGGCACTGTATACCAGTAGTAAAAATTGTGGGTGTATATAGCCCCAATTCTATTGCTAGGGGACTTGCAGGGTATTTCTGGGGTGAAGGTGGGGGGGCACACCGTTGGAACGGGTATCGGGGTATATATCGGGTATACGGGAATACACTGACAGTGTATTCCATTCAGGATCCTGGGAAAGCTGGGTTGCGGCGATTGAGCCCGTCAGTGCCACGTTACACTGACAAGCTTCTCCCTGGAATTTAGCTCTTACAAGAGCTGTTGTGGTTGTCTTCTCCTTCCTATCCTAGCCTGTCCCTGCCTACCCAGAATCTAAGCCCTAGCTAGCTGGACGGAAACCTCCGTCCTCGGTGAATTGCAAGCTCAGAATGACGCGAACCTGGGCGGCGCTGTTCTTTTAAATTAGAGGTCACATGTTTTCGGCAGCCAATGGGTTTTGCCTACTTTTCTCAACGTCACCGGTGTCGTAGTTCCTGTCCCACCTACCCTGCGCTGTTATTGGAGCAAAAAAGGCGCCAGGGAAGGTGGGAGGGGAATCGAGTAATGGCGCACTTTACCACGCGGTGTTCGATTCGATTCGAACATGCCGAACAGCCTAATATCCGATCGAACATGAGTTCGATAGAACACTGTTCGCTCATCTCTAATCACCATCATATTTGCCAAAATAGACTTGGCAGTGGCACTGGCAGGGAAATGAGTAATAATCTACTCCAACCCTATGATCTTTTTTGTAGACAGGCCACATTTACACTTAGCACTTGCTTGTCATTATCATCATTATCAATGCCAACTGTTTCTCCTCCTCCTCTTCTGCCACGCAAATGTCATTCATCTGTCATTAATCTTCCATAAGGGAATGTATGTCCAGAAAATAGCAATATGTACCCAGTGATCTGGTGGTTCTGCAACATAACTAGCACCTGGCCAAGCTGCTGGGGGCAGGGTCACTGCCTTACCACTTAGTGAATTTCACTGTGTTTTGCCAATTGATGGAATGTGCTCAATATATACTTTCAATCTTCCTGAGGATCGTTGTCTTTCAACTTGGCTCATGTCCTGTCCGTTGTACACTATCAACAAAACCAATCTTTTTCATGGCCTGTGGAGCTCTGTACAGTCCCAGAGCATCAGGTTAGAGATATAGTTAGTAAAATGTGGGGTTTTACTTTGCTGCTATCCCCTCATATTTTTGTGTCATTAGGTTGGGCCAGACGTAGTTGGAAAGGGAGACAGCAGACGCCTACCTCAGCGTTTTCCTCCCCAATGCTTACTGGTGAGGTGGTTATTGTTGCAACGTTGGCTCCAGCCCATGCTTCTGACAACCCAGATGATTATTGCTCAGATCATACACTGTCTTCATGTGAAGTGTTTGGAGCCAGAGAGCCAAAATACAGTTAGGGCCAGAAATATTTGGACAGTGACACAAGTTTTGTTATTTTAGCTGTTTACTAAAACATGTTCAGAAATACAATTATATATATATATATATATATATATATATATATATATATATATATATATATATATATATATATATAATATGGGCTGAAAGTGCACACTCCCAGCTGCAATATGAGAGTTTCCACATTCAAATCGGAGAAAGGGTTTAGGAATCATAGCTCTGTAATGCATAGCCTCCTCTTTTTCAAGGGACCAAAAGTAATTGGACAATGGACTCTAAGGGCTGCAATTAACTCTGAAGGCGTCTCCCTCGTAAACCTGTAATCAATGACGTAGTTAAAAGGTCTGGGGTTGATTCCAGGTGTGTGGTTTTGCATTTGGAAGCTGTTGCTGTGACCAGACAACATGCGCTCAAAGGAACTCTCAATTGAGGTGAAGCAGAACATCCTGAGGCTGAAAAAAAAGAAAAAATCCATCAGAGAGATAGCAGACATGCTTGGAGTAGCAAAATCAACAGTCGGGTACATTCTAAGAAAAAAGGAATTGACTGGTGAGCTTGGGAACTCAAAAAGGCCTGGGCGTCCACGGATAACAACAGTGGTGGATGATCGCCGCCTACTTTCTTTGGTCAAGTAGAATCCGTTCACAACATCAACTGAAGTCCAGAACACTCTCAGTGAAGTAGGTGTATCTGTCTCTAAGTCAACAGTAAAGAGAAGACTCCATGAAAGTAAATACAAAGGGTTCACATCTAGATGCAAATCATTCATCAATTCCAAAAATAGACAGGCCAGAGTTAAATTTGCTGAAAAACGCCTCAAGAAGCCAGCTCAGTTCTGGAAAAGTATTCTATGGACAGATGAGACAAAGATCAACCTGTACCAGAATGATGGGAAGAAAAAAGTTTGGAGAAGAAAGGGAACGGCACATGATCCAAGGCACACCACATCCTCTGTAAAACATGGTGGAGGCAACGTGATGGCATGGGCATGCATGGCTTTCAATGGCACTGGGTCACTTGTGTTTATTGATGACATAACAGCAGACAAGAGTAGCCGGATGAATTCTGAAGTGTACCGGGATATACTTTCAGCCCAGATTCAGCCAAATGCTGCCAAGTTGATCGGACGGCGCTTCATAGTACAGATGGACAATGACCCCAAGCATACAGCCAAAGCTACCCAGGAGTTCATGAGTGCAAAAAAGTGGAACATTCTGCAATGGCCAAGTCAATCACCAGATCTTAACCCAATTGAGCATGCATTTCACTTGCTCAAATCCAGACTTAAGGCGGAAAGACCCACAAACAAGCAAGACCTGAAGGCTGCGGCTGTAAAGGCCTGGCAAAGCTTTAAGAAGGAGGAAACCCAGCGTTTGGTGATGTCCATGGGTTCCAGACTTAAGGCAGTGATTGCCTCCAAAGGATTCGCAACAAAATATTGAAAATAAAAATATTTTGTTTGGGTTATGTTTATTTGTCCAATTACTTTTGAGCTCCTAAAATGTGGAATGTTTGTGAAGAAATGTGTACAATTCCTACATTTTCTATCAGATATTTTTGTTCAACCCTTCAAATTAAACGTTACAATCTGCACTTGAATTCTGTTGTAGAGGTTTCATTTCAAAACCAATGTGGTGGCATGCAGAGCCCAACTCGCGAAAATTGTGTCACTGTCCAAATATTTCTGGCCCTAACTGTATGCTGCTATAAAAAAGTTTATGGGGAAGTGGTGATCTTTTATTTTGATCGGCAACTACCAAGCAATGCGGCATCTGCCAAGCAACTCCTGCGCACTTCCATATTATGCTCTTTTACTTTGCTCCAGTCGCCAAAGCAATGATAAACAGATTCAAGTAACTGTTTTTGGAATTAAACCATTCCTTATGTAACATTTCCCTCCCACAACATGCTTAGTGTGACTATAATCAGGGCATCATTTAACCCCTTCAACATACAGTGGTGTCGTTGTACGGATATCGCTCAGCACAACCACCTGGCTGAAACACAGCTGAAATTCTGCATGGATGACTAATATAAGAAGTATTTCTGTGCCAATGCTGACATTCAATTTAATGGAGATTAGCTGCATAACCAAACAAATCCCATACACGAGAGTAGTGCTCTTTCTGGAAAAAAAAGTCCCTTTCCTACACAAAACCTTTAAATTTTTTAATTGTTTTTATTGATCCATTGGCACATTGAATATATTGGTCATTGACTTTCAGATGTTCAGCACTGTAAGCATAACCATTAGAGCATGCATGACATTTGGTTATTTGAATCTATATTATTGATTAAAATAATTACCACCCCCTAAACAAGAGGATAGGAAGCGCCACAAGAACGCATCGCCTTTAGGATATCTTTCCAGCTCATCTAGCACAACCCAGACACACACAGAAATGACCAGATCACCAATAGTGACCTCATGGGCCAATGCCAGGAGAGAGCAATCTAACAAAAATAATCATGGAGCAATAGTGTCCATACAAAAGGCTTTAATATGTGAGAAGATAAGAGAGGCGCGTGCAAAAGGGCCCAGATATCTCATGGGGCACAAAACTGTGCCTCTGCTGCATAGTCTGGGCCAAAAGGACTAGTTTCTACTCAATCTATGATATGTCAAGGGAAACAGGCTAAATTTTAACCTCTAATATTAGAAGCGTTCATCCCTCCATAATCCCTAGTCACCATTAGTTTATGAGCATGGATCCATTGTTGCCTACCATGCCATAGACAATGGGAGAAGGCCTTGTTCTTCTTATTGACATCTTTATGTCTCAGCAATAATGGTATTATCTGTTGGGATATAGTAACTGAGACAGGCCCAAGTAAGTTATGCCACATTTGAAGATCTTAAAGGATATCAACAGGGGATAGTTTAGACAGCATAATGAACTGGAGGTACGTTACTAAAAGAGGCCCAAAAACTTAGAGGTAGAACCCTTGGATACTGATAGCAAGGTCGTGGCTGAGTGTCCTGGACCCCACGTGCAGGATCTCACAGTTAGATAAATTCAAACAACCCAGAAAATCTCCCATATGAGTTCAGTTCCTACAGTACTCATGGAGGTCACCAAGTGGGTCAGTCATAAACAAGAGGATATCATCTGCAAAAAGCTAAGATGCAGCATCAAGCAACACGCGACTATGCCCTGAAAGGTAGCATCTGAGTTCTATAGTCTAGAGCAGCTCTAAGTCAAGATCAAAAAGTAGTGTGGAGAGTGAGCACCTTTGTCTTGGCTCTCTCAAGGGCAAAAGACATTAAAAAGGTGACCTACCAGGGCTCTTAGATTCATATACAACATGAACAGACACATGAAAAGCCCCCTCTATGCTCACAGAATGAAGTACCTACCTCAGCTGTCCCCACCACAGACTATCAAAAGCCGGCTGGCAACTGCTGTTCTACCATGAACAAAGGCCACCTGGAGTGGCAAAATCAGAGACAGGGCTCGTTCACATCTGCGTTGCCCTCTCCGTACTTCAGGTTTCCGTTTCCTGCCTAAAACAGAGGCAGGAGACAGAAACCTGCAGGAGACTTTCTCACCCATTCATTTGAATGGGTGAGAAAGCTGTCCGGCCGTGAGCGGCGGTGAGCGTTTTGCGCTCTCCGCCGCGAAACCGGGTTTTATAATCCGGACACAGAGTCAGACATGCAGTACTCTGTGTCCGGATAAAAAAAATCCGGTTTCGCGGCGGAGAGCCTAAAACGCTCACCGCCGCTCACGGCAGGACCCGGTCTATGGTTTCCGTCTTCTGGCAAGATCTGCAACAATCTATCACTATAGGTTTAGCTAGGATTTTGAGGTACATAGGTTAATAAGAAGATGGGTTTTCTACGTCTTTGCCTTTCTTAGTAATCAATTTGATCTAACCAGTGTTGCAGCGTAATGTCTGATCTGTCCCCTGTAAAATATTGTTCTATAGAGCAGTAAGCATAGATATTATCTGCACTAATAATGTCTTGTAAATTTTCCCCATCAGTGCCTGGAGCTTTCATCTTTACCACACAATATTACATTTTATGCATTGTAAGCCGATGGCTGGTCAGGTAACGGAGGGGGTGTACATCTTACCCAGACTACTAAGGTGGGTGAGATGAGAAAACTCTGAAATAACCTTCAGCAGACAATAGTTATCTGCTGAGAACCATTCTTTCTGGAGTTTTCTCATCTCACCCACCTTAGTAGTCTGGGTAAGATGTACACCCCCTCCGTTACCTGACCAGCCATCGGCTTACAGCATTTATTTTTTTTCTAGAACCGTATGATACAAAATTGTGCTAGTTTTTTGGTATGTGCTAGTTTTTGGCTCTAAGGATATAATGTTTTTTTTCCTTTATAATTCGTATTTTGTTTATCTCAGAAGTGTAAAAATTGACTCAAAAGAGTTTCAACCTATCCATGTGCACAAAATAGCTGACATTTTTAATGCTAGCTAAATAAAGCTTTCTACTCTTGAAAATATTAGTCATCGCCAACTATAAACATAAAATGATATTTATGTTTATGTCTTAGATAAGAATAAAAATATAGATGATTAACACAACTAAAGAGGTTGCCTAGTGTAGAAAACCCTTTTTCTATACTATTAAGAGATAGTGAGTTAATAAAGGGATCTGTATAGTATCCTTATCTCTTATCCAGATGCAGAGTGAATACAAAGAGCAGCTGTCTCTGGAGGACCTGCCCTGTCCAGCATCGCAAAGACAACCTATTGATTTCAATGGCCAGGGTTAATTGCTTAATTTCACCAGTGATGGCGCTGCAGGGAAATGTCCCAATTACTACCAGTTTCTGCAATAAATAACAGCTAATAACGGGGATCCCAACAGGGGGACACTATTATCTGCTTATTGTCATAAGTAGGGAAACATCTTTAACCACTTCAGTACCGGGCAAATTTGTGGTCCAGGACCAGACACATTTTAGGTTTATTTTGTATGTGCAGTTTAGAGGGCTGTAACATTTTTCTCATACGTCTCATTCAACTAATTTTTGTGTCTTTTTTCTGGGACACATAGGGCTATATTTTTATTTTCAAATGTGTTTTAATTTGTTTTTATAAAATATAAACATAATAAGAGGGAAATTGTGTCTGGTTTTCACTTTTTTTTATTTTTATTTAATAACACAAAGTGCAACTGAAAAACTTTATAAAATAGTTTTTCCTCTCCATTACGGTAACTTTTATTTTATATGGTGTTGTCGGGGGTGGGGCTATAACCTTTAATAATGTCATTTTATTGGCGTATTATTTTACTTATTATTTTACTTTGTTTTTTAATTATTTTATTTCATTTTTTTTAAAAACTTTTTAATTAATTTTTTAATATTTTTTTTCAGATGGTGTCCCCATAAGATCATAAGAGACCTTTGGAGACATCTGATCACTTTTTTCTTTGTTAAGGAGGCTGATTTCTCCTATAATTGGGGCTGGTACATTTAGCCTCAGTTGCAGGAGGAATACAGACTCCTGCACGCTGCTATACACAGTATACAGAGCTGATTTGGGTCCTGTAGGACTCAGCAGCTCTTGCAAGACGCTGCTCCCCGCGGATCATGTGACCGCTGGGTCAGAGGGCGGCCGCATCATGGCGGTGCCCATAGCTGTGTATACAGCGCTTATTGAGCGCTGTATACACAGCGATCAAGAAGGCAGGGATGGGAATAAACCTTCCCTGTCTTCTCTTTGGGAGCTCCGGCTGAAGTTACAGCCGGCTCCCAGTGAAAGCAGCTGCACGATCTTGAGCAGCTGCTGTGTTCTGATTGGACGTACAGGTACGTCCTGGCAGAACTAGACAACCACGTATATAGTCTATGGGCAGTCCGGAAGTGGTTAAAATATATTTACATATTAATGTAAAAACAGGCAAGTGTGGGACAGTGAAAGCCTTTGTCGCTACTACACAATTGGACTGACAGTGAAGGACATTTCCATTTTTCTTGACAAGCTGCTTTCTTGTTTATATTTCTTTAAATAGAAATATTTAGACATAATAAGAAACCCACAGAAACTGACAGATTCCATTAAGAAATGGATGAAAATAAACACATTCCTCTGTTTAGATCTGATTTTCAACAGACTAAATAGAGTATCCATTCCCGCACCTTCCTGTTCCTGCTAAAAAGGGATTCTCTACCTTTATAGCAGCAGATGCAGAGAATGTACAGAACAGCTGTTGTTATGGCAACAAGAAGCATCAAACCAATGTGAATATGATAAAAGTAACTAGAAGGACTATCTCTTGGTGACCTGGATCATCAAAGGGTTGCCAAGTAACCTGCCGAGAGCTGGGGCTTCTATAGGGCACGGCATGGTTACTGCTTGTCTTGTATAAAGGCAGATAAAGACCTCTTGTATAATGTGCATTTCAGACAATTTCAATGCATCTGTAACCTGCTTACTTGTGTTCTTGTATTGATTTAATGATCCATATGTATCTGAGGATGTTCCCAAACCATAGAAAATATACAGTGCTGCTATATAGTGTATGTCGCCTTCTGCTCCTGACTCCATCTCCTGTATAGGGTAAATTGCAATATCAAAGATATATTTATTTCAATTGTAGTACAAATTGCACTGTGCCACACGTGGCTATACAGAGTATATACCAGAACGTTTCGGCAAAATCTGCCTTCCTCAAGCTCGTCGTATGGGTCGGAGCACAGATTAGGTTCCAGAGGAGTAGGATGTGTGTCCTCTCCTGTCAGTGTCCTAACAGGTAAATGTGGCTAATGTCCGTGTTAGCGTATGAGGTAGTCACCCGTTGTGGTGCGCCACTCGACCTGGTCCACTTAAATGGATTCCTAAGGACAGGTGTATAATAAAGAATTGCTATGATCAATGCACCGTGGTCGTCCTCTGGCCTGTAGACTGTGGCAGGAAATTCAAATACAAGTAGGGATAGTGGAATGTACTGCAGCTGCGGCCTCCTATCGGTCAGCGGATAGGTGTCCTTAATTGCGTGGCCCCGGGTGGGTACCGTTGGTGGCGGTCGGGAGTAGAGGAGCCCGTACTAAATGCACGGCCGCAAACTAGCGCGGCACATACGATCCCCGCTCCCATTGAAATCAATGGGAGCGTGTACGGCACGCAAAGGGTCCCGCGGCGTCTACGTGCCACATCACGCGGCACGTAACTCCGTGTGAACTCCCCCTTAGGGATGTCCCCAAAGGAAAATCTTATCTATCTATCATCTATCTATCTATCTATACCAGGGGTCCTCAAACTGCGGCCCAAGGGCCACATGCGGCCTGCCAAGCATTTCTGTCTGGCCCTGCCGACAACGCCGGCAGGCGTGCATTTATAATGAAACTCCTGGGGAGCTCGGGCCAGGCCATGGAGCGCACTTCACTTTACCTATTGGAGGGCACCACTCCCGATGTCTGTGCGACCTGCTCTGCCTCCGGCCCACTGTTTAAAAAGTTTGAGGACCCCTGATCTATACTATGTGATCAAAAGTATCCGAACACCTGGCTGAAAATGACTTACAAGTTTGTGGTGCCCTCCATCAGTAATGCTGGAATTCAATATGGTGTTGGCCCACTCTTAGCCTTGATGACAGCTTCCACTCTTGCAGGCATACGTTCAATCAGGTGCTGGAAGGTTTCTTGAGGAATGGCAGCCCATTCTTCACGGGGTGCTGCACTGAATAAAGGTATCGATGTAGGTCAGTGAGGCCTGGCACGAAGGATTCAAGTCAGGACTCTGTGCAGGCCAGTCCATTACAGAGATGTTATTGTCGTGTAACCACTCCGCCACAGGCCGTACAGTATGAATAGGTGCTCAATTGTGTTGAAAGATGCAATCGCCATCCCCGAATTGCTCTTCAACAGTGGGAAGCAAGAAGGTGTTTAAAACATCAATGTAGGCCTGTGCTGTGATAGTGCCACGCAAAACAATAAGGGGTGCAAGCACCCTCCATGAAAAACACGACCACACCATAACACCACTGCCTCCGAATTTTACTGTTGGCACTACACACGCTGGAAGATGGCGTTCACCGGGCATTCGCCATACCCACACCCTGCCATCGGATCGCCACATTGTGTACCGTGATTCATCACTCCACACAACGTTTTTCCACTGTTCAATCGTCCAATGTTTATGCTCCTTACACCAAGCGAGGCGTCGTTTCGCATTGACCTGGGTGATCTGTCCGTGAGTTCTGCGGAGCACCCCATTCTGCTCTCTCACGATGTCTAATGCCTACTGAGGTCGCTGATATGGAGTACCTGGCAGTAGGAGGCAGCACAATGCACCTAATATTAAAAACATATGTTTTTTGGGGTGTCTGGATACTTTTGATCACATAGTCTATCTATCTATCTCATATATATTAAGTATCTATCTTTCTTTCTATCTATCTCATATCTATTAATCTATCTAAAAAGAAGAAATGGCCGCACTCCAGACCTTGGTGAAAAAAATCAATAAAGATGGAATTTATTTCATACTCAACTTTTCAGCTCCATATTCAGGAGCTTTTCTCAAGCCGATCTGGATCTGGAGTGCTGTCAAAGATCTTAGACGCTGCACCCAAGTTTAGTGCTGCTGTGGACTCTCTCTATTATTATTAATAATCTATCTGCCTTTCTATTTTATATCTATCTATAAATGATCTATGTTTATCAAATGAATCTATCATCTTTTTAATATCTATCTATATAATCTGTCTCATATCTATCAATCACCTTCACTACGCTCGTATTCTGGTTATTTGTGTTCTTTGTGTTGAGAATGTCTCCAAAGGAAATGAAATATCCTTTATCTGTTTATCCATCTATCAATCTTCCTCTCCCTTCTTTGTTTATTCAGAATGTCAAAGAATGATGACAATACAATCAATGAGGATGTCTTATTGTTGTGGAATCCTTAGGGTTAACTGTAGTGTTCTCTGGGAGTGAACCTTTATTTTAACTCATCTTGCAGGCAGATAGGCAGCAATAATGGTGTATGCCTGGGCCAGGCGGCATCACTTGTGTACCACTGTCCCCATCTGTAAGAAGATATAATTACCTTTAGTGGATATGATCCAGAGGACTGCGTCTCCATGGAGACAAGATCTCCAAGCTTGCATTGGCTAACAGACCAAGTGAAGATGCTTCGAAGGCTTTAGAAGCCTGATATATAAATAGAATGTTTATTTTTATAACCTGATTTTTCTGCTTTACATGAATTGTGAAGCTGGAGTTTCAGAGTTACGGATTGGTCACACAGTTCTGGGTGACAGATGCACGGACGTAATTGATGTATTGACATCATCTGCCTTTGGAGGATCTTTATTCATATCATTTAGGGTATATCTACAGCAGATAAAAGGAAGCTGCTTAATAATTCATCATAGGCTACAAGTTAGCGGGGGGTACTGGATTCTTTGGTCTCCTTAAGGTATGAAAGAAGCAACATGGATCTCTGCCTCTTGTGGCATTTAGATCCAGGGTTAAATTATTTGTGGCAGAGAAATGTCAGATCTTGAAAAGGAGACTGAGAATTTTAACTAATTTCACGTCAGACTCCAATATGCTACCTTAATCCCCAAGTCTACATGTGCATATATCATGGTTCATCAGACATTTGGTATCAGCATCCTTGCTAAGTATGTGGAGAGCTACAACTAACAATATATCTAGCACAAATGTGAGTGAATCGCAAAATGAAACATCAAATCTAAATACATAGGGGTCTAAAAATAAATGAATAAAACATATCTTTTAATTTGGCCAGTTAAAATACAGGTCTCCGCAACATATAACCAAATAAAATAGTAAAAGTAATAGATAAGTCAGCACTACGGAGGAGACTATATAGATAAATCTGAATTATTGTGGACTTTCTGATGGTCAGATCAGTCGTGTCTAGTCAACGCCTTGGTTGGCTCTTTGAGTAAAACAAGACTAATTCTAGTCACTGCAGCTGTATAACACCAGTCCATTGGCGGTCATGCCATATGGAATATAATCAGTTCATAGGTATGGATCAGCTTACTCGTGGTCCAAACCACTACCTGGTATAAGTCATATGCAGAGTAATCTTAACATGATCTCATATAGGGTCACTTAGTTTTTACTGGATTGTAAGTGGAGTACGCTAATTGAATATAGCATGTTATCCATATAGCCTATGTCTATCTAGTTGTAGAACGGTCAAGACTAGATCAGCAGGTGTGAAAATAAAAATCTATATCGCAAAAGATCACAGTCTGCTCTCATAGTGGTCAGCACTGATAGGCGATAATGTACAGCCTACATTGAATAAAGCCTGACGTCACAAATGGACATAAATAATTCTAGTGAATACATCCAGTGTCTCTAAATCTATATGCACTGGTGCTCTTCCTCAGCTACAGTTTTTTTTTTCCTTTGAGGGAGCGCACTAGTGTACATTGATCCAAAAACCTGCTGCTCACTCGCCATAGATTTATAGTCTTTGTTTCTTCATTTATTTTCGGACTCTTGTGTGTTTTGATTTGATCTATAGATCTATTCTTTTATATTCATTATCCAAAGGTAACTTGCCCTCTAATGTTACTGATTTTCTTTATCCCTTAGACTAGAATCTGATACTTTGCTAGTAACAATTCATTCTGATCAAGAGTCCTCTTGATGTAATGAAAGGCTTATCCTATGGTGTACAACTCCTGGAACTTCCTAATAGATACTTTTATTCTGCTGGAGAACCCTGTATCAAGGTTTCAATATACCTGTAGCGCCACCACATGGAAGAAAGAAGCATTACACAGTTCTCATCCAAATCAATGAACTGTCCATGTAATGTATGGATTTGTCTCTTTGGTGTAAGTCTCTACTTTAGCTAATAGATAAGAATCCCAAACAGAGAACTGAATCTATTAACTCTTCCCCACATTCTGATATCAATGTCTCAGGATAGGTCATCAATGTTAATATCTCGGAAAGCTCTTTTAATACCGTACTATTATACATTAAATGATACTGATGCGATCAGAGATTAAAGAGCAGACTGTGAGCCTTTTGGTATTGATTTAAATTGCTTTTTCTATAAGAGCTGGCACCCAGTATTCTGCTTTTGCACAATAAAATGTATTTAGGTTAGGGGATTCCTATGGACTTCTTAGTGCACAATTGTATGATATTTTACAGTCTGTTAAGAGGAATAACTGTAAGATTTTCTCTTATAATTTGTTTTCACATAACTTTTCCACATAATTAATCTTAACTACTGTATAGTTGATATTGGTAATATTGTAATGATTTGAATTGCTAAAGAACCTTATAATAAACATTTGGTATCGTACAGTGTGTAGCACTAATAAGATAATATAGGAATTCATACTGACTGTAACACATACGACTCCATGTAAGAATAAATCTCCAGACGGTGCCCCTAGAAGACCAAGCTCTGGTTGTGCTGAAAAGAAAGCACTTAAACACTAATGGATCCCATTTACACTAATGTCTCTCCAACATATAAAATAAAATTTATAACAAGTGACACAGCCACTCCAGACTCTTCCTAATAACCACAGAGGGTGAAAGCATGCCTCGCCTATTCTCACTTCACAAACACCTCAATTAGCGGTAATAGATGAGATGACAATTATGTTTACACAGATAAGCGCCTAGAAAAACAAAATACTCAAATATCATAATTCACAGACTTATTTTGTAACTGATATGCAGTTGAACATTGTTGTTCTTCCATTTGCAATAATGTAAGTTATTTAAAAATGTAGCTAAATTCTGTAAACTGCTGAAGGAAGTGTCAAGCTCAAGTCTCTTCTGCGTGTCTTACGAATCTGTTCTGACCGGGCTGAGATCAAGACATGTTCTAGAAATAATTACATTTTGTTATATGAGATCAGGTAGAGAACACTAAAATCATTAAGGTAGTGTAAGATATCTGAAACTGCTACAATACAGTTATATTATGAGGTCCTATGCATATTCACTCTGAGCTATAAAGAAATTCTGTCTCATTTTTGTTCACAGATGGTACAACAAAGAAACTGCGTAGTAATATTCGGCGCAGCACAGAAACAGGTATTGCTGTGGAGATGAGAAATCGGGTGACTAGACAAGGCAGTCGGGAATCCACAGATGGTAGCACAAACAGTAACAGTTCTGATGGCACGTAAGTCTCATCGCCTGCTTTGTTTTATTTCATTTCTTGTGTTTCTGATTTCTGTTACATCTTCCAAATACAAGTTACATTGTTCATAGCAATATGTGTTTATTTACTGATTAACATTACAATACATATGTGTAATGTATGCATATGTAACAGAGTAAAACCTCATTACCCTCAATTTCTAATATTGTGATATTCTGATGTATTGCCATTCAGTTCCATGCAGCATCCTGACATGGACATGACAGCAATAACAAAGGAGAGGGGCGCCTAGGCTAAGGCCCTCCCTGCTATACTCACACTCTGTCAAAATGGCAAGCGAGGTGTATAACAGGGGTTATGGTGCACATTTGGTTCATAAAAGGACCTTGCACCAAATTGGCACCACCACAGTATCATCCTTCTACGCTAGCTTTGTGGCATAAAGGGGTTGATCATTCTGAACCTAAGTTTCTGTTCAGATGTGTAACTGCAAAGTCTGGGCTGTCACTGAGACACTTTCTGTAACCACACTGATAATCACCTCTTGTAAGACTGTTTGTAACCACCAAGTTTATTGTCTCATCTTGAGGAAAACAATTATTCAGTCCTGGAAGTGACAATGCACTTGTTCTGATTGGTGGAGGACATTGAGTTCAGACAATTAAAGACTACACACTTATTATCAAGCAAGGCAAGCAGGAAGGGACAGGGGGGGATTCAGCTCAGGGTTCACTGTCTTGTGGTGCCCCTCTCCCAAGGGTTCACCAGCAGCTACTGGGGAATTGCTCCTATAGCATTTCCCTTACATAAGGCTTCATTGTTTAAAAGTTGGTCAAACACATTAGATAAGTGTATGACCCAGTTGAATTCTCCAGGTAATGTATATGAAGGTATAGATAGACATACCTCCCAACCGTCCCGATTTCCGCGGGAAATTCACGAGATTCACGATTTGGGTGACATGTCCCGCGGTCCCGGTTGGAGGGAGGTATGTCCCGATTTCAACTCAGATCTGCGTCCAGAGGATGCAGATCTGAGTTGAACACATATGCAGTTGAAGCAAGGAGCTGACACAGGTCAGCTCCTCGCTTCGCCGCTGCGTGTCTCTCTCGCTGACACATATGCGGCTGAAGCGAGGAGCTGACCTGTGTCAGCTCCTTCCTTCAGCCGCATGTGTCAGCGAGAGAGACACACAGCGGCGAAGCGAGGAGCTGACCTGTGTCAGCTCCTCGCTTCAGCCGCATATGTGTCAGCGAGAGAGACACGCAGCGGCGAAGTGAGGAGCTGACCTGTGTCAGCTCCTTCCTTCAGCCGCATGTGTCAGCGAGAGGCGCGCAGAGAGCGGCGAGGGAGCGGAGGAGAAGTTAAGTTTAATGTGGAGGTGGAACGTGAATCTGGGGGCAGATGAAGGAGAGGACGGCATGACACTGGGGGCAGATGAAGGAGGGGACGGCATGACACTGGGGGCAGAGATGTGGGGACATGAATCTGGGGGGCAGAGATGGAGAGGACATGAATCTGGGGGCAGAGATGGAGGGACATGAATCTGGGGGCAGAGATGGGGGACATGAATCTGGGGGCAGAGATGGGGGGACATGAATCTTGGGGCAAAGATGGAGGGGACATGAATCTGGGGGCCGAGATGGGGGGACATAAATCTGAGGGCAGAGATGGGGGGACATGAATCTGGAGGCAGAGGTGGAGGGGGGACATAAATCTGGGGGCAGAGATGGAGGGACATGAATCTGGGGGCAGAGATGGGGGACATGAATCTGGGGGCAGAGATGGGGGACATGAATCTGGGGGCAGAGATGGGGGACATGAATCTGGGGGCAGAGATGGAGAGGACATGAATCTGGGGGCAGAGATGGGGGACATGAATCTGGGGGCAGAGATGGGGGGACATGAATCTGGGGGTAGAGATGGGGGACATGAATCTGGGGGCAGAGATGGAGGGACATGAATCTTGGGGCAAAGATGGAGGGGACATGAATCTGGAGGCAGAGATGTGGAGACATGAATCTGGGGGCAGAGATGGGGGACATGAATCTGGGGGCAGAGATGGGGGACATGAATCTGGGGGCAGAGATGGAGGGACATGAATCTTGGGGCCAAGATGGGGGGGACATGAATCTGAGGGCAGAAATGGGGGGACATGAATCTGGGGGCAGAGATGGAGGGGGGACATAAATCTGGGGGAAGAGATGGAGGGACATGAATCTGGGGGCAGAGATGGGGACATGAATCTGGGGGCAGAGATGGGGGACATGAATCTGGGGGCAGAGATGGAGAGGACATGAATCTGGGGGCAGAGATGGGGGGACATGAATCTGGGGGAAGAGATGGGGGGACATGAATCTGGGGGCAGAGATGGGGGACATGAATCTGGGGGCAGAGATGGGGGACATGAATCTGGGGGCAGAGATGGGGGACATGAATCTGGGGGCAGAGATGGGGGACATGAATCTGGGGGCAGAGATGGAAGGGGGACATGAAACTGGGGGCAGATGAAGGGTGTATATGAAACTGGGGGAGAGATAGGGGGGGACATATAATTTACGGGTGACTGTAGGAGGATTATACAGTGTGCGGGCACATGAAAAATTAACGAGTGGGCGGAGTCAACACAAAAGTGGGCGGGGCTAAATTTGCAGTGGCGAACCTTCATCTATCAGGTATTTACGGCTTATCCTGTGAAACAGCCAGAAGTGTTGAGATGGGTATACCCCTTTAATGTGACAACCCTGGAAATGCAAAAAAAAATAAAAAAAATTTGTGTTACAAAATTGAAAGAAAAATATTTTTATCTCTTTGGAGTATATCACTTATCTGACATTTGCGTATTATCAGGAGGATAGGCTAAGATATTGTAAAAGATTCTTCCACTGATCTTCAATGATTGTTTTTTTTAAAGAAGACCTGTCACTTTTTTTTTTACATATTTATTTAGTTGATACTTATATTTCCCATGAAGTTACAATTCTGGAACATCTGTATCAGGTCATTCTTCTGTTATTCTTCCTAGAAATTTATGAATAAATTGACAACTGGCTGTGTCTGTGCACAAACTGAGACAATGGGATACATCCCTAACTAATAACACTCAATTGTCTATTTATTCATAAATTTCCATTAATAAAAGAATGATAAATGTAGAAGAAATGTTCCAGATTTGCTATTATGTAATCACTAAAACAGACAGGACTTGTTTGTTAGCATTAGCTTGGTCTTCAGTATCATTGAGTATACCTAATATAAAGGCAATCTCTCCTGATGTTCTTGTTTTAATACAGATCTTTAAAATTAAATCTAAGAGTTTCCATGACACTTGCTTTCTCAAAGAGAATTCTACCATGGAATCCACTTGAATATGCATTTTCCCATATTATCATTGTATGACTGTTATCACATTAATATTCAGAAAAATCCCTTGTTTCCCATTTGCAGATTTATCTTCCCTACAACACGATTAGGAGCAGAGAGCCAATTCAGCAATTTTCTAGATGGACTTGGACCAGCACAAATTGTGGGAAGACAGACTCTGGCTACACCTCCCATGGGTGAGTAGGACTAGTTACAAATGCCATTGAATTGCATGGAAACCTCTTTACAACACCATAATTCTGTGCTACTGCTTAAATGTCTTCGTTGCTTCTTGTATGATTTTGATTGGAATCAGTAAAGTCTCGCCTTTTAATAGATGCTAAGAACTTAATAAGTTTTCTTTAAGTAAAGATAACTATGGGGTTAATCCCCAATGGCTCTTATCTATGTATCTCAAGTATTGGGGATATTTTTCCATAAAGATTTGATTAAATGACATGTAAATAGAACATGGAATAGGTTACTGAGCTCATTCTTGCATCTCCAGCACAATGGGGATATGCTTGAATCCATTTTGTGCATTGTTTTTGGAGTTCTATCCTATCTAGCAGCAATCTTATTTAACTCTTGCATTTGAGTTTTCCAATTTAGTGAGGACGTTTTACAATATCAATTTCCTTTGTTCATCAGTAAAAATCGTTGTTTAAGGCCCAAGTTGCAAAAATGCTGTGTTTTACAGTATCGGCAAAGTGGATGAGATTCTGGCTAATCCCATCCACACATTGCAGAAAAATATCCAAATCGGAAATGCTGCGATTTCAAAAACCGTTGCATTTTTGTAAATCTCAGCATTTCAGTTATACCTACAGAAGTGCTGGCGTTTTCCTTATAGGTATAATTGGGACAGAAAGTCAGCAGAGAAAACCTCTGTAGACTTTTCTGTGAAAAGTGCTGCGGAAAAAAACATGATGCATTTCTACTTCGGTCCGCTATGTGGGGCCTTAGCTTAAATCAACTTCTCATTTTTCCAAAACAGAAAGGGCTGTCAAATGTCTTATGAATTTTTTTTTTTTTTTTAATGTAGATTGTGAGCCCCACATAGAGCTCACAATGTACATTTTTTCCCTATCAGTATGTTTTTTTTGGAATATGGGATGGAAATCCATGCAAACACGGGAGGAACATACAAACTCCTTGGAGATGGTTTTTTGCCCTTGGCGGGATTTGAACACCAGGACTCCAACGCTGCAAGGCTGCAGTGCTAACCACTGAGCCACCGTGTGGCCCCTATGAATTTATATAATATATTGACGTGGCATGAGGAATATTCCCCTTGTTATTAATTGCTCTAATGATATCATTACTATCATGAGGATTCGACGTGCAACTGTATTATATTGTATATCAGGATCAAATCGGGGTTAGACAATTTCTTTGTCTTTTGATCTTTGTGACACATCCCATAAAGTCATGTTCCAAAGTAAAACATTCCTCTTCATTTTTGTCTTTAATGTGCTACATCTATTTGGTATGAATATATGAGAGGTGTGTACTTCTTGATTTTGGGAGAAAAATTATGTTTTTTATTCATTTATACCAGATTCAGATGGGGAGGTTCATAAGAAGATTCCAAATCTGTAAATATTAAAATTTGTTACATGGGGTGATCCAGAGATATCTCGCTATATCTAGTTCTAAGGTCTTGTGTTCAAAGTGACACCAAATTTTGTCTTGATGTTTTGCCATCAAAAAGGAGCCTTTGTGTATGAACAGCATCACTGTCTCAAAATCGAGAAGTTCTACCCTTTTGTCTTTTTCATTTTTTATTGAAGTATTATACTTTATGCTAATGCTTTAGAATTCCAGTTGAATTTAGTGATAATGTTTTTGATTTAAAAAAAAAAAAAGAAATGTGACAAGTCCAGTGGCAAAACATGTAACAAATACAGAATTAGGGTGCATTCACACTGAGTAAACGCTAGCTTATTCTGAACGTAAAACACGTTCAGAATAAGCGGCGTCTAAAGCAGCTCCATTCATTTCTATGGGAGCGGGGATACGAGCGCTCCCCATAGAAATGAATGGGCTGCTTCTTTCACTCCGTGCAGTCCCATTGAAGTGAATGGGGAGTGCCCCATTCACTTCAATGGGACTGCACGGAGTGAAAGAAGCAGCCCATTCATTTCTATGGGGAGCGCTCGTATCCCCGCTCCCATAGAAATGAATGGAGCTGCTTTAGACGCCGCTTATTCTGAACGTGTTTTACGTTCAGAATAAGCTAGCGTTTACTCAGTGTGAATTCACCCTTAGGAGAAATAGTGTATAATCATTTTGATATTTTGATCAAATTATTTTTATAAAACCAGGAAAACTGAAATTAGAAACAATTGTGCGAGTTTCTATTCATAAAAGAAGTAGCGTATAGTTTGAGAGAGAAAGTTTTGACAATGAGTTACTGATTTTCATGCCCAAATAATCTAAATATGTGGAAGAATTTTTTTTTACGGGAGATCCAAATCAATTCTTTTTTGTTTTTTTATATTTACCATTTTGGAGGAAAAACATAAATTGACAAAGAGTGTGGCCATTTGACAGATCCCATTACTATAATGAGGTCAGTTGGGATTCCTTCATTGTTTCTGAGAATTTACCAGAAAAAAATAATGCAACATACTCTATTCCATCCACACATTACAGAAAAGCAGCATTTTCACAAATGCCCGTGTTTTTGAAAAGAGCAGCATGTCAATTGGCATGGTATCTTCTGTATAGGTATATTAGTGGCAGAATGTCCACAGAGGAAAACACGGGAAAAAAAGCAATGCATTTCCACTATGGTTTTTTCTGAAGTGTTTTTTTGCTGCGCTTCACCACTCGGGGCCTTATACACGTGTCAGAGTGCAGCGCTTCAAAACAGATCCCATTCATTTCAATGTGTGCCGACATACATGCGATACACATTGAAATCAATGGGTTACAAAGCCTCCCATTGATTTCAATGTGTATCGCGTGTATGCCAGCGCACATTAGAATGGAGTGCTAAAATATATGCTCATACATCTGCTATAATGTGTATGAGTGTTGGCCAGTAGTCTCCCATGTAGTCAGTATAAGGCTTTTCTGATCATTTGGTGTCTGACTGACTGACTGAGCTAGAAATGGCGGTACATGTGTATGATGAGCCTGTGTAATGTACAGTGCTGCCTGCCTGCTGCTTGCCCTGAGTCGTGGGGAAAATTGTCTGGATTGCAGCTGGTCCGTGATGCAAAAAAGATTAAGGACCATTGTCATAAACCATCCCTAGTATTATCTAAATAATGAACTGTCTGAGTCCTGGGTGAAAAGTGTAATTGGGAGGGTATAGTTAACTACTTTTAATATTGCAGATCTTTCTTAGACAGCTATAGCACATTACAAGATGTGCCATAAATGTGTAATAGTTGTGGACCAGAGAAATAGTGATTATGCAGAAAACCGTCTAGAGATACTGAAATTTCCTATAGCTATGCTGTTATCCCATGAGCAGACTGAATGATTTCACGAGAGTCTGTAGCTCTTTACCCCGGGCACAGATCGGGAAAGACGACAGTGCGCTTAATTTAGTGCACTGTCGGCTTTCCAGCAGTATCTAGAACTGCCTGTGCCCAAACCCATGAAAGGTCCTCTTTAAAGGGATTGTCCAGGCTAAGCTTTTAAAGTTTAAATCTACAGGGGATTGGAAAAAAAAAACAAAAAAACTCACCTGTCCCAGTTGCTCCGTTTCCGTCCTGCCCCTCCCTGTTCGTCTGCTCTCCCAGGTCTCTTCTGGCGTTGTGCTGAAGCCACTGATTGATGTCAGCGGCCTCAGGAAGAGGACCCATGATGTCACAGATAGTGTTATTCAGGTTCTTTGCTGATTGGCCTCAGCGCAACGCCGGAAGACGCTGTGGGAGCAGATGAACCAGGAGACATGGGAAGACCCCGGAGCAATGGGAACAGGGGAGTATGAATTTCTTTTTTTCACTGCCCCCAGCTTATTTTTGCCTGGACAACCCCTTTAATTTCCCCCAGGATAGGACATAGGATGGAGTGATAGGACAGAGACCCGGCGAGGCAGACACGGGTGCAAGTGTGAACACCCCCTTAGTAAGCACAATAAAGTGTGTTTTATTTGCATAAAAGGATTTGCAGTAAGCAGAAATCTGTAGTTGACTGAAATATTTGCAAACCAGTTGTAAGAAATTAAGAATTTACTGTTGTCTTCTAATGTACTTTCCTTTTAAATTCTTTCAGCAGCCACAGTGAGATTGTAGCTGGCAGGGGCGGATTATAATGTGTGTATGAGCGGCAACAGCACATGTTCCCCGATTATAATCCGACCTTGTAATGAACTGTATCAGCACCTGCCGATGCAGCTGATTACTGTGGTGGGACACAGGAGTCTATTAGAGGAGAGGATGTGTTGGATTATCCTCACAAGATTTGAGTAGCGCACATGTGAGCTTCACTCGGGTTTGTTCAGACCGAACACATCCAATCTGGAACTGCTATTATTATACTCTAGGGTCTCTTCAGATTAAATCTCATGCCGCAGTGGTCCCCAAAATCATTCAGGAGACTGGAAGAATCTCAACGAGAAAAGTCAAACCTGAAATTTTTTGAAAATTCATATCAAGAACCCATTTGGTCAATCCTATGTATGTTCCATTATGGCATATTATACTGTGTGGAGTGGCCACAGTGGGACATTACACTGTGGAAGGCCTCTATGACACATTATACTGTATGGAGGGACCACTATGGGATGTTGTCATAGAGATCATTGGCATGAAGGGCAGGGTTAAAGGGATTCTACCATTAAAACCCTTTGTTCTGTGGATAAGACATCGGAATAGCCTTTAGAAAGGCTATTCATCTCTTACCTTTAGATGGGATCTCCGCCGCCGTTCCTTAGAAATACCTTTTTTTACCGGTATGTAAATGAGTTCTCTCACAGTGATGGGGGCGGGCGCAGTGCTGAAAATGCGATGAGGGCATCCCCACTGCTACTCGAGAACAGGATCCTGCACCTCTATCTTCTGCTGGATCCTCCCCTTCTTTCTTCGGCTGCGTCACCTCTGTCGGCTCTGACACTAGTAGAGCCGACTGCGCATGCGCGCAATTGCGGCCTCGGAACTATGACCGCACATGCGCAGTCGGCTCTACTAGTGTCAGAGCCGACAAAGGTGAAGCCGCCGAAGAAAGACGAAGAAAGAAGGGGAGGATCGAGCAGAAGATAGAGGCGGCACAGGATCCTGTTCTCGAGCAGCAGTGGGGACGCCCTCATCGCTGCCAGAGAACTAATTTACATACCGGTAAAAACCGGTATCTCTAAGGAGCGGAGCGGCGGAGATCACATCTAAAGGTAAGAGACGAATAGCCTTTCTAAAGGCTATTCCGACGTGTTATCCACAGAAAAAAGGTTTTTAATGGTAGAGTCCCTTTAAGCTTTATGAACAGCCCGGCGTCCATGGTACCCTTAATCCACCCCTGGTGGTTGGAATTCCTTATGCATCATTGTAGGTTTGGATAAATGAGTTGTTTTATGAAGATAGTATGGAGAAGGTCCTCCCTTGTTCAGGAATGACTCTGATATAGCCCCAGTCTGCAAATAGCAGCTTTAGCTCTGTCACGTATGGTATATCAGTTATAGATTTCCCCAGTGTTTCAGCCGTTTGCCAGGCCTGCTTAAAATGGGTTGTCCCAATTTGTCAGCTATCCACAGGATGTAAATGTAATCCTACCAGCCATAGAGGAATAGTAAAAAGAAAATTGCCATCCCATGCTATGTCAGTCATAAACTAGTTCAAGCAGAAGGAAGAGCGTGCGTGTCAGAATTTGTGTGATTCTCCTCAAATGTAACAAGTACACATCAGATTTACTTGGAGAAATTTCTGCGGCTTCACTTCAACTGTTTAGGGTTACTTTGGTTGCAACCGCATGAATTTTTGCAGTTTACACTCAGATGAATGGGACAGAAGTGGAAATTTCTGCAACAAAATCTGCCGTGTACGAATCCACCGTACAGTATGTAATTTCTAATACTCCAGAAGTTGCTTCTTAAACTAATATTTACAAATTTTATTACAGCTTCTTGGCATTTCTTGGAGTTTAGGATTGGAATACAGTAGGCTAGTAAATGTTTGCAGCATTTTCCATATCCTGTAGTTGCTTATATGGGAAGTATTATAAATGAATTTAATATAACGTGTATGTCAACTAAATATCTCCATAATTTATGTGCAGTATTATTAATGTCACTGCAATAAGAATACTGCATTATAACTATATTCTAAGTTAACCCAACTATAATCTGAATAAGCATTTCTCTTTCCTAGCAGTGCTGACTGAAGCAGAATAGCTTGCAACATTATAACTTTCAATGCAATACTGCCCCCTAGTGGATTTTATTGTGAATGCATTGTCTTCAAGCTCATTCCTTACGATTGCAATTCATACTTATGTAATACAAGGAGCATGAAGCGAGGAAGCAACCATCTCCGACTTTGTGTCCATGCTAAAAAAAAAAAAAACAGTTTCACTGCGGAGAGGCTGCCTATGGACACCGACGGTTTGCTTTAAAAACACATTGAAATGAATGGGTTTTAAAAATGACTGCTGGCAAGCCATCCCTATGCAATTTTACATGGCTTTTCCATGGACTCATAAACGGCACACAGCCGTGGGTTATAATTGTTGAAATACACAAATAAATTTGTTTAAAATTAAAAAAAAAAATCTAACACTGCAGCTGTACAGCATTTAAAAAAAAAAAAAAAAAAAAAGATTTATTTTTTTTTTAAAGAAATATATGTACTTGCACTGATTGACACATTATTTTTGCCTCTATTGTATGCTAGGTGTAGAATTATATCCACACAATTACCCAAACAGTTTTTTTTTAATGTTCATATTTGCGGGTACACTTACTGTATTTTATGCATGCATCTATCTTATTTTCAAAGGCAGAATTGTCAGCAAAATATAAGGACTGAGGTCCACATTTTCATTTGTGGGTGGAGGTGTGAATTAAGTTATATCCCTATTGATATTTCTGATGCCCATCACAATTGCGTTACAGATTCTGTAGAATCAGCACTTTCCCTGCAGTTTCTTCTCTAGTGTTCTGCTAGTCAGTGCTGTTCAGGTAACTTATAAAGTTTCTGTAGACTAAATTATTGCACTGTGTGTGCAAACATACATCTAAATTGCCAGAAACACATCCTAGAGATCCATAATGTCCATACTAATATATATATATATATATATATATATATATATATATATATATATATATACAGTCCTATGAAAAAGTTTGGGCACCCCTATTAATCATAATCATTTTTAGTTCTAAATTTTTTGGTGTTTGCAACAGCCATTTCAGTTTGATATATCTAATAACTGATGGACACAGTAATATTTCAGGATTGAAATGAGGTTTATTGTACTAACAGAAAATGCGCAATATGCATTAAACAAAAATTTGACCGGTGTAAAAGTATGGGCACCCTTATCATTTTATTGATTTGAATACTCCTAACTACTTTTTACTGACTTACTGAAGCACAAAATTGGTTTTGTAACCTCAGTGAGCTTTGAACTTCATAGCCAGGTGTATCCAATCATGAGAAAAGGTATTTAAGGTGGCCAATTGCAAGTTGTTCTACTATTTGAATCTCCTCTGAAGAGTGGCATCATGGGCTACTCAAAACAACTCTCAAATGATCTGAAAACAAAGATTGTTCAACATAGTTGTTCAGCGGAAGGATACAAAAAGCTGTCTCAGAGATTTAACCTGTCAGTTTCCACTGTGAGGAACATAGTAAGGAAATGGAAGACCACAGGGACAGTTCTTGTTAAGCCCAGAAGTGGCAGGCCAAGAAAAATATCAGAAAGGCAGAGAAGAAGAATGGTGAGAACAGTCAAGGACAATCCACAGACCACCTCCAAAGAGCTGCAGCATCATCTTGCTGCAGATGGTGTCACTGTGCATCGGTCAACTATACAGCGCACTTTGCACAAATAGAAGCTGTATGGGAGAGTGATGAGAAAGAAGCCGTTTCTGCACGTACGCCACAAATAGAGTTGCCTGAGGTATGAAAAAGCACATTTGGACAAGGCAGCTTCATTTTGGAAACACAAATTGAGTTGTTTGGTTATAAAAAAAAAGGCGTTATGCATGGCGTCCAAAAAGAAACAGCATTCCAAGAAAAACACATGCTACCCACTGTAAAATTTGGTGGAGGTTCCATCATGCTTTGGGGCTGTGTGGCCAATGCCGTCATCGGGAATCTTGTTAAAGTTGAGGGTCGCATGGATTCCACTCAGTATCAGCAGATTCTTGAGAATAATGTTCAAGAATCAGTGACGAAGTTGAAGTTACGCCGGGGATGGATATTTCAGCAAGACAATGATCCAAAACACCGCTCCAAATCCTCAGGCATTCATGCAGAGGAACAATTACAATGTTCTGGAATGGCCATCCCAGTCCCCAGACCTGAATATCATTGAACATCTGTGGGATGATTTGAAGCGGGCTGTCCATGCTCGGCGACCATCTAACTTAACTGAACTTGAATTGTTTGTCCAAAATACCTTTATCCAGGATCCAGGAACTGATTAAAAGCTACAGGAAGCGACTAGAGGCTGTTATCTTTGCAAAAGGAGGATGTACTAAATATTAATGTCACTTTTCTGTTGAGGTGCCCATACTTTTGCACCGGTCAAATTTTGGTTTAATGCATATTGCACATTTTCTGTTAGTACAATAAACCTCATTTCAATCCTGAAATATTACTGTGTCCATCAGTTATTAGATATATCAAACTGAAATGGCTGTTGCAAATACCAAAATATTTAGAACTAAAAATGATTAAGATTAATAGGGGTGCCCAAACTTTTTCATAGGACTGTATATATATATATATATATATATATATATATATATATATATATATATATATGTATGTATGTGCAGTAGCGAATGCATATCCACTGGCATGTCTGATTTGGAACTTAGCTGCAGCATAACATTTCTCAGACCTGAGTCTACCTTTGTTTTATGTGACAAAGTTGTCAGTAAATTTAGGGTTTACGGCATGTCGTGTAAATCTATACATCGCTGCCTTGAGTATCTGATAGTCATTTGGGAACATTAGAACCCAAATGCTTTATATTAAGTAAAATATCTAGGAGTAGTAACGTGGTGTTATTAGAGAGAGATAGAAACAAGCCCGATGAACTGCAATCTTCATTATGAAGCTGGTGCTATAGGGGCTGATCTGAACACTTCTTCCCTAATATTTCCCCAAGCCTAGATGGCTGTACTCTAGAGAGTCATTTCTGGTAAGACAATCTTCCTGCTGCAAATTGCCCCCTCCCCTTGGGACCAATTGCCATCTCTAATTACCTTGTTAGTGTTTTACAGTGGAGGCTCTAGCCCAGAGGAATGATATCATTTCCATCTAGAAACGACTGTACTTCTCTTATTAATGTTTCTTTGGATTAGCTCATTTTGTGGAAATGCTTTTCCTTAAAATGATGGGCAGAAATGCAAAGCTGCTTCTCAGGCGGTATGTTGGAACCCAAACATCTCTGTGTGATGGAACAAGTAGCCCCCATATATCCTATACTGACAATTACAAAAGAAAAGAGATACATTTCCTTCACCTCCTTCCTACATGTTAAGGTGGCCTTACACAAAATGTAGATGTCTTATATGCTATGGAGTTTATGACCCTTGGTGGGTGAGCCCCTAGCAGTTGTACAGTTATATCACTAAAATCATATATAGTCAGACCTATGGTTTCAGAACATTGAGACCAATACTATCTTATAACATAGCTCCCAATAATCCCATGAAATGGATGGGAGGGCATGGCCAAAAAAAAAAAGGATGGGGTTTGGGTAAGATTAACCTCACTAAGTGGGCGCTTTATGGGATATGCTGGATGTGTAAGTGAAATTAATACAGCAATGGTGACTGCAACCACACGTCTTCACAATCAGTCTTTATGAAGGTGGCTACAAAGTAAACAAACCAACAATTAAAACCCATAGTATAAAATTATATGTCAACTGTGCATCAAAAGAAAATAAACTTCATACATATGGGTAATCGCTTATACTATATTGCAATGAAATGAATGTACTGTATGCATGCATCATCTGAAGGCATGATGAGTAAGGGCTCAATGGTAAGCATACGATGGTATATACAGCTATAACCATGGCAAGTAGACTGCTATCCCCAATAATCCTCCACACTGAAGTAGAGCCATAATCTGTCCTGAAGCATAAAAGACATGATAGGCGAAGTATAGACACTTACCGTCTCTGAATGCATGACAGGCATATAGGAAATGCTGCACTCTGTACCTAGCTGGGAATAGTAAAAGGTGGTCATAATAAAGATAAGTGGAGGTCACATGGCAAAGGGCCCTCAACAATTACATCAATGTGCGTGTGACATGTTACCTAATGTGGTGGCGCAGCGTCATCATCATAGGTGAGAGTGGGATGCCGTGATGGATGTGGCAAAATTATTCTCAATATGTTGTACCCATTGACACATTGTAAAAGGAAATTAAAAATAAAGAGATTAAGAAGAAAAAATAATAAAGGAGAAAAGGAGAAGAAGATGGTAAAACAATGGGGAATGGGAAGAAGAAAAGATGATGTGCGTTATCCAAGTAGGGAGGAGGAACAAGTCACGGGGAATGTGAAACCAAAACTAAAATTAATGAAGGCAAAAAGGAGAGAAACGGGGAAGAAAAAGGAAAGCTTGACAAGAGGAAGGATTGATCATGTACTTCAAAGGGAGGATATAAGAAAGAAAAGAGACAAGGGAAGAGAAAAGAAAAAGGAAGGGAAAGAAAGAAGGACAAGGTTATGGTACCTGATGCCAGGGTATCTTCAGGAGCTCATACATCACCAAGTCTGTAAAAAATGAAAACCTAGTCAGTGGTAGTGAGTGCAATGTAAAAGGATAACCAAAGTTAGACAATAAAGTCATACTCACTATTACAGGGGTTTTCTGGGCAAAAAAACCCAACTTTTAAAAAAGGGTATTTTAGTGCTTTTAATGGGTTAATAATTGAACCAAAATACCTTCAGCAGTGTTTTGAGTGATTTCTAGCTTTCTCTTGGAGCTCCTGGTATCCTCTGCATTTGTTTACGAGCTTCCCTAGCCTACAACTCCCATGTAGCCCACGGACAACTAGCCCTATCTATCTACCTACCTAACTAAGTCTGCCCCAATGCCCCCTCCCCTCTGTCTTCTATGTCCTGAAGATCATTCATTTTCTTTGGTCTGTGAGCCCCCATATGCAAAAAAACATCATCTATACATCTTTACCAGCAAATGGTATGCTCTTGAAATGATGGAGGTGCATAAACATGGTCTTCTTCAAAAGATGCCTTATTGGTGTTTGCATATGGGAAGGAGGGGGGCATTTAAGTATATAAAATATGTTACCAAATATAAAGTACAATGCAATAACAGTAGAAAGATTAGAAAAAAGACAATATGTGGCCTGAAGACCCTTCTGGTGTTCGAAAGAAATGTACAGATTATTGACAACTAAAGTAACTAAAATAGAATCTGGTGTCAGAATGTCTAGGTTTTTATTATTAATACTACCTTTGATCAGATATGTTATCAAAAGTGAAGTGATCTCTCCATTGATGCTATGTAGGGGATCAGTTTGCTTTATAGGTAGATATATTGGTATTGTTAATAACTAGTCCTGTGGCTTGATAGGTCTTGGGAGGATTAAAGTTACTTTGCAAGCATAAGCCTAAGGGATGTAATGGAGTGGTTAACATCATGTTAATAGGAAGGTGTTTCCAGAACAAAGTTACTTTTAAATCTTAAGGATCCAGGTTATTGGACCTATCTGGGATAGTGTCTGGACTGTCGATTCCCGAGGTCATCTTGCGTTTGATGCCCACCTTTCTGGTGAGATGCATCTTTCTCTTCTGGACCGTAACAAACAGGGTGGATAGCTATCTAGGGATTATGTCACTACCAGGATTTGAGCTGTGGTGTGGACCATAGTTGTGGTTTAAGGAGAGCGAGTCCTTCCATCTGTATACTTGATGTGTCTCGTAGTCAGTGGTGTCCCTCTGAATTTTTTTACATTTATGTAGTTCTAAAGTCCTGCAATTTTCTTTTTCCTTTTTCTGTTTCAAATGAGCCCAATTGCTTCCTAAAACCATCAATAAGCGTCTTACACCTTATCAACTGGAATTTTGGGTCATTATGTTTGTGCAAAATGCTTCAGGTCTCATATTTGAAGGGTACCTTCTCGCAACAGCAATTTTAAGATTTCTCCCAAGTGTTCAATGGAATTTAGATCCAGACTCATTGGCCACTTCAGAACTCTCCAGCGCTTTCTTTCCATCCATTTCTGGGTGCCTTATGAGGTATGTTTGGGGTCATTGTCTTGCTGGAAGACCCGCGCCTAGCGGTGCCCCGCGGCAGTGCCCGCACCTAACAAAATGCAGGTTGGGTCGGTCGGCAGGGCAATTGCCGAGGGCCCCAGCACTGCAGCAGCGGCTAACAGAGAGCAGTCAGCGCAGGGAGCTGCAGCTATTCATCCAGGAAGCTCCACTCTGCGCTGTCAGGACGCTCCTCCTCACCCCCCTTCTCTGGCTGCCCTCTGTCAACCAATGAGAGGGTGAGGAGAGCCCACGAGGCGGAGCTTATCGCTCTGCAGAAGATCCCTGCCGTCCTGCACACGTGAGAGGGAGAAGAGGAAGCTTCAGGAAACTGAAAGTAAAGAAGGAACACACAGGTAAAAGGGGAGGGGGGTTACACTTACTATGCCTAGTAATGTGAGGCATTTGGAGTTATTCATTTAGTTTTAGTAACTCCTTGTGCCTCATATTAATAGCAGTTAACCCCATCATGTCCCTCATATTAACCCCCTGTGTACTTCACCATAAGGGTTACTGATGTGTGAGATATATGGGGGTACTAATCATGAAGATACTTCATTATTACCTCCATGTCTCTCACATATCAGTAACTCTTATGTGAGGAACACAGGGGGTTAATGTGAAGGACATGATGGGGTTAACTGCTATTAATATGAGGCCCATGGAGTATCTAAGCTGTAATGCACATGACTGTACTTTCTTAGGGCTCGTTCACATCTGCGTTGTGGTCTCCATTCTGCAGGTTTCCGTTTCCTGCATAAAACAGAGGCAGGAGACGGAAACCTGCAGGACTCTTTCATTTGAATGGGTGAGAAAGCTGTCCAGCCGTGAGCGGCGGTGAGCATAAAACGCTCACCGCCGCTCACGGCCGGACCCGGTCTGTGGTTTCCGTCTTCTTGCATGCAGAAGACGGAAACCACAGAACGGAGACCCGAACGCAGGTGTGAACCTAGCGTCATCCTCAATTGTGGATAAAAGTTTGTACTATTATATTTCAATGGGCCCAGTACACATGGCCATTGTTTTTGCGGTTGTGTGTTAGGGCCACATTGAAGAGCTGCAAATTATGGAGCAGGTCCTATATGTGTCCTATACCTAGACCAGTCATGTCCTCATAAATGGGTGGTATTACACAGGGGCGGATCCAGAGCCGGGCAACCACCTGGGGCCCCCGCCCAGCGGGGCCCAGCGGCGCGGACCTAACAAAATGGTCCTGGTTGGCGGGAGGTATGTCCCGATTTTAACTCATCGGCGATGAGCTGAATACATAGGCGTTTAAAGCAGGAGCTGTCAAAGTTCAGCTCCTGCTTTAATGCTGCGCTCCGGCATTTGTAGCCGCGATGTGATGACGTCACATCGCATCTACAATATGTGTATGAGTGAGACTGCGGAGAGAGCGGCGGGGCAGCGAGGGAAGGAGAGTGTGTTTTTTTTTTTGTATTAAACATTAAAATGGAACATAATATAGGGGGCCCATGAAACTGGGGGCAGATGAAGGGGGAGGGGGGAGAACGGCATGACACTGGGGCAGATGAAGGGGGGGGAGAACGGCATGACACTGGGGCAGATGAAGGGGGAGAGAACAGGATGACACTGGGGCAGATGAAGGGAGAGAGAACGGCATGACACTGGGGCAAATGAGGTGGAGGGAGAATGGCATGACACTGGGGCAGATGAAGGGGGGGAGAACAGCATGACACTGGGGAAAATGAAGGGGGCGGGGAGAACAGCATGACACGGGGCAGATGAAGGGGGGTGAATGGCATGAAACTGGGCAGAAACGGGGGGACATGAAACTGGGGACAGAGATGGAGGGGGGGGACATGAAACTAGGGGCAGATGAAGGGTGTATATGAAACTGGGGGAGAGATGGAGGGGGACATATAATTTACGGGTGACTGTAGGAGGATTATACTGTGTGGGAGCACATGAAAAATGAATGAGAATGGGCTGAGTCAACATAAAAGTGGGTGGAGCCAAGTTTGCTGCGGCGCGCCGCACATTTTCTCCATCTTTCTTATGTTCAAAAGGGAGGTATGGGTTACAAGCATGAGGCTTGGTGGTGCTTCTATGCCACTGGCCTTGCGTGCACGCTCCCAATGCAGCTAATAGTACACAAATAAGGTCAGTTTTATAAGGTGTGCAAGCACAGCTAACTAGTTAAAAAAACGCCTCAAAAATGCATTTTTTGGGCTAATGTTTTAAAAAAATCTTGGGGGGGACCCCCAGACCCCCCGGTAAGTAGGGCCCCGCCAAAGTCAATTGCCCAGGGCCCCGCAAAGCCTGGATCCGCCACTGTAGCCAAGGTACCCAGTGCCAGATGCAGCAAAACAACCCAAAAACATTTTTGAACCTCCACCATATTTGACAGTTGGTACAGTGTTCTTTTCTTTGTAGGCCTTATTTCGTTTTCGGTAAACAATAGAATGATGTGCTTTACCAAAAAGCTCTATCTTGGTCTCATCTGTCAACAAGATGTTTTCCCAGAAGGATTTTGGCCTGCTCACGTACATTTTGGAAAACTGTCTAGATTTTTTATGTCTCTGTGTCAGCAGTGTGGTCCTCCTTGGTCTTCTGTCATAGCATTTCATTTCGTTGACATGACGATGCCTGCAGGACAGCTTGAATTTCTTTGGAACTCGATTTGGGTAGCTTATCCACCATCTGGACTATCATGCGATGAAACCTTTAATCAATTTTTCTCTTCTGTCCACATCCAGGGAAATTATTTTCATTGCCATGGGTTGTAAACTTCTTGATTATGTTGCACACCATGAACAAAGGAAAATCAAGATCTCTGGAAACTGTTGATATTTTTCCATTCTATAGTGGAAGCAGAAGTAGCAGTCGCAGCCATGCCCTGATACTTGAGAGGAGCCAAAAAGACCCCTGGGACATAAGAATAAATGGCATGTTGCAGATGTTTGGCCCCGTTTCAGATTTTGCATTTCAGTAGAGGACCTTCAAGTTATGCCTCTGGAGGCTCCATGAAGTGAAACGCAGTTAAAAATGCTGCAGAAGAAAACGTGTTTGTTTTTTTTCGTTTTTGCTGCATTTTTTTCTTTCTTCCCTTATCAAATATATAGGGAAAATGTTTTCTTAAATAACATGCTGCGTTATTCAAACCTCAGCTATTTTTTCCCCTCAATGTGTAGATGAGATTAAACAAAATCTCATTCGCTTTGCTGGTGCAGAAGAACACAACTTTTTTTCCTGTTGTGTTTCCGCAATGTGGGGCCTTAGCCTTAAAGACATAAAGAAATGAAGCTGTGGACATATTGTTACAGACATATGTATAAAAAAAATGCTGACTTAATGTGTGAGATATACAGTATATATATATATATATATATATATATATATATATATATATATATATATACTGTGTATATATATACTGTATATATATATATATATATATATATATTGTATATATATATATATATATATATATATATATATATATATATATATATATAATGATGCTTAGGAAAATTTCTATTCCCAGTCCATAAAAAAATAAAACTAGAATCCGATAAGCAATCTAACAATGAATGTATAGCCATCTATATTTAGTTGTCCCTGGTGGATGTCTCTCAGTACTCTCTCACAACCACAGGTGACCTTCTGAATGTGGTGACATTATCGGACTTCAATATGAATGTTTATCTGGTTATAAATAGTGAGGGGTCATACAGTTGAGACAGCATAACTTGTCTATTGTAAGACATTGACCTACATTCTTGCATGCAGTGGCTGTGAGTGCTACCTAATGTTCATTAATAAGAATGCCATTTACAATAGAGGTGTAGATACACAGTAAGGCTAACTTCCCATCTGTACCAGAGTCTCCATCACAGAAATTTCCTGAAATCGGCAGAGAGAACTGCACTGAGGAGTTGAATGGACAGCAATGTATTTGGCTAATATTTAATACTACTATCCCTCAGGAGCAGCCTCTTTAATTCAGTAATTGTGAGGTATGCCATTCCTTAGCCCCCTTACAACCCCTCAGATGCAATCTAATAGGAAGTTGGTAGTAGAAAGTTACTTTTAAAGGTACCAATGAGCATTCCTAACTACTATGATATTTTCACTTCTGCACAGGTATGACTAGGCTCTGACATTTCAAGAATATCTGTCCTCGCCTAAGAAAATATCTTAGCATCCTACTGATTTTGGTTAAAACTTTGCATCCCAGCCATGAACAGAAATGGGAATAAAACAGAATAATTTTCCTTTCATAGCTAAGGTCTGTAGTGCTGTACCCATGAGTCATATTCTAAATTTGACTACCATGACTCCGCAGTGTTCATCATTTAACACGTCCTGAGCACTTCTACTACCCACATGTGAATCATATCTGCAAAAATGCAAAGAAGATGACACATGGACGAATGTCACATATTTTCCACAGTTAGTCTTCTCTGAAATGCTGAGCTTATTAAAGGGGCTCTATCATTGGGAAAATTAATTTTTAACTAAGCATGTACTTGCATAGCCTTTAGAAAGGCTATTCTACACAGACCTTTTGAATGTAAATTGCCTCAGAAGTTTTTGAATAAGTCCATTTTTATTCACATGCTCATTAGCTTCCACCGTGCACCGGAAGAGTCTGTGTGCACCGTCTGCTATTCTCTATGTGTGTGAGAGCAGGGAAATGAGTCATTAGCACAGCAACCTCTGCTGTATATACACAGAGAATAGCAGAGAGGGTGCACGATGAGACTACCGGAGTGCACAGAGAGGGCTAATTAGCATATGAGTAAAAACGAACTTATGAAAAAACTACTGAGGCAATTTACATACAAAAGGTATGTGTGGAATAGTCTTTCTAAAGGCTATGCAAGTATGTGCTTAGCTAAAAATGACTTTTCCCAATGATAGAGCCCCTTTAAGCAGGTGACTGGTATGACATATACTTGTGCCTAAAAGTGAACCTGAATCTTCTGGTGCATGGAACGCTGGACATGCTTACCTTTAAATCTTGGTCGTATTTGTCATTCACAGTACACTAGGCAGATACATGACAATAATGTGTACATGACATTTGATATATCCACATATTTGGCATCTGCCTGGCACATAAATCTCATTGTACAATTTTTGGAGAATTTATCAAGAGAGTTTTTGTCATATATCAGGGTGCATACCAGGCAATGCAACTAAATGAAATATACATAAGCTTATTGTTGGGATAGATTTCTGGCATTGACACCTGCTCTAAATGATGACGATGAGGATGATGAAGAATCTGGCTGGGCAGATGGCGTCACAACCTTTTTAGAAAGTGGCGAGGCTGGTGAAAGATAGCTGTAGCAACATCATTATCAAAGTGTAGAATAAAAAGTCGCAAACAGAGATTTGCACCTTCCTTGTGTCACCAGGGGCTTGGAAAATCAGTTCTTTTATTTTTAACTTTAAGAGTAAGCCAGCATGGCATGTTCTTCCTTACGTTCAGCTTCTATAAGTAGCATATACTTTGATATGTATTAATTTCTGCATGGCAGTTGTGGTGTGTGTATGGCCTCCTTTACAGAAGCAAGATTTCATAAACCTGTGACTTTTATTGCTGCACTATGAAGCAAAACAAATCCTGTTTTTTTTTTTTTTTTTTTTTTTAGGAGACGTAAACATCGCAATGGTAGACCGAAATGGCCAACTTGAGGTAGAAGTAATACAGGCCAGGGGTCTAACTCCAAAACCAGGTTCTAAGACTATACCAGGTAAAGAGCACTGTACCTAAAATAAATAACCATTAAATAATGTTTGGCTTCAAATTCCAAGTATGGCACGTTTTATTCCCTCTAATAATCCCCTCATAATTCTGCATAAGGGGGCATTGCTTGGTTTTTCAGTTTACTTCAATAGGGAGTATAATAAGTAGAGGCCCCTGGGAAAGTGATTAAAAATAACACTTATACTCACCTTACCTCACTTCTCTCTTCAGCATCTTCTTCAGTTCTCTTCTGCCTGTGACTGAGGAGTGATGCATCCCAGATGTGAGTGGGCTTCAGCGGTGACGTGGGGTGCACTGACATCATTACATGCATAACCTTAGTCACAGGCTAAAAGAGCCCTGAAATGGGTGCTGAGCCCAGGAGAGGTGAGTATAAGTATTTTTTTATTTATTTATTTTCAGTTACTTTTCCTGGGATGGAATCTACTGGCTTTTCATTAACAATATGGATAGCGGTCTGGGAATCAGGTTTTGCCCAACTGCTATCATGGTGGTCCGGGGCCCTGGCTTTTTTCAGGTGGCCACGGGCTCCGTACTCCTCCAGGCTCTGTCGTTATACCACTGATCACCATGCAGCATTCTAGTATCAAATGATCATTGAGGTCAGAGGAAAAGAAGACCAGAGCCTTCCTAAAAAATAGTGATGGTTGTTCATTTCCAAAAAAAGAATTCAATCCAGCAGTCACTGTTTCTATAATGATCTTTGGTATATATGGTCATTAGAGTAATATATACACAGATATGCTTTGCTTTATCATCTATGTTTCTTAACATTTCTGATGTACAGTATTGTCTGACAAAGACTGGATTCATATCTGCATTGGAGTCTGGCACTATCACTTAAAAAGAACAGATACCCGATGGACCCCATCATAGTCAATGGGGTCTGTCAAACTTCACTGGTGTCTGCTATTTTAGCGATCTGAATGTCCATTTCTCTCTGATCAGACCAGAACATTGGACACCCCGATACTAGTGTGAACCTAGCGTATTATAAACATTTTTTTGTTACTGGAAAACAATATTGGCACCAAAATGATCCCTTCATTTATTATTACTACATTATAGGCATTTACAAAAATCACAGATCTTTGTATTCAAATTGTGTTTATATGGTCAATTCCCATCTCAAACATCTATATAACAAATCACTGCCAAAAGTGACTGCTTTTCTCATACCCAGATCACCAGATGTTTCCCTTTTTCCTTAAAAACAGGCAGCATAGAATGGGAACAGGCCCACTCTCGTATGTGCCAAAAAGTATTATGCCACTTGGCAAATAGGAGTGATGGGAAAATACAGTAGACAGTACAATCGCCTTCCTGCTTTGCATCAGTCCCCTCAGACTTAGGATTTTCAAACATTAAAATAACTAGAGAGGTTTTAGATTTAAAATCTTTCCTTGACTACAGATGCAAGCAAAAGTTCGATTTTTTTTTTTTTATTGAATCCTTCGTGCTTCCGAAAAACCCCATCTTTACCAAACTAATGCATACTATAAGCATGCCAATGTATTTTGTCTCACAGATTCTCTCTGTGGGTCTTTGTGTAAAATCAGAGGTTTATTGAGGTGCAGTTTGGACCCATATAAATCCATGTGCCTGAGCCTATACTTTTACTTACAGTCATTAAGGCAGTTGCCTAGGATATACAGTTTGTGCAAGAAAGGCCAGGGAAGCTATAAACAAAAACAACAACAACAACAAAAAAAAACAAACACACTCACCTTTCCCAAGTGCTTTGGCGTTCCCCGCCACCGTCCAGTCCGGTGGCTCCCCAATGCTTCTTCCAGTGGAAGTTCTCCCTTCACGTGACCACTGGAAGCAGGATGTCACTCTGATACGTCACCTGTGAAATCCTGTGTCCTTTCCTTAAGTCATTGAGGCTGCTGATTGGCCTCAGTGGTCACATGCGGCGACAACTTCCACCAGAATAAGACCTGCAGCAGCAGGACCGCGGTGGGAGACACCATGGCACAAGGGACAGGTAAGCTTTTTTGTTTGTTTGTTTTTTTAAACATTCCCAGGCACCTTGCACAAAATTGTATATCCTGGACAACCCCACTAATATTTGTTTGTGTCCAATTTTTGGTCTCATATTGCATCACTGTCGTAACTCATTTTGTCTCTTTTCACTGTCTTATCAGCACCATATATCAAGGTGTACCTAATAGAGAATGGAGCGTGCCTGTCTAAGAAGAAGACCAGAACTGCTAAGAAAACTTGGGACCCAGTATATCAGCAAGTTCTCCAGTTTGATGAAGGACCTCAGGGTAAGGTACTACAGGTAAGGTATTGTCTTCCTGAAACAGTATGAACAGTAACACCAAAGAAAGCTTTATATTTTATCTATGTTACCTCACCAGGTGAATGTTCACTTACCTCTGTGCAGTGAATACTGAGGAGGAGGTCGCTGGGGATCCCAACTTCTGTTTTAAGTTGTATTCTACATACATTGTACATTTGGCGTGGTTCAGGATTTGGATTTAGGATCACACCTAATGATGATGTATAGAAGGAAGCCATCTACGGGAGGCAATAGCAAGGAGTACAGAATTTTTACTACCTATCACAGTCAATCAATTCTGGTAGTTTCAGTACCCAATATACTATCTAGGCTTCCTACTGTCAGGTGGGCAGTCCCAGCACAAACCACTCAGGATCTGTGTGAGCTATAGTTAGAAAATAAACCCAATTGGAATCAGTGGAGTGGCAACTATTGACGAATGTACTGAAGTTGAAGGAGGTGGAGAAAAGACTTTTAGGCTGAGACCCCACATTGCAGAAACGCAGCTTTTTTTGTTGCAGATTTTGTTGCGGTTTTTTGAGCCAAAGTCAGGACTGGATTTAGCAAAAGGTAGAAGAATAAGAACTTTTTTATATATATATTTCCATTCCTACTGTAGCCATTCTTGGCTTAGGCTCAAAAAAACGCAACATAATCTGCAACAAAAAAAAAGCTGTGTTTCCGCAACGTGGGGCCTTAGGGCTAGTTCACACGGGGACATGGACGCTGATTTTGACAGCGGATTTCGCGGCCAAATCAGCGTCCATACAATGTATCCCTATGTGAACTGCTCGCTTTTTTTTTTCTGCTAGCGAGCTAGCAGAAAAAGAAGCGACATGACCTATCTTTCGGGCGGAAGCCGCTCGCGATGAGCCGCGGCTTCCGCCCAGCCGCAGCGCCCTCCATGTCGGCTCATTCATTTGAGCCGACAGCGGAGGTGAAAGCCGCGACCGCGATGGTCGCGGTGGGAGCAGTTCACATAGTGTGGACATTGTATGGACGCTGATTTGGCCGCAAAATCTGCTGTCAAAATCAGCGTCCATGTCCCCGTGTGAACTAGCCCTTAGCCTTAAAAGACTTATTTGCTCTTTTTTGGAAGGTACTGACATATGGAGCCTACCAACCTAAAATTTCCATCCTATGTTATGGATAGGACTTCAATTAAAAAAAAAAAGAAAAAAGCATATAATCCTTTTTAATACCTTGAGCATTGTGTATGTGTACCCTCCCTCCTTTTATTATCTACTATAGGGCAACATTTCTAGTTCCCTAGAATGAAACATTAAATAGACAAGTCAGCTCACTGTTCCTGTGCCACGTATTAAATTGTAGCATTGCCTTGTACTTGAATACATTTGTAACTATTCCTACTGTATTTATACCACCAATCTTATTAGCAAAATATGTATGTAACCAGTAGTTGTGCTATAAATACTCATGAAAGAGAACCATTTGTGTACCTTCTATAGGTAATTGTATGGGGAGACTATGGCAGAATGGACCACAAATGCTTTATGGGGATGGCGCAGATCCTACTTGAAGAGCTTGATCTAAGTTCCTGTGTCACAGGCTGGTATAAACTATTTCCCACCTCATCACTGGCAGACTCCAGCATTGCTCCTCTCACTCGACGACTATCACAGTCCTCACTGGAAAGCTCCACCAGTCCATCCTGCACTTAACCTATGGAGGAAAACGCATTTATTCCAATGTTCCCTCCTTTTCCTGAAGTCTAACCAATCACCTTCCTCTTTATAGCACCAGACATATATCGTAGACTGGTTATTCAGGGCTCTGGAAAAGGAGGGATGCAAATGGGGCTGAGGACCCTGTGCAACAGAGCTGCCAATAAAATGCTACTGCAAAAAATTATATACAAAAGATATATATCTGTATGATAAGAAATCACATATGTGACTGTTATCTTCAATACACAGGGGAACCAAACAAGAATACTACATGCAGAAGAGAATCACCAACAACAACAACCTTGTGTCACCTTTGTCACCTTCAAATGCCTATGGGGTGACAGATTAACTGCCTTGGCAACATTTACAATGCTGGAGTGAATGTATGCCAATGCATTTCTCCAGCACTACAGTACAAAAAAGCACATACACACTAGACAGCACATAGCTCTCAAGATATAGTAAATCTCTAGGATTATATTAACCCTTTGCATTGCAGATATGTTACTGTTGTTTGTTCTTTAAAGCAGTGCCCAACCCTACCAAGCGGTCATAACCATTCTCTCCATTTCCTACTACCTACCCTCCTCCTCAGGCAGCAAGAGAGCTGGAAGACATAACGCTGGCAACTGTGATATCATGTATATTTCATACAAAGCTATATATGCTCATGAGTATGAACGCACATACATCTATCTATACGGCAAATGATATTTTTTCAGGTAAAATATTTTTTTTTTCTACATTTTTGCGTTTAAAATGGAATGTAGCATCTTAAAACATGCAATTTTATCTCTGAGATTTTACAAAAAGAATTGCAGAAGGAGAATTGCTACTTCTTGTCGACATGTTCTTTTTGCAGCACAGATAAGCAATCTTTTTTATATAAATCTATATATACATATTACTGCATGTAGCTTTTTGTGTAATAGCACAAGTCATCAAACTCATACTTTTTATTTTAAGTGCTTTAAACTTTTTGTGCTGCACTGAACTCTTAAAACACTTTAATGCCAGGAAGACCTGCTATGCGCTTCTTTATCACAACAATGACGTTCCTTGCAGCCCACCTTCAGTGGTCTCGAAGTGCAATTCGATGTGCCAATAAGCTTGGTAGCAGATTGCCAGGATTGATAGTGCTAGCCTGCTTCGATACAAAGAGGTCATCTTCAAGGAATTATCTATTTCCAAGAGACATGAGAGTTGTTTGCAATGATCCATTATCTGCGAAATTACAATATCCAATATCCCATACACGTATAATACTAAACAGTCACATTCATCCATGGTAAGCAGTGGACAGTCTCCACTAAATAAGCGAAAGATAGGGGATGCAAGCATCAAGGATACTGGAATACAAAAGCATATATGTAGCATGTGATCTCATGTAGCAACTGATATGTCTACTATAACAACTCAGGGCTGAAAAAGACATTGGTCTTCTATGGAACTGTGAGCTTTCTCTGATCTACATCCATCCATTACAATTCCAACACAATCTGCAGCATGTTTTTTCACCAGGAAGATGGATAAGAGTCCCATCAATTCCTCTGAAACGCAAAGCTTGGACTGATATAGGAAATACAGAAGGGCTGGTCGGATGTGTCAAGGTAGTCTGACTATAATGAAATGAAAAGAAAAAAATTGTGTTGGTATGTAGACAAAATAACACAGTAAGTGTCTCTTGACATGCAAATTGCAGGTATGGAATTGCATTCATACAATTAGAAAGGAAAATACTGTGTTGACACTACAAACCTCTATGATGTAGACAGAAATCTAAGGTATAGTAATATGTCATATTAAATTCTCGAGACTATTACTGCAAAACATGTTCTGATTATTATTATGCATTATATCTTTAGTTAATACTCCAAAGCTTTAGCTGCTTTTGCAAATGACCTGGCCCATAAAGCCTCTGAATGACTTGCATTATGATATTTACCAATGATCTCTGACTCTTGTTAGCAGTTTCATGTACGCCAACATAGGTAGAATATCCGATTTTCAGAGTTTAAAAAGAATATAACGTTTGTAAGCTGCCAAAGACTACTGTAAAAATGACCATAGACACACTTACAGATATAGTCTGAAAATGTTCTATCCTGATGTCTATAGAGAACCTGTCATCTTTTTGTTTTTTTCCACACATTGTAAAAATTTTGTTTGAGAATCTTAGCATTTACAGTTTATAAAAAACATAGAATAAACCCAAGAGGGAGGCTCAGATAAGACAGACCTGGCCAACGTATATTCTCCATAAACATTTCTGCAGACATTTCTGTTATTCTTCTGTATGTACTGACCAGAATAACACTAGCGAAGAAGCTGGGTAAACCATACATGTATTTAAAATATTTCTAAAAAAAAAACACAAAAAGAAATGAAAAAAATGTAGTGTTAGGCTACAATAAATAAAGGTAAAAAATAGAAGCTGACAGGTTCTCTTTAACAACTGGACTAGAATGGATTTTCCGTGGTAAAAAGAATTGCCAGGTCATATCTGTGTGTATGCTGCTTACTTATGACCATTCTGATAACAAGTACATATGGAAACACTCATCTGATCTGTAGCACGCTTTAGTCCAGTCCGTCCTCTTGTCTAGAGAGATGTCACGCTTAAGTGCAGCCAATCTGTTGCATGATGATATGACGATGATATGTCCTTGTGCTGGTACCGTAAGCGTTGATCCATGTCCAGTTTTGTTTGTGAATTTCACAAAATAACCAAGTAAAAATATGCACTAACACTTATCAATCACCGATTCAGTTTGTGTCCAATGGTATGTTCACATCTATGTATGTATACTGTTTAGATCAATACTGATACATATTAGTACTCCATACCATTCCAGCATATACCTAGTTTAACTGATATTTTAAACATTTATAGAGTTTATTTAACCTCAGGAGAGCCTTTAAGACTGAGTTCATGTCATGCCCATACACATTGTAGGAGGTGTCCCAACTCTCCCCTATGTCAGATATCAATAAGAGAAGGTTTTGGGTATGCAGGATTTCAACTGTGTTCTAATGGGAGGTAAGCTGGGGTCAGAGGTCCCTGGCAGAAGCTTTTTGATCTCTCCCAATTAAGAACACATGCATGTGGAGCCAAGCCATGCATGCACGTATATGGGGTGAATGGGAAGAATAGCTGTAAGCTGAGTGCTCATTTATCCATCTCAGGCTAATGTCAAGTATTTAAGGGGTGTGTTCACAATGGACACTTTTACCATAATCATAGTATTGGTAATAGATGTCTGATCGCTGGGACGGCCTCTGCTGAGAGCTCCGCAGTCATTCTAACAGAAGTGCAGCAGTGTAAATCGCAGCATGTCAATTATACCTACAGAAATGCTGGCATTTTGCATATAGGTATAATAGAGGCAGAAAGTCTGCAGAGGAAAACTCTATGGACTTTGTGCAGGAAAAAAAAAGATTGTCTTTTCCGCAGCGTCTTTTTTTTTTTTTTGCAACGATTTTCCTTACCCTTAAATGGTGATAGAACGTTCTACTAGCTGCAAAAAACGATTCCGAAACTCAGGCTTGTTTTAGAGCCTTCCATTAAAGGTTAGGAAGTATAAAATAAAAATGGAGGAGACAAATGGAGACAGGATTTCACATAGCGTGCAGTTGTGGCGAGATTAAGGGTAATCTTACACCTGAAGATATTTCTGAACAACTGCTGATAGGCTAGAAAATTTGCCTATCGGTGATCTTTCTGCTTCGGCCTGAATATACAGATGGTTGCATAGCTCAGGAAGGAGTAATGACTGCTAGTTCTCTCACTATATACTTTCATTGTCTGTTGGCAGCAGAGTTCGTTCTGCGGGGGATGTTTTTTTTTTGACCTGCTTAAATTAGATCACTCAATGAACAAGCAAATGTGCTTTCTTATGTTTTGATAATAAATAATCCCCTTTATGTTATAAATCCTTATATTATAAATGTCTCTCTATAATACATACATATATATTAAAAATAATTATATATATTATATATGTAAAATTATATAATATTTAATTAAACATTTTAGTAAAGTATTAATATGGCTATTATATATTTATTACTTTTATAATAGATATATTCTAAATGATTCCCCCATAGGTAGGATCATTGCTTATAGCATGCATGTTTGTTTGCAGATAGGCAAACTTCTACAACAGCGGTCACAGAGAATGAAGGGATTCGTCAGGTGCTCTTTTAAACTGAAACAGTCAGTGAGATTTACAGCACTTTTTTGTTCAGCAATTTTGGCTAAACACTGCAACAGTCTCCAAATGGAGACTCTAATGTAGATGTGAATGTAGCCTAAGAGGTATTAATCTCTAGAACAGATATACCTAAAGAGCACACAAGAACAGTTATTGCACCCCTTACCTTACCCTTGTCTTAGTACACAATACCATGCAGAAGACAACGGCATAAATAGGTTGACAATTGAGTTTAACAATGATAATTCTGCCTCCAAGACCTGTCATGAGTACAAGGCTGTCAATTGTATGAAAGCACAAAACCATGTTTGTGTGGGAGTTGGCGGTGTTTTAAAAGCGTATAGAAGGCTAGAAAATATAACCCCAGAGAAAATACATGAAACAAAAAAAAAAATCTAACAAATGACTAACATTTCTAACAATGACTAAAATGCTGCATAATGGATGGTCCTCTCTGCCACTTATATAACTCTAGTTAAAAGGCATAAAAAACAACACTGCATGTAAAAGTATTTCCTCTACTATTAGAATGCAAGCAACTTCTATTGATGTCTAGTAAATATAATTCATCGTCCATACTGAGCACACAATCTAAAGATAATTTAGTAATATTTGCTTATAACTTTATTCCCAACAAGCTGATGGCACCTTGAAATTGTTGGTGCTCTATCATTAGGCCGTCCTTGGCAGATTCTGCAAAAGAAAATGTGCAACAAAAGTACATAAAGAAATGTACTAGTAGAAAGCGCCATTCATATGCTGTAGAACAATGTTGCAGTTAGATTAGAACATCTTTTCTCCATAAATCCTATTACAGCATACAGATGTCATATTGCTCATGACCTCCCTCTATTAGCTTGGATGGGGAACTGCACACAACCATGTACTTTATAGTTGTCCATTCTTTAAAGGGGTATCCCCATAATCCACATTTATTACCTAGCCACAGAATAGATCACTGGGGGGGGGCCTCAACTAGGACTCCAAGAATTACTAAAATGGGGATCCCATGTCCTCTGTTCCTATGCAGTACATGACCAAGAGTAGAGGAGCTTGAATGGGGGTTGAAATCGCACCCTGCTGCTCCATTCAATAAAGTTATTGAAAATTGTGTACATTGTAAGTAAATAGTTAGACCATAGTGACACTATATGGCTAAGGTACCACATTGCAGAAAAGCAGTGTTTTCTATTGTAGACTTTGCTGTGGTTTTTTGAGCCAAAATCAGTAGTGGAATGAGCAGATGAGATGTACAAGTGATTCCTTTATATTTCCCATTTCTTTTGACCTAAATAAAAATAATGCAGCAATATCTGCAACAAACAAGGCAGCTTTTCCACAACAGGGGGCCTCAGCCTATTGCTTTTTATTTATTTGTTAACTGAATAATGGCTGATCAATGTAATGAGCACCACATTGTGCTATATGTTTCAGCTGAGAAGCAAGTCTATACTATGCATGGTGTATTAAAGGGGTTGCCCAGGATAATCTAATTTTGGCCAGGAAGGTGAAAAAACCCATACTCACCTATCCCCAGTGCTCTAGTTTCTCCCACCATGGTCTGGTCCAGTGGCGCCCCGGTGTTTCTTTTTGTGGAAGTCCTCGCCACAGGTTACACCTTTCTTTAGGCCATTGATTGGCCTCAGCGGCCTAAAGAAAGGAACCAGGAAGTCACTTGCATACATCACCTGTGACATCTCATGTCCTTTCTTTATTCTCTGCTGATTTGCCTCAGCGGTCATGTGCAGTGAGGACTTCTGCCAGAACAAGACCTCGGGAGCAGCAGGACTGGACCACAATGGGAGACACTGGAGCATCCAGGACAGGTGAATGGTTTTTTTTTTTCACCTTTTCCTTGCCAAAAATAGTTTATCCTGGACAACCCCTTTAATTTTCAATTTCATGGCCATTATTTTAAAGGTGAAATGCATGGTAAACTATGCTAGGCATTAACGCAGTTACTAAAGCATGCAGTTCTTAGTTAAAGAAACAGTGGGTAAACCCAACCTAGTGTGAGAGCAAGTCACTAAATCACTTGCACCTAGTCACTTTATTTGGCATGAAGTATTCTGTACCTCAAGTCTCAGATAATCAACCGTACTGTTGTTTGTTAGAACTATGAGAACATTTTTTGTATAACGCATAGAGTCCTTATATGACCTTTTTCAAGATTCAAGCCCCACTGATCTTAATGCCATTTGCCGCCTACTGTAGTGGCACCGCCATTACAGGTGCATCTATGAAGGTCAGCCACTATAACAGCAGGAGCCCAGCGAAAACTACAAGCACATATTGTTTTAGATCCTCATTAGGGCCTCCATACAGACTTGATAACGAATGCTTGGCAATTAAATTGAACCCAGGGAATAGAAGAAGTAACAAAGACCATCACTTTTCACAGGTGCCTAGTAAAATCTTCTTTATTCAGCAAAAAAAAGGCTAGTTAAACAGTACGGTTTTTCACCTTGTCAGCAAAAGATATAGAGGCAGCATGAAAACTTGGAGGGGGTTGGTGCGACAGAAGAATGGGAGCTTCATATGATCAGGCATAATTTACTATAACAGGTAGCGAACTCAACAAATAATAGAATTCCTTTAAGAAGTTTGTCTCCTCCAATTTCCTTCTCTGAAATAGGGAATATCAGTCTTCAGAATATAAAATTATTTGAAGATTAATAGTTAAGAATTTACAGTCACAGATTTTTGTATTCATTCCTGCTCTCTTGTATATGAAATTTTCACCTAACACCAAATTATTACCAAGAAATCCCTGAGTTAACCCCTTGTGTCATCACGACAACCTCTTTTTTTTTTTTTATACTGAATCCAACTCAAAGACCAGCTGATCGCCATGTGTCGAAACTGATAAAGGCTGTGACTGGACATACATGGACAGAGCAGGTTCTGCCACAGTGAGAGTCAATAGGTCCCTGTTCTTTGTCATCAATCTGGTCATAAGATCCTCCTAAATGACCAGATCACCACCCCTTACATTGAGATCCTTTATTTTTTTTCTCCAATACAAAAAAAGTTGAAAAGCAACCAAAAGTGTCAAACATTTTTATGTTTATAGGTGTTGAAATATAAAAAATTCTGTGAGTCTTCAGTAGTCAATACCTTTTTTAATGTCTAACTAAAAATGATGACAGATTGAAAGCTTTCGAGGCTGTAAGCCTCTTCCTCAGGCATAGTTTAAAAACAATTTCTGAAGGATGCATATTTATGCATTTTTAGCCATTAAAAAAGGTATCAACTACTGAAGACTCTCAAATTTTTTTTATATTTCATATTCACTGGCTAACTCTATACAAAATTATTTTTTTCTTTATAGGTCTTGACATGTAGGTGTAATAATACCATTAAAAAGGCCCATAAATTCACATCCCTACTTACATTCCATAACAATGCATGTGGACTACTGTTAAAGCCATTTAGTTTGTCGTAAGCTACATGACAACTACATAGGACTATGGTTATCGCTGACATTAGTCATCATCTGTTATTCGTGTGGGTAACCAAAGTAACGTAGGAAGTGCCAAATAGTGTATTAAGACATCAAACATTATGGCAATTCTACTCATGATGTACCTGGGGGGAGACCCTTACTAGTAGTGAGAGCGCAGACATGCCCTACATTACCCAAGACACCCTGCTGCCTTACAGAATTGACAATGTATAAATCATTTGATATATAAAAAACACAGCTTTAAAGAAATAAAAGCGTTACTGCTGCCAGATAAAATACAGCAACATTATTGTAGCAGCATGGGATAAGACTATGGTACAGAGTTTATTTTCATACAATGCACCAGCAGTTTGCAAGAGCAGTATATAGGGAAAGTTGAACAAAAGCATCACTTTAGACAGCACAAGCAGTCCTGGCTGCCAAACAGACCAAAAATGGTCTCACCCACTCCATAGACCAGCGCCTTAACAGCAGGAATAGCCACAAAGCAGCAAGAATGTGGTTAGGTGATTGATCCCGTCCATGAGTCCACATGACAATCCCGGTATCAAATACAGAATAGAGAACTGTTCACATGGCTCTGGCTAAAACAGACTGCCTCTTCTTCGTACAGAAGTGCCCTCCTTTCTGGCTCACTGTTGAATGTTTGTAACGCTTTAATGCTCTGAATGTGGTGTCACATGATTTGATACCTGCTTCTATTTGTAAAGCTTTGTGTATGGCAAAATAAAAAAAATATAGAAAAAAATACAAATATTATATAAATATATATATATTCAAACTAAAGGCCAAGTATGTGATGAATAATGTTTGTAATACAGCAAATGAGAAATCAGATGTTTATGATCAAAAGGGAAACCTGCATTTTCTACCTGTGCTCTGTAATGTTTTATAGATGTGGTCTTTACTGTTAAATCCTAGTATTTTTGTGGTTTTCATGCAGCAGGACTGATGACTATTAAAAAAAAAATGCACGATTCTTCTTTTTGTAAAATATTCTTGGCAATTTTTGAAAAAGGAGAAAAAAAAAATGTGAGGACATTTGGATGGTCAGCTTGTAAACGCATGTATTCTGGCAACCAGAGATTAATAAATCCAATTAAAACTAATACTGTAACTTGTTTATTTTGGTACCCTGTTGATCAAATACAGCATAATAAAATATATCATGTCCTAAGAATCAAACATATAAAGGGGGTTTCCTGGAATTATTTTTAATGGCCTATATCAATATGTGATCGGTAAGGGCCAACACCTTGCAGCTATTGCTGTTCGGAACTGCTTCCAGGCTTAGTACTATACAATATACAGAGCTAGAAGCAGATGGCTCTATACCTGGTATAGTGACCTTAAAACCACTGTACTGTATTAGGCCTGGCAGAAATCCTAAACCGCTGGTTGGCACAGCCGGCTGGTTGTGGCCCCCCACTGATCAGATGGTTATAACCTAATAGGCCATCAAATAAAAGAAACCATGTGTAACCACTGACAGCGGTATTCACATTCCCTTTCCGAATGTCACTACTACTGCCCCTATAGACCCAGCGCTGTTCTGTAGCCGATAATCCACATCTACTACGCAGCTCCCTTTTCTGTGAAGTAGTGGTGGATTGTCACCTGCAGAGCACAGAATAGCACTGGAACAATAGCATGCACTTGCAGAATCAGAAAAGAAGGATGGACTGTCCCACAGGAGGAAGACTGGCAGGAAGAGAGGTAAGTATATAATGTGGTCGGGGGTTGGGCTGAGTAGGTAGGGAAGGGCTATTAGTGGGTGGGATAGCTAGAGAGGTATATGGGAGGGAGGAGGGGGTGTAAGGTGAGAGGGAGTTACTGTGGAAGATACATAGCAGGAAAACATGCAGAAGATATCAGGAGCTCTCAGAAACACCCAGATATCACTCAAAACATGGCTAAAAGTATATGGGTGCATTTAATAACTCATTGATAGCATTAACAGACCTTTTTTTTAGGGGAAAACCTATTTAAAAATGTTTTAAAATGCTATAGAAGAAGAAAAATAAAATGTCATAGATACATGAAAACTAAAGGCTCAAGTAACTCCGGGTTTATATCTGTATTTATATTAAGACCATGTTTAAAATAGAATTATGTTGTGGAGGATCTATTGTGTTATACAATTGAAAAGGTTCCTACTGGCTGTAATACATGGATCAATCCGTTTTAATCTTTTCACAGAATGTTATAGAGCAGCATGCTATACTACATTATTCTGGGAGCCATTTTGAGGATTGTTGTCCTACACAACGAGATCCTGGGGCGACAATCTTTTACCATGACAGTTAGGAGACTACTGAAGGCTCCCCTAAGGGTTTAAAAATAAAAGCAAAGAAAAAAAATATATAAACAAATCAGATGTAGATCAGACAAAAAAATAAACAATGTAAACCATATATACATAAGGAATATCTGTGAATAACTAATCTACATACAGTCCTATGAAAAAGTTTGGGCACCCCTATTAATCTTAATCATTTTTAGTTCTAAATATTTTGGTGTTTGCAACAGCCATTTCAGTTTGATTTATCTAATAACTGTTGGACACAGTAATATTTTAGGATTGAAATGAGGTTTATTGTACTAACAGAAAACGTACAATATGCATTAAACCAAAATTTGACCGGTGCAAAAGTATGGGCACCTCAACAGAAAAGTGACATTAATATTTAGTAGATCCTCCTTTTGCAAAGATAACAGCCTCTAGTCGCTTCCTGTAGCTTTTAATCAGTTCCTGGATCCTGGATGAAGGTATTTTGGACCGTTCCTCTTTACAGAACAATTCAAGTTCAGTTAAGTTTGATGGTCGCCGAGCATGGACAGCCCGCTTCAAATCATCCCACAGATGTTCAATGATATTCAGGTCTGGGGACTGGGATGGCCATTCCAGAACATTGTAATTGTTCCTCTGCATGAATGCCTGAGTCGATTTGGAGCGATGTTTTGGATCATTGTCTTGCTGAAATATCCATCCCCGGCGTAACTTCAACTTTGTCACTGATTCTTGAACATTATTCTCAAGAATCTGCTGATACTGAGTGTAATCCATGCGACCCTCAATTTTATCAAGATTCCCGGTGCCGGCATTGTCCACACAGCCCCAAAGCATGATGGAACCTCCACCAAATTTTACAGTGGGTAGCAAGTGTTTTTCTTGGAATGCTGTTTTTTTTGGATGCCATGCATAACGCCTTTTTGTATGACCAAACAACTCAATCTTTGTTTCATCAGTCCACAGGACCTTCTTCCAAAATTAAGCTGGCTTGTCCAAATGTGCTTTTGCATACCTCAGGCAACTCTGTTTGTGGTGTGCTTGCAGAAACGGCTTCTTTCTCATCACTCTCCCATACAGCTTCTCCTTGTGCAAAGTGCACTGTATTGTTGACCGATGCTCAGTGACACCATCTGCAGCAAGATGATGCTGCAGCTCTTTGGAGGTGGTCTGTGGATTGTCCTTGACTGTTCTCACCATTCTTCTTCTCTGCCTTTCTGATATTTTTCTTGGCCTGCCACTTCTGGGCTTAACAAGAACTGTCCCTGTGGTCTTCCATATCCTTACTATGTTCCTCACAGTGGAAACTGACAGGTTAAATCTCTGAGACAACTTTTTGTATCCTTCCCCTGAACAACTATGTTGAACAATCTTTGTTTTCAGATCATTTGAGAGCGGGCTGTCCATGCTCGGCGACCATCAAACTTAACTGATCTTGAATTGTTTTGTAAGGAGGAATGGTCCGAAATACCTTCATCCAGGATCCAGGAACTGATTAAAAGCTGCAGGAAGCGACTAGAGGCTGTTATCTTTGCAAAAGGAGGATCTACTAAATATTGTCACTTTTCTGTTGAGGTGCCCATACTTTTGCACCGGTCAAATTTTGGTTTAATGCATATTGCACATTTTCTGTTAGTACAATAAACCTCATTTCAATCCTGAAATATTACTGTGTCCATCAGTTATTAGATATATCAAACTGAAATGGCTGTTGCAAACACCAAAATAATTAGAACTAAAAATGATTAAGATTAATAGGGGTGCCCAAACTTTTTCATAGGACTGTATGTAGATTAGTTATTCACAGATATTCCTTATGTATATATGGTTTACATTGTTTATTTTTTTGTCTGATCTACATCTGATTTGTTTATATGGAAAAATATTTCCCATAAGGTGAGCACCATAGTAGGAAAAAAGATCAAAAGAGATGGACTGCCATTTTTCAATGTTTCACTTACCTTAAAAATTTGAATAAACAGCAATTAAAACATTTTGAGGATTGGGGGTGTAATGCATGGGAGCGGCCGTACCACAAGAGGTTAAGTGCCGGTCGCTAACATGCATTCCTATGGAGCGAGGTATTCGAATCTAGTATACCTGTGTTTCTACTGCTATCGCTCTATTCCTGTTATTTCTTTTCTTTCCATTGACTTCTATAAACATAAGTCATGTGATCTACAGTCCTTCCCAACACTGATAAAGCAGCATTTTCAGACATAAAGAGGACCTTTTACCACCGCCAGTAAATCAAGCTCTTTATATCATTTAATAGATGCTGCTCCATGTATTGTAGCCTTTATAAAGGCTATTCCAGCAGTACCTTTATTTTTCAGATGCATCATGTAGATTTTAAATAAACTAACTTGTCTTCTTTATCTTCAGCCTTCCCAGGGAGCACACAGGGCATATACTTTTCCCAGAAAGCACAGCCGCGTCATCCTTCTGGATCCGTTCTGGCATCCTTCTGGATCCGTTATGCACCGTCCTCTTCACTTTTCTAAACCTTCCCCCAATCTTCATGTTAGTGTCGTCACTATCATTCCAGCGCCGCTCTGACAGCCTCCTTGCTCCAAATCCTGCGCATGTACAGTACACAAGGCCACTTCGGATCCCATACGTGTATACTGTGAATGCTCATGCGCCATCTTGGGTTTTTTCAATAAAGCAGTAGCAGTATGTTTTAGGAACAGAACATGCGCAGTATGCACAGCTGGGACCCAAAGTGGCCGTGTATATTGCACATGCGTGGGATTTGGAGCAAGGAGGTGGTTACATCTTTGCCAATGGTAGATTCCCTTTAAACCACTCCATTATAGTCTCAACCATATACCCAATCATATCTTATTTTGAATCCAGACTAAGGTTGCCCAGCAGGGTCCTAGAATCTCCCTTCAGTTGTACAGTTTACCTCAATAACTTGTAACCACTTACATCATTATATTCACAAATATAAAGTTTCATTCAATTCCAACAACTCTGTCTTGGTGTGTTATTTCTTTTGGCAACGTGTGTTTTGTAAAGTTTTTAACAATCATCTATGTTATTGCATTACGCAATTTTGACTTGTCAGCCTTTATGTTCACACAGTGACAGTTTGTCCCTGAAATTTTGATAGAACGATCTTTTTCATGATTAAAAGAAATTTGGTGACAGGAGGAAATGGAGTAAAATAAAGTATTATTTATCTCTTTACTTTCTCTGGGCCTTGGCAGGGAGAAGACACCTTATGGAAATAGCATAGCTAAGAGAACATCAGCATTAATTAAAAAGCTAATTTTCTCAAATAAGGACACCGATGCCTCCAACACATTTTATTCTATACAGGATTAACATAGACAGCTGGTAAACTTGGTTTGCATAAAATACATTCCTTGTCTTTAGGAGTTCTTTTCTTTTGGACTTCTTAGCATTACTCAGGGCTGCCCATGAGGCGACACCCATCTATAAGTTTATTTCAACAGAAATTGGAGCATGTCTTGTTATAGCATATGATGTGTGCAAATCTTTAACCCCTTCCCAACGTCCGCCGTACTAGCCGGGTGTGTGGAGCTGGGCAGCCGCCATAGCCGCCTGGTGTCTTCTGTTTCATACAGCAGACACCATGCACTAATGCCCATGGTTGGTGCCCGCACCGATCGCAGGCATAAACCTTTCTGGTGCCTCGGTCAACGCTGACCAAGGCGCCGTTTTCCCGGCAATGCATGGGCACTGCTATTTTGACGGCGATTGCCGACTCCTGCAGCAAGCTCTGGGGCAGACGTTATGTTGCCATGAAAACCTTGGAAAGGCTCCCTGGTAGGGTTGAGCGATTGGGATCGGAAAAGATCAGTTTCCAATCAGAGATCGAGCAAATTTCATGATCGCGATCAGGATGGAGATCGTCTGGAAAATGATCGGAAATCGGATTTTAAAATCGATCTTGAAATCCCAAGATCGGCTCAACCCTACTCCCTGGCCTTTCTGTACTAATGTTCTTTTGCAGGCTATTCTATATAGCCTGCAAAAGAAATTACAATTTTTTGCAATGCATTAGCATTGTAATGTATTGCATTAGAGATCAGACCCCCTGGGGTTCAAGACCCCCTAGGGTGTCTAATAAATGCAAAAATATAAATAAAAAAAAGGTTTAAAAAAAATTAAAAAGTATTAAAACTCAAATCACCCCCTCTTTCCCCAGAACACATACAAAAGTATTTAAATACTGTGAAACACATACATATTAGGTATCCCTGTGTCCGAAAACGCTCGCTCTACAAATCTATAAAATATTTTTCCTATACGGTAAACACCGTAGCGGGAAAAAAAAAAGTCAGAAGTGCTAAACCGTGTTTTTTCATTGTTTTGCCTCTGATAGAAATTATAGAGTAAAAAGTGATCAAAGCAAAAGCAATACACCAAAATGGTATAACTGAAAAAGACACCTGGCCCTGCAAAAGAAAAAAAAAAAAAAAAAAAAAGAAAAAAGTTATGGGTGTCAGAATATGAGGACTTTTAGAAAAAAAAAATTGGCACAGTTTTGGATTTTTGTTTAGGAGTTAAAATGTTAATAAAACCATATAAATTTGGTATCCTCAGAATCGTAATGAAACATAGAATACAGATGACATGTCATTTTGGCTGCACAGTGAACGCCGTAAAAATGAAAAATGCGTGTGGTGGGAAGGGATAAAATATAGACTCAGCTCTGAAAATTTACCCTTATTGCATTGTTAATCCTAGTTGAAAAATTGCAAGACCAATTCTGCTTTAATATTAAAAAAAAAAATAAAAAATGTATACACTTTAGGTCCCTGGGGTACACTGTCAAAGGCAATGGGAAGCTGCCAAGAGACAGGGCCTGAGACAGTTCCACAGTGGACCACCAACTTGATCTGAAGGTTCAAGTATGAGCTTTTTAGTTGTTGCGTTACTAATTTTTCCCATTATTATTCTTGAAGTAAAATTTTTGTGTGGATCTTTAACAAACAAATTTATCCAGCTTGTCTCACTGTAGACTGTCATCTTGATCTGAGGCTTTGGTTAAGAGTAGAGATGAGCGAGTACTGTTCGGATCAGCCGATCCGAACAGCACGCTCGCATAGAAATGAATGGACGTAGCCAGCACGCGGGGGGTTAAGCGGCCGGCCGACGTCAAAGCGTAAGTACCAGGTGCATCCATTCATTTCTATGGAGCGTGCTGCTCGGATCGGCTGATCCAAACAGTACTCGCTCATCTCTAGTTAAGAGATTTTAAATTGCTGTGCCACACCCATTAGCCATGATTGGTGCACAAACGTTTCCCAAAACAATTCTTGGAATACATTTTCAGCAGTAATTTTCATTGCCCATGTTATCCACAAATTTTAATAAAATTTTGTCCATGTTAATTATCTAGTTGACCCACAAATGTTTTTCTTAATTTTTAAAAGAATAAATACCTGAAGAGGTCATTACTCAGGGTTTTAACATTTCTAAGACGCCATAATCTGGTCATAATGCACGCTTGTATAGTTCTCAGGATAACGAGTATCATTCATCGCATGCGCAGTGTGTTGGTGTACTGTAGTTGGCTACATCAAAATGGTGCTGGAACATGTGCAGTCCCGCTCTGAACGGAGCGGAACTGCTCATGCCCGAGATTTCAAATACAGGAGCGCGATCTGGCTGGAAAAACATCCAGGGAGGAGGAGGGCAGACAGAGCACAAGCAGTGGAGGGCGTGAACAGAGGTATGACATGGGAGGGGGGTGCTCTGTGGGCTCATTTACATAAAGTAATTCACCAGGATTACAATGGAACGGCGGGGAGAATTGAAAAAAAGAATGTAGTAGTAGTAGTAGTAGTAGAATAGCCTTTTTAAAGGCTATCCAGGAATGTCTTTATTAGAGATGAGCGAACACTAAAATGTTCGAGGTTCGAAATTCGATTCGAACAGCCGCTCAATGTTCGTGTGTACGAACGGGTTTCGAACCCCATTATAGTCTATGGGGAACAGATACTCGTTAAGGGGGAAACCCAAATCCGTGTCTGGAGGGTCACCAAGTCCACTATGACACCCCAGGAAATGATGCCAACACCTCTGGAATGACACTGGGACAGCAGGGGAAGCATGTCTGGGGGCATCTAACACACCAAAGACCCTCTATTACCCCAACATCACAGCCTAACAACTACACACTTTACACACTCAATACCACATCTCTGACAGTAGGAAAACACCTTGAAACATGTGTATTTGGCACTTGCAGTGAGGAGAGCTTGTCACCAGCAGTGAATTTGGCCCTTGTAGTAAGTTGAGGTTGGCACCAACATTTGTTTTGAAAATCAGGGTGGATTGAGCCTCTAACCAGCAGAGTTTGGGCAAATTCATGGTGGAGGGAGCCTCTAAAAACCCCAGTTTGGACCAATTCATGGTGGAGGGAGCCTCTAAAAACCCCAGTTTGGACCAATTCATGATGGAGGGAGCCTCTAAACAGCCCAGTTTGGGCAAATTCATGGTGGAGGGAGCCTCTAAAAACCCCCAGTTTGGACCAATTCATGGTGGAGGGAGCCTCTAAAAACCCCAGTTTGGACCAATTCATGGTGGAGGGAGCCTCTAAACAGCCCAGTTTGGGCAAATTCATGGTGGAGGGAGCCTCTAAACAGCCCAGTTTGGGCAAATTCATGGTGGAGGGAGCCTCTAAAAACCCCAGTTTGGACCAATTCATGGTGGAGGGAGCCTCTAAAAACTCCAGTTTGGACCAATTCATGGTGGAGGGAGCCTCTAAAAACCCCAGTTTGGACCAATTCATGGTGGAGGGAGCCTCTAAAAACCCCAGTTTGGACCAATTCATGATGGAGGGAGCCTCTAAACAGCCCAGTTTGGGCAAATTCATGGTGGAGGGAGCCTCTAAAAACCCCCAGTTTGGACCAATTCATGGTGGAGGGAGCCTCTAAAAACCCCAGTTTGGACCAATTCATGGTGGAGGGAGCCTCTAAACAGCTCAGTTTGGGCAAATTCATGGTGGAGGGAGCCTCTAAACAGCCCAGTTTGGGCAAATTCATGGTGGAGGGAGCCTCTAAAAACCCCAGTTTGGACCAATTCATGGTGGAGGGAGCCTCTAAAAACCCCAGTTTGGACCAATTCATGGTGGAGGGAGCCTCTAAAAACCCCAGTTTGGACCAATTCATGATGGAGGGAGCCTCTAAACAGCCCAGTTTGGGCAAATTCATGGTGGAGGGAGCCTCTAAAAACCCCCAGTTTGGACCAATTCATGGTGGAGGGAGCCTCTAAAAACCCCAGTTTGGACCAATTCATGGTGGAGGGAGCCTCTAAACAGCTCAGTTTGGGCAAATTCATGGTGGAGGGAGCCTCTAAACAGCCCAGTTTGGGCAAATTCATGGTGGAGGGAGCCTCTAAAAACCCCAGTTTGGACCAATTCATGGTGGAGGGAGCCTCTAAACAGCCCAGTTTGGGCAAATTCATGGTGGAGGGAGCCTCTAAAAACCCCCAGTTTGGACCAATTCATGGTGGAGGGAGCCTCTAAAAACCCCAGTTTGGACCAATTCATGGTGGAGGGAGCCTCTAAAAACCCCAGTTTGGACCAATTCATGGTGGAGGGAGCCTCTAAACAGCCCAGTTTGGGCAAATTCATGGTGGAGGGAGCATCTAAAAAACCCCAGTTTGGACCAATTCATGGTGGAGGGAGCCTCTAAAAACCCCAGTTTGGACCAATTCATGGTGGAGGGAGCCTCTAAACAGCCCAGTTTGGGCAAATTCATGGTGGAGGGAGCCTCTAAACAGCCCAGTTTGGGCAAATTCATGGTGGAGGGAGCCTCTAAAAACCCCAGTTTGGACCAATTCATGGTGGAGGGAGCCTCTAAAAACCCCAGTTTGGACCAATTCATGATGGAGGGAGCCTCTATACAGCCCAGTTTGGGCAAATTCATGGTGGAGGGAGCCTCTAAAAACCCCCAGTTTGGACCAATTCATGGTGGAGGGAGCCTCTAAAAACCCCAGTTTGGACCAATTCATGGTGGAGGGAGCCTCTAAACAGCTCAGTTTGGGCAAATTCATGGTGGAGGGAGCCTCTAAACAGCCCAGTTTGGGCAAATTCATGGTGGAGGGAGCCTCTAAAAACCCCAGTTTGGACCAATTCATGGTGGAGGGAGCCTCTAAAAACCCCAGTTTGGACCAATTCATGGTGGAGGGAGCCTCTAAAAACCCCAGTTTGGACCAATTCATGATGGAGGGAGCCTCTAAACAGCCCAGTTTGGGCAAATTCATGGTGGAGGGAGCCTCTAAAAACCCCCAGTTTGGACCAATTCATGGTGGAGGGAGCCTCTAACCAGCCCAGTTTGGACCAATTCATGGTGGAGGGAGCCTCTAAAAACCCCAGTTTGGACCAATTCATGATGGAGGGAGCCTCTAAACAGCCCAGTTTGGACCAATTCATGGTGGAGAGAGCCTCTAAAAACCCCAGTTTGGACCAATTCATGGTGGAGGGAGCCTCTAAACTGGCCAGTTTGGGCAAATTCATGGTGGAGGGAGCCTCTAAACAGCCCAGTTTGGGCAAATTCATGGTGGAGGGAGCCTCTAACCAGCCCAGTTTGGACCAATTCATGGTGGAGGGAGCCTCTAAAAACCCCAGTTTGGACCAATTCATGGTGGAGGGAGCCTCTAAACAGCCCAGTTTGGACCAATTCATGGTGGAGGGAGCCTCTAAAAACCCCAGTTTGGACCAATTCATGGTGGAGGGAGCCGCTAAACAGCCCAGTTTGGACCAATTCATGGTGGAGGGAGCCTCTAACCAGCAGAGTTGTGGGAAAGCAGGGTGGAGGGAGCCTCTAACCAGCAGAGTTGGTGGAAATCAGGGTGGAGGGAGCCTCTAACCAGCAGAGTTGGTGGAAATCAGGGTGGAGGGAGCCTCTAACCAGCAGAGTTGTGGGAAAGCAGGGTGGAGGGAGCCTCTAACCAGCAGAGTTGTGGGAAAGCAGGGTGGAGGGAGCCTCTAACCAGCAGAGTTGTGGGAAAGCAGGGTGGAGGGAGCCTCTAACCAGCAGAGTTGGTGGAAATCAGGGTGGAGGGAGCCTCTAACCAGCAGAGTTGGGGGAAATCAGGGTGGAGGGAGCCTAGTATTAGCAGAATTGTGCAACGCTTATGGTGGATGAGTATGAGGATGCGGAGGAATTGGAGAGGTTGAGTACAGACATGGAGTTTCATGTTGGGGTGCTTTACACAGGTGGCCACAAAAATGAAGGCTCTATCCAGTGGTGGTTCATTTTTATCAAAGTGAGCCGGTCGGCACTCTCAGCTGACAGACGGGTGCGCTTGTCAGTGATGATGCCACCGGCTGCACTGAACACCCTCTCAGATAGGACGCTGGCGGCAGGACAGGACAGCACCTCCAAGGCATATAGGGCAAGTTCAAGCCACAGGTCCAACTTCGACACCCAATACGTGTAGGGCGCAGAGGGGTCGGAGAGGACAGGGCTGTGGTCGGAAAGGTATTCCCGCAACATGCGCCTATACTTCTCACGCCTGGTGACACTAGGACCCTCCGTGGCGGCACTTTGGCGAGGGGGTGCCATCAAGGTGTCCCAGACCTTAGACAGTGTGCCCCTCGTTTGTGTGGACCGGTGAGAACTTGGTTGCCTACTGGAGGAACTGCCCTCCCTGCCGCCAACGTCACATGCTGGAAACATCTCCATCATATTCTGCACCAATTGCCTGTGGCAAGCATTGATGCGATTGGCCCTCCCCTCTACCGGAATAAAAGACGAGATGTTGTTTTTATACCGGGGGTCAAGGATAGCAAAGATCCAGTACTGGTTGTCCTCCATGATTTTGACAATACGCTTGTCGGTTGTAAAGCACCCCAACATGAACTCAGCCATGTCTGCCACAGTGTTAGTTGGCATGACTCCTCTGGCCCCACCGGAAAGTTCAATCTCCATTTCCTCCTCATCCTCCATGTCTACCCATCCGCGCTGCAACAATGGGACGATTCGAAGTTGCCCGGAAGCCTCCTGTATCACCATCACATCATCGGACAACTCTTCTTCCTCCTCCTCCTCCATTAAACGCAGTGAAGCGGACAGATGTGTGGACCTACTCTCCAGCTGTGACGGATCGGATGCTATCCCTAACTCCTCTGTGTGATCTGAGTTATCCCTGATGTCAATCAGGGATTCTCTCAGAACACACAAGAGCGGGATTGTAAGGCTCACCATCGCATCCTCAGAGCTCACCCTCCTTGTGGACTCCTCAAAGACCCGTAGGATGTCACAAAGGTCTCTCATCCATGGCCACTCATGGATGTGAAACTGAGGCAGCTGACTTTGTGGCACCCTAGGGTTTTGTAGCTGGTATTCCATCAAAGGTCTCTGCTGCTCAACCACTCTATTCAACATCTGAAACGTTGAGTTCCAGCGTGTGGGGACGTCGCACAAAAGCCAGTGTTGTGGCACATGCAGGCATTGCTGGAGAGATTTTAAGCTAGCAGCGGCTACTGTCGACTTGCGAAAGTGGGCACACATGCGCCGCACTTTCACCAGTAGCTCTGGAACATTGGGGTAGCTCTTTAGGAAACGTTGCACCACTAGGTTGAAGACGTGGGCCAGGCATGGAACATGTTGGAGTCCGGCAAGCTCCAGAGCTGCTACCAGGTTCCGGCCGTTATCACAAACGACCATGCCTGGGCCCAGGTGCAGCGGCTCAAACCATATTGCCGTCTCATCGAGGAGGGCATCCCTCACCTCGGAGGCAGTGTGCTGTCTGTCCCCCAAGCTGATCAGCTTCAGCACAGCCTGCTGACGTCTACCAACGCCAGTGCTGCAACGTTTCCAACTCGTAGCTGGGGTCAATCTAACAGCGGAGGAGGAGGCGGTGGCGGAGGAGGAGGCGGTGGCGGAGGAGGAGGAGGGGGGTGTTCTTCTCGTGTCCCTGCCAGGAATGTTAGGCGGGGAGACGAGGTACACCGGGCCAGTTTGGGAAGCAGTCCCAGCCTCAACTACATTCACCCAGTGTGCCGTCAGTGAAATGTAGCGTCCCTGTCCGCATGCACTTGTCCACGCGTCGGTGGTCAAGTGGACCTTTGTGCAAAGCGCGGAACTAAGGGCCCGCCTGATGTTGAGTGACACGTGCTGGTGCAAGGCGGGGACGGCACACCGGGAGAAGTAGTGACGGCTAGGGACGGCATAGCGAGGTGCCGCAGTTGCCATCAGGTCCAGGAAGGCGGGAGTTTCAACAAGCCGGAACGCCAACATCTCCTGGGCCAGCAGTTTAGCGATGTTGGCGTTCAAGGCTTGCGCGTGTGGGTGGTTAGCAGTGTATTTCTGCCGCCGCTCCAATGTCTGAGAGATGGTGGGTTGTTGTAAAGAAGCGCCTGATGGTTCCTTTGATGGTGCAGGAGAAGGAGATAAGACAGGAACAGGGGAGGATGAGGGAGAAGTCAACAAAGTGGCGGAGGCAGATGAAGTGGTGTCCTGGCTCGTCCTCTGGAGTGCATCGCCAGCACAGTCAGCAGTGGCAGTGGCAGAGGCAGTGGCGTGAACGGCAGGCGGCCTTTGTCCTGCCGTTGCTGCCTGCCACTGATTCCACTGCTTGGATTCCAAATGACGGCGCATTGAAGTGGTGGACAGGTTGCTCTTCTCAGAGCCCCTAATCAATTTCGAGAGGCAAATTGTGCAGACAACACTATATCTGTCCTCGGCGCATTCCTTGAAAAAACTCCACACCTTCAAGAAACGTGCCCTCGAGGTGGGAGTTTTTCGGGGCTGGGTACGAACTGGAACATCTTGGGAGATTCCGGGTGTCGCCTGGCTTCGCCTAAGCTGCTGACCTCTGCCTTTGCCTCTAGCTACCCTTTTTGGTGCTGCACCTGCCTCAACATCCACACTACTTTCCCCGCTTGACATCCCCACTGTCCAGGTCGGGTCAGTGTCCTCATCATCCACCACTTCCTCTTCCAACTCCTGTCTCATCTCCTCCTCCCGCACAATGCGCCGGTCAACTGGATGCCCTGACGGCAACTGCGTCACATCATCGTCGATGAGGGTGGGTTGCTGGTCATCCACCACCAAATTGAACTGAGATGGAGGAGACTCTAGTGTTTGAGCATCTGGACACAGATGCTCCTCTGTTAGGTTCGTGGAATCGTGACGTGGAGAGGCAGGTTGAGGGACAATGAAAGGAGCGGAGAACAGCTCTGGGGAGCAGGGACAGTTGGGGTTATTGTTCTGTGAAGCTTGGGAATTTTGGGAGGAAGGAGGACAAGACTGTTGGGTAATAGGAGGAGAGGAGGCAGAGTCTGACTGGCTGCTGGACAATGTGCTGTAAGCGTTCTCTGACAGCCATTGCAAGACCTGTTCTTGGTTCTCGGGCCTACTAATGTTTGTATCCTGCAGTTTAGTTAATGTGGCAAGCAACCCTGGCACTGTGGAGTGGCGCAATGCTTGCTGCCCCACAGGAGTAGGCACGGGACGCCCTGTGGCTTCACTGCTACCTTGCTCCCCAGAACCATTCCCCCGACCTCGCCCACGGCCTCGTCCACGTCCCTTTCCGGGAGCCTTGCGCATTTTGAATTCCCAGTTAGAAATTGGCACTATATACCAGTAGCAAAAATTGTGGGTGCACGTAACCCCAATATATTCTTTGAATTCCCAGTCAGACAATGGCACTATATACCAGTAGCAAGAAATGAGGGTATTTATAACCCCAATATATTCTTTGAATTACTAGTCAGAAACTGGCACTATATGGCAGTAGCAAGAAATGAGGGTATTTATAACCCCAATATATTCTTTGAATTCCCAGTCAGACAATGGCACTATATACCAGTAGCAAGAAATGAGGGTATTTGTAACCCCAATATATTCTTTGAATTCCCAGTCAGACAATGGCACTATATACCAGTAGCAAAAATTGTGGGTGCACGTAACCCCAATATATTCTTTGAATTACCAGTCAGAAACTGGCACTATATGGCAGTAGCAAGAAATGAGGGTATTTGTAACCCCAATATATTCTTTGAATTCCCAGTCAGACAATGGCACTATATACCAGTAGCAAGAAATGAGGGTATTTATAACCCCAATATATTCTTTGAATTCCCAGTCAGACAATGGCACTATATACCAGTAGCAAAAATTGTGGGTGCACGTAACCCCAATATATTCTTTGAATTCCCAGTCAGACAATGGCACTATATGGCAGTAGCAAGAAATGAGGGTATTTGTAACCCCAATATATTCTTTGAATTCCCAGTCAGACAATGGCACTATATACCAGTAGCAAGAAATGAGGGTATTTATAACCCCAATATATTCTTTGAATTCCCAGTCAGACAATGGCACTATATACCAGTAGCAAAAATTGTGGGTGCACGTAACCCCAATATATTCTTTGAATTCCCAGTCAGACAATGGCACTATATGGCAGTAGCAAAAATAGTGGGTGTATATAGCCCCAATTCTATTGCTAGGGGACTTGCAGTGTATTTCTGGGGTGAAGGTGGGGGGGCACACCGTTGGAACGGGTATCGGGGGTATATATCGGGTATACGGGAATACACTGTCAGTGTATTCCATTCAGGATCCTGGGAAAGCTGGGTTGCGGCGATTGAGCCCGTCAGTGCCACGTTACACTGACAAGCTTCTCCCTGGAATTTAGCTCATATAAGAGCTGTTGGTTGTCTTCTCCTTCCTATCCTAGCCTGTCCCTGCCTACCCAGAATCTAACCCCTAGCTAACTGGACGGAAACCTCCGTCCCCGGTGAATTGCAAGCTCAGAATGACGCGAAGCTGGGCGTCGCTGTTCTTTTAAATTAGAGGTCACATGTTTTCGGCAGCCAATGGGTTTTGCCTACTTTTTTCAACGTCACCGGTGTCGTAGTTCCTGTCCCACCTACCCTGCGCTGTTATTGGAGCAAAAAAGGCGCCAGGGAAGGTGGGAGGGGAATCGAGTAATGGCGCACTTTACCACGCGGTGTTCGATTCGATTCGAACATGCCGAACAGCCTAATATCCAATCGAACATGAGTTCGATAGAACACTGTTTGCTCATCTCTAGTCTTTATCCCAAAACCACTGACACCAATGAGACTTCCTTTAAGCATTTCAGTTGACATGGTTTCCAGTATCATCCATGATGTTTTAATGATGTCAAGGTTCAGTTCCTGCTGGGTGCCACAAATGCCTGAGCCAAAAAATACGTGCTCGGCAATTTCACAAAGTGAATTTAGACATGCTCAAAAAAATCCAGCAGACTTCTATTTTAGTGGTTATGGGTGATGAAACATGGGTCCACTACCATGATCCTGAGATTGAACGAGAGTCTGTGCAGTGGAAACACAAGGGTTCACAAACACCAAAAAAAAAAAAAATTCTTATGCAGCAGTCATCTGGAAAAATCATGGTTAAAGTTTTTGGGATACAGAAAGAGTTTTATTACAAGAATTAATGCCCCATCCATACACAACAATTATTAGAGACACCTTTACTTCAACAATGAAGACATTACGTGAGACAAAGAGAAACACGGTGGAACGTTGTCGCTTCACAATTTCTAAGCTCACAAATCACAAGCTGCCATTGGGGAATATGGCTTCATGGGGCTTAACTGTCCCCCCTTCAGTTCAGACCTGCCTCCCAATTCGTTATTTTGTCTTGGACAAGCTGAAGAAATTTGTGTAACCACTGAATAACAGAGATGGTTTATCCAAGTAAGTAGAGAAGAAAAAAAATAAATTAAAAATTAAAACTTAACGTTAATAAAAACCAAAATCTGATATAACAAAAAAATAACCATGTGTTCACATTCGACATTGTATAGCAGCAACAGCTATGTATCAAGACAGTGTCATTAGTGGCTCAGTGTGGCTGCTGCTGATCAGAACCACTGATCCATCGTGTTATTTTGTCTATTTATCTGCATCCTTTGCTGCAGTATTTGCCCCTGATGATCCATGTACAATGGATAGGATACATGCAGAGCGTGTTAAGATGAGCGAATCTTCAGCACTAAAAGCCTTTGTTTTGTGACTGACCATTATCCAGTCTCCTAGGGTTGTTGGTGTGGCATTAGGCCAGTAGCCTCCCTGGTGGCCTAACTTGTTTTATATTGGTCAGTCATTGCATTGGTTCCAAGATTTAACAGTGGTCATTATGTCATCTGAAATATATTATAATATATATATATATATATATATATTATATCAGTATATTTAGGGACATAAGGGATTATAGTTGTACTATGTTCCTATCCCTGTATTGAGACATATCTATATGGAGGTGTGTATCACCTCAAAGTCCCTATACCCTACAGATGAACCTACACCTTGATGCATAACTGTTGCTGCTATACGGTGTCAAATGTGAACACGTGGCTATTTTTTGTTTTATCAAACAAGGAAAAATAAATTCCAGCACCAGAGGACAGGATGTATAGAAAACGTAACTTTTACTTAAAAAATAGATATCATAAAATGTCACATACAAACAGATGGTTACTCCATGTTAGTGCTATGCGTAACAGGCAACAGTCTCGAAACACATAAGCAACTTTTTATCTGTTTGTGACAATTTTATGGTATCCATTTTATATTTATTTTTTTAAAGTAAAATTTATGATTATATATATATATATATATATATATATATCTATATCTATATCTATCTCCATTCCTCTGGAATTTTTTTTTACTTGTTAGTACATTCCACTTCCGAGGGAATAACTGTGCATGAGAGGAATATATGCTGACACCAGAAGTATTTTCTATTACGTGATCGGTCTGTATTTTTTGCTTAGAAATTTTTGTTTCATCAAATTTTGTATTTATTAAAAGTAACTTTTTTTTTTTGCTAAAATTCTTTTTCTCCGTGAGCCAAAGAAATTTCTGCCAGGACAACGATTTCCTGATAATAATGCAAAAAGGCAGTAACAGGTTTCCTGCAGCAGCAAGAAGTCTATTCTGAGGGCATCCAATCACTGGAGGCGAGGTGGAATAAGTGTATTGAAGAATATTTATTTTTCTTTTTTTTTTTTTTTTTGGGGGGAGGGGGAGAAGAGATCAATTTGCTCACAAAATTTTCATATTCAGGTACAAACCCTCGTATTCCAGAAAAATTCCTTGAATTGAGAAAATAGCGTTTTGTGACTCACTTCCCTGGCTGGAATTCCTATAGGTAAAAATACCAGAATGCTCTTTGCATACAGATCTCTATGCATGTTGCTAGGATAGTTCATCACTTTTCAACTGACGGGAGTCTGAGACATCCATAAGTTCTGAGAATAAAGGGAGACGCAGTGATGCAGTGAACTGGGTGCTGCTATTTAGTGGAAAAACATTGCAGGTGAAACACAACCTAAATGGAATCAACAGGGTTTAGACCAGGGGTCCTCACCCTTTTTTTTTTTCTTTAACAGGGAGCCAGACCACTGGAGGGCCAAAATATAGTTTAAAAAAAGTGTAAGATTATATGCTCCACAGTAGCCCCCCCCCCCCAGCATTATCTGCTCCTCTGTACACCCCCAACACCACTGTATTGTACGCCTCCCCACTTCACTGTATTATACGCTCCTCAGTACGCCGTCCCCCCCCACGTATTATACGATCCTCAGTACACCCCACTATATTATACACTCCTCAGTACGCCCCCCCCCCCTGTATTATACACTCCTCAGTACCCCCTCACTGTATTATATGCTCCTCAGTACAAACAACACTTTATCATACTTACCCATGAAGAGCCACCGCCGCGCGTCCTCCTCCTTCAGACTGCAGGAGCAATGACATCATCGCGCCTGTGTTGGACTACAATGACAGCTTTCAGTTCTACGTACATTTGCACATAGAACTAAAAACAGCGATCCGCTCACTATCGGGGAATCGGATTTCCCGTTAGTGAGCGATCCAGGCAGCGGCGTACGGGCCACATGCGGCAGGCCGAATAAATGTCCTCAGTGGACCGCAGTTTGAGGACCCCTGGTTTAGACTATCAAAAATATGTGAAATAACAATTTTTTGGTTTTTTTACAGCGTTCATTCTGCATTAAAAATGACATGGCAGCTTTGTCCAATTACCATATTTACATTTTACAAATAATTTATTTTTTTTTGAAAATGAAGGATTTTCCTGGGGTCATCTATAACCTTTTTTTACTGTATTGTTGACGGAGAAGTTTTTATTGGTACCAATGTTTGGTACATATGACTTTTTGATCACTTTGTTATTTTTTGAGGAAAGCAAAGTGCCCATAATATGTTAATTTGCGCATTGCGTTTTTTGGAGTTTTCTTTTTTATGGCATTCACCATACAGGATAAATAACTATTTTTGCATAGTAGGGACTTGTATACATGAGGGGATACCCAACATGTTTGTTTTTCTTTACAACCTTTTTTTTTTTTTTTTAATTACAAAAGGAGTTTTTTTGTTTTTTTAAATGTTTTTACTATAAGTGTGTGTGTGTTTTCACTTTTTACATGTCCCACAAGGGGACTTGAAGCTGGGATCTCAGATCCCCAGTGCAATGTCCTGCAATACACTGTATTGCTGAACATCACATAGTAGCTCCTATGGGAACTGTGCATAAGAATTCAGGAGGCCATGGCCCAGACCACATGGATCAATAGCAATCACGGCATCCAGGAGGTTAATGCCGCAGCAGGATGTAATGCCATAGGTACAGCTTCTGTGCCCACGGCATTACAGTGCCTTAAGAGTTCTGAGCTGAGCGTGAACTATATACATGCTGTGATGTACTATTATGTCATGGAGCAGGAAGGGGTTAAACTAATGAAACAAAACCAAACACTAATCAATTTTAATGTTTAATGACCATTTTAATTCGGAATGTACATATACACAGATGTGTAGCTGCCTCTGTATATGATATCCACCTTCAAATGAACAAGAATCAAATACACAAACCATATTTTGCCTTACAATCATTGTTACAAAAAATTAATATAAACATTTGTAAAGTATAAATTCAGACACTGACAGAACAAAAATATTTTTATATACCTGTAAGATTATCTCCATTAGATGTGTTTATAACTTAAATGCTCCTTGTAAGATAGGTTAAATTAAAAATTTCCTTTAACTCTTCCATTGCCAGAAGAAAACTGACAAGTTGCACACAAAACAAAGAAAAAACAAAAAAAAAAAAACACACGTTAGCAAAATATAAACATATATGTTAAAGCTACAGAAAGTGCAAATATTTCACATTCATAATATGTATTTATTTCCCAGCACATATGGTAAATGGAGTCCTTTTGTCTGAAGGAATTTGGTTCAGCTGATTACCAAACAATACACTACAAAAAAACCCAAAAACAAAACAGTATTCTAGAGGACGGACATGCTAAAAACCCTGCTTTTCTTGTGAAACCATCATGCAAACAGTCAAGTATCAGCCTAATATGACATAACACCTGCAAGTCTTGTACTCTGCTTAGAAACAAGGGGGAAAAAAAAAAAGTTACTTGATTTTAGTAACAAGATATAGAACAAGGACAGAGGCAGTTGTGTGCCAAGTACAATCGGGTTATGTTATGGCTCATACAAATCAACCCTGGTATGTCTAGCCACAGTTACATTCACTGCTAGTTTAGTACAAGCAGACCAGCTCTGCACATGGGGGTTCATTGAAAATTATAAAAACTTTTTAATGACCCACACAAGTCACTCAAGGGTGAAAGATTCAGAAACTGAATACTTTTATCAAGCTACAAAAAACCTCTGCTTTTCAAAGCTGATGGGACATAGTACAGGAGTGACTTGTTTGTACTGCATAGCTATGGAAACAGGGAAATCTGAGGAAAACTGGAGTATCCACAGAATGACTCATTTCCAATCCTAAAGGACTCAGAGGACTGACACGGTGCAGATTCTCAACTTTTTTGTCGCAGATTTTAATCAGGAAACCTGCCGACTTCCCCTCTTTGCATTGCAAATCTATACAACAGGTCAGTTTCTGCTCCAAATTGTCCTACTTTGTTGGCCTGAAGAAGACACTAGTACTGCGTCAAAACAAGTTGCCTTTTACCTGTATATCCAAGTGGAACTAATAAATTGGAACTATTTATTCAATGCCATCAGTGATATTTATTATCTTGTTGAGCATTGCTCAGTTTCTATCCCAGTTTTTTTTAATGATTTTTCCTTGAATTCCTTGGTTGAGTGGTCACTGTGGTGAGCAGCAGGTACTAAATTTGCTCAGTACATAGGAGAGTACCTACTGCCTACCATTACCACTCACCAATATGACTGAGGCACCAGGACCCCTTTTTTTTCCTCTTTTGTGATACTTTGGATACTTACTTTTATTAGTGACTTATTTTATTAGAGACAGCTCCTGTGACTGCATCCAGGTACATAGTGTGTCACCCCCTCAGTAATGAGATATAGCCTTGAATTAATAAGTTTGTCACTTAGGAAATGTTCACAATTGTGACGCTGTCCACGATTCTGCTGAAATTGCAGGAAAAACATCTTGGCGGCTTGCCGGCAGTCAGTTCAAAAACCCATTTACTTCAATGGGGTTTTAAAGCAACCCGCTGGTATTCGTATGCAGCTACTCCATGGTAAAACAGGGTTGTTTTTTTTTTAGCACGAAGACAAACTTGGACATGCAGGAATTTGTGTCTGTGCAAAAAAAAAAACAAAAAAAAAACGGTTTCACGGTGGAGAGACTGCATACGGACACCAACGGTTTGCTTTAAAAACTCTTTGAAACTAATGGATTTTTAAACAGACCGCCGGCAAGCTATCCCCAAGCTGTTTATCCTGCAATTTCGGGTAGTGTGAGCACCCCCTAACAGATGTGAAAGCAATGGCTGCCTGGGCACTGGATGGTACAGAGAGACTGACAGTATTAAGGACAAGTGATACGCCTTATTTCTGAATCCACTCCTGGTGTTAGCCTTGAAACTACATCAGAAAAACATGTGCTGAAACTGAACATATACCCACCAGTAAAGGCAGGTGCGTACATAAGACAAGGTAACTGCATGTGTCTACTATGAAGATAAACAGAAGGGAGAGAGGAGAAAAAAAAAAAAAGCTTGGGCACACCCTTATAGTTCATGTACAGGGTACTGCAATGTGTATCAGCACTACTAAAGTGAACTACTAAATCACTACTAAAGTGCAGTGATTCGCAGATAACAGGAAAAGAGAATAAAAAAAGCTGTAATCATTAAAGGAAAACTGAAACAGCTCATATTCTCCGAAGGTCTAAATGTATTATATTATAATTACAATAGAATATATATTTAAAACATTAAAAAAACAAAATAAAAAAAATCAGTGCATACGGCTGTTCTGAATATACAGAAGGCTATGAATCACCATACCAAATTTTGAGTCTCAAGAGAACTATGTATACATAGCTCTACAGGATCCTCACAAACAAATGAGAACCAGCTCTGTCCCGCACACATCTAGAGTGCAGACAAACCCATCACATAATGTGCTCATGTAGAATATTAAAGCAAACCTTTCTCTTCCCAAGTATGATCATGCCCACATATCCAAGTACAGCAATTAATGTGCAAGTATAATATATAACAACAGACAAGACTAGCTATTAGAGGGCCTAATAAGAAAGCTTCCCATAGGAATGGATAGGAAGAGCACCAAATTCCATTAGAACACTACTAAGAAACAGAAAAACAATAAAAAAAAAGTGTTACAATAATGCATGACCCATAGCTGAACCTATAGAAGATGTTATTAGTCCACATTACAATGTCCCCAAATTATGTAATGGATACACTGAACACCTAGAATGACTAGTTTAGTGTATGCCATTCATTTCCGACTAGGACACTCCAGTTTAACCCTTCCCTGCCATAACTTAATTCTTGCACATTGCACGCCAACATGACAGAACGGACATACTACTTTAGTTGCGCTCAGCAGCAGCAGAAAACGTAAAATCCTTTAGGGTACTTAATCTAATGGGTGGGTGGGTGTAATAGGAGTGGAGATGTACATGTCCTTATATTACTAAATAATCTAAAGAGTTTCAAAGTGGATGTGGTTTTGATATCTTTTCCAAAACTCTAGCCAAGAATAGATAGAGGTTTAACAAGTATTCCAAACTGAATATATGTTGTAATAGAAACTAACTTTACAAATAAAATATTGCTGTCAAAAGAAAAAAATAGACATTATAATGTTGCTTAAAAAATCTAAATTATTCATGTCTATCTATAGGGGTTGTCTCTCTATCATAACTTCTCCCCAGGATAGAGGATATGCATAATTGCTGGGGGTATGAGTACAGGTACGCCCACACATCATGAGAATGGTGGTCCCAGGTACTCATCTGAATGGATAAACAGTCAAACTATGGAACTGACCACAAATAGGCATCTACTTTGTTTGACTATCTTGGTCAGAACCACGAAGGCTGCATGCTCCGGCATCCAAATGAGGGACATGGGATTCCTGTTCTTATGATCGGCGGGGTCCCAGCACTGAAACACCCACTGATGAAGCATGTAAGTGATATTATTGTAGAGTAACCCTTTCAGCTGATGACTCTTAAATGTAATAATTAGAGATGAGCGAATAGCATTCGAAACTCTAGTTTCAAATACCTCGCTCCACAGAAATGAATGGAAGCAGCCGGCGCCTAACCCCTTGGTGTTCGGCCGCTTCCATTCATTCCTATGGGAGCGTGGTATTCGAATCTAGAGTTTTGCATGCTATTTGCTCATCTCTAGTAATAATATTTTATAGAACACATTAGGTGTGAACTATATTAAGATTATATTAACTTCTATCTACTTAATTACTCCACTTTTATAGAAACCCTCTCATAGAAAAAAAAAAAAAAAAAAAAAGGTATACATGGAGAAAGGAGGAAACCTAAGTTACGTAAGCACATTCCTATATCTGACACCAGAAGAATGAGGGAAAAAAAACATATATTAATGCCATCCTATTCCAGTTGCTGTACAGGGAAAAGGTGATATACACAGACTAGCTGCAGACCTGAAGAGGCTTGCTGGTGTAGAATTGTAACAGGTCTCTTGAGGCATGCGCCCATTGATATTCAGCTGGTAGCAGCACACCCGTTTCTTATCATCCGAACATACCAAATCCTTGTTTTGGATCTTCATATTATGATGTGTGTAGCTCATCTATAAATATGTCTGGTGAAGATTTTCAGAAATTCATATAATCCTACACTAAAATATACTGGTAATGGTAGATTTAAAAGGACCAGTGTGTCCCTATAAAAGTATGGGAAAGACTGAATCATCGAAGAATATAAGTGGAGTGAACGTCAGAAAGACTTGGGTGAATGAAGATGTTCATTTACCACCAGAGAAGGACCAGCTTGGCTGGAGAAGGGAGGGGAGGAAGAGTTCACAGGTAAAGGAGTTCATTGATTTTCATTTCCACATTGGAGAGCTAAGGGTCTGGTTAGGTCCCTGGTTAGCTGTAGGCTGTCCATATCCAGTCATGCCTCCTACACCAAAAAAGGTCATCCCCGCCATCTGTTGGGACACCTAAATGACAAAAAAACAACCCCCCCACAGATTTAATAACATATACATGCACACTGAAAAGCAAAACAAACAGAAAAACAACAAAACCACACACACATTCTGCTTGTGGGTCTATAGAGAATATTCATATAAGTGTTACCTGAGCGACATTCCACTGTAATTGTTGTCCTGGTTGTATGCCATACATTGGCTGCGCCACAGCTCCCATTCCTGTTACATAGCCTGCATGTTGTGCCATCATGCCATTCGGGACACCCATCACTGCTGCCTGCATTCCACCCACATATCCAGCTGGAACAGCCATAGGAGTAACTACTCCTGGGTGTGCTGGTTGAGTCATGATTCCAAGGGGCGAAGCCATCATACCACCCATAACACCACTAGGAGAAGGTACTGCTGGAAAGCCAGTGTAAGCACTTGGGTATGGCATTTGTGCTGGTGCCATGAAAACAGCCCCTACACAAGAAATCGAGAAGTGCTGGGTTAGTTATGACTGATTTATGAGTAAAAACATTCTTATAAAGGGTATTCTCACGAAAATAAACATATTTAAATGTAAAGATCATAACTAAACATTTTTACAAGTAATTAAAATTTATGTAGTTTTAAAGATTTCTCTAAGTTAGTGGTGACAGTCTTTTGTGTTTATCAGTTGCCAATGGATACGACTAAGAATAGAGGAACTTTCTGTGGTCTGAAATCCAGCCATGATTTCATTCTGGTAAATGAATTACCTTCTTGGGCATAGACACGTGGACAAAATTATTAGTATGCCTCGTTTAATGAAAGAAAAAACCACAATCGTCACAGAAATAACTTGAATCTGACCAAAGTAATAATAAATAAAAATTCTATGAAAATGAACAAGTGAAAGTCAGACATTGCTTTTCAACCATGCTTCAAAAGAATTTTTAAAAACAAAACTCATGAAACAGGAATACCCCTTTAAAGAGGACCTTTCATGGCCTCAGGTACATGTGGTTTTATATACCCTGGAGCGATCAGTGCTGTTATAATGGCACTGATATTTGTCCACTGTCACAAGAGCATTCCTGACAGTCTAGCTGGGATGTGAGAAATGCCCTCCCTGACAGTACTTGTCCATAGCTGTGTACTGTCAGAGGGGGCACTCATTACCGCTTAGTGAAGACACAGAGCTGTGAGGAATGCCCCACCTGACTGTACTTGTCCATAGCCCTGCACTGGGGGGGGGGGGGGGGGGGGGGGGAGTTCTTAACAGCTTAGCATCGTTGCTGGGTGGTAAGGAATGCCCCCTCTGACAGTGTAGGGCAGGGGTCTCAAACTCGCGGCCCCACGAACAATTTTGTGCGGCCCGCACAAGCCTAGGGACGCCAGATCCAAGTTAAATCCGGACGTTTCACCATTTTGCCCACAGGCAGTTTTATATACTGCCGGAAAGCTGACAGTGCGCTGAGTTCAGCACACTGTCGGCTTTCCTGATCTGGGCCCAGTGTGAAGAGCTTACGGTCCGGTACCGTAGCTCTTCTATGGTCAGAAGAGCGTCTCTGACACTCAGTCAGAGACGTCCTTCTTCACAGCACAGCCAATCGCGCTGTGCTGTGAGAGCCGGGAGGAACGCCCCCTCCCTCCCTGATAATGCTCGTCTCTGGACGAGTACTGCGAGCAGAGGGAGGGGGCGTTCCTCCCGGCTCTCACAGCACAGCGCGATTGGCTGTGCTGTGAAGAAGGACGTCTCTGACTGAGTGTCAGAGACGCTCTTCTGACCATAGAAGAGCTACAGTACCGGACCGTAAGCTCTTTACACCGGGCCCACATCGGGAAAGCCGACAGTGTGCTGAACTCAGCGCACTGTCATCTTTCCGGCAGTATATAGAACTGCCTGTGGGCAAAATGGTGGAAGGTCCTCTTTAAACATTGAGGTGGAATGAAGGGGCTCATGACACTGGGGGCAGACGAAGGGAGGGGGGAGAACGGCATGACACTGGGGAAGAAATGGAGGGACATGAATCTGGGGGCAGAGATGGGGGGACATGAATCTGAGGGCAGAGATGGGGGGACATGAATCTGGGGGCAGATGAAGGGTGTATATGTAACTGGGGGAAAGATGGAGGGGGGACATATAGTTTACGGGTGACTGTAGGAGGATTATACAGTGTGGGGGCACATGAAAAATGAATGGGCGGAGTCAACATAAAAGTGGGTGGAGCTAAATTTGCCGCGGTGCGGCCCGCCGACTGGCTGGGATCTTGCTCTGCGGCCCACATGCTGAGTTGAGTTTGAGACCCCTGGTGTAGGGCTATGGATGAGTACTGTCAGAGGGAGGGGGCGTTCCTCACAGCCCAGCTGGACTGTGATGAACGTCCTTCTGACAGTGGTCAGACATTAGTAACAGCACCAATATTTCAAGCCCCGGGGCACATAATGGGAAAGCCTGAATTCAGTGCACTGTCTGCTTTCTAGCAGTATGTAAAACCGCATGTGCCTGAAGACATGAAAGGTCCTCTTTAAAGAGGACCTTTCACCATGTCTGGGCACAGGCAGTGTTATATACTGCCAGAAAGCTGACAGTGCGCTGAATTCAGCGCACTGTCGGCTTTCCCGATCTGTGCCCGGTGTAAAGCGCTATCGGTCCCGGTACCGTAGCGCTTTACAGTCAGAAGGGCGTTTCTGACCATTAGCCAGGAACGTCCTTCTGCCTCGCGGCGCCAATCGCGCTGTGCTGTGGAGCGGGGAGGAACTCCCCCCTCCCTCTCCTGATAATGCTCGTCTATGGACGAGCTGTGTGAGCAGAGGGAGGGGGCATTCCTCCCCGCTCCACAGCACAGCGCGATAGGCGCCGCGAGGCAGAAGGACGTTCCTGGCTAATGGTCAGAAACGCCCTTCTGACCATAGAAGAGCTACGGTACCGGGCTGTAAGCTCTTCACACCGGGCACAGATCGGGACAGCCGACAGTGCGCTGAATTCAGCGCACTGTCAGCTTTCCAGCAGTATATAACACTGCATGTGCCCGGATATGGTGAAAGGTCCTCTTTAATGTATAATGCTACGGCTTTATATGATACTAGTCATTTTTTGCCCAATTTTTGATATTACCCGGTGTAATGGTACGCTAGTGCTTTTATGTATTTACATTCCCCCTTATATTGTCTGTCATGTTACTGTTTTTAGTAAATATTAATAAACTTTATTTTACTGTATATATGTGTGGGAAATCTTTTTGGGTTGTTGAATTCTATTTTCTTTCCACACCTTTGTGAAGAATTGGCCTCATTTATGTTTCTAATGTATACGGCTAGATTTAAAAGTTTACCTCCAATTATAATCAACATTTCATAAATGAATAGTACAGGTGAATATAAGACTTTGAAAAGGCAGAGACTGTTTATTACTATCCTTGCCTTCCTGAATGCTGTGAACACTGTATACAAATCTATGGGAGCAGCCATGATGCGGCTTCCCTCTGACCTGCCGGGGATCAGAGACTGTTAGAGCTGGGGGTAAAGCTCTACAGTCATGGGCAAGAGGCTGAATTCCTCTTCTAAGTGAGGTATGTATCAGCCCCAGTCACAGGGAAAATTAGTGTCCCCCTACCCCCCCCCCCCAAAAAAAAAAAAAAAAAAGCAAATGAATTGAGAAGTGGAAAATAAAGATGAAAGTAAAATAATAAATAAAAAAAAGCCAATACCACGCCCACATCACAGGTTCTAGCCCCACCCCTAACAACAATACATAAAATAATTACCGTAACAAGAGGAAAAACTATATTTTAAAAAAAAATTTGGTAGCACTTTGTGCTATTAAATTAAAATGAAAAAAAATAAAATGTGAAAAACAGACAATTTTACTTAGAGATATGATAAAATGATATAAATGTTCTAGACCACAAAACCACACATACGAGAAAAAATAAATAAATAAATAAGTCTGGTCCAGAACCAGAAAAATTGGCCTGGTACTGTAGTTGTTAAAGGAGTTTTCCAGGCAAAATACACTCACCGGCCACTTTATTAGGTACACCATGCTAGTAACGGGTTGGACCCCCTTTTGCCTTCAGAACTGCCTCAATTCTTCGTGGCATAGATACAACAAGGTGCTGGAAGCATTCCTCAGAGATTTTGGTCCATATTGACATGATGGCATCACACAGTTGCAGATTTGTCGGCTGCACATCCATGATGCGAATCTCCCGTTCCACCACATCCCAAAGATGCTCTATTGGATTGAGATCTGGTGACCGTGGAGGCCATTGGAGTACAGTGAACTCATTGTCATGTTCAAGAAACCAGTCTGAGATGATTCCAGCTTTATGACATGGCGCATTATCCTGCTGAAAGTAGCCATCAGATGTTGGGTACATTGTGGTCATAAAGGGATGGACATGGTCAGCAACAATACTCAGGTAGGCTTTGGCGTTGCAACGATGCTCAATTGGTACCAAGGGGCCCAAAGAGTGCCAAGAAAATATTCCCCACACCATGACACCACCACCACCAGCCTGAACCGTTGATACAAGGCAGGATGGATCCATGCTTTCATGTTGTTGATGCCAAATTCTGACCCTACCATCCGAATGTCGCAGCAGAAATCGAGACTCATCAGACCAGGCAACGTTTTTCCAATCTTTAATTGTCCAATTTCGATGAGCTTGTGCAAATTGTAGCCTCAGTTTCCTGTTCTTAGCTGAAAGGAGTGGCACCCGGTGTGGTCTTCTGCTGCTGTAGCCCATCTGCCTCAAAGTTCGACGTACTGTGCGTTCAGAGATGCTCTTCTGGCTACCTTGGTTGTAACAGGTGGCTATTTGAGTCACTGTTGCCTTTCTATCAGCTCGAACCAGTCTGGCCATTCTCCTCTGACCTCTGGCATCAACCACGCATTTCCGCCCACAGAACTGCCGCTCACTGGATGTTTTTTCTTTTTCGGACCATTCTCTGTAAACCCTAGAGATGGTTGTGCGTGAAAATCCCAGTAGATCAGCAGTTTCTGAAATACTCAGACCAGCCCTTCTGGCACCAACAACCATGCCACGTTCAAAGGCACTCAAATCACCTTTCTTCCCCATACTGATGCTCGGTTTGAACTGCAGGAGATTGTCTTGACCATGTCTACATGCCTAAATGCACTGAGTTGCCGCCATGTGATTGGCTGATTAGAAATTAAGTGTTAACGAGCAGTTGGACAGGTGTACCTAATAAAGTGGACGGTGAGTGTAAATAAATATTTAGTTTTTTTTAAAAAGGGTATTTTATTGCTGCAATTATTAAAGGGTTAATAATTGCACCAAAATACACCCCCCTCCACAATCATATTTACTTTTCCTCTGTGTCCTGAAGATCAGAGTCTTCGGCCAGTCGGCATCTTCTTCTCTGGACTTCTTGCACATGCGTGTTATGCGCTCTTCACTTCTGCCGGATACTCTACAATAAAGCTCTATTGCGCATGCGCCAACAGAAGCAGAGGAAGTGGCGCTTGGTGCCAGAAGAATGAAGATGGGCAAGTATGTAAGGGACGGGGGCAGGGGAGTTTTGGTAATGCTTCGTTTCTGGAAACGGAATGTCACTATTTAACCAGAAAATGTGACCGCCCCAGGTATATCAGTAAATATAGATTTTTTGTTTTTTAAATAAAGTCAATTAGAAGTTAGGCAGGGGGAGGGAGTTTAGTTTAGGGATTGATTTTCTATTTATCCCAGACACCCCTTTAAGGAAATTTGTTTCCTTGCCCACTTATGAGGCTGCTTTCCTCCTCCTTATTAGCCTTATTCCTATTCTGCTCACAAACACAGCTCCATGGAGATGGTAGGGCGATGAAGAGGATGTTAACTGATTTATTGCCTCTTATCTCTAGAACTCCACATACTAATATGTAAAAAGTAACTATTTGTTAAATAAAATATATTACAAAGTTTACTTTCACCTGTACTACTCAGTTCTAATTTTTTTTTTTTTTTTGTTGCTTTTAATAATTGGAGACATAATAACAATTTCTACATGAAATCTCTCAAAGCTACAAAATCTGTCCAAAATGACAGGGGCTTTGTTATTCAAGATACTATATCAAGTTGATGCCATAAATATCTGACCAAGGTACAGAATGGCGATGCTCACATGCAGTGACCCTCCAACCCCTGACCAAGATGGAGGAGCAATCTGATACCCATCAGAAATATACTACAATTTGTTCACTAGTCAAATTCAGACCTTGAGCTGGAATCTGTGGAGTCTGAGGCCCGTACAGAGAGAGGATGGAGTCCTTTGAAAGTTGCTTCTTTGTACCTTCTTCTGCTTTGCCACCAGATTCTGGAAACAGGTTAAGATTCTCTGGGACAGATCCTGAGCCAGTTACTGGCATGGAGCTGACAGTCTGTTGGAATAACAACCGGAAAACAGGGTTTAGATAGATAATAGACAATATCATAAGTGAAGGTGCTTCTGGACTTTGTAGGCCATAATGTAATTGTCGATGTTATATAGTTTCAGTCTTAGCTAGACCCTTAACATGTTATACAATGTAATTGTCGATGTCATATAGTTTCGGTCTTAGCTAGACCCTTAATAAAATATATAATGCACTGATTAGATAACACATCATGCCAAAAGTTTACCTGGCTATTTTTTGCACCTGCCAAGCAAGTAGAGCCAAAAAGGTCTAGCTCCTTTTCCAAGCTGGTACTCGACTTTCCATTGGAAACAGCAGTAGCCACTGGAGCATCTAAAACAACATTATAAAAATATATATATATATATATATATATATATATATATATATATATATATATTAAACTTTCTAGGGGTGCAAGATATGGTTAGCAATAACCTAGCACATAGTGATTCTAGAGGCTCATAAATGAATATGCTTAGCACCGCTCATCTGAATAAAACAAGCATCCTGCAAACAGAATAAGTAGGTTATATCTTGATACTTTATATTTTAGACATCTAAACAGTAATAAATAGTAAATGTCTAGGTTGCTACATAAATGTATAATATTAGAAAATAAAATTGGCTAACAGAACACACAAGACGGATAATTCCTTTCCCACATGATAGGTAAATTATTAAGATATCCTTTACAGAAAGGCACTTCTCCATGACCAGTAGAGGGATCTCAAGTAAAGATCTTCCAGTATTACATCCAGGGCATAGAGATGCAAATGACCCCCTGTAATGAAAAGCCATCTCACCAAGGCCAAGGAGGTCCATGACTGGCTCTGACGTTCTTTGTGGAGAGCTTTTAGCAAGATGAGTGTCATCCTTCCTATGAGGCTAGAAGAAAAATTAAAAAAACTTTTTAAAACCAGGTGATAAATTATGTGTATGTGCAGATATATGTATTTAACTCACATATCATATACTATAATTATCACAATGGTAGTCTGTATTTATGTAGGTATTTCATTAAAGAGACAACGTAAAAGGATACCTGGGATTTAGAAATATCCATGTAAATTTAAAATAGTAAGCTTTGCAATAGGCTTACTTTACTGATACAGTCTCTCCATCAGTGCTCATCCATATCTGGGATAAAACTCTCTCTCTAAATTTCTAACTTACAAAAATAAATAAAAAAAAAACAAAAACAAAACATTTTCAGATTTGCTGATCACATACAGTTTCTGGAAACGGATTATCACCAATACTAACTGACCCCCCACTCCACCCCGTCATACCTGTCTTTCTCTCCGTATCCTATTCCTCTTCTTGATGTCTGCCCAGAATAACCAGACAGGAAGACAGACAAGTATAATGGAGTGGGTTGCGTGCGTTAGTTTGTTATTTTACCATTTTGAGCCCATATTTTAATTCGCACGTTTACAGAGCGAAACTCACTAATGGTCGCACTTCTGTCCTAACAGACACCCATTGCCGAAATGTGTATGACTACAGGCAAGCTAGAAAAGCAATAAGTAACTTACAAAAATATACAATCTTAAAGGGATTCTACCACTAAAACACTTTTTTTTCTCTAGTTACCACGTCGGAATAGCCTTTAAAAAGGCTATTCGTCTCTTACCTGTGGAAGTGCTCTCCGCCGCGCCGTTCGTTCAAAATACCGGTTTGTATCGGTATGCTAATTAGTTCTCTCGCAGCGATGGGGGCGTCCCCATCACAGGAGCAGCGATGGGGGCGTCCCCATTGCAGCTCGAAAACCGACCGCAGCGCCGCCTCTCTGGTCTTCGGTGTCCTCCCCTTGCCTCTTCAGCGTCTGTCGGACGCCTGCGCAGTATGCTCTCTGTTCGGCGAAGCTTGCCGAACGTACTGCGCATGCGCGAAAGTGCGGTGCCCGCACTATGGCTGGGACCGCAATTTTGCGCATGCGCAGTACGTTCGGCAATCTTCGCCGAACAGAGCGTACTGCGCAGGCGTCCGACAGTACGCTGAAGAAGCAAGGGGAGGACACCGAAGACCAGAGAGGCGGCGCTGCGGTCGGTTTTCGAGCTGCAATGGGGACGCCCCCATCGCTGCTCCTACGATGGGGACGCCCCCATCGCTGCTCCTACGATGGGGACGCCCCCATTGCTGCGAGAGAACTAATTAGCATACCGGTACAAACCGGTATTTTGAACGAACGGCGCGGCGGAGAGCACTTCCAAAGGTAGGAGACGAATAGCCTTTTTAAAGGCTATTCCGACGTGGTAACTAGAAAAAAAAGTGTTTTAGTGGTAGAATCCCTTTAAGCATTGATCTAAGAAACTAATTTTTAAAGCAGAGTAACATGAATTAATACTTGACCACTAGGTAACCTAGGTGTGCCCCTTTGTAGAAGATACGTTCATTGACCCATTACCAGGAGGTGGATTAAGATTATACAACCGTAACAACAAATTCTCTTTCACACAATATTTTTTCCCTCCCTGAACCACTCTTTTAATAGAAGCATAGCTGATGCACTGTATTACCGAGTTAATAATAGGCCATACAGCAACAGAAGAAAAAACAAAAAACAAGAACTTACCAACTTAACCTTCTCAAATATGACAGGCTCCGATTTTATTTCAGGTGCAGATTCCGATTTCTTCCACTTAGTTTCTCTCTCTTTCTGTTTGAAGAGACATTTAAGATTATTAAAAAAACCAAAACAAAACAAAAAAGAAACATAACCCCCCTCCCCTACACACACACACATAAAACAACACGGGCAAACACTTTCACCTCAAGATTTACACAGGCTATAGCGTACCTGGCAGTGTAGGTAGAAGGGGTTAACTGAAGAAAACAACCCCTATACATATGTCTAATTAGGGCATATGAACAAGTTTTATTCAGAAACCGTAGACATAAAAAAGGGAAGCTTAGATAAGCAAGAAACTGTCTCCAAGCAATCAGAACAGTTTTACTGCCCAATATGCCAATGAGGCTCTGTATTGTAATGAGGGTCAAGATGGTGATCTCATGAAGGGGTTTGATTCTGAGCTCTGTAACACTAACACTTTCTGCCTTAGAACAGACAGAGTACAGAATCAGACCCCTTCATCTGCTCCTGCCCAAGACCAGGTACTAAAACTGTACAGATTGCTCAGGAATGGTGGGAGCTAGAGAAAACATTCCAACTGTGCTGGAATTAGTGGAGCAACTACTGTATTAAAAGATGCAAAGAACTGGAGTTGATGGGGGGGGGGGGGGGTTTGAAGAGTGCGCTTTCAAATTATGGACAACAATGGAGCACAAAAGATCCCACTAACTATAACCTGGTCGAATGGGCTTCTGTTCCAGTTTTCATTTTGATGGATTAAAAGGTTTTGTATACAGGATTTTTTTTTGTTCACAACTTTTAACGAATTAACAGATGTGAACTTAGCCAAAAAATTTGCTTTTAACTGGAGTAGTTTAACTGGTTAAAAAGTTTTTCCCGACAGTAGTCAGCTTGATAAAGCAAGTTGAGCAGAAGTGTTTTCAACTTAATTCCATACAATTACATGCAAAACTACTCAATCTAATAAAATACATCGTGAGCTGTTTTACATGTATCCCATAGACCCTTCCTTGGTAAAACACAATGTCTGTGCATGTAGTCAGTCATAGCAAAAATACTTCCTGGGTTGAATGATTCGTGCGGGCAGTGCATGGCAAGCACACCGAGCCCATTATAGTCTATGGGGTCCGTGTGCTTTGACAGCACATCGCTTCCAATTGCGATTGTATTCCGTCTGGGGGGTGTCAATGCGGACTCCATCCGGATGGAATACAAGCGCTAGTGTGAACAAACTCTAAGGCTGAAGCTCCACGTTACGGAAATGCAGCTTTTATATGCATGCGTTTTTTTTGAGCCAAAGCCAGGATTGGATTGGGTAGAAGGTAGAAGTGTACGTCCTTCCTATATATTTTCCATCCTTTTCAAGCCACTCGTGACTTTATTGCAGACTTTACTGCGCTTTTTAAGCCAAAGAAAGCAGTGTTTCTGCAACGTGGGGGCTCAGCATTATCCAATAGAAAAAAACGTCTAAATAGGGTTGATCAATGTTCTCCATTGGCTGGCAGCAGCTCCTGACAGGAGCAGAAAAACACAGGAATACTTACTCTGAATGCGCTGATGTCTACACTGCGATCCATGTACTTTTTCTTTTCATATTTGTCTCTAATAAATGATTCTACAGCTCTACAGAAGTTACATGAAGGAAAAATAACCATACAAAACACAGGAATTTAAACCTGACAAGTTTATGCATTGGCACAATTTAAAAAAAAAAAAAAAAAAAATCCCCAATCCTAACAACAAACTATACAAACTCCGTTTGATCAAGATTCAGCATAGCTTAAGAGGATGGCACCACTGATAATACCCTGGGGCTTCTTATTAGATGATTCTCCAAGACAGCTGCAGAAGAGTATGGGGTAAAAGGAAAATTCACAAACTAGCCACTATTGTCTTGCTTGTATATTTTTTTTTCTGTAGTCCTGAATACTGATTCCATGGTTTTGCTGTGTTTATATCTCACTTATGAATTATGTTCAATGTCATCTGTTGATGCCTACACTGAACATAAAAACATAATGTATACAACAATATAGCAGTGTACAATAGCATATGCCATCCATGTATAGCAGTGCACTATAGCATTTGCCATGGGCTGTGGCATTAAAAGAACAGCCAGTCATGCCACCAAGAAGCATTCCAAAAGGACACTCATATGGCATAAGTCTGATCTGTCAGGACTAATGCATACAACCAATTGTGCAAGCAGACTTGGATGCGATTTAGTAACAGAATGCATACAGACGACATCATAGTGCATTCCCTCCTATGGGGGCTTCCAGTATGTTGTGTTCAGATGACATGGAGCAGAATAGGACCTGCTGTATTGGAAGGTACTTGCACATCGAACAGCACATTTTGTCATGTGAATGGGGCCTAAGCCTATGGATGTGCTTGCCTATGTGCAAGAAGAAATACACATTTATACAAACTCATAGTGTTTACTCCTCTCGCATAAGCCTGTTGGTATTTATATACTGTTTATTTGTTAATGTATTGGTGGAAGTAGCTTTGATATTTATCATGCAGGTTTCAATTGTTTTATTATAGGCATTACAGACGAACATGGGCTAGGTCAGTGTGCTACCTGGGTTTTTAACAGTACAAAGTCCCTCAAGGTCTAAACCAGTCAGGTTAAGAGGAGTGGGAGCGTGCACATCCCAAAAATTCACAGGAATTCTTCAGCAAATGTATTTAAGTATCAAGCACAACACGTTTCGTGCCGAGCCCTTTCTCAAGTGCAAATGAAACCAGTTAGTAGTATATCTGATAGGTCGCTAATAGCTGCTGCCACCTTATCGTTTGGACCTATTATATATGCTGTTGTGATGTTATGACATATCACAACACCAGAAGGTAAGAGGCCATTCATCAGTGAATCTTATTCCATCTATGTGTTTTCAATACTGCACTATATTGGTGCGCGTTGTCAAACAATATATGATGTGATCTTTTCACAAAAGAAGCATGATATATAATTGTATACCAACTTCAGACATGTATGCATATCCTTCTTTAAGATTGTGTTTAAAAGTGTGTTTACATCTCATGATTTCAACCATCCTCCTGTCTTCTCCACTTCTTGATATTCTGCCCAGTCCACCAACCTAATCTAATTGTTGTAAACTACACAGTTATTCTTATCTTCTATATCTTATTGATATACTTCTGTTACGTGTTATGCGTGTATACAGATATCCTATATCTAACCATCATTTGTTACCAAACGGATGGCCATCAAAGAGCCAGTTGGAACTGAGCAGGTGATGACACCACATGGGACTTTCATTTCCCACTGACCAAGGGGTAGAACAAAGCATACAGGGGTGTGTTTTCAACTGAGAGAGCTGTGCGTAGAGATCTCTGGGAATGCCCCCCCTGTGCTCCATGCAACTTATCTGTATATAAAGAAAGTGTCTTGTGGGCATCCACAAGACTATAACAGATATTGAAGTTATGATATTGAAGCATGTCACTTCACCTACAGCACTATGGTGGCAATTTGAAGGGGGTCAAGTAAGGTAAACACAAACTATATTTAGATTTCTGAGTTATTGTATACAGATTATTAGACAAGAACAGTGCATGCGCAAGAAGATAATATGGCCATAATAAGAAAACCTTGTTTTGAAAGTTCCGGTTCATGGTCATAGCTGTTAGAAAACGACCAAGACAACATACAGAGGGGGAATGTAGAATGTGAGCCCTATGTGGGACAGTGAACACAATGTCTGTAAAAGTGCTGCGGAATATGATGGCGCCATACAAATAAGCTAAATAAAGACAACAGTCTGCCACCACTAAGACGAACAGAGTAAATCTTTAAAACGTTCAATGGGGTTGTCCATCACAAATAGACGACCCGTTTAAATTCTAAATAGGCCGGGGGGCAGTGGGAAAAAAAAAAAAAAATTACGGTAAATACTCACCTTTCCACGGTGCTCCAGTGCCTCCCTACGCACATCAGCATGGGACTGTTCTTCTCGGTCCCGCGTTGATGTGTGCGGTAAGTCCCAGCTTCGCGTTCACATGTGGCTGAGGCCAAACAGAAGCTTCAGTGGAAGGGATCTGTGACTTCACAGCCAGTGAACAACAACTAACTTTGAGCTGTCTTTGTCTATGTTCATGGGAATATCCATTTAAGATAAAAGTTTGAATAGGATCCATGAGATGGGATTACTCCCTTGAAGATATAACTTGGCTTTTAAGAATAGGTTTACCAGTGGTGCAGCACACATGGACATATTTCTGATTTCCCCAAACTGAAATCTAATGCAACCATTAGCAGGGCAAATATTTTATACTGTATAGTACCCAAAAAGAATTTGTGCAGAGAAAAGAGAAATAAATTCAAGACTACAAGCATCTTCCAATGAGACCTTCAGAGTGAAAGGATACTGATCTGTCTGTGGTCGGATAAAACTATCTGGCAAGAATGCTTCATACAGTCGTTTGGCTTTCCCATTTCCCATCTCTTCCATACACTGAACAGAGAAAAAAAAAGTTAGAGTAACTAACACAAAAGGGCCATAGGTTTTATTTATAGACATTTATTTTTTCAAGACAGTGGCTTCTCTATACCTGTATCTGTTCCTGTGTCCACTGGTCCAAATTCACAGATTTCACCCGTGAGATGTGAACTCCAAGGTTCCTGTGGACACCTGCACAGCGGATGCACACAAAAACCCCAATATTCCAAGAAGCCCATCTTGGTCCTGGTGAGAGACATATTAAATAACTAAATTTGAATACATAATTGAAAAAACAAACTTGTTCATGCATATACATTGCCATGTTCCTCCTAGTTTTGAGGAAAGATAAACCTCCCCCTTCATCTGACCTATTCTTATTTGTCCCTGTGTTATATAGAGGAAATAAGATATTTTACAGGTATAGCAATAATTGTAGTTACAGAAACAAGGGGAAGGAAAGGAACAGAAAGAAAAGCATCCACATCAGCACAAGTGATCTGCAAACGTATCACAATTCGGCTCAGCCTGTTCTGGAACTGGGGATCAGGAAAGAGTCTATATTCCTAGGGCATATCCTGCTCATCCATCATCTGACTATTGTGAGTGTATAAGGTCACAAATATGGATTGACTTGCAAAGGAAAGGTAGGTCAAAGCTCTCCATGATGTACTTCACATGATTTCCTGACACTCGTGCGCTTGTTTACTGCATCCTCACACACAAGCGGCCCTTGTATTAAATAGCTGGCCTATGATCAAACTGGCTGCCATGTAATACTCCACTTCTAGACCTGGCTGCAGGGGAGACAGCTATTCTGCAGACAGGTTATTTTCGTAGAGCTTCCACAAGTGGGTCGCTCAGCTTTTCAACACAGGGCGTCTCATTGTCAATAAAAGTTGTCTTTGACTAGACGACCCCTTTCAAAAGGAAAATGTATTATGAGGCACATCACAGAAAACATGCTCAGACTTTATACTATGTTCTTCAAAATAGTTGATGTGTGTAGCAACGGGTTTATTTACTTGTGCATTTCTGAGGTCTTCCTTGGCCAATAAAAGAACTAGGTCAGACTATATACCTCCCCCTTGCCTGGCTGTAGACGTACAGCATGAGAATGGATACAAAACCTCCTCAAGATATCTACTTTACACAAGTTATCCGAAGTGATGTATTTAAAAAAAACAAACAAATAAACAAAAAAAAAAAAAGAATATATGTGTGTGCTGAAAATGCTACCTACAGACTTACTGACATGGAGGAGGAGACATAGATCAACATAACAACCCCAGTGATCAAGACCCACAGAAAACCTCTATAATAAGTACACAACTCTTAAGAACAAAACAACAAAAATCACAACAAAGTCAAAGTACATTCGACATCTTCCTCAATTTTCTTACACAGAAGTGGCAAGATTGGGCAATACACAACAGTCATTTATTTGGAAACAGTCAGATTGCCTACCTCAGTAGTTATGCAATCTGACTGTTTCCAAATAAATGACTGTAAAATAAAATGTCAGTGGGGGCAACACGGTGGCTCAGTGGTTAGCACTGCAGCCTTGCAGCGCTGGAGTCCTGGGTTCAAATCCTGCCAGGAACAACACCTGCAAGGAGTTAGTATGTTCTGCCCGTGTTTGCGTGGATTTCCTCCCATACTAAATATTATGAGCTGACAGGGTCTTACTAAGCACCAGGTGCCATTTTCAAATGAAACTGTACAAAATATATACTACGAAACCCATCAAGGTACTGAGATACCGGCAAATGAAACCACCAAGACATGTAGCTTCTTAAGGTGTATAATCGGTGAAAGGGTTAAACTATAATAAAGGCTCAGGAGCTCTTGCTGCCTTCAGCAAGGATGTACAAGTTGTGTATACTGTCAACAAATGTTGTCTGATACTGCAGTCAGAGCCAGATTACCACTGATAAAGAAGACATGACTGCAAAACACTAAGGTTTTCTGAAGGACACTGCATGATCAAGGATTTCTCTTCCTATCCACAGGCGGTGATTCACCGGATGTATCATTTCCCAGCAAATGTGTTCCCCGTGGGATAATGCTGGTAAACCACACTCTGCTCTCACTTCTATGTTCTGTGACAGATTCATCTTAATAGGGAAATGGAGATTTTATACTCTGCTACATGAGTTTACATTAGCAGTTTGGATAAACTATAGGACGTATGATATGGAAGCACACTGCTGCAGTTACATAACCAGTTCAGGGCTGCGGAGCAGGCATGAGAGTACTAGAATGCTGCGTCACCATCCAGATGGGTAACACTTCTGGATCTGCAAAGGGGAATGGACAGCTGGCAATGGCATCAGTAGCATTTAATACTAAGCAACTGCCTGAACACAAACAGCTCAAAAATACAGAATCACAAAGAAATCATTTCACAGGTAGAAAGGCAACAAGAGTGGTCATAGGCGTTCATCAAAAAAATCCAAAAATTTAGACCAAGATCAGTTTAATTTCAGTCCGCTGCTCTGATCAGAGATAACAGCAGAAGAATAGGCTTTAAACTAATAGCATGATGGATAAGGATGGAGCGCATTCTGTCTGCACCAGTCATGATTTACTACAAGAAACATTTGCAATGCGCTTTTCTCACAATGGACTCAAAAAGCAAGCACTATAGCGTAAAAAACAAGACGGTAGATTTTTTTTTTTCTCGTTTGTTATTGTTTTGGATAGAAGATAAAAGTCTTGTATGTGGGACTTTATCTTCCATCTAAAAAGTATGCAAACAAGCTGGACGGCCCGCAAATGGTCGCGTTAGAGTCAACTCTTATAGCCCTGGCCAATGACAAGCCCATTTTTGGACCTCAAAGTCAGCTGCCCACTCAATCCCAGCATCTGCTAAAGCAGGGGTAGGGAACCTTCGGCTCTCCAGCTGCTGTGAAACTACAACTCCCAACATGCTCCATTCACTTCCATTGGAGTTACAAGAACAGCAGAGCAAGTATACATGCTGGGAGTTGTAGTTTTGCAACAACTGGAGAGCCGTACGTTCCCTACCCCTGTGCTAAAGCCACAGATTACATGGTTTTGTCACATTTCTCTGGCATTTTGTATGCCTTGTCTCGCCTTTCTACACTGACTATGTGTTTTGTATTTATGATAGATTTTAATAAATACCTTTGAAGCAAAGAAGTATACAAACGAAGGAAGAAAGGTTTTTGTTTTTTAAGTCAAGGTGAATGGTACGGAGACAGACAGTATGTTCTTTCTCTGTAGGGCTGGGCAATTAGATTGAACTCAAAATCATGATTAATTGAATATTTTACAATGCCTACAATTACCAAACGATTATTTATAGGACAATACAATTTTTACATATCGCACCCCCTATTTAGATGGTACACCATTCCTCTGAATTTTGGTTTTTGGTAGTTATTATTGTTTATTTATATAGCACCATTAATTCCATGGTACTGTACAGTATATTAGCACTCTAGCATGGAGTCTATATGTTCTCCCCAGTGTTCGAATAGGTTTCCTCCCAGACTCCAACGACATACTGTAGGGAGTTTAGATTGTGAGCCCTATATAGGACAGTGTTGACAATATCTCTGTAAAGCACTATGGAATAAGATGGCACTATATAAGGAAAATAAATAAAAGTCATATTGTCAATCCTGAATAGATAGTGTACAGTAAGTGATATATCTTTCAGTCAATGGCAGTGTGAGACAGGACAAAAAAAAATAAATGAATAGCAAGCAAGTTCCCATCTATTAATTGAGCGACTTGCAATTTATTGCCCAGCCCTCTTCATTCTGTATACATCATTCTAATAGTTATTCAGTTTGTTATTCTGATCCTATACCACATCAGAGCAACGGACTAAAATTAAGCTGCCGTGACCTTTATTCTTATTCTCCAGCAGTAAACTTCTCACAGCGTATAGCCTATCAGGGATTTGATCAGCTAAGAGACTGTAGAACCCACTAACACAATGGTCTCTAACTACGTATCAAGCATAGCAACTCCGTGAATGCTGTAGCATCCTACAAGAGATTGGGAGCTAAAGCTATGCAACAGCCATGGGATAGTCAACACACATACAAAAACAAACACATATCACATTTCAACATCATACAGTAAAACCAGATGAAGTATCTGAATTATTTCACATATCATTAAATCAGTGAGTAGTGGTACACTATAAGCAAACATGAATGTAGCAGAATAAGAAACAGTGTAACCTATGGGCGGCTAGCCACAGGTTCTGTCACCAACAGCTTCCTCCCATGATAACAGCTGATCATCTATGGGTAAAAGCAAGTGCTGCCTGGTATGATGTGCTGCACCCCCTGCTCTATCCATATCATACCAGGTGGGTTAGGGTAGCACATAGAAGAGGCAACACCTGAAAATGCAAAGACTCGGGGTGCGCTAGCTGCGATGGGCTGGCAGGCGGAGACAGCACCACCTACTGGTTCCACAATACACCTGATTTAAACCACTCCATTCTAGACTCAACCATCAATATTGGTTCCACATTTGGAACCAACATATGCGCCAAAGAATTTCTTGGCGCATAACCATATTTCTGAATGAATTACATCACTATTTTCACACCTACAAACAGCTCCAGATCAAAATCTCTCCCTTTTATTACCGAAATCATAGTTAGGTGAGAAATGTAATCAGCTCCATGACACCCCCGACTAGAGGCTAGATCTTACGAGCCAATCAGACCACTCACCCAGCGACTAAAATGAGGCTTATGAGAACGTCATAAGCATCCATAGAGGACAGACAGAAATAGCTCAGTGCATACTAGCATCCTGTCTCCTAGGATGAGCCCTGCCCCAACGTGTAAGAAACATGCCAATAGACCGGACTATAGGAAGAGTGCCCACATAGGGAACCATCCATACAAATCCCTGTACTGCCAGTCACAGCCTCCACTATCCTGTCAAGGCACTTGGGGTACATAAGGGAGTGCCCGGTATCCGCATAGGATATCCAAATAAGCCAGTCTGGTCAAATACCTTTAGCCTGGCAGTCGGCACAGAATTTGTTCTCTTCCCTCAGCAGCAGCTCAGAAAGCACGGCCTGGTACCGCTCCACGTCCCGAACAGACTTCCCGGTCATCTTCCCGGGAGACAGTAAGATGGCCTCCCCGTGCCGCGGCTCTCAGTTCCTGTTTCCGGGTCGACTCCTACCGTCGCTTTCGACAGTGTATACGTCACTAAGCCGCGCCCACTCCTTGCTCACTCTCGGCGCAGAATAAGCAGCTCAGCCAATAGGAAGGAGGGCTCTTGACGCCCACAAGGCAAAATGGACGGTGACGTCACTTGGCAACATTAAATCCCGTTGCAAAGAGAACTGGGGTGCAGATATATGACGTCTCAGTGGTAGTAGTTGCTGGCTGTAGCAGGACAAGTGTATTTCTGGTTTATAGCTGATTGATTATTATAATATATATATATATATATATATATATATATATATATATATATATATATATATATATTCACTATATCCAGAGGTGTCAATCAGTGAGAGCCCTTCACAGGGTGAAACTGTCTGTTGTGGCAGAAGTGTTAGACTTTTTAAATTGATTCTATCATTAGAAACCCGTTTTTTAAGGGGCGGAGGAGCGGAATAACAGCATCGCTTCTGCCGCTGCTGGCAGGAGCATAGCGATGTTGCAGGCATCTGTGCCGGCGTCTACACTCCCCGGCATCCACCTCTCTATTACAGCGGATGCCGGGTCTGTATTCACATATGCAAAGCCAAGCGGCGAGATGCCACTGGCCCTGTGTGCACGCTCATAGACCAGTCTAGCCTTCACAATGCGAATACAGACCCGGCATCCGCTGTAATAGAGAGAGGCGGATGCCGGGTCTGTATTCGCATTGTGAAGGCTAGACTGGTCTATGAGCGTGCACACAGGGCCAGCGGCAGGGCCAACTGGCTTTGCATATGTAACCCCGCCCACCAATGACGCAACAAAGCCGGAAGAAAGAAGAATTTACAGCAACAAAGACTGGTGAGTATGCGATGTGGGAATACCCCTTTAAAGAGGACATTTCATGGGTTTGGGCACAGGCAGTTCTATATACTGCTGGAAAGCCGACAGTGCGCTAAATTCAGCGCACTGTCGGCTTTCCCAATCTGTGCCCGGGTAAAGAGCTATTGGTGCCGGTACCGTATCTCTTTACAGTCAGAAGGGCGTTCCTGACAGTCTGTCAGGAACGTCCTTGACAACAGCAGTGCCTATCGCGCTGTACAGTGTGAGCGAGGAGGAACGCTCACACTGTATAGCGCGATAGGCACTTCTATGGAGAAGGACGTTCCTGACAGACTGTCAGGAAAACCCTTCTGACTGTAAAGCGCTACGGTACTGGGACCGAAAGCTCTTCACCTGGGCATAGATCAGGAAAGCCGACAGTGTGCTGAATTCAGTGCACTGTCGGCTTTCCAACAGTATATAGAACTGCCTGTCCCCAAATCGGTGAAAGGTCCTCTTTAAGAAAGGCTATTCTTCTCCTACCTTTAGATGTCTTTTACTCTACTTTTGGTAGAAATCCCGATTTTCTTTGGCATATCTCCCAACTTTTGAACAATAGAAAGAGGGACACCACATCAAATTTAGCTCCGCCCACTTTTATGTTGACTCCTACCCATTCACATTAATTTTTCATGTGCCCCAACATAGTATAATCCTCCTACAGTCACCTGTAAATTATCTGTTGCCCCAATTTAAACATGAAACTGGGTAGCTGGAGGGGGACGTTAGCAATGGGGGTAGTTGGAGGGGACAATAAATTAATGGCAGATGAAGTGGGAAATTAAACAGGGGTTAACTAGAGGGGGACATTAAACTCGGTCAGCTAGAAGCAGACATTAAACCGTAGGTGTAGCTGGAGGGGGACATTAAACTGGGGGCAACTAGAGGCAGACAGGTCCCCCTCCAGCTACTCCCACGGTTTAATGCTCCCTTCCAGTTGCCTCCTTAATCTACCCCATTTCATGTCCCCTCCTCCATCTCTGCCCCCGGTTTCATCCCTCCCCTCCATTTCTTCCTCAGTTTCATATCCTCTTTCATCTGCCCCCAGTTTCATGCCCCCCTCCATCTCTGCCCCCAGTATAATGACAAACACACACACACAGACATACAGACAGACACACAAACTCACACAGACAGACACTCACACTCTCTCTCTCTCCACCCTGCATCTCACATCCCCCTCCCTTTTCAGTACCTTACATACATCCCTTCATCTTTTCACTGCACGGGACACTGACATGCCCACCTAGTCACGTGGCCGTGTGATGTCACACAAAGGCCCTTGTACCGTAGTGAAGGAATGGTTGTTCAGTAAAACATTAAAGGGACATGTAGGGAGCTGCGCAGGACTGCGGGACAGGGGTATGAATGCGGGACTTTCACGCCAAATGCGGGACAGTTGGGAGGTATGCTTTGGTATGTAAATGAGTTCGCTCAAAGCACTTGGGGCGGTCCAATGCGCTCAAACAGCATTGAGGGCGTCCATTATGCTGTGAGAAAACTCTCCAGCGCCGTCTCCATCTTCTTCTGACACGCCTCTGCGCCATGTCCTCTGCGATGGCTTCTTCCGAAGGTTTCTTCTGGATTTAACTGTCAAACATGCGTAGTCGGCTCTGCCATTGGGCAGAACCAACTGCGCATGTCTGTGGCCCTTCTCTTATGGCCGTTTACACTGTGCATGCAATTCAGCGAACCATATATCAGAAAAAAAAATCAAAATAGTCAAATCACTATTTTGCCTCCCAAAAAAATTTACTAAGAAGTGTTGAAAATGTCAGATATTCACCAAAATGGTACAAATAAAAACTAAATTTTGAGCCGCAAAAAGACACCTTACACAGCTCATAAAAAGATACAGATGTGAGAAAATGGCAACTAAAATTACTTTTTGCATTTCTCAAAGTTTTAGATTCTTATAAAGGTATTAAAACATAACAAAAACTATACAAATTAGCGGTGATCATGCCAACCCAAAGAATATAAGGAACATAATTTTTACAGCACAGTGAATGCCATAAAAAGCTAAAATATATATTGGTATTAGTATATTATATATACTAATAAATAAAATCACTCCTCCTCCAGATCACAATACTAATTAAAACCAAAGAAACAAACAAACTAGCCATCCTGGCATCCCAAAACGTCCAAACTATTAAAAAACACCTTATGAATAAAAAGTGACCAAAATGTTAAACATTCCCCAAAAAAATGGGGCAACACAGTGGCTCAGTGGTTTAGCAGTTTGTATGTTCTCCCCGTATTTGCATGGATTTCCTCCCATTCTACAAAGACATACATACTATAAAAATGGCATCCCCCTGACGAAGCCAAGGGTGGCGAAACGCGCGTCGGGGCGCGTTACTCGCACAGTGGAATATAATAGGTAATGCTTCCCATACTTATATAGCCCACATTCTCATTTTACACTATGTTCTTGCTTAAATGTCTATAGTTATTGGGTCCTTTTAGGTCATGCCTGGTCTTATTCACTTATACATACCTTGTCTTATTCATATATAAACCTTTTGTGCATTGAGTTGTATATTTTCCAGGCATGAGAACAATTTCATAGACTGCACTTTCTGTATATGCACTTTAAGAGAAATTATATGGGTATTACGTACATGCAATATTCCTATATCCCTGTGCTATTGTGGTTGTATTGTCTCCCTCATTTCCCTTATATATGTTTTGTGGGTTATTGTCTTTTTTATTTAAATTAATAAAGAATACATATATTTTTATAATATTGTGGAGGTAGTTTGCCTTTTTTATAGGCGGTGTTTGCATATTTATCACTAAGCTACCAATGTGATGCCCTATATTTATGTGTGGTGAAATATATACTTAAATGGAAAAAAAATGTACATTGTGATCCTTATATGGGGCTCACAATCTGCATTTAAAAAAAAAAAATCCCCAAAACGGTGTAAATATGAACTACATCTTGTTTCACAAAAAAACCTTGCGCATCTCTGTACATGGAAACAATAAAAAGTTATAGGCATTAAAATACGGTGACTTAAATCATTGTAAATTTTTTTGAGTTTTGCCAGTTTTAGATTTTTATAAAATCTATACAAATTTGGAATGGGCCTAGTCCGGAGGAGGGTGTGTCTTCAGGCCGAATCGCGAGGTGACTCAGCCTGAAGAATGAGCATCTCGCTTCTTGTTTCCCTAAGTCGGAACAAACGGCTCCCGGAAAAAAGACCTGAGCGGCTCCCATTGATTTCAATGGGAGCCATCTTTTTGGTCAGGGTTTTGAGGTGGATGCGGCTTCAAAACCCTGACCAAAAAACTCTGTGTGAACTTACGCTAAAGATCCCCAAAAAAGCCGAAAAGATAAAGAATATAAAGGCAGAGGGGAATCTGGAGGAGAAGAGAGTCATTGACAGTGGCAAAGAAAACACAAGAGAGAGCACCGCGCGGCACCTTGTGCATTACCCTTTTAAAGTGATTCCACAAAGTATTATTCAACATATAATCACCTTTAAGCGCTGTGAAATGATCACAGCACTCAAATATCACTTCATAGACAAAATGGCTAGTAGCTAGCAAATCTTAACCGTGAAAGCACGTACGCATGGTACTATACAGAAAAGGATCTATCCAACCAACTTCTACAGAAGTATCTCCCTAAGAGACCGAAACTTAAATTTAGAAGGGCTAAAAGTGTTAAAAATGTAATAGCCCCAAGTAGACTCAAAGCCATAGCTCCCAAATCTGATACAAGTCCAACAACTGAAGGAAATGAAAAAGGAAGCTATAGGTGTGGTAACAGGCGATGCAAGTGCTGTCAATGTATAGGTCACGTGGTCCAAGAGATCTCTAGTAGATCTACAGGTAGGACTTTCCAACTTGATTTCCGTATGGATTGCTCTACGCCCTATGTAATTTATTTAGCAGAATGCCCTTGTGGCCTGCAATATGTAGGGAGAACGATCATGAACCTACATCCTATTAATATTATAAAAAAAGTTTGTGGGTTTGTGTGTTTGGATGTTTGTTCCTCAATCACGCAAAACCCGCTCGACCGATTTGGCTGAAAGTTTCCACAAACATAGTTAATACACCCGATTGCGCAATAGGCTACTTTTTGTCACAATAGCACACATACGTTTGTGCCAGGACCCCCACAAAACCCAAACTCACACCACCATCTCTGCAATCTCACACACTTTGGACCATAGCAAGCCACAAAATTCATATTGCCCTCTACAGCCTAGCCTCCAAACCCCACACAATCACATATACATATACTTTGCCACTTTGCCCCTCACCTTAACGATACTCCAGGAGGCTCTCTTTTACGCACCGGAGCAGCCATGTTTGCCGACCCCCACTGCTCTGACAATCCGCGACACCGCCCATCCATGTCAATACCCCTAGGTGGTCTAATAAATACAAAAACAAAAAAAAGGAAAAAAAATAAAATAAAAAATAAAAAGTATTACAAATTCAAATCCCCCCCTTTCCCTAGAACACATATAAAAGTAGTTAAATACTGTGAAACACATACATGTTAGGTATCCCTGTGTCCAAAATTGCCCGCTCTACAAAGCTATACAAATATTTTGCCTGGACACTTAATGCCATACCGGCAAACATACTGAAAAGTCGAAAACCGCTGTTTTTTCACTATTTTCATTATCATACAAATATCAATCAAAAGTGATCAAACCAATAGCATTTCCCGAAAATGGAACAACTACAAACTACACCCGGCCCCACAAAAAAAACACATCCCCTGACACAGACAAATAAAAAAGTGACTGCTGTCAGAATATGGCGACTTTTAAAAACAAAAAAATGTCAACACACTACTGGCAGAAAATAACAAATCATACAATGTCGTATATCGAGGTCTATTAACTTCAAATACCTCTGTCCCAAAGACACTATGTACAGTTTCTCACAACACCGTATAGCAGCTCAAATACAAATTACATTCAACACAAAAGTCGCACGTATTCTCAGAATTACAGCAAATACAAGATACAAAGTTACATTTCATATCCCATACCTTATACACAGTACGAAAACCTTACCCGTGCCTGTATATACCCACTTCTACAATCACCGCAGACAAAGTCGCGGGTAACAGCTAGTATTAGAATAAATAAACACAGGTCAAATATAGTAAATGGGTCTCAAGACACTTTTTATATAAGCATAATAGTAATTTTGCAGGCACTTGAACAGCATTTACAGACGGGGGTAGGGTAGATGGAATGTAGAAGAAATGAAGCGACGACCGTTTCGTGCTAAATGCACTTCATCAGGCTTCCCGGAAGCCTGATGAAGTGCATTTAGCACGAAACGGTCGTCGCTTCATTTCTTCTACATTCCATCTACCCTACCCCCGTCTGTAAATGCTGTTCAAGTGCCTATTTTTATGGAAGATTATTAAAGTTTGGTGAATTTTACTACTGGCTGGTGAGTGCCCTGATTTTTTTCTATTTTTTTGCACTATATTGGACTATTTGTTTAACAGTGAGCACCACCTGAATGCCAGATCATCTAGTTTGAGATCCAGTGATTTGGTGTATGTTCACACTCACAGAACGGTGCCGCTGCTTTTGAACTTTTTTGTAATTTTGCAGGGTTTAATGTTGTCCCCATAGACCACATCCCTTCGAATATACCCAATAGAAACGGCGTGAAATCTACTGGATCTACCAGCTGGATACTTTGAGTCCAGCTGGTTTGAATGAGACATTGGAAGACATCACCTCTTGAAAAATAGTAACGATTATAATGGTGAGTCTTTTTTCAGTTTAATATATTTTTATTGGTTATTAACATAAAGTGTTTTTATACATATACAATAATTTTAATGAGTGGTAAATTTCATGTATCATTATTTTATGTATTATTGTTTAATAGAGGACTATATGTGTCTATATTTGTAGTGCTCCATAACATTTGTTATTTTGCTTGTTATAGATTCAGATTTATAGGAGCCGGTATGTTCCGTGTGCATGCACGTTCTGGGTTTCGGCTGCTCAGACACCACCTTTATGAATCGCTGAGAGTCCGTTGACACGCATGCACACGTGACCCCGAATTGGGTTTTTAACATGTGGTCTATTTTCAACTTCTTCCGGTATATGGAATGCATGTGCATTCTAAGAGTAGTTCCGGCATGTGAGACGCGTCCCAAACGATGGGCTATGACGCATAATTATACTTCAGGGCGGGCTTTTTATGAATACATGCGCAAGTAGATACGCCTGGATGCTGGAAAGGATTTCAATATACTGCATAAAGGTTTGTAGTTTTTCATTGTATTGCTGACATAATGTTAGTCTTATTCTGTTTCTTAACTATTTATTGGTTGTCATTTGTCCATTTTATGTGTTTTTTTGCTACAATTGTAAAGTGATGAGTTCACTATGGGGGTGCATCCTCGGATGTCTATTTATATTCTGTGCTCTCAGTATCTATGCAATACTGTCCTTTGTACACCTGAAGAAGAAACCAGCTTCTGGTTTCAAAATGCATTGTATTTGAGGCTTTAATAAACGAATGAAACAAGAACTACGGTTGGTAAGCGCGGATCCTTTTATCCATTTGATACTTCTGTAGAAGTTGGTTGGATAGGTCCTTTTCTGTATCGACAGTGGCAAAGGCACATATATAGGCAGCAAAGGATAAATATGGAATAATAGTCCTTAGATTTTGACTGAGGCCAAATGTAGCAGGAAAGCTGTTTGTTTTTTTATTTCAGATTTTGCTGCAGTTTGAGCCAAAGCCAACAGTGACTTCAAAATGAAAGGGAAAAATAAAGGAAACAGACTTCTCAGTTCTGCTACATCAACTTCTGGCTTTGCCTAAAAAAAAAAAAAAAAAAAAAAAAAAAATGCAGGAAAATCAGCAAAAAAAACAAAACATTTTTTCCACAGGGTGGCCTCATAGCAGTCTGTAGATTGTTACTGGAACACACCAGTAGATGGAGACATGCTAAAAAGAGTTGCCAGGACTAGGATTAAAACAGACAGGAAATACGAGAGGTAGGAGTGAGATGAAAGGGAATGGGACAGTGGCGTAGCTAGGAATGGCGGGGCCCCATGGCGAACCTTTGACATACCCCCCCGACCGACGCTAAAAACCCCGACCAAACCCCCTGCATTTCTGAGAGCACTATTATGCCCCATAGTTGCCCCTGCACGCAGCATTGTACCCCATAGTGGCCCCTTCACTCAGTATTATTCCCCACTAGCACTTACCTGTGACATTGTCGACGGGTCGCGGTTGAGGACGATGTTGCGCCCGCAGACTCACAAATCCCTCTTTTGCACAGACCCCTCTCGCACGGTGCACCGCGAACTCCTCCTCCGTGCTCCAAAGCCCTGTGCACCCCACTGTCCCCCCTAATCCCTCTCCCCAAAGACTCCACACGTGCTCCTCCACCTCTGGCGGGGCCAGAGCTTACTCCCGGTGGCGGGTAAGAGACGGAAGTTGGCGGCGTTGGGAGACAGGGATACCTAATATGTATTTAATAACTTTTGTATGTGTTTATTCTTGGTTGCTGTTTTTACTTTTCTGATGAGCAACGCAATGCATTACAATGCTTATGCATTGTAATGCATTTCATAATACCGGGACCGGTTTATCACCAGCACGTTGCTATGGCAGCCGGGAGCCTTGCGCTGGCTCCCTGGCCTGTCAGTCTTTCGCTTCGATTGCAGCCTATGGCAGGTTGACTGCAATTGAAATGCAATGCACTGCATAATATCGGCGTCTCTATTGCAGGCTACTCAGCCTAGGCTGCAATAGAAACGAAAGACTGACAGGCCGGGGAGCCAGCGCAAGGCTCCCGACTGTCATAGCAACCTGACGCCGGCCCCGGAGACTTCTCCGGCTGTTGGCGTGGAGAGGGGACATGGCTGCGCCCACGCGCCGACGGAGGAAATGTGTTCAGAGTGAATGTGGTTGATCCCTGGGGACACCGGCCGGGTCACCGACCTGGGGCAAACCCCCCAACCCCCCACCCATCGCCTTGTATCCGCTGCACTGACCAGTTATGTGGTGTGTTGGGTGCAGCAGCTGCCGGCATGTCCGCTCCTCTTTAGCCGTCCGCGAAGTGACAGTGTGTAGGCGGCCTGGGATAACTGCGGCGCCAGGACCATGTGGGCTGCCGCCATCTTGCTCACTGTTTCCCTGCTCAATCGGCGCGCCAACATTCAGCCCCCAACGTATGGTGCCGTAGCCCTGGCTCCATAGCCCACCCACACCCAGTCATGCATCAATAGGACAGACCAGCGCTGGCGGAATGCCAGCTTGTACAGCAGAGCCGGAGGGTTCTTTGGAGGGTCACGGTGGCGATTTGGGGTGAGTGACCCACATTTAAAGTAGCCTATCCTTCCTTCCTGGACAATATGTCTGAGTGTGTGAAATTTCAACAAAATCCATTCAGCCGTTTGGCTGTGATTGAGGAACAAACATCCAAACACACAAACCCACAAACAACCAAACACACAAACTTTCACCTTTATCATATTAGTAGGATAGTGGCCCCATCACCCAGTATTATGCCCCATAGTGGCCCCATCACTCAGTATTATGCTCCATTGAGCACACCCATTAACAATTATTATACTCTGGGGTCTTTTCAGACCCCAGAGTATAATAATCAGAGACCGAGAGGGGGATACAAACATAAACACTGTAACTTACCTATCCCAGTGCTCCCTGCTGTCGGCTATCTTCAATGACATCAGGGACATGATGTGACCGGGGCCTGCGTCGCGACGAATAAGGACGCAGGCCACGGTCATGTGACGTCTGAGATGACACACAAGTAGGCCCCGAAGCCTTCGCGGAACGTGGAGAGGTAAGTAACACTGTTTGTTATGTTCGCTTACCTCTCCCGGGCCCCCGATCATTATACTCGGGGGTCTGAAAAGACCTCTGAGTATAATGATGATGTTTGTGGGGCCCGCGGTGTCACTCACCGATCCCGACCCCTGCCAGGATCGGTAAGTAAGTAGGGCCCGTTACTGGCTGGAGTTATGCCTATTAAGAAAAAAAAACAAAAACGCAGCGGTAGCGGCTGTCGCTGGACCCCCTACTGTCCTGGGCCCTGTGGCAGCTGCCTCTGCTGCTTCCCCGGTAGTTACGCCACTGGAATGAGATGAGATCAATCAGGGTCTGACCTGAACCCCAAGCTGATCAGATGATAGAAGCCATTTGCTAAGTATACGGCTAGAGGCAGCTCTGCTCCTATTCAAGTAAAGTGCCTGCAGTTCCAGGCACTACTGCCACCCTGTACAGATCAGAAGCTCTTTACACTATAGTGGTGGTTCTGGAACTGCAGTCTCTATCCCATTCACTTGAATAAGAGATACTTCCATTCATATACTCATATATGGTTTCCAGCGACCACATCAGGGTGTTCATCTTCATCTGCGCATAACCTATATGTGACCCCAGGGTGAGGGGTGGCATGGACTTCTGTCCATGTTATCCCCTCTCCTATCAATCATAGAGCATACTTTTGCTCTCTGATTGTCACATTTAATAACTGAAAGACAAAAAAACTGATACTGATGCAACTAATATATGTGAACCTACCCTAATTATATATATTTGTGTGGTATGTTTGAACTCCTCACATCTTGCAATTTTTTGGAAAGTACATTTTGTTTGCAGAAAGGGGATACTTGAGTATGCACTTTAGTGGCAAATATGAATTTTTGTGCAATTTTTGCTCGGAATCTCAGTTTGATGAAAAGTTGCATGGAGTTGGCTGTATATGAAATATTAAGTTGTGTTTTTATATATGGTATGCTGTGCAAGCTCACAGTCACAGTTTGCCATGTGCAGTTTAGATTTTTAATTTATTAGTAAATGACAGCAAAATGTTGCTTGTTTTCTGTATCAGTATTTTTAAGAGTATGAGCTCTTGTGGTAGTTGATGTGTGCGGTATATATAGTCTACATCTTGATCTATTATTTTATATGTGTGTTAAGTGTGAATGTACAATTAAATAGGAGTTTTAGGTGTAACTATATATTTTAATGCATTTTGTCAAAAAATTATTTGTGTTTGTCACAAAGTTACATGAAGGTGGATGTGGCTACTGATAACCCATTGAGACACATGTAATCTTCGGGTTGTCTACTTTAAAGAAATATATAGGGTGTAGGGGTACACTTGCTTTTCATAGTGTGTAATCTGTACATTTTTTCATTTTATAGGTTGAGACTTTTTTTTTTTTATGTTGAACTTTTATTTTTGGGAGGTTGGTGCATATTCATTTTTGTTTTGTTTCCACTTTCAGCTTCTAACAATTTTTTTTTTGCATTAAAAAAAAACAAAAAACCCCCCCATACGTTTTAAATCAAAATTGCATGAATGTGCCTGTTCGTATACAAATACCAAGTAGCATTATGACAATACTGTAGATGTCTACTTTAAGAAAACATATAGGTATGGGGGTTCAGTATGATTTTTTAATGTTGTCTTTAGGATTTATTTGCCATCTCAAAAATGTGAAAATTGCTCTGGCTACCAGAGGTGCAAAATATCAGGAGAACCCGGGCAGTGAAAGCGTTAAAGGGAACCTTTCATCATCTCCAAGTCCAATACTTTACATCAATTAATAGGCTCTATTCCACTGATTTTGGCAAAGTTGGAATGTTTTCTATTGCCCCCACCATTCCTGAGCAATCAGTGCTTTTAATTTTGGTGCCTCATATGCTATTTAGACTCTGCACTGTATGGGCAGTGGTGTTAGGCAGGATCAGGAAGGTGGTGTGATTCTGAACTCACTGGCTTCCTCTGATTGGAGCTCTGAATCAGACCCCCTGCCTGACACCGCATTTATGACATTACAGAGCTTAAATAGCACTTCTGGTCCTAAAACTAACTGTAATTGTTGTTTAAGAATAAAGTGGACAGGAATGAAAATTCCAACTGCACTGAAGTAAGTATAGCAGTGCCTATTACCTGTTGCTTCATGGAGGATGGAGTAAGCTCTGCTTTAAGTGTTTATTAACCCCTTAGTAGCCCAGCTAATTTTTCCTTAAAGGGATTCTACCATTAAAATTTTTTTTTTTTTTTGTGGATAAGATGTCGGAATTACCTTTAGAAAGGCTATTCATCTCTTACCTTTAGACGTGGTCTCAGCTGCGCCGTTCCTTAGAAATACCGTTTTTTACCGGTATGCAAATGAGTTCTCTCGCAGCGATGGGGGCGGGCCCCAGCACTCAAACAGTGATGAGGGCGTCCCCACCGCTGCCAGAGAATTGTCTCCAGCGCCGCCTCCTTCTTCGTCCGCAGCGTCATCTTCAATGTCTTCTTCCGGCGCAGGCTCGTAACTTCTAGGCGTCGGGCCTTGAACAGAGCAGACTGTGCAGGCGTACAGGCCACGGGAAAATGGCCGCTTGCATAGTATTAGTAGTGTTAGCGAGAGAACTTATTTGCATACTGGTAAAAACCGGTCTAAAGGTAAGACACGAATATCCTTTGTAAAGGCTATTCCGACGTCTTATCCACAAAAAAATTTTTTTAATGGTTGAATCGCTTTAAGGACCAAAATAATGTTACAGAATACCAGGTCTTAAATCTTATTGAAGAAAATGGAAAGGCATGAAGAGGGTTGTTATGTACAGACTGTCCTATCTTGTGATGTGGGTGCAGCTGTCAGGGGTTAACTCTCTCCACTCATTCAACCTTGCACTCACACTACACTCATGCAGCAAAATTAACATAAATCACACCCCAATTCAGTCCACATACCCCAAATACATGCTGTCACCACCTATTGTGTTCAAAATAAGGATCAATAGGAATCCCAGACACATACGCTACTGCCAGCAGCAGACAGCCTTAAAGGATTAAATAACTATTTTTTTTCAGTGACTGATTTCCCCCCCATTTTAATTTATGGAAGCTTCCACTCTATAAGTAGATCACTTTTTTTCAGCAAATTTCAGTGGATACCCCTTTGAAAAGACCACACATTGCACTTATATACACTGTAAGGGCTCGTTCACATCTGCGTTCATGGGTCCTTATTGCAGGTTTCCGTTTCCTGCATAAAACAGATGCAGGAGACGGAAGCCTGCAGGAGACTTTCTCACCCATTCATTTGAATGGGTGAGAAAGCTGTCCGGCCGTGCGCGGCAGTGAGCGTTTTGCGCTCTCCGCCGCAAAACTGGGTTTTATAATCCGGACACAGAGTCGGACATGCAGTACTCTGTGTCTGGATAAAAAAATCCGGTTTCGCGGCGGAGAGCCTAAAACGCTCACCGCCGCGCACGGCCGGACCCGGTCTATGGTTTCCGTCTTCTGCCATGCAGAAGACGGAAACCATAGTACGGACACATGAACGCAGGTGTGAACCCAGCGTAAGACCAATATTGCAGCAGCTCAGCTGTGCCACTTCACTGGACTGCAGCATGTAGGAGAAAAAGACTTGTAAGGGACCAGTAGTGAATCTAGCCTCTCTACTGCCTGAGGCGGACGATCAAAGGACGCCCCCCCATATAATGAATCCGGGGGGGAGGGGGTGTTGTTCATCTTTTGATCGTCCGCCCCAGAGGGGGGGGGGGCTAATGAGGGTGCTAGCGGTAACCTTACACTAAATACAATGCAGTAATATCTTGTGCAATAATACTCATAGGAGAAGTCTTCCCACATTTCCCATCTCTTCCCTTTGCACCACCATGACTACTTCTTCCAGCTGTGACTTGACTCTGTAAGCTTTGAAACACAGACATCTTTGACTCCTCACTTCTCCTCACACCCAACCCCTATATATCCCACAGCGGCCCCTGCAGCCTATATTATGCCCCACAGTGGCACAATAGCCTGTGGGGCATAATAGAGGTTGCAGGGGGGCCGCTGTGGGGCATAATAGAGGTTACAGGGGCCACAGTGGACCCTTCAAGCTCTATTATGCCCCTCAGTTGCCCACCCATGAACTATTATTATACTCGGGAGTCTGAAAAGTATAATAATCAGAGCCCCAGGGGAGATGAGGGAACATAATAAACAATGTTACTCACCTCTCTGGGATCCTATGTTAATCCTAGCAGGCTTCAGGCCTATATGGTAATGTGTCATACGACCTATATGTGGTCTGGGATATTACCATATAGGCCCAAATCCTGTCCTAGCAGTACCATACAGGCCCAAAGCCTGTGCTAGGAGTAACAGCCTGATGCCATACAGGCCCAAAGCCTGTGCTACTAGTAACTGGCTATTACTACTGACACAGACTTCGGGCCTATATGGTACTGCTAGCACAGGCTTTAGGCCTATATGGTAATATCCCAGACCACATGAGGTTTGGGACATTACCATATAGGCCCGAAGCCTCCTAGGAGTAACATGGGATCCCAGAGAGGTAAGTAACATTGTTTACTATGTTCTCTCACCTCCCCTGGGGCTCCGATTATTATACTCGGGGGCCCCCGAGTATAATAATAGTGGTAGTGGGATCGCGGCCTGGCCCCGGGCCTACTCACTGCCAGCCACCGCGGCCTATAGTACAAGGGGAAGTGGCAGTGGCAGTGAGCAGGGTGGGGAGGTTGGTAAATAGACCGCTACCTGCTGGAGATACTCCAGCAAGTAGCGGCCTATTATAAAACAAAAAAAAAAGTTATTATACTTACCGACATGAGCGCTGCTACCGCTGCTGCCGCATCCTCTTCTCCCGGCAGTACGCTGCGTCTCAGCGTAGGGGGCGTGATGACGCGACCTACGCTGATACGTAGACGTCTGAACCAGCGCAAGGAGAGCGGCAGCTTTCCTGCGCTGGTTCAGAGAAAAAAAGTTAAAAAAAAAAAATCGCCCAGGCTGCCGCCACCCCCCCCCCTCCGGTCCGCCGCCCCAGGTGGGCGCCTCACCTCGCCTCATTAGAGGTTTGGTGCTGTAAAGGACATCAGGGGAGAAAGTCGCCAGTATCACAGTTGAATAAAGAGTCCATATTATAGTCAATACTGTCTGCCACTGTCCTGCCGAGCATACCTACCAACAGTTCCAATTTTGCAATAACAATCTTGGTAACTGGACCACAAAAGGAATATATACCCTCATCTCAATGGGAATTTTTGAGGTGTTCCAAGGTGGGCTTTACAGTTCAGATTTTTGCCTATGAAAGGTCAGCAAGTATAGTCAAGAGCAAACATGGAATGGGGAGCCATGTTGGGATCTAGGAATGAGAGAAGATTAATTCCAGGAACCAGCAATGAAAGGGTTAGCTATGCTGAGATCCATGAAGGTGTCCATGAGTTAATGGGATATCATAATGTGGACTAGGAATGAGAGGGGAACGATGATAAGAGCCACAATTTAAAGGGATACCATTCTAGGAACTAGGAATGATAAGAGAAACAATGCTAAAGACCACAATTTAAAGGGTCACCATGTTGGGGACTAGGATTGAGAGTGTGACCATGCTGAGGGCCATGATTCAAAGGGATACTTTGTTGGGACCAGAAATGAGAGGGTAAGCCATACTTGAGACTAGGATTGAGAGGAAAGCCAAAATTTATGTGTTTTGGCTGGAGTGACTTGTATACAGTACCATATCTGCTTTGTTAGTACCAGGCCTTAGTTCTGTGAATATACTGATGTCATACTTGGTTCTGTATAATATGCTGAAGCTTAAAATACATATTTTTTTCATCATTATTTGGAGGAGATTGAACATGCTTGCTACCTCCATTATACAATTTATTCTGAATTCTGTATACTCTTTTCTTTGAGCAGACCATCCCTATGAAAGACCATTTTTGGTCCAAATTTGGGTGGTAGGTTCAAAGAGGTTTCACTGTATCAGTATGGCTGGAGGTGCCACATTTGTCAGCAGAGATATATGCACTCATCGACAAAAACTAAAAGAATATGGTGTATACAGCCAGTGACCTGTCCTAAACAGCACCAAACAACTACATTTTTGAGCAAACAGAGAGACAATGTAACAAGCAGGTGACAATGAGTGGAATTTCTCGTGACAGTGACTGCCCTCTAGTGAAGAAAACTACTCCGAGATCAAACACAAGTATGTACCAGTTACAAATTTGCACCTTTCTTCCACAAGTTTCTCTGACAGCATACTAAGGGTTACATAATATATTCTCCAGATCTTCTAGTGTATAGCTTGAGTACGCACAATGGGGTATATTATAAGACTAGGCCGTGTCAATTAAACAGGAAATCACTGAGGAGCACGCAGGCAAAGAACACATGGCGTGTATAGAGGAATAACTGTCTGCTCTGAACAACAAGCCATTCAGTTCCCACTCCCTCCTACTGAGGTGCTCCACAAACGTTTGCTCAGGATACATCATCCTTGTTTCTGCAATACACGACATACTCTCGCTTTCACTGGTTTGAAGCGTTCTGAGACAAGTTCTGAAAAGTTATATTTTTTATTCATTTTTAATGATTCGTGTTTTTAAAAATTAAAATATGATTTTTTTTCTTTCCCAATTTTCAGTACAATATCAACCTTTGAGCAAACTAAAGCTAATGCTAATTTTAGTAGAGTTCATAAGAAAGACAAGAAGGGACTGTGGGAATTCTACATCTTACCTGACCTGATATTTGGAAGGAGGGGAGGGTACCTTCTCCCACCAGCCAATTGCCCACTTTTCCCACCTAGCCAGCCTATTTCATATTCATGGAATCTCCTCCTCCCTCTAACCTTACCCCATCTCAGTGTGTCAGAGGGCTGCATCCCATATCTTCCAGTATTTGGGGTCTGGCAACACAGGGCTAGCTGGAGCTCTAGCCTTGCTAGTAGGATTTTTAGAAAAGCCCGTGTGGCTTCCCCTCCCCTCACTGCAGGTCCTCTGGATACCAGAAGCTAGCACCATGGTCAGTGTATGGGGAAGCGTGCAGCTCTCTGTGATACTTCATCTCGTCTGCCTTTCCCTGGCACAGTTTGTAAGTCTATTACATTACATTTTTAGAACATATTTTGGTGATGATGAAGAGGAAATGGTTATATTGACATTGCATAGCTGCATTATAATGTATCATCCTTGAAGATGTAACTTTAGCTTACAAAATTGTTTTCTTTATAGAATTGTTGCTGCGGTTCCATCTCTTACCCTCAATTGCAATATATTTCCATTAACTAATAGAACACCTGAGTTTATGGAGGCCTGTGATAATCTCATGGTGGTATAGGCCATTATGTAACCCATGAAGGACTTATTAAACACAAATCTATTTTATGCAGGTCTATCGAACCACTTAATACGACACCTTCAGAATACAATGGAGTTAAAAGTTGCTATTACCTTTTGGTCTAAGTTGAAATAATTGTATGTTGGCTGTAGAAGTCATAGATTACATTGTAATTGATATGGACATTACATTTGCATTTACGTGTTCTATATAAATTGTACTTATATGTGATATTTGTTATATTTGTGTTGTACTTTATCTTAAAGATATAAATTGACATTTTCTAATATTTGTAGGCATCATGGATATTTCAATTGGAAATATATGTTGCCAAATAAAAAGCAGTTTAAGCGACCTGTTTCTGGTATATTAAAATGCACACCTCCCCCCTCAAATACCTGTAGATTACCTGTAAACTTGCAAATAAGATATCATTTTAGTTTTACTCTTTTGTTAAGACGGAGTTATATTAATATTTTCAGTACATGTATTTCTGACAATCATAAAATCTACTAGTAGTATTCCATAGATGATTTCGTCTCCTAGGTTTCCCAGACTCCTTTTTGTACAGTGATCCATAGTCTGTTTCTACATCACTGGATTTCTAGACAAATTTGCTGTTCACAGATCTAGAACCGTTTGGAAGTTACAATAGCGTACATATTCATCATCACCCATCTTTGCCAGAAACAGATGTAAACAACAAATAATGAAGTCAAATTTTAATAAGCAACATGTAGTCCACATTATATAGGTGTCAACTTTATATCTAGAAGGTATTTATAGGTAACAGTGCTTACAGCTTGCTTCCCAATATACATAAGAATTCCTGGAGGAAAGAGAGGGAGTGTGCTGACTATGAGAAGGTGATTGTAGGTCAGGAGGCAGGAGGAATGCATAATCCTGAGACATTTGGCATTCATATGTGAGAACAAAGTTTGCCATTCAGGAGTGAGGAGTCGGATCCTGTTCCCCACACACGCACAGAGCCCCTCAACACAAACAAAGAAAAGGATGGAGTGAAGGCAGCTTGCTGACATGAATGCTTAGCTAGTCTTATTACAGTATTCTGCATGGGATGCCTTGGAGTTTTAGCTGTATTTTATAGCCAATTTAGATGTATGCCGAAAATATATGAACAGAGGCCATTACTACATAGTATTCATCTTCATTGATATTGACACATAATGTGAGTAGTTTTATACCAGCTCTTGACAGTATATATTACACATCCACAGTAGTATCAATCATATTAGAAAGTATAAGGCCTCAAAACCATATGTTTTAACTTCTTATCAGAGGATTATTTAAACTACCATAAGTATTCATAGACGTCACCTACAGTAGCAGCCATATTGTTTGAGGCTTGCTAACTCTGACTTTATATACTGTCCTTTATTACCGATTCCGATGACCACCGACTATAGTAGGAACCCTAGTATATGAGGCTTGTTAACTCTGTTCTATACATGTTGTCTTTTACTACTTTAATATGAATCCTATCATATGTATTCATGAATGACATCTAACTACAATAGTAGTTGTACTATACCCGGTTTGTTAATCCTGTTTTCTACACTGCTAATGGGAACACAATATTCAATCGAAGAATTATTTTTCATGAATGAGTTAATATGATCTATTATTCAGAATTAATTGCTGAATTACTTAGATGTGGTTAAGCCACTTTTATTGTCATCTGTTGTGGTGTGACAGAGAATGTCACACATATATAAGTAGTAGGTTGTCCACATGGATCTTTTTCTTCGCTAGATATACAAGTAGTAGGATGTCCAAATCGATCTCCTCTCATTAAATATATATGTGGTTGGATGTCCACAATGATCTTCTCGAACTAAATATATAATAAGTACAGTAGTTAGATGTCCACATGGATCTCTTCACACTAAATATATAAGTAGTTAGATGTCCACATGGATCTCGTCACACTAAGTATATAAGTAGTTAGATGTCCACATGGATCTCTTCACAATACATGTATAAGTAGATGGATGTCCAGATAAATCTTCTCACAGTAAATATATTATAAGTACAGTAGTTGGATGTCCAAATGGATCTCTTCAAAATAGATCTACAAGTAGTTGGATGTCCACATGGATCTCTTCTCATTTGTTTAATTAACTGTAAATGTGCTGTATTCTTCATATAATAACCTTAAATAAATAATATTGCAAATAAATGAAAGCATTACGGTATGTTGTGAACACTAGAACATCACAAACCACACACTGCCTATGTTATAGCCCCAAACATATTATAGAAAACTAGAAATTAAATCAATCAATCAATCATGTCTAATATTCACTCCTGTCCTTGATTCACTGGTCTGAATATACATTGAATAAGAGAATGTTATGCATTTTATTTGTATAGCTATGCCCAAAGGTTCTCCTTCAGTCCCTCTTTCATGGAGAGAATCTGCCAGGCCTCTGTTCATTACCGTTTATCGTGGTTTTACAGCTATTCCAGTGAGCAGTGATAGCTAATGCTGAATATTTTACACACACTGAAAACGACTGTACATGTGCGACTGCCAAATACCAGCTTATCACTCTATTAAAATTCCTCCATACAAAATGTACAGAATGGGTTGTGAATGAATTTAACCCTTTCAACCAACCCTGTCCACTCAAGTCACAGCGCTCCCGGAAATTATCATATGGACGTTATTGGCATTTTTTGCATTTTTATTTGGAATAGTTCATCATTACCTAGATATTACACATGCCTTTGAGCCAACTGTGAATATTATGAGGATGTTAACAGGATATATTTCCATGCTGTCTACTCGAATGCATCAAAGTGAATGAGAGCCGTATTTTATCTATTCGAACATTTAACTAATCTCTAATGTATTTTTCCTACAGGCTGGTCCTCCAGGTCCACCAGGGCCTCCTGGTCCACCTGGCCCTTCAGGGATCCCGGGATCAGATGGCATAGATGTGAGTATACAAACCTGGAACAAAGAGCCTCTGTGTGTACCAGACAGAATCTGAAAACTTCTTAAAAATAACCACTAGATGGCGCACATAGACAGTAAATCTTCATATAATCTCATCTACACATGAAGACAAGTCATGTAGTAGTGTTGAATAAGTTATGAGGAATATCCAGCTCTGCAGATTGTTTTATTAATATAATAAGGTGTCGTCTTTACCGTCTTTTCCTATCAATATTGTATTGTAGACCTCTTGAAAACATCTTTACCCTTAAATTGTTATCGAAATGGAATGTTTTAGTACTAAAAATATAATCAGCAGCAACATCATATCAAAAGAAGGATCCTGTGTACTTTCCTTGTATTTTATGATGTTTTCTTATTTTCTCAGTTACAATAATGAGCTATTCAATAGGTAAAAAATTCTATACAAAAAGCTCAGAATGGGTAAGCAGCAGCATTCCCCCCCATGGCTAATGTTCCCTCACTGGTCACTACTTCTATCACACAGCTAAAGGCTAGTCAGTCTAGCCTTAGTCAGTTTATGCCGTACCTGGCATAAACTGAGGGGTAGCTTTTTTAAAATTGGCTGCTACCTATTGGTTTACTCCAACAGGTAGGGGCTGGTGTTTTACTCCCCAATCCCTGCTCCTGTTCAGTCTGACATTTGCTTCTTCCTCCAGAGGGCACTGCAGCTTTCTTCTGTGCCCATGCCCTGGAGGCAGAAGGGTAGGCCAGATACGACAGGAGTGGAGATTGGTGTGTAAAACATTGGAATAATTAAGCAAGTAGCGGCCGAATTCGTGCAGCACCAGGGGAGGTGAGTAAAACTTATACTCACCTCTCTTGGGCACCCAACAGTTCATCAGCATCCTCTTGTGGCCTGCGTCTGACATTACATGCCATGGGTTATTAATGAGGCCCAATCGCAGGCCTTAGTGGTGACCTCCACATCAGACAGAGGCCTTAAGAGAAAGTTGAGGACCAAAAGACACCATGAAGATGTTAAGCAGAGTTGGGGCAAGGGTATAATTGTGTGCTATTTTTCCTCACCTTCCCTGGTCCTCTCCTTATTATATTCTACACTTTGAGGAGACACCAGAATATAATAGTGCTTCGTGGATGACGAATTCCTAAAGGTTTTAGGGTTCAGACTGAGTTTGCAGCTTTTAGAAAATGGCCTACAATTTTAATTAGGGGGGCCCCATCATAGAATCATTTCCCTTGTATTCAAAGAGCCTAGAAGTAGGCACTGGTGGGGTACTAAGGCAGTATTGGAAAGGGAGCGATGCGCAAAATTTTAGTTTTTTTTAGCATATTCTGAGCCTTTTGTAAAAAATTTTTACTCTACAGAGAAACCTTTTAAAAAGGAAATATTGCAACACTGAACTTCCAATACATCTCCCATACTATCTCTCTCTGTGGGTAAAAGCCACGGGGAAGAAATTCAGACATCTTGTGGCTTAACATTGCTGTATACAAATAACTTCTTATCTTATGCCCCTTTTTCACTTGTACCATACCTACTTTTTTTTTACTTGCAACACATCTTAATGTACAACCAAACAACCAACAACCTAAAAACCTGGCTATCTGTGATGGGTAATAGTGGAACGGTTTTGAGGGTAATACCTCACATTTACCTGTAAAAGTGTACAACCATTGCCACTACTACAGATGGGGTGGGTTATAGCAACATGCAGCAGCTGGAGCCAGGGTCGGATTGACCCAGCAGGAACAGGTCAATCTCCCGGTGGTCCCTGTGCCTTTAATAGGCCCTACTAGATCCCCACTGTTTTTTTTAATAGGCAGTGGAGTACTGGTAACGAGTGATGTAAAAACTGCAGTGGGTGCAACCGGAGAGGTGCAGGGTCCGCTGGAAAGGGCCAGGGCCCCGCAGCACCGTGATAGCATTTGGGAAAAGCTGCCCACTATACATATTGTTAATGGAAAGGGCCCCAGCATTATGTCAGCCTCTCTACAATAGTGCTTTTATTATACACTGCATCTTCTTTAGGGCTATTCCAGCCTGTGACTGAGGTCAAGTGCCCCAGATGCCACTGCTGGGGCCTGTGATTGGACTCAGGCCAAATCACAGGCCCCAGCAGTGGTGTCTGGGGTGCATGACCTCAGTCACAGGCAGAATAAGTCCAAAGAGGATGCAGAAGACAGCTGTATGGAGCAAGGATGCATAGGACAGATGAGGTAAGGTGAGTATAAGTGTTTGTTATCGCCTCCCCTGGGCCTCTGGGGTCTCAGTCTATAATAATAGTACTAAAACTAATCGGAGAGCCCAACCTCACAAAATTTTGTGAGGTTTGCCTAAAGCAGCTTAAGGAGGACTCTTGAGAGCATTTTATACTGTCTGGGGCTACTGTGAGAAGCATATTATACTGTGTAGGGCCACTGTGGAGAAAATAATACTATGTGGGGCCACTGTGGAGCTTATTATACTGTGTGGGGCCACTGCAGAGCATATTATACTATGTAGGGGGCCACTGTGGAGCATATTATACTGTTTGAGGGCCACTATTGCTGTGATAGTGCCCTAATAGTACCCCCAAACAGGTAATAGTGTCCTACCAATATAAGCAATGTTATTAACTGTTGAGGGGCACTATTGCTGTAATAGCTCCCCCTCCGCAGGAAATAACTCCCCCTCCCCGACATGCTGTACTATGAGTGTAGTTTGAACTATAATTATATTCTGCTTACCCTTCATTTATGCAGCACCCAGGACCTTTTCTGGCTCACTAGATGTATGCATCTTTTATTCTGCTCCTGGGAACATGATGCCAGCTCTATGGTACTACTGGGACCTGGGAGCACAATAGAAGATGCACACATCCTGTGTGCCAGAACAGGTCCTTGTGAAGGAACTTTCCAACCAGTTCCATCTTTCCTACCAGTACACAGGGGTGTAAAAACCCCATATTGTGCTGCTGTTAGGACTAAAGCAAAACAGATTAACAATGTAAATCAACACTTGTCTTCAGTCAGACAGTCAGCCTATGAAATTTCCAGTGTCTAGAGACAAACTGTAATTATTGAAACAAAAAAGATTTTCAAAGATTGATAATAACTTGCAACAATGAATGTAGTTGATTATCATTAATCTCATTGAAAGATTTATTAGAGGGCAAATGCTCATTACTTCTTACAGCTTGTAAACTAGGGAATATTTCCATCTGTACAACGCCTTTAACCAATGAATCATATGATGAGAATGTACCTTCAGAGGGCATGCTCTCCAAAATCTAAACAATACCCTACTATTCCCTTCACAGAGACAGTGGGGAGGAGGGAAGAGTATGTATGTAAATGGAAACAAATGGAAGCAGAATGGTTGGAAAGTTCCTTCACAAGGACCTGTTCTGGCACACAGGATGTGTGCATCTTCTATTCTGCTCCCAGGTCCCAGTAGTACCATAGAGCTGGCATCATGTAGACAAGTGTTGATTTACATTGTTAATCTGTTTTGCTTTAGTCCTAACAGCAGCACAATATGGGGTTTTTACACCCCTGTGTACTGGTAGGAAAGATGGAACTTTTAATCACAATAATAGTTATTACATCATTAGCTAGCTTCACCAACTAGACTGAAACACTCCTTTTGATTTAGTATAAAATTATAAATCTCAACATAGGCAAAGGTGGGAAACTTATGCTACTGTTAGGACTACTGTAAGGGACTACTGTATGCTACTGTAATGGAAACAGATTAACAATCAAAAACAACACTCCCTTTACATCTTACCAGCAGCACAATATGGGGAATTAGCGTGAAGTTCTCCCACTGAGCGGTTCTTCCTGAACAGCAGAGCTCAAAATAGACTGCCCAAAGGCTGTCACCTCTAAACTGCGCAAATTCATCCTACAATGGTTGATAATAGTATTACGCAATCCCCAAGGAAAGAAGACTGGTAGAGAAAATAGATCTTGAGGGAGACCACCTCTATTAGAAGTGGAGGGGTATGCATAACCCTCTTAGTACAATAGACAAATCCCAGTGGGGAACGGAAATAGAATCTTGAAGCCATAGTCTGGAAGCCCTCTTAAAGAACATTTTAACAAAAAAATTGTGATATGGGGATCTGCCCAATCTGCCCAGAAGGCAGAAATTGCTGCTAATTGTATTCTAAATGCAGAGATGTCGAACCAGTCGATCGCAATGGACGTATGGGTCAATTGCGGGATGCCGCCAGGCATCCCCGCTGTCTGCTTCTTCACAGCGCAGGCTGAGAGTTATCTCTGGACACTGGCAGGCTGGGGCTGCGGCAGCCCCGCCTGCCAGTGTCCGTAGATGACTCTCAGCCTGCACTGTGAAGAAGCAAACAGCGGGGATGCCTGGGCGGCCACCTTTCACGATCCGCCAGGCCACGCCCACACACCCCGCCCACAGGCCCGCCCGGCCCCACCTACAGGCCCACCTCGGCCCCACCCACAAAAACGCCCCAGCCCCGCCTTAAAATGGCATCTGAGAACTGTATATTAGATAAGGGCTGGTAAACCTCTAGGCTGTCAGGTTGAATTATTGCAGATCTGGGAAGAGTTGAATACCCTGAGACACCAGATTCTGCACTGGGGGGGAGTTTCCAATAGCATACTTGACTCATCTGAATAAGCTAGAACAGGACAGGCTAAAACAGTATGATGGCACTTTATGTGGCTTGGTCTTGTATGATTTTCATCAATACCCGTCAATATCATGAAAATTGTAGGGAAAATATACTCCAGCCTGAACCTCCCTGGGATGGACAGTTTTTCCTCCTGGTATAGAGAACAGAAGTTCCCCACCTTAACTTCGAACCTGGTTGCCATGTGATCCACTTCTGGTATGCTCCACCTTTGAGTTATCTTGAGGAATACTTCCTGGTTCAATGACCACTAACCTGTAAGAGGATGGCATGGCCTCAACTGATCTCCCACGACACAACACGAGTGAGCCTTGGATGTATACTGCTGACAGGTGGGTTGGGCTCTTTTTTGCCCAGACTAGGACCCTGCTTACTTTTTCTAGATGTGTCTGGGATCTCGTGCAACCCTGTTTATTGATATACAAACACAAAACTGGAACAGGCCAGATGGTTTATCGACACTCAACATATCCAACTACAGGTTCAAGTATAAAAAATATATACCTTTATTAACACAATGTTAAAAATTATATACATCAATATAGAAAAATACACATATACTGGACAGATGCAAAACACCGTATAAAACAGTACACATAGATGAATCTTAGTGAAATAGTATTGCATATATATATATATAGTAAGATGAACTACACCTGATGCAACCTCCACAAACAATTTATTAAATAATCACACTACCCGAATGCAGCTAAACTACTCTCCTAGTATTGACTAAGCATGTATATAGTCATAATGTCCTGATTGCAGAAAGAACACTCTCCTTAATTCCACATAAAGTCAGAAAATGACCAATGATATGTATTTCTGAAGCAGGAACAGGGATAAACCCATGTTTACAACATATTGTCATCAGGGAGGCAGAGCCGCAGGTATAATGCACACATAATGTAAAATACAATAAGGATAGGTCTACATCAAGAAGAAATATGCCATCTTACCCATATAGAATAGCCTTCTACCGGAAGAAGGCTTAGCGTGCCGAAACGTGCGTCGGGCTGACAAACAGACACTAGGTGTTCTTGCCTTACATCACAGTGATTCTATATGGGTAAGATGGCATATTTCTTCTTGATGTAGACCTATCCTTATTGTATTTTACATTATGTGTGCATTATACCTGCGGCTCTGCCTCCCTGATGACAATATGTTGTAAACATGGGTTTATCCCTGTTCCTGCTTCAGAAATACATATTATTGGTCATTTTCTGACTTTATGTGGAATTAAGGAGAGTGTTCTTTCTGCAATCAGGATATTATGACTATATACATGCTTAGTCAATACTAGGAGAGTAGTTTAGCTGCATTCGGGTAGTGTGATTATTTAATAAATTGTTTGTGGAGGTTGCATCAGGTGTAGTTCATCTTACTATATATATATATGTGCAATACTATTTCACTAAGATTCATCTATGTGTACTGTTTTATACGGTGTTTTGCATCTGTCCAGTATATGTGTATTTCTCTATATTGATGTATATAATTTTTAACATTGTGTTAATAAAGGTATATATTTTTTATACTTGAACCTGTAGTTGGATATGTTGAGTGTCGATAAACCATCTGGCCTGTTCCAGTTTTGTGTTTGTATATCTATGTTTGTGGTTTAAGACATGCTAGGTTTGAAGGGCTTAATGAGGGAGGGAGGTAGGACTGAATTATGATGGGTTATACCTATTCCTCCAATAGACGTGCTATACTTTTGGTATATTTACCTGTTTATTGATGTATATACGACCATGGTCATGTTGTCTGACCTCAATCAGACATCCTTTCCCTTTTATCTGTGGAGAAAAATGTAGAAGAATGAGGCGGACTGCCCTGAGCTCTCTCCAGTTGGACGACATCTCTCTCTCCAGGACGCTCCAAGTACTTTGCACAGGATTGTCTTCTAGATGAACTCCTCATCAACAAGGTCCAATGAGCTTGAACCATCCTTGACATGGTTCCACCATTTAAGGGAATGACATATTCTCAGATAAAAGGAGCACTTGTCCAAGCCACTGACTCTGTGGTTCCAAACCTTCAAGATCTCTGCTTGAAGCCACTTGTCTAGGTATGGCACTATGGAGATTCCTTTGGTTCTGAATTCTGCAGCATATGCTAAGACTACCTTGTAAACATGTATGGGACATAGGAAATTCCAAATGGGAGTGTGGAGAACTGCAAAAGGTGAATGTACTCTTTGAGGGTCACCACTATTTTTAAGTACTTAGCGGAAAGCAAAATTAATTGGGCTATGAAGATACGCATCCTTCAGATCTAAGGTCACCATGCAATCTTCTGTCACTAGTTTCCATGCAGAATTTCCCTTTTATTTATTTAATGTAGATTGTCAGCCCCACATAGAGCTCACAATGTACATTTTTCCCTATCAGTGGATCTTTTTTTTTTTGGAATATAGGATGGAAATCCACGCAAACACGGGGAGAACATACAAACTCCTTGCAGATGTTTTTTTTGCCCTTGGCGGGATTTGAACACCAGGACTCCAACACTTCAAGGCTGCAGTGCTAACTACTGAGCCACTGTGTGGCCCCTTGGAATTTCCCTTTTATGTGTCAATTCAAGTACCTTAAAGTGGTTCTCCCATCTCAGCCTTTCGGCCAGGCTGTATGCAGTGTCTGCTTCTCACTTCCTGTGTTTCTGTCCCTGCTTTTCTATTCATTGGAGTACAGTGAAAATTTGGCTACCTCTATATCCACCATAGGCAAAGGACCCCATTTCTCCAACTGCTCCTCTTGTTTGGGAAAGTGAGAACCATGCCCTTTTCCAGGCACTTCCATTCAGCCATCATAGCCTTAAAGCGATTCTATGTCTAGAATACCCTTTTCAAACTAAATAAACGTAGGAATAGCATTAAGAAAGGCTATTCTTCTCTTACCTTTATTATTCTGATCAGCGCCGCCGTTCCTTAGAAATATCTTCTTTCTTTCTTAGGCAAATGAGTTTCCTCGCAGCACTGGGGGCGTTCCCCTGCACTCAAACAGCACTGAAGGCGTCCCCAGTGCTGCTTGAAAACTCTCCAGTGATGGCCACTGTCCTCTTCTCCACCTCCTGCCTCTGCTCTCGCGATCCTCTTCTCTTCTACAAAAAGCGCCGACTGCGCATATCCATCAGCGATTTTCCTGTGGCCTCTCCCTTTTGGCGTACAATACTTGGTAAAATACTTTTATATGTTTGTAGTTCGGTATTTTCAGATGCAATGATACATAAATTAGGTTTGGTTTTGTTTATCTTTAATTGGGATCTAGGCAAAGAGGGGTGGATTTTTAGGTTTTTTCATAGTTTTTTTTATTTTTCAAACCTTTTTAACAGTTCTTTATTGTTTTATTAGCTCCCATAGGAGGCTTGAACCTGCAATCATTAGACCGCTTGTCCCATAGACTGCAACACAACTGTATTGCAGTCTTTACGAGATTCATAGTGTGAATATTGAGTTACATCCCTATGACAGGCTTAGGATCCTTCATAAGGCTCCCAGCTATCATGGGTACTGGACGGTTCCCATGATCTCTCTGTATGGGAGCTGTACCGTAAACTAAATGTAACATTGCAGGGGAAACCATAGGAGTGTGCTTTTTTTAGTCTTTGGGGCAGAAATAGAATGGTTAGTGCCTGTAATCGGAGCAGACTGATTGCAGGCATTACTGTTGGGTCTCTGATCAGCTTTAGAGCAGCCACCATAAAGACTTGGCATCCACCATACTAATATGGTGGATGGAAGGGGTTAAAGATCTTTTCCAGGCTTAAAATATTGACGACCTGTGCTAAAGATAGGTCACTAATATAAGATCTGTGGGTGCCTGACACCCCCATTGCTTAACTGTTCTCAGCAGCTGTTATGTTCCATTCAAATGAGCGATAGTTGATCTACAATATCTGGTTTTGCCGATACACAGAAAACAGAGCTGTCTGCTTCCTACTCCATTCTCTGTATATGAGCTTCTGAGAACAGCTGATTGCTGGAGTTGTCGGAAGTTGGACTCCTACAACCTACTGATGATCTATCCTCAGGTCATTAATATTTGTAGTCCTTAAAACCCCTTTAATGATTGTTAGGCTGCCTTCACACTATGTAAGGCTCCACTCATTTTGTCCATTTTACACGTGTAAAAAGTAGTGAGCCATTGAGTTAAATGTCTTAGACGTGTACTTTTGAGCGCGTATTTTTGAGCGCTCAAAAATACGCGCTCAAAAACACGTGCTCAAAAATACTCAATGAACTCAATGGCTAACTACATTTTACACGTGTATTTTTACACGTGTAAAATGAACCAAAATGCGCAGAGCGTTACTTCATGTGAAGGCAGCCTTAAGATACAGACCTACATTTCTGAACATGCATATCCCAGCTTTTGGTGTAAAATGCAGTGTTACATCAGAATGTATATTGTTTTTCTCACTGCTCATTTTGAAAAGTGAAAAGTGATGTCTGGTCTCAAGGGAGACGTCATTTAGTCTAATTGTCTTAATTAAAGCAGAATATTGCAGTCTTACAAAGATTTTTCTGCCTGTCTAAGCAGTCAAAAATGCTTGTGACCTTTTATTATGTATTTGTCGCAAGTCTGCAAAACTACCCTCTCCAGTTTGATGGGCATAAAATAAAACACAGCAAAAGCTATCTTTTGTGCTCCTATTGAAGTGAATGGGAGAGGGGAGTGCATCTCTGTCCACCAGGGGGTGCAATTGTTTTTTTTTTTTTTCCTGTGGATGATTTCATAGTGGGACTAAAACAATCAAGTTCTCAGGAAAGGTAGGGATCTCAGCAGACCCCACACATCAGTAATTTATCATCTGTCCTATGGTGGATAAAAGGAGCCTGCCAGTGGTAAATTGGTTATAAACCTACAGTTCCTTGGTCAGCCATGTTCGTTCCAGATAATGTGGCTGTCACCCCAATCATATTAGCTGGGCCACACACTGCTATCTGAAAGCAGGCTCCACACACTGCTATCTGCAGTCTCCAGGTGTTGAAAGGTACGGCAGTGGATGGGAGGCTGCTTGAATAAGCTGCTCCTATTCAAGTAATTTCCCAAAACTCATGGTAGAGAAAAAACAAGGAGAGTCACGCTCCAACTGCTAGGTTTTTAACTACATGTATTTGTTCCAGAATGTCCTCTGATGACTTGGGGACGAATGAATGGGTCCGAAAAATGACTGCAGGTTTCCGTCTCCTGTCCAGTTTTGTGCAGGAAACGGAAACCTGCAGAACGGAGTCCCGGGTGCAGACGTGAACGAGCACTAAGCAGTCTCCTACATACATTTTAAAAGTACTGCTACAATAAGAGCAAATTCAGTGCATGGTCTGGGTAACGTGTTCTGAGTGATGGTCATATATCAAATGATCTTGTGGGTATGGGACATTAGGCCTGCAATTTTCTGTAACTCACAGTACCATAGATCATTCCAATGCAGTGAGTTTTAGGCGCAGAAAGTTACAGCAGTGGATGGGGATGTGGAGTGGATGAGGAGCGTGTTTGGACTGCTCCTACTCAAGTAATTCTCTGGAGCCATCGCTATACAGTGGATGGAGCTGCTGTGCTGCTCTTATTACTTGAATAGTAGCAGACTGCATGTCATCGCTCACTGCAGTAGCTTCCAGTGCCCAGATGCTGCCAGAATAGTTGATCTGTGCAGGGCCCGGGTTTCCCATGGCTGCTGAGAACAGCTGATTGGTTGATATACAGGGTCTTGGACCTATGAATAAGTCATCAATATGAAAACATGTACAGTCCTATGAAAAAGTTTGGGCACCCCTATTAATCTTAATCATTTTTTGTTCTAAATATTTTGGTGTTTGCAACAGCCATTTCAGTTTGATATATCTAATAACTGATGGACACAGTAATATTTCAGGATTGAAATGAGGTTTATTGTACTAACAGAAAATGTGCAATATGCATTAAACCAAAATTTGACCGGTGCAAAAGTATGGGCACCCTTATCATTTTATTGATTTGAATCCCCCTAACTACTTTTTACTGACTTACTGAAGCACAAAATTGGTTTTGTAACCTCAGTGAGCTTTGAACTTCATAGCCAGATGTATCCAATCATAAGAAAAGGTATTTAAGGTGGCCAATTGCAAGTTGATCTCCTATTTGAATCTCCTCTGAAGAGTGGCATCATGGGCTACTCAAAACAACTCTCAAATGATCTGAAAACAAAGATTGTTCAACATAGTTGTTCAGGGGAAGGATACAAAAAGTTGTCTCAGAGATTTAACCTGTCAGTTTCCACTGTGAGGAACATAGTAAGGAAATGGAAGACCACAGGGACAGTTCTTGTTAAGCCCAGAAGTGGCAGGCCAAGAAAAATATCAGAAAGGCAGAGAAGAAGAATGGTGAGAACAGTCAAGGACAATCCACAGACCACCTCCAAAGAGCTGCAGCATCATCTTGCTGCAGATGGTGTCACTGTGCATCGGTCAACTATACAGCGCACTTTGCACAAATAGAAGCTGTATGGGAGAGTGATGAGAAAGAAGCCGTTTCTGCACGTACGCCACAAATAGAGTTGCCTGAGGTATGAAAAAGCACATTTGGACAAGGCAGCTTCATTTTGGAAACAAAAATTGAGTTGTTTGGTTATAAAAAAAGGCGTTATGCATGGCGTCCAAAAAGAAACAGCATTCCAAGAAAAACACATGCTACCCACTGTAAAATTTGGTGGAGGTTCCATCATGCTTTGGGGCTGTGTGGCCAATGCCGGCACCGGGAATCTTGTTAAAGTTGAGAGTCGCATGGATTCCACTCAGTATCAGCAGATTCTTGAGAATAGTGTTCAAGAATCAGTGACGAAGTTGAAGTTACGCCGGGGATGGATATTTCAGCAAGACAATGATCCAAAACACCGCTCGAAATCCTCAGGCATTCATGCAGAGGAACAATTACAATGTTCTGGAATGGCCATCCCAGTCCCCAGACCTGAATATCATTGAACATCTGTGGGATGATTTGAAGCGAGCTGTCCATGCTCGGCGACCATCTAACTTAACTGAACTTGAATTGTTTGTCCAAAATACCTTTATCCAGGATCCAGGAACTGATTAAAAGCTACAGGAAGCGACTAGAGGCTGTTATCTTTGCAAAAGGAGGATCTACTAAATATTAATGTCACTTTTCTGTTGAGGTGCCCATACTTTTGCATCGGTCAAATTTTGGTTTAATGCATATTGCACATTTTCTGTTAGTACAATAAACCTCATTTCAATCCTGAAATATTACTGTGTCCATCAGTTATTAGATATATCAAACTGAAATGGCTGTTATAAACACCAAAATATTTAGAACTAAAAATGATTAAGATTAATAGGGGTGCCCAAACTTTTTCATAGGACTGTACATGCATTTTTCATCGGGTTTTTCAGTTTTCTGCTGCGGAAATTGAGTTTTCTATTGAGTTTTTCATCATGTTTTTGTTCGAGTTTCTCATGTGCAATAAAGGTAATTGAAAGGCTATGTTGAAAATCCTAAGGAATTATGGTCCTCTGATATTTAGGCCGGGGCCCCACGGGCCGGAAACACCACGGGAAAAATTGTGGCGTTTTACAGTATTTGCAACGTGGATGGGATTCATGCGAATCCCATGCCAACTTTGCAGAAAAAATTGCAGCACAGACATGCTGCGATTTCCAAAACCGTTGCGGTTTTGAAAATCGCAGTATGTCAATTATATCTATGGAAACGCCGGCGGATTTCCCATAGATATAATTGTAACAGAAAGTCCGCAGAGGAAAACTCTGTGAACTTTCTGTTCAAAGCGCTACAAGAACCGCAATGCGTTCATGCCGTGGTTGTTCCCGTGGGGCCTTAGCCTTATCCTCAACCAAGCAAAACAGTGAGTTTTTGTCTGTGGTACTTGATGCTTTTCTGCAGCGTTTCTGTGGTGTTTCCGCAACCCATTTATCATGCTGCGTTTTTGCTACGGTTTTCACACTCTCCATAGAAATCTATGGAGGGAAAAACTCAGCGTTTCCGCAACTATAATTGACATGCTGTGTTTTTCGAAAACACGAATGTTTTTCAAAAACGCAGCTTTTCCGCAGCGTTTTTTTCCGCACTGTGGGGCTAGGATTAGACAAAATTGCATTCACTATGCTGGTACATTAAAACACAGCGTTTTTTTCTGCTGCATTTCTGCAATGTCCAAAAATGCTGCGTTTCCACCCAGTGGGGACCCATGCTGCAGAAACGCAGTGTTTTTTGTTGAAAATTTCTTGCTGTTATTGTTAGGCTGAGGCCCTACGTTGCGGAAACACAGCTTTTTTTGTTACAGAGTTTGTTGTGGTTTTTTGAGCCAAAGCCAATAACGTCTACAAAAGGAATGGGAAATATCTAGAGAGTTCTTATACTTTCCCCTTCTGCTTATTCCACTCAGGGCTTTGGCTCAAAAAAACGCAACAAAATTTGCAACTAAAAAAGATGCGTTTCCACAACATGAGGCCTCAGCCTTAGTGGTAGGACCTTCTGCAAATTATTGTAAATATATGAGTATAGACGAATAAGTCAAATGTTGCAGGAGGTCTAGCCCTGCCTATATTTCTATCTGAATTTCAATTTATAACTCAAGATGTAGTGATAAAGTTAGGGATGATTAATGAAGTCAAAATAAATACAAAACTTCACCTTTATTAATTATGTGCTTAAAAACATATCTGGGATAAAACAAACTCGTGCAACCAGGTGCTATCTTGTGATTAGTGTTACTGAGGTTTAAGATAACATATATAAGGCCTCGTTCACACGGGGCACGGGACCGCGTATTTTGGTCCTGATTTTGACGCGGGAAGCCACGTCAGGATGGGACCGAAATGTGCCTGCTGCGACTGTCGTGGCTTCCCACTCCGGAGTAGGCCCAAATGAATGGGCCTAGGCCGGAGGGTGCTGCCGCGAGGCAGACGCCGAGGCTGATTCAGACGCGGAATCCGCCTGAAGAAAGGGCAGCTCGCTTCTTTTTTCTGCTAGCAGGAAAAAACCACTAATGGAAAAAAGGACGCTAGCAGTCTGCATAGACCTCTATTGTGAGGGTGCAAATTTTGAGGAGGATACAGTGGCAAAATCCGCCCCCTCTTGCCCTGTGTGAACGAGCCCTAACACATGTAAAGTGTCCGTTCACTGTCAACTATTGCTGCAATATACCTAGGAAATATGTTATTTCCTTCCTTTTGACTTACAATGACCCAAAGACAATAATATAGGCCACAGAGACTTTTAAGAAGAGAACCTATTTGACATTAATGTCAGTTCACTTAATACGGCTATTGAGGGGTGGGAATAACAGCGTAGGTGGGAGGGGAAGGGGTAATAGCTTTGATTGTGATATGCTGCACAATTTCCCTTATGTAATTAAAAAGGACATAATATTGCCTTATATTTGTATAGTCTCAGGAGCCCCATCTAGAGCCAATTCTCTATATGGACACGTAGTCAGCGACTTACTAAGGCCATGTATCGCCCAGCACCAATCATTCAACTGATGGGATCTGTCTATAGTCAGAAGCTAAATTGGTCTATAGTCAGAAGCAGAATTACGCTCTAATAAGGGCAATATTACCAACACCCCATTTCCTCCCAGCACCCACACCTCAATCTGACGCCTATAATCAGAATATATGGATCTTTCCCTCAATGCTAAAGAGTTAAAATTAAAACCTCCTACGCGTTTTACCAACATCCTATTGATGTCCGATCTTCAGGGAATAGATTAGCGTGACCTCAGTCTGAGAGTCTGAATAGCAAGTTATTATAAATATAGGCTGGACAAATTGGATGGTAAAACCCAGCTGTGAATTTGTTTATAAAAATTCAGGTGAAGTAACAGAGAAATGGTACATTGCAGATTTAGAAGAAAAATACTCCAGAATTCCTAATTCATGCGGAATGCAAATTTGTATCAAAATGGACAATCAGGGGACGTGAGAGGTCATTTTTAAGCATAATGCTATTGTGGGCCTTCTATAATTTAGCTTTCAAACGTGTGGGTAGCCCTTACTAATAAATGACTCACTGGCACTAATATTCATATATTTTTGACCACTTGATATTTTCCGGTAACAATACTGTATACACAATAGAGGATATTCCAAGATCGCACAGATGGCTCCTCTTTTTCTCAGCTAATGAGATTTCTATGAGTGTAATTTAGTTCCTTTCATCTTAGAGACATTGGGTTCATTGCTTCCTTCATTGGACTTGTTTATAAATCCATCCATGCTGAATCATGGTGTGTGGGTGGTTAAAACCTGGAACTGAGAATAGGCTAAATTAATTCCAAAGGTTTACAGAAGAGGAACGTAGCAATATGATAAACAGTCACAGAGGCACTAGAGTTCCTATTGAAAATGTAAATTTCATTTATCATAGATTAACACTGAATATTTGCAACCATGGAAGCTAATGACCTAGTTAGAAAACTTATCAAACTAGTGGTGGGGAAAATGGAACAGCGTGACCCATAGCAGTCAATCTGCGATCATTTTCTAAAGAGCCTATGGAATATTAGCGATGGACACTGACTGTTCATTGTGGATAACTGCTCCACTTTCCCCTTGCGCTAGTTATGATAACAACCTCCAGTAGGATTAAAATTAGATATCTGGCATTTCACAACTGCAATAACAGCCATAGTGAAGCTACTAGAGATGAGCGAACACTATTCGAAACAGCCGTTTCAAATAGTGCGCTCCCATAGAAATGAATGGAAGACTTTGCCAGCAGCCGGCTGCTTAACCCCCCCACGTCCAATGTCCATTCATTTTTATGGGAGCGTGCTATTCGAAACGGCTGTTTCGAATAGTGTTTCGCTCATCTCTAAAAGCTACCACAATCTGTCTAACCCTCACTGCATATAAATGCTGTTTCAAAACAGAGCTTTTCTGCTGCTGATTTTTTTTCTGCAATGTTGTGTCGGCATTTCCGCCGTGGCCAAAAGGCTGTATCTTCACAAAAAACCTAACAAGGTTTTCGAGGTTAATGATGATCAATTGTTAGAATAGGTCATCAATATCATATCTTTGGTGATCCGATCCCTGGAAGCGCCATTGATCAACAGTTTACAGCAGCTGCAGCCACTTATTACAGAGAATTTAGCAGGAAGCAGATAGCTCTGTTCTCTCTGTAGTGGCTGCTGGTGGTTACTGTAGATCAGCGTCCATTTGCTTTAATGGTACCTGAGCTACAGTGAGTCAGTCCGGGCACTATACAAGAACTTGTATGGGAGCTGAGTTGCAGGTACTTGGCTCAACCACTACACAGAGAACAGAGCTGTCTGCTTCTAGATCCGTTCTTAATGTATTTTCTGACTCCCTTGGCTGCTGTAAGTAGCTTATTGGTGGAGACACAGGGTGTTGGACCCATTAATATCTTATGCCTGGAAAAATCTTTTAAATGTAATGATAACACCAATGTTTATAAACCAAATAATTTAAGGCTATTTTTCTCTAATATGTTAAACTTTCCTTGTGTAAATGAGATGTACTGTTACCCATGGGGCAGTCAGGATGAATTAAGAGATGGTTTATTAACTGACCTCTGCTTCTCTACAGGGTGATAAAGGGCCTCCAGGAATTGGACCTGCGGTGAGTACCAATTAAATAAGGGATTTAATCCTTCCTACACATAAAGGATTTACCTTAGCCTTCACCCTTTGATTACTTAAGAGACTTCACGTCTTTTGATATTTAATCCCACTTAAACTGATGTTTTTTGTCCATTTTACATGTGGTGTTATTACTAAATTGAAATTGAAGGCATAAACAGAAAGACATCACATTACATATTCCTGTTGATAACATTTTAGTTCTAAACTATTAATTATTAAAAATTGTAACCACATGGAAAACATAGTGAGTCACCTATCATGAAGATGCATTCATTTACATATCTTCAAAGTGAAGCTTCATTGTTTGAACCTCTTCAAAGAATATGTTTAGCGATTATGTACATTAAAACTCCCTAATATCATGTTTATATCGGAGTACTTTCACAATTAAAGGGAGCGTTAAAGAAAAATATCCACCTTCACCCTGCAATGGAGTAAAGGCTGCCATATGTGGCATTCTGTTGTCACTTTAAAGACAAGTAATGTATATTGATTTTACTATGATTTCAGTATCAGATATAGAAAACTGTACAAGAAAATCAATTTATACATTCAACAGGACATGGTCAGATGATCTGTACAAATGCAAACACAGAATGTGGTGTGACCTGAGCCTTATCTGGCCTGCATGCTAATGAACTTTCGGGTGGAAAGATTAAAATGATAATATTATTATGCAATTACCGTATTCAGAATTTTGCACATAAAATGTACTAAGAGCTACTGTTTAGTACATAGAGGGAGTTTCTTATGGTGCTGATCCATTTTTTTAATATAAAAGTTAGAAAGCCATAGAATGTTTCTATATATTGAATCTATTGTTTTGACTAATAGCTCGTCTTTTAATTGCTGTCATGCTATATGTCTTTAGGGTGCAAAAGGAGAACCAGGCATCCCCGGGCCAGATGGACCTCCTGGTGAACCTGGAATTGATGTAAGTAGGAGGAGGAATTCAGGCTTAGGCTTCATTCACACGTCTGCATCACCACGTCTGTGAAAAGCAGAGGAAATGTTTAATTTTCTATATTTTGTATGTCTCTGGGTCCATGATGTGAACTGCTTTTTTTCACTGACCCACAGTTTTACATTGATGTGATACATCAGCAACAAATTAAAAAAGGATATGCTGCCATTGCTTCCATTACGGTTTGCAAGAAAGAACTGATGTCTGAATAAACACATTGAAACGAATAGGTACCTATGGGCATCATACATAAAAAAATAGGCCTTAGGTTTCACTGCGTTCCAAATTAGCATGCAAATTATATTTTTCTCTGAATTTTCCTAAATGGTCATTGCAAATGACAGCATATTGTTCAAATCTTCAACTATTCAATCAAAATCCACTGTTCCAAGTTATAATGCTGATGTCTTAATCTGATGAATTTGTCTGGCAGAAACCTTCCTCATTATGCCTTTATCTGCACAGACCCATCTGTACTCTGAATCAGCTACAAATCTCTTCACAGTATCATGATCATGCTCAAGTTTTCATGAAATATCTAATGGTTTCGTACCTTGTCCAAGGCATTACTCTATTTGGCTTTATGGCACCAGAGAAATCCTTTGTTCCATTATTGCTTGAAACCTGTGGTCTGCTTAATAATGTGAATTGTCCCTGTTACGCACTAGCATTTGAGTCTCTGTACGAGACTCTGTCCCCCATTCTGCTTAAAATTGGCATAATTTTGTTGGAACCCAGATGGATACCTGGAGGACCCCACTATAGTCTATTCTTAACATTGAGAAAGCACACCTTTTTTTGTTGCAGATTTTGCTGCGTTTTTTTAAGCCAAAGACAGGGGTGGATTTAACAGAAGGGAAACCTCTAAGTGCTTCCTTTACAATTTCCATTCCTTTTCAAGCCACTCCTTAGCTCAAAAAACTGCAGCAAAATTTGCAACAAAAAGACTTTACATTGTTGAAAAGTGGAGCCTTAGCCATAGGCCAAGGCCCCACGTTGCAAAAATGTGGTGTTTTGATGGAAACGCCACAGCAAAAAACACTGCATTTTACATTACCTGAAAAGTGAATGGGATTCTGACATCTTGCAGTGGAAAGGCTGCAGAGTTTGCAGAAAGGCTGCAGAGGAAAATGCTGCAGACTTTCTGTGATGAGTTCTGCAGAAAAAAACGTGATGCGTTCCCACTGTAGTTTTTTCTGCAGAGCTTTTTGGCTGCGGCTTGCTATGTTAGGCCTTAGCTATAGGTAATAGCTATAGGCTATTACTATTAGCACAGGCTTTGGGCCTATATGGTAATATCCCAGACCAAGTGACCTCTGGGACATTATCATACAGGCCCGAAGCCTGCTAGGATTAACATCGGTTCTCGGAGCGGTGAGTAACACTGTTTATTATGTTCCCTCACCTCCCCTTGTGTGCCGATTATTATACTCGGGGGTCTGAAAAGACCCCTGAGTATACTAATAGCAGTAGTGGATTGGGGCCTGCTCAAAGCCGCCCTCCGTGGCCTATAGTAGAAGGGGAAGCAGGTGCGACAGTGAGCAGGCCCGGGGAGGTAGGTAAATAGGCCGCTACCTGCTGGGGAGCATCCTATTATAAAACAAAAAAAAAGGTATGTTACTTACCAATCTCGCTGCTGCTCCTGCTGCCGCCTCCTCTTCACCCGGCAATAAGATGTCTGCGTATCAGCGCAGGAGACGTGTTGACACCGCCTGCGCTGAGACGCAGAGGCCTAAACCAGCGCAGAGGTAGGACCGCTCAGTTGTTTTCAGAGCGGCCTTCTCCAGTGCTAGTTTAGAAAAATAAAGAAAAAATTGCCCCGACTGCTGCCCCCTCTGGAGTGCTGCCTGAGACCGCTGCCTCACCTCGCCTCATTAGAGGTGCGGAGCTGATTACTAACCTGTAATTTTCTGTTTTTTGGTGCTGCGTGTAAATTGAGTATAACTACTATATTTTCCATCATTAGTATCTAATATTTTGTAATAGAAAATATTAAAATATAAAACAAGTCTAAAAGGATATTGTGGTATCTACAACCAAGACATTTGAAAGGCACATGCTAAACCCTTAGAGATTCCAATAACCACACAAACACTTTGCATTTCTTTGACAAGTTTGTTGTACATACGGTGGGAGAAGCCAGACCAATTGCAGGACCACACTCGCCTGCCACCATCTTACCTCTTTGTACCAGGACAGTCACTCCCACTGCTACGACTATCCCTCTGGGAAGCCACTGGACCATCATCCAGCCTTCGTGACTGCCCAGGCCCAAATTATCAAGTGGATTTGTGGTGTAACTAATGAAAAATATATCCACTTCTGTCCTGCTAGACATTGCAACACTAATAACCATGTGGTTCCACCTTAAAGCCTTCACTTATCTGGCCTTCATCTAGCTACTTCTAATGCCTCTCACCCCTAGCTCCATTCTAGGGATGCACTGATCTCCCTTAGGGTTGGTTCACACTAGCGCTTGTATTCCATCCGGAAGGAGTCTGCATGGACACCTTAAGGCCTTCACTTATCTGTCCTTCATCTAGCTACTTCTAATGCCCCTCACACCTAGCTATATGCTAGGGATGCACTACTCTCCCTTAGGGTTGGTTCACACTAGAGCTAGTATTCTGTCCGGAAGGAGTCTGCATGGACACCCCCTGAACGGAATACAGTCGCAAATGCAAGCGATGTGCTGGCAAAGCACACGGACCCCATAGACTATAATGGGCTCCGTGTGCTTGCCACGCACTGCCCGCATGAATGATTCGTGTGGGTAGTGCGCGGCAAGCACACGGAGCCCATTATAGTCTATGGGGTCGGTGTGCTTTGCCAGAACATCGCTTGCATTTAAGATTTTACTCCATCTGGGGGGTGTCTATACAGAGTCCTTCCGGACGGAATACAATCGCTAGTGTGAACCAACCATTAGGCAGCCTATTAGTGTGCAAGATCGACAGGCCTTGTGCAACATCTAAGGCTCCGTTCCGTGTTATATGACTAATACTCTGATACAACATCCCATGTTTGGACAGGAAGGCAGGGTCGTTATTTGTTGTGTGATTTTCTAGGAATGACTAGATAAACTGATTTCCTGTTCACAGGTACAGCATACTCTGTCATTTGAAATGTAAGTCAGATTACCACACTTAATATAAAGTGTACCTTTCTAATGGGACAGAGAAACTAAATTTTTGTAAGAGCACTTTTATAAAGAGGACCTTTCACCACCTCCACCAACTCCAGCTCTTTGCATCATCTGGTACAGCTGTAATTTTTTCTCTAGCCCCCACAGTTCCCGAACAACATTGTTAGTTTTGGTGCCTGATATGTTATTTAGGCTCTGTACTGTCAGGAGGGAGGTGTCAGGCAGGAGCAGGCAATGGGTGGGATTCTGAACTCTGACACTGGCTGCCCCAAATCATTCCCACCTCCCCAACACTGCCCTTCTAACATTACAGAGCACCAAAAATAACTGTGCTTGATGTATGGGAATGGTGGAGGCTAGAGAGAAAATCCCAACTGCATTGAATCAGTGGAGTGGAGCCTATAAACAGGTGATAAGAACTTGAATACTTTGAGGTGGTGAAAGATCCTCTTTAAGTGTTAGAGTTGTTCTATTGTGTACAACTCTCCCTGCTCTGTGACTGCATAACTAGGAAGCTGTAATGGCAATCACTTTGGTTGTCAACCAGCATTTAGAAAACAGTATCACTAAAAAGAAGTAAATACATTATTTTAACAATCTATAAAAAATGAACAATATACAAACTTTTGCTTACTGCAGATTGTTTATATTTTTGAAATGGCAATGCTTGTAATAAAACTTTTTCTAACCAATGTATTCTGCAGTCATATGGGAACGGAACTATAAGGGAATTTGTTACCTAGTCGGTGTATTGTAAAGTAAAAATTCACAATGAATGCAATATCCAAAGTGTAATTAGGGAGAAAACATTAAAAAGCCAATAAGAAAACCAAAAACAAGTAAGGAGAAAGCAGTTATTGACTTCATTACAGTCAGATCCAGTTTTTACGTTTCCATCATGCCATAATTGTTGTGATCTCAAATTTACTTTTCTTGCAGGGGCTAATTGGAGCTAAAGGAGATCCTGGGCCACCAGGACGCCCTGGACCAAAAGTAAGTAACTGATAAATCTCTTTGTCTTGATGTTTTTCTACTATAGTGGGACTTTTTAAACTGTTCCGTCTCAAAATCAGATCCAAAATCTTCCCTGAATCTGCTTCCCATTGTATTCAATAGGAGGCAGAGACCAGGGTAGGACACTGAAAAATATAAGCCTTCTGCTCGACCTTCTGCAGATTCCACAGCGAATTCAGTCACAGAACCTCCAGCATGAGACACCTCTATTCCCATTCATCTGAAACTAATCAATGTAAAAACGGATTCTACAGTCGCAGAGGCCACAAATCCGCCTCAAATTCCTTTTCACATTCCACCACGTGGATGGTCCCTAAAAGCACTATTACACATAAGCATTTTTGTTTTTCTAACAAAAGTAATCAAACCTACATTTTCAAAAATGCACGTAAAACACACGCAATATCAAAATCTCGGTGCATTTTGCAATTTTCAACACTGATAATAGTGATCAAAACGACTTGAAAAATACATGTGTTTTTTTTAAATAAGGCACAAGTGTGTTTTTTTCAGCACTGACAATGATTACATGTGCTACTCATTACTGCAATGAATATAAACAAAGTTATGCAGTTCTTAAGTAACAAAAACAACATACTATGTACTGTGTAATGACAGCCATATTAGTGCAAACTTCTGCCTGTAACTCCGCTGTACCCATTGGCACTTTTATAAAACTGCTGCTCATTATCGCTATGTCAGTGAAGGGAGAAGCCCTTTCTAGCACCGCGCTATACTATTACATTGTTCTGCGCTGTAATAGTAGGATTCTGTAATGCCATGGGCACAGAAGCTGTACCTGTGATATTACTTCTGGCAGGGATTAACCTCCTGAAAGACGTGATCAATAGCGATCATGTCATCAAGGGTATTTGGGGGCAAGATTGCCTCCCCCTGCTACCCCTTGCATAAGATTACAGGGTCCGAAGGGCTGCCATTGCAGCCAGGAGGCTGAGCAATGGCTTCCTCACTGCCTGTGCACATTACATGTAAGGAACCTATCTGCGATGAGCTCAAATACTATGCATTGCAATACATTTCATTGGGGATCAGAGATTGCAGGTTCAAGTCTCCTTGTGGGACAGAAAAAACGTTAAAAAGAAAAAAAGTTTAAAATAAAGTAATAAGAAATAAACAAATAATAAATAGTTCAAAACACCTATCATTATTTATCCCATACGGTGAATACCGTAAAGAAATATAAACCACAATTGGAAGAATAATGTACGGCATTTTCATCACCTGACTTTTCTGAGAAAAAAGCAATAAAAAGTGATCAAAAAGTCATACACATCAACCATTGGTACCAATAAAAAGTACAACTTGCCTCGCAAATAAAGACCCATTTTATATCCCCGTCAACAAAATATTAAAAACTTTATAGGAGTCAGAACACGGTGAATCCAGAAAAATCTTTCACTTTCAAAAAGTTACGTTTTATTTGTAAAAGCGGTAAAACATAATAAAACCAATATACATCTGGTATCGCTGTAATTCTGATGACCCTGCCAGACAAAGCTGCCATTTCAGTTTTAATGCAGAGTGAATGCTGTAAAAACAAAATGCAAAATATTGTGATAGAATTGTGGATTTTTTTCACATGGACCCAAAAGAATGTTACTAAAAGCTAAACAAAGCATTATATGTACCCCAAAGTGATGCTAAATGAAAATAACTTGTGACACAAAGAATAAGAAAGTAATCTGTACAAATGGTCCGCAGCACCTTGATCCGGTTAAAATATAACCTTTATTACATCCTTAAAAGTCCATAGTAGAAACGTGCCAACAAACGACAAATAACATGAGACGAACGCATAAAAAACGCCAACGCGTTTCGGAGCTTTCACTCCTTAGTCATGGCATATAACTTTATATGCCATGACTAAGGAGTGAAAGCTCCGAAACGCGTTGGCGTTTTTTATGCGTTCGTCTCATGTTATTTGTCGTTTGTTGGCACGTTTCTACTATGGACTTTTAAGGATGTAATAAAGGTTATATTTTAACCGGATCAAGGTGCTGCGAACCATTTGTACAGATTACTTTCTATGGAAATTGTCCTTTAAAGTCCGGGAACCTGCAGGTCGTGCACCCTTTCTGGTCTGGTTTTATGGTGAGTAGCAGTGTGCATATACTCTATTCTTTGTTGATTACAAAGAATAAGCCCTCACATAGCTATGGCAATAGAAAAATAACAAAGTTATGAATTTTAGAAGGCAGAGGAGGAAAATATGAAAAAAGTCGCTGAGCATTAACGTACAAACTATTCTGCGTCCTTAAAGGCTGATAGCAGAACTTCTTTAAAGAGGACTTTTCATGTCCTCTGAGCTCAGTGCGCTGAGTTTAGCTTTCAGCTTTCCCGTTCTGTGCGCCCACTTTAGAGCTATCGCTGCCGTTACCGTAGCTCTTCACTGTCAGAAGGGCGTTTCTGACAGTCTGTCAGGAATGCCCTTCCTCACAGTAGCGTCTATAGCACTGCACTGTGAGAGGGGGAGCGTTCCTTACCACCCATCAATGACACTGAGCGGTGAGGAATGCCCCCCCCCCACTTCTGATAGTACTGTCGACTTTCTAGCGGGGTATCACACTGCATGTGCCCAGAGGACATGAAAGAGCAAATGGCACAGACATTTTTGGCACCACTATATTAAAATAATAAAGTCTGGTAGGAATGGTTTACCATCCAGGCAGTACAAGCGGCAGCATAAAAAAAACAGTGACAGATTTTTAGTACGTCACATATTGGAAATTCTATTATTACAAAAAATGTGGAAAATAATGCAGGCTACCAGGTTATCGTGTGACTGCCAGTGCTGGTCTCTATAAAGGCTTATTATGTTTCAAGCAGGAGATAAATCTGTCACTGAGGCCTGATTCACATCTGCATTCGGTATTCTGTTTGGGGAATCCGCTTGGGGACCCCCCCGAATGAATACTGAAAGCATTAAAAAGCAGTGAGCAATGAAAGCACACAGCCCTCATAGACTATAATAGGGTCCGTGTGTGTTCTGCGCGCTGTCCGCATGAATCATGCGGAGATAAGTGTAGTTCTTGAAGTGAACCAGGCCTGAGGCTGTAACAAGTTGGGTAAAGCTTCTATAGGTATCCTTTATTTTTTTATTGTTAAGCTATGCAATTTGACATGATATGTCATTGTTAGTAATGAAGAAAAGGAAAGGGGGAGTGAAGAGAAGGTTGTGAGTAAGGAAGGGATAGGCAATAGTGGGTCATACATGGTTTTAGTCACCCATGATAGCCATAATGGAATTGTTTCTCTTACTAATGTATATTTGAATATTATGTTGCATAGGGCCAATCTGGACTTCCAGGGCCACCTGGCAAACCAGTAAGTATGGGTTTTTATTTGTTCTGACTAATATAATGCTAAAGTGGACATCCTAAACAATTTATTTATCTCTCTCCTTTCACATCAGGGTCCTGGAATTGCTGGACTTCCTGTAAGTGTAACCTGTATCTTTATTACTATTGTTAGTAATCATAGTAGCAAAAAGATTGACTATATGTTATTCATTTAGGGCAACCCAGGACCTGTTGGGCTTCCTGGAGAAATTGGAGCCACGGGACCAAAGGTAGGATTTTTGTGATACAGCTTTTGTCCTTTTCAGTAGTATCAGCATTACTTGCAAAACAAATGTGACTTTCTGCATAAAGGAGAGGGGTAAGGACCAGGGGTCCGCTGGGGAAGAACCGCGCCCACTGGTGTGTGAAAGAAGAAGGTGAACCAGGATCCAGATAAAAACGATTTATTGAACGTTAAGAATACAGCATACAGCACAATGCATTTCGGGCCTAACACTGGCCCTTTCTCAAGTGCAAAAACGAGAGACTGAGTGAACGCCACTTCAGCGCCAAAAAATGTGCCGAATCCTCCTCCTCCCTGATGTCTCTTCTGCCCTCACCAGAAGAGACATCAGGGAGGAGGAGGATTTTTATTTCTGCTTAAAGGGGCTCTATCACTGGGAGAAGTCATTTTTAACTAATCACATCCTTGCATAGCCTTTAGAAAGTCTATTCCACACCTACCTTTAGTATATAAATTGCCTCAGTGGTTTCTGAATAAGTCCGTTTTTATTCATATGCTAATTAGACTGTTGCACGATACATTGTGCATTCCTCTCCTGTTGTTTCCTATGGGAGACTGCTGCTGCTGATGACTCAGATTCCTGTTTGCCTCACACACATAGGAGATAATAGAAGAGAGGAGGCTGCTGGGAACTTCCTGTATTGGCTGAAAGCTCATTAGCATATGAGTAAAAACGGACTTATTCAGAAACCACTGAGGCAATTTACATACTAAAGGTAGGTGTGGAATAGACTTTCTAAAGCCTATGCAAGGATGTGTTTAGATAAAAATGACTTTTCCCAGTGATAGAGCCCCTTTAAATGCCCAAAAATAAAAGTGAGGTTGTGGACAAATTGTTCATGCATACAGGAATAAAAGCAGTCATATGCATAACATGAATGTCATCCAAACCATCTTAGACTAAGGTCCCACATAGTGGACCGCAGACTAAAAGTGTTGCGGGAAAAACCATGAAGGAAACGCACTGTTTTTCACCCCAGTACTTTTCACAGAAACTCCGTAGAGTTTTCTTCTGCAGAACTGCTTCCGCTAGACAAAAACTGCCAGCGTTTACGTAGGAATAATTGACATGCTTCCAATTCCAAAAATTACAGCATTTATGCTGTGGGTATTTTTCTGCAATGTATGATGGGGTTTGCTAGAATTTCATCCACTTTGCAGGGACTATAAAACGCAGCACTTTTTACAACAGCGTTTCCATTTACTCCAAGTGGGGCCCCTGGCCTAAAGCAGTGTTTCTCATTGTTTTCTAGCCAAGTATCCCTTGGTGAAAAGAAGTTCATACTGACTATCCCTAATTGACACTGTGGTGCCCATCATGTGACAGATTCTGCTTCCAATTTTTCTTTCCCACCTGAGAGTGAAACATATTGCATGCCAACCAATTCCTTTTGCTTATAAGGCATATCTGTCGTAGCCACACACTAAGGGCTACTTCACACGTGGGCAAAGGGGCGGATTTTGACAGCGGATTTTGCTTCAAAATCCGCCCCTTTACAATGGTGGTCTATGTAGACCGCCGGGCTTTTTTTTTCCGCTAGCGGCGGGCTGCCGCTAGCGGAGAAAAGAAGCGACCTGCCCTATCTTCAGGCTCAGCCGCGCGGCTTCCGCCCATGGCAGCTCCCTCCTATGTCGGCTCATTCAACAATCTCGCTGCGTCTCTCTCGGTGTCAAAACCCGCGTGGGCAGTTCACGTGTGAACTGACCCTAAAGGTTTGAAGATCTTTTAGCTTCCAACCAACATCAGATCATAAATCAGCTGTCTATTTAGCACAGATTACGTGATGCTGTAGAGGAGACCCCTTTTAACCCTAACTTGATGTCTCCCGATGGATGGTGGATGGTTTGGGCAGCACAAGACCCTCTCCAGGAGCCTTGGAACCTGAGCACTCACTAAATCTAACACTTTCGGGGCACTGGTTCTCAACCATAGCATAAACCCCTTGAGACTGCATGGCATACCCCCAGGTTGAGAACCACTGATCTCAAGTATATAATTGTGTCCCAACTCTTCTCCAATGGCGCGTGTCAAGGAAAAAGAAAGATTAGGTATATTTGATTTCAACATGTGCGATTCTTTGTCTCAAGGGAGATACTATAAGTGATGGCCAGAGGCTGAACCGAGCATTCATATGTATAAACAGATATGGAATAACTGGTGGCTGAACAAGTGTTCTTCTGAAAGATATTTATAGTGTATGCAGTTGGATGAACAAGATTTTGGCTGACAAGTATTCATAATGAAGGATAGTTCATGAGTTTCAAAAATCTTGAAAACCTCTTCAACCTTATGGCATGACCAAAGAAAATATTGCCTCTCTTGGGTGTAAGGCAAATGTAAATTTGTTGTATTATACAGTATATGTGGTCACAAACATTTATATTCTGCATAAATGCACATGCCATCTTAAATCTATTTCACAGCTGGTACATTTGCAGTCATTCAGTTATTTTGTTAAACTGTATGATTTATTTCCTCTTTCTAACTTTATACCAGCCACTACATAGTTTTTTCTAGTTGGGGCAGTAGATTGTTAAAAAAAAATTCTCTTCTTTTGTTTCTTTTTCAGGGAATAAAAGGACCTCTTGGACCACCAGGACCACCTGGACCTCCTGGAAAACCAGTATGTATATAATATATATATATATATATATATATATATATATATATATATATATATATTATGTTAAAGAGAAAACGAAAATATTGTACTTATCATGTTAAAAGGCTTTTTGGTTTTGGCCACCTATTTGTATATTAAAGAGTGGTGACACAAATTCTACCAGATGGGAGCTAAGTACAAGTTTGTACACGTTTAACATTGATATATTCATACAATTTTTTATCAAGACAGGATTTTAGTTTTGTTTCCATCAACTGGGACCGGGTTCACACTGGGTTTTTTGGACCGGATATTGACGTGGAATCCGCGTCAAAATCTGACTCAAAAAAACGCCTCAAATTGACTTCAATAAGTTCCTTTTTCCGAGAGCAGTTTCTTCTCTTTCGTGGAAAAAAGAAGCGACCTGCCCTTTCTTGGCGTGGATTCTGCGGCTGATTCCGCAGCACGAGACTCCCTTCCGACTAGGCCCATTCATTTAGGCCTAATCTGGAGCGGTACGCCACGACTGAGAAAACTCTGTGTGCACTGCACTGGCAGGAGAGGATTTTTGGAGCGGATTTTGCACGTCAAAATCTGCTCCAAAAAACCCAGTGTGAACCCAGCTTAACTGTGGCTTACTAATGTAAAATATACTTTCTTAATAGGTTTTTCCTGGTGGCCCTCAATGTACAGTGAATGTAATAAACCCAGCATTTACCAGCAGTGCCTACACAGCCCTGTATATACTGTGTTTCTCTGAAAATAACAAGGTTTTTTATTATTCCCCCCCCCCCCAAAAAAAAAAAAAAAAAAAAAAAAAGGGCTAGGTCTTATTTTTGGGTTAGGTCTTAATTTTTATTCTAGATATTTTATTCCAATTTTTCTTGGTGAATAAACCTAAATTTGGTAATTTAGATTTTTTTTCCACTACGGAATTGATCGTATGGCAAAAATATTTTCATAAATTTGTAGACTAAGCGTTTTTGGACACAAGGATACCTAATGTGTATGTGTTTCACAGTAATGTACTAGTTTCATATGTATTGTAGTAAAAGGGTGTGGGGGGGATTTGAACTTTTAAGTTCTTTTATATGTATTTTTTTAACTTTTTAATTTTTTTTTTACTTATTTGATTCACCCCCCCAGGGGGGCTTGAACCTGCAATCGTCCCACAGACTATATTGCAGGGTATGGGAGATTCACTACATTACTATTGAGGCTGGTAATCAACCATTCTCAATAGTAATATTCCTTTGACAGGCCTGGGAAACTTCATAAGGCTCCTGGGTATCAAAGGAAAAGGTCGGCTCCCACAATCTCGTAACAGATACTGGGGTAAAGTTTTAATACTTTGAGGGGTCACACTTAGCAATGCCCTCGATCAGAGTGGACTCTGATCAGGGGAATTAGCTCCAGGTCTCCACTATACATTACAGTAGAGACCCAGAACGGTAGCTATGGCAGTGGGAACCGACCACAGAGGCGAAGTTGTAATACATTGATGGAGGTCATACTCAGCAGTGCCAACAATCAGAGTGGGCTCTGACCATGGGCATTAGCTCTGGGTCTCCGCTGTACATTACAGTGGAGACCTGGTACATTAGCTATGGTGACCAATCTGCAGCAGAGTGGCTGCCATCGTTAAGGAGCCATCATCGTAATTACACTGCAGATATTAGGAAGGGGTTGAGGCCTACTCCAAAAAACATGGAAAATCTAGCTAGGGCTTATTTTCGGGGTAGGTCTTATTTTTGAAACAGGGTATCTATCTAGCTGTGATTAATAGTTCTAGACACAACTACATGAAGAACACTCATGGATTAAGGTCCACAGCCCCTGTCTTCTGCTGATCAATGAGGGTCTCGGGTTGTAACAATCACATTTTACCCTTTAACTGTGCAACCAGTTTAATAGTTAATTCCTCACCACATTCCCGCCATAACTTTTGTGTATTTTACCTGCAAGTAGTTCTCAGGAAGTTTACATTTGCCATTGCTGATTTAAAGCATGGCTCCATTGTGCCATTTTTTTTATTTGCATACATTGTTGCTTTTATGTTTTACGATTTTGCAACATTTTCATTATGAGTCTTTTCTTCATTGCCGCTTTATAAATGTCCCCTAGTGTGTATTAGTCTGACGGCATTGGCAATATAAATAGTTACTTCTGCAGCTTTGCTAACTGAATTTGCCATTAATAACTGACCTCCATTGAGACTTATTTTAGCATATTGTTCACATATATTAGCTGGATGTTCTATGAAACTGTCACCTTTCACCATTTTCCTCCAGGGTATGATCTGTTCTTCCTGAGAGTATATTCTTCTTTCTATAGTCTTTTCCTGCTGTATTTTGCTATTTGCATTGACATTCATTATGTGAAACTTATTATCTGCTTTCTTTTTTCTCTCCTCTGAGCTGTAAGACTCAGTACTATCTGTGTAAAGCATTGTCCCTGTACAGTTCCTAAATTGCAGAATGAACAGTAAATGCTGAGTCTGTAATTACGAGAATTTACGAGTACAGAGCAGAAATGGCTAATAAGACAGTGGAGCAATGCACAATGGATTACTCTGGCAGATCCAGTAAATGAAATGTACTGTATTATGAGTTCTCACTTTTCCTTTATGCGTCAGGGTCCTTCTGGAAGTATCCAAGGCTTGGAAGGCAGTGCTGATTTCCTGGTGAGTTCCCGTTTTGGGAGGTGATTCAGTTACTGCTCTGGAACCTCTCTTGTTTTTATTTTATTCTATTCTCAAAGTACAGTATCTCCCTTTGTAATTGAAGTTTTCTTATTCTGATATTGCTGCACAGAGAAGTTTCCTTTAAGCAAAATAAATGAATGCAGGCAACCCAATGATCAAAGAGGAACCATAGCTACAGTACAGTATTAGGAGTTGTGTACTCACAGCTCAGAGTCTGAAACTGGCTGCCTGGAAAAATCCATAGTTTGACATTGGGTAGATTCTTTGATATAGGAACAATAAGAAAAAAAGCAATGTAGAATAATTGAGAGCACTTATGAAAAAATATTTCAGTGCTTCCTATATATTTTTCATTTCTGTTGAAGCCAGTTTTGGCTTTGGCTTAAAAAACTGCAACAGAATAGCAGCTTTTCTTCAATGTGGAGCCTTAGCCGAAAACTTTTACTTTGCTTCTCTTGACAGCCAAATGTTTTTATCTTATATAGAATAAGAATGAGAGCTAGTACTTGATTACCTGAAACGGCACTGTCATAGTATTCAGTGGTTTCCATAAATATATTTAAAGAGTATTAAAGAGAGTTCAGAATTTTTCTGTTTGTTTGTATTAAAAATATTGGTTCCAATCTCTAACTGTCTCAGAATGAAACACAGATTTCACCACGTGACATGTTTTCTGTGTTGATGAAAGAATATTGAGGCGGGGGCCCACTGGTCGGAAACACAGTGGGAAAAATTGTGCCGTTTTACAGTAACTGCAAAGCAGATGGGGTTCTGGCGAATCCAATGCCCAGTTTGTGGTAATAACTGCGATGCGGACACACTGCGATTTCCAAAACCGGTGCGGTTTTGGAAATCACAGCATGTCAGTTATAATTACGGAAATGCCGGCGGTTTCCCCATCGATATAATTGTAACAGAAAGTTGCTGCCATGTTTTTTCCTGCAGCGCTTTTTAGCTGTGTAACATCCTGTGGGGCCTTAGCCTAAAGGAGATGAAGAGAGCCAGCTTATTGTTTAATATCCAACAATAAAAAAATGCGATCATATGGGATTTACCTCTCAGGTGCCTGTAGTCTCCAAATGACTGTCACCTGAGACTTTGCCGTCCTGCAGCAAACACTCCAGGGCTGCATATAGGCACATGTCTAACATGCCTAAGGGTAAATACAATTCTGACAGTAATATGCTCTATGAAAAAAAAAAAAATGTGGACCTAAGCAAATAGTAGTATTAATACATTTGTTATTTTTTTTATAAACTTTTATTATCATTTCTGAAGCAGGATGATTTTAGATCTAGTAATAAAAACACCCGTATGGTGAAACTAGATGTAAGAAAGAACTCTGGAATAAAGACAAAAAGTACATTGTCATTCCATAACCTATGAAATCACAGAATTCAGTAACTAAATTCCAAATAATACTCAATGCATTGCAGATTTCCAGATGGCTGCATATGTAGAGGAGCTGTTGGAACAAATTCTTATGGAAATATGAGAGAATTATTACAATTGCAAATTTTGTTTTAGCAGAGTGTCCGCTTCCTCACAGTTATTGATGTTTGGGCCACACTTACAATGGAACAGTACCAGAGGTTCCCCCAGTGGGCTCAGACTCTGATCCAATAAGGAGACCCAAAAGATCAATAGAATCAGTCCTGTTTGGAATTGATTTTGTAGACACTTGCCCCTAGGTTTTCCTTGTTATGAATATCATGATCTGTAAAAATGGAAACTGGGCCCAGATTTTTTTAACTTCTGGTGAGCTCAGGGCATTTTAGTCTAAATTATCCTCATGTTAATCACCCACTAAACTAAATATATTGTATCAATACTGTAGTCGTAGAAAAAGACTAAACTGTTCCCGTAAACTATGTATAATTGTTTTCTAGTGCCCTTCTAACTGCCCAGCTGGTCCAAAGGGTCCCCAAGGTCTTCAAGGGGTTAAGGTGAGTTTCTGTATTCATACTAATTTATGTTTTATCGTTCTGTTCTAACATTCCTCCTTTGATAGAGGAGTAGGACATTGTGCCCCAATACAAGGAAATGTAATAATGGTCATAACACACAATCAGGAAGGGGGAGACTTATTATCCCATCTATAAAAGTTTTCTTGGCATGGATAGGTGATAATATGGTGCATTTTTGGTGAAAGGTGCTTTCTTGTGCCAAAGGTGCAACACCCCCTCCCCCACAAACAAGCACACACACACAAATTTGGACATAATGGGGTGGAGAGTTTTACAAAATATATATGCTAATTCTTGACTGGTATAGATTTCCATTCTGGCAAATGAGCACATGTCTGATAAATCAGATGCACCATGCACTTTATTAAAGCTGGCATATGAAATGCCAATCTTAATAAATCTGCCCAATCCCAATATATTTGTAAGAAAATATGCAACTATCTTGTAGATTAGTAGATTCATTCATGGCTACACAACTGTGCTTCTCCAGATATATACATTCTCACAAAAGAAAATGAGGGTCTTATATTATTTTTTTCTCTGAATAAAGTGCTAGGGCTTATTTTTGGGGTAGCTCTTATATTTCTTATTATTAACTTACATTCACAATTGATGGTGCATTGTTAGTGAGTCTTAAAGGGGTATTCCCACCTCACATACTCAGCAGTCTTCACTCTTGTAAAATCTTCTTTCTTCCTGGTTTGTTGCATCATTTGGTGGGCGGGGTTTCACAGGCAACCTGCCGTTTAGCTCCGCCCCCAAATTCACGTGTAGCTCCGCCCACCCACATTGGACTATGAAGTACAGGCAGCAGCAACTCCATTCTGTGTTACATACAGACACTGCCTGTCTCTGCCATAATGAACACAATTGTATTAGCTAGCCTGATAACGGGAGAACAGAAGAAATGAAAGCAGCTCCTCTCTATCTGAGTGCAGGACCTAGGTCACATGTGTGGTGTAGACACAGGATTAGCTAGATACACAGGCTCGCTCCCGTGCTCTTAGCCCCTCCTCCCTCCCCCCTGGCAGCAGGCAGATACATCACTTGACTCATGAGCAGATAAGTCAGGGCTGTGGCCACAAAAAATTGAATAAAGTAAGATAGTGGACAAACAAAGCAGTTTTGCTGAAGCAGTGTATTTAGGAAAAGTCTTACATCCACATTAACCAGCAGTATAGATAGGATCCTTGTGATGGGACAACCCCTTTAAACTTACTGGCTCTCTCTCTACACACTTTGCGTAGCAGTGGCACCTTGCCTTCTCCTGTACTCTAAGGGGGAGTTGTTGTAGGGAGTAGCTGTGTCTGTGGGAGCGAGCAGGGATGGCACCTGATGTCTGGTCACATAGATAGCCAAGCCCACAGCATTGTAGCAGCCTGGAGGCGGCACTCAAAATGGTTGACTTTGGATGAAGGAGGTGGGACTCTGGAGCAGGACTCAAAAGCGGATGCCCTGCTGTGGCGGGAGGTAGCAGGGAAGTTGTCCAGAACAGTACGAGCTATGATGTCAAGTGACATAACCCAGTGCTGGAGGCGCGGATTGTAACTAGGGTTTATTTTTGGAGTAGGGTTTATATTTCAAGCCTAATCCAAACACCCTGCAAAATCAAACAAGGGGTTATTTTTATTGTAGGGCTATTTTTTAGAGAAACAAGGGTAGGTTTTATTAATTAACCATAATCTATGCTGTATGTCTTAGCACATTAACATGCAATTTACAATTTTAACTGTATAAGCAGGCATCTCTTTTTCACATCAATATAGCAGATATTAACTGATGCTAAAACTGGTTGTTCTAGTTTACATATTGATACTGTTATAGCTTTGGAGGCACTTTTATTTGTTTAATATTTTATCTCCAGCAGCGAGATACTACAGGTTATGGCACAACTTTTGAAAGCCAGATTTCTTTTGTTTTAGGGACACAAGGGGCGTCCAGGTCCCCTGGGTGAGCCAGGACAACAAGGAAAAACCGTAAGTGTTTCATGCAATTATTTATGGACAGAATACTGATTATTATAAATGCATGCAACAGCATAGTTTTTAAGAAGGAAGTCATATATAAAGTCATATATAGAGGGCCTAAAGCTGTGATGTTAACCTTCTAATTGTTCAAGATATTCTGGAAAATCACATGACAAAAGGGGATCTTTAGAGAATTGCCCTTGACATATGACTCACAAATGTCCTCTTACTAAGAGATTTTTCATGCAGAATGTTGTAGCTAGTTCTATTATGGTATTGGTAACTAAAGGCGAAGTCGACAATCCAGTAAATAAAAGGTATCTTTTTGTATCCTTATCCATAGGGCCCAAAGGGAGATGTTGGCATTTCTGGAGAACAAGGAATCCCAGGACCACCGGTAATTTCTGATGGATGATGGATCTAAGGCTAGGTTCACACCACATTTTTGTTATGTCTTAGAGGTATACATTTGAATAGGTAAAAGTGTTCACATGATTTTTTGAGCCTCCTCCATAATCTACCACTCCTACAAAAAAAGTAAGAGCAAAAAAACAAAACAAATGGGTGCAACATGTAGGTTAAAAAAACAGATATGTTTGTATAAAAATGCACCAAATTTGCAACACATATTTTTTTCCACAACTGTAGTATACGCTTGAAATATGATGTAAAAATATCTGAAATATGATGGACCTCTAATGATCCATTACAAAAAATTAATTATAGCTAATCTGTAATACAAATGATAATAGAATAGATTGTGGCAAATTATAATGAATCCTCAAAAAAATGAAAGCCATGACACCTTTAGGAACAAAGCCTAAACATTCTGTCTTTTTCTTGTAACCACTAGTAAAACAATAGCATGTTTTATAATATTTATCATCAAATATTCATGATGTCAATATTACGGTTTTCTTTTTTATCATCCCTTTTGATAACTCTAATTTTTATGCTTATAGGGTCCACAGGGAATCCGTGGTTATCCAGGAATGGCTGGACCCAAAGGAGAAACAGTAAGTAATTCATACACTGTGATCAGAACCTTTGGGTGAATAAGAGATTTACATGTTCATATTTTTGTGGCACCTGTTTTTATTTTTAATATTTCATTCACAAAACATAGCAGAACATTTCAGGTACACAGATCCTCAATACAACTACAATAAAAATACATGTAAATATATACAGCCTTACCGAAGGTACTCACAGTGACATATCATTTAAACCAGTAAAAGATATCAAAGCCATGTTAGTATTATAAGGATCGTGTTGTTCTGTGGTACCTATTTTTAGATTGGGTGTTCAATGAAGTGATGGCAGTATTATGCTCCTTTTTATATGATACCATGCTTTATACTATGAAGAGAAATATGGCAAATGATTCACGTTTTCCATCAAAGATCTTGGACATGAAGTAGAATGTTTAGTTTGGGGGTCTCATTGGGGCATTCCCGTTATATCCTTAGTATTTGGCTCTGAGCGGTGTACCACTGATATAAATACAGATATGTCAGAGTATGTCTGTAACTATGTTATATCCAGACTAGATTATATATCTGACCCCTAATGATGCTCAGATAAGAGAAACGTGGAGGGACTGTTAAATAGCAGTCTATTAGGAGTCTCAGACCTGGGTTAAGAAGTGTGTTGCCTGGGGAGGTAGCCTAGAAACTATAGCTGAACACTATTAGGGTCTATTCACATGCAGGAAAATGGTGAGGAATTTGGTGTGGAATTTCAGCACTGAAAAAAAAAGCCTCCCATTAACTTCAATGGGTTCCTTTTTTCGCTAGTGGAAAAAGGAACCCATTGAAGTCAATGGGAGGCTTTTTTTTCAGCGCTGAAATTCCACACCAAATTCCTCACCATTTTCCTCCCTGTGAATGGACCCTTATGGGCCAGAAAATAGCTTTACTCTGAGTAGTTTCACCTTTGGGATTGATTCATGTGTTATCTTCTTATCTGGATCCCAATGTTTGTAGGACTGCACTATGTTCTGTTTGAGCACTAATCACTCTGGTTCGTTTAGTTTTTAGCGGCTAGTTTACTAAAAGTCATATCTTAGATTTCAGACCTCATTATATGATTTTTCTGTGAAGTCTCTTTGAACATATAGGTCTTGCTATCTATAAACAGTGAATTCCTTTTTTGGGGGTCACAAAGGACAAACATGGGGTAGTTTATGTGGTGGCACACATACATGAATCGACATGTTTCTGCTGCTATTTTCAGCCTTCCATTATAAAAGTTGAAAGGCTTTGGATAAACCTACAGCGTAAATTGTCAGTTTGAGCTTTGGACTTCTTTTTTTTTTGCGATGTGGATGAGATCTGCTGAAATCAATAAATGTAAAGCATACATGCCTTGTTTGACACCGGCCTTAAGATTACAATTCCTCTGCCATTTAACTATACAACTTTTTATCTCATTAACATTACAATAGTAATGTTGGCATCAAGAACTGCCAAAAATGTTGGGTGCAAGTTCAGCTCCATGCTTCCTCCCCACATCTCTACTGTAATTGTGATTTCAGTACAAGACAGTGATTTCCCAGGAAGGCAGACATGCCTAGTGTTATAGATGGCCGAATACACCCATGAGAAGCGGGCCTAAAGTTATAAAAATGGATAATTTCTTAAACCTTCTAAATAGATCATCAATGGTTTCTATGGGACATAACCATTGTATTCACCTATACTGTTTTATCAGTATGGTACTATATTTTCAAACCTAAGGTGTATCAATTTTAAACAAGCGATTCTAGGCTAGAATTCTGATACAATGTAGTCTACATAAGTTGATGACAGTCATATTTTCGTGGCCCTATTGCTTCTAAAGTGACATCCACTGTCACCACTTATTTAGTTTTTGAATGCATTTGACATGAAATGTCACACAAAATTATGTTTTGGTAACATGAGGAATGTCTATCATACCAAGGATGCTAATAAATATGGACTGTGTGGAGAAATGTGTAAGTGTTGTCATACAGTACTGAAATTGATTCTAACAGAAGATTATTTCTTGTCAATTTAACAGGGTCCCATCGGATATAAGGGGATGATCGGATCAGTGGGTGCAGCAGGGAAGCCTGTAAGTTAAGATAAACTACCTTTCTCACCACTATTGTATGTTTGCATGGTATAGTATATAAACAATGTATCCTATTAAGCAGGGTAGTATAACTGTATGCAGTGATCTCTCCAGGTTTCGACACACATGCACACATTACATTCAGTCAGGGAACACAGAGGTGAAATCCCACATCCTGTTAGTGCGAATTTCTCAGTCCTCATTACAGAATTCCCTGGAGTGAATGAGTGTTTAATTAAACTGTACATGGGGGGTTATTATTTTTAATGAGTCTGGCCTTGCAGTCTTTACTTCTCTGCGTCTGTTTCAGGGTGAGGAGGGGCCAAAAGGGCCTCCAGGAGAGCCGGGCGAGAAAGGAGACAGGGTGAGTCGAAGTTGTTTCATCTTCTGTTTATTAAAATATGTCTATTTAATATTAGACAACCTTTCAATGTAGAATTCACTCATGTCTATTTAAAGGAAAATGGCATTCAGATTCAAAAGAAATAGTATGTTCAGTTTAGCATATTCTTCTTTTTCAATTTCATGGGTTATAGCTTGGAATAGTGAAGAAATGTGCTAGGAGTTATGGAAATGTTAGAAAGTTACATCCTATATGTAATACAGTAAATGTATTCATCTTCATATGTACATTTTGCTCATGCAATAAATACTTTAATGCAGAAAAGATTATATGAAATAATACATCCATATATTCAATAGGTAAAACTTTTATAGTAGTTATATGTTGACGTTTTCTTCCTTTGATCAAGTATTGCAGTATTTTTCAATCAATCCCATATTCATAGCCAATTCATTAACACATAAAAGGATCTCAGATTCTGTTGTGTTCCTTAGACAAACGTAAAGGGATTATCCACTTTTATAAAATTGATGATCTATCCTTAAGATAGACCGTGAGTTTTAGACTAGCAGGGGTCAGGAGGCTGCTTTTACCATGATTTCTGGCATTGTATTATAATTTGAGTTTCCATCGATATCCGTTTATGTTGCAGGGTGCTCGTGGAGTTATTGGGCAGATTGGAGCAATGGGACCTAAGGGTAACAATGTAAGTATTGTTTATAAACAACTTGTATAAATAAGAAATTCTTGTATAAGAATTATTAGAATATAGAAGAGCATTATCTACCACCCTTCTGGTTGCTGCCACTCTTGATTTCCAGCATACAGTTATTTTTTTGATAAGATATAATAGACATAATACTCCAAACAAACAGACAGCAGACCTACTCTAAACACTAGATAACCAAGCTATAAACAGGGTCATTTGATATATTTCATGCTTGACTTCATTAACATTTATTATTATAAAAGTTTCTCCATCTGTCACTTACAGGGCCTGCCTGGTATTGATGGCAAGGATGGTACTCCAGGTGTTCCTGGAGTAAAGGTGGGTACCGATATCATCCTTCTTTTCCTGTTTATATCACAATTAATACTTGCCTTTATATATTCTTCCTTCTTTCATTCTTCATTCTCTCATGTCTAGGGCAGCCCTGGCCAAAATGGAATCCCTGGTTCTCCTGGTCACCAAGGGTTACCTGTAAGTATATTTTATACCATGCCAAATAAATACATAATTTACTGTATTTATATGAAACTGGTTACTTCTAAAATATTTATTCTTAGTACCCTTTGTTTTATACAAAAATCTGTTCCAATTTGGTGATCCTTTCCTAACGTAATTTTTTGTCTGTATGTTTTCTAGGGTTTACCTGGTCAGTCTGGTTCTAAAGGAGGACCTGGACAAAAGGTTTGTTGTTGATATTTGTAATTATTTTTCATATACACATCCTAGAATGTGGAAAAGTAATTTAACAACGGCAAGTCATTAAAGATTTTGTATGATTTTTTTTTATTCTGTCCACTTGTTGCTATGTGTAATTCATAATAGAGAAAATAGTAAAGATAAAGTATAATATGCTCCACAGTGGTCCAGAACAGAATAATATACTCCACAGTTGCCCCACACAGTATAATATGTTCCCCACAGTGTAAAATGTTCTCAATAGTACCCCTTGAGCCACTTCAGGCAAGCACCATGGAATCCAATACATTTTTGTGAGGATCGGCCCTCCGTTCATTTTGCTGCTATTGTTATATCTGCTCAGAACCCAGAGTGTAATAAGTAGGGGTTCAGGGAAGATGATTAAAAAAACAAAAAAAACATACTCACCTTGCCTCAATTCTCCTAGGCGTCCTCGCTTCATCCATCATCTCCTTCAGTTCTCTTCTATCCGCGACTGAGGTCATGTGCCCCAGAGGTCACTGCTGGGGCATGTGATTGGGCCTTAGCTATCACGTTGGGCGTGCTGACATCATTCCATCGGCAGGCCTCACCTGACCACTGAGACCCAATCATAGGCCCCAGCAGTGACCTACCCTACTACCCTACCTAAGAGCCCTGTAGAAGATGATGGGGACTGTCGGAGCTCAGTAGAGATGAGTATAAGTATTTGTAACTTTTAATCAACTCCCCTTGGCAGGCTACTATCGGAAAGGGCATGTAAATACATCACATAATGCTGGGGGCCCTTTCCATTCTGGAGGTGTATAGTGGTTGGGGAACCAGGTTTTCCAGAACCACTATCATAGTGCTATGGGGCCCTGGCTATCTCCAGTTGGTTGTGGGCCCTGGACTCCTCCAGGCCTGGTCTTGGTCACACCCCCTGCAACTGCGATTACTCCCCTGCCTATTACAGGGGTTATATATATATATACACAGGGTTACATTTCTAAAACAGTATCATAAACAGTGCATAGATTAAATGCATTACCTGAGAGACTGTGAATGGGAACTGTAACCTGGAATGTACATGTTCCTTACAGGGAGAGCCAGGCTCTCGTGGAGAACCAGGATTCACTGGAGTACCAGGAAAGCAAGTAAGTATAGTTATCTTATTTTTTTATTCTGTTCACAGAAATATACAGACAAATAATATCTTTTCGAGATGAGCGAGTAGTATTCGATCGAATATGACTATTCGATCGAATACTCGTATCAGTCGAGTACCACGCGGGAAAAATCCATTGAATTCAATGCAAAAAACTCCTCGTGCTCCTCATCCTGCTACTTCCGGAACTTGGAGGGTCCAAGGTGTCGAACCGGAAACCATTCCGTTTTTTTCACATAGACTATAATAGGATTCGATATTTCAACGAATACTACTCGCTCATCTCATCTCTAATATCTATCCCTAGTTTAAAGTAGTAGTCTACCTTTGGCATGCAGCTGAAGATTGCCACCTAGAGATCAGATTATTGTGGAACAGTTTTACTAAAACATTCATAGTACACTATAAAAAGAAAATTTATTTCAGTTTATCTGCATTTACTAGGGAGAGAGAGGTCCACCTGGAGAAGCTGGTCCCAGAGGTATTGTTGGTATAAAAGTAAGTAAATAATACTCTATTACTGCATGTTTCATGGCAATAAAGACTAGAATTTTCCTTCTTAGGCTAGGTTCATATCTGCACATGGACACAAACAATGAAGAGATGGACCAATAAAACAGCAGTTACCTGTGGACCCCATAAATTATAATGGGATCCACTGGATGTCCCCTATGCAGGACTTTTCTCTCCACTGATTTTCGTTGTGCCTCCAATAGAGACACAGATGTGAATTTAGGCTTTAGTCATTAATAAATCCTATATGTATACTTAAGAAAGAAATTATATCAATGTATTTTGCTGGCTGTTTTTTTTTTTATAATTTCTCTCATTATAGGGGGATCGTGGTGAACGTGGACCAGTTGGGCCTGTTGGAGTGGAAGGAAAAGTAGTAAGTATATGATTATATGATAAATGAATGGAGAATTAATAATCCTGATATGATCCTTGTCCATAATTGAAAGATTTTATCTAGGGGTATTGTTCAAGATACAGTACAGTAAATTAAATGAAATATTGCACATAATCTTTGGGTGAATAAAATATCTTTTTTTTTTTTTTCAATGAATATGGAGCACTGCCTACTTTTTCTTCAAGGTTGGAGGAAGAGTTGAGGTCCTGGTCCCATTTATTTGTGTACTACTTTCTTCTTTTTAATGATGGATGGATAGCAAGATAGATAGATAGATAGATAGATAGATAGATAGATAGATAGATAGATAGATAGATAGATAGATAGATAGATAGATAGATAGATAGATAGATAGATAGATAGATAGATAGATAGATAGATAGATAGATAGATAGATAGATAGATAGATAGATAGATAGATAGATAGATTTTGCAAGTATCTATCTAACATTTAATAATTATCACACGTTGCACTGCAGTAAGAAGTTGTTTCCCTCGCTGTTGCTGCCTATTTTAGTGCTGCTTTCCACTAGAGGGCATTGTGTATTTAATTTTGACATATCTAGAATTATCTAAAAGGCACAAAGCCCACACACTTGCTATTTGTTCACAAACGTACAAAATTGCTTACTTTTTCTCATTTTGTCCTGATTTATTTTTAGTAATGATGGAAAGTAACAACGTAAGACTTAAACGTAAAAAAGAGAGTAAATGTATTTGTAACATTCCTTATTAACAATAACCTCGACTACCTCCGCCTTATATTGAAAGTCGGGAGCTACAGAGGAGTATGTCTGGAGGTCAAAGCAAAGTTTATTCTTTAAACAACATCTTTAGATAGCTTGGTTATTTTCTTGATTTTATAGTAACCATCTTTAATCTCTTGGAATGCTTCATCTGCTCTTGCTTCATTTGCTATTTCTCTACTAACTCTCTTCTCATTACCCTGTAATAATAGAAATTGCCATTACAAAAGACTTAAATGATTTCCTTAAGGCAAAATCTAATAACAAAACATACTGATAGGGAATGTGCACTATATGGGACAGTAACTGACAATGTCTGTAGAGCGCTGCGGAATATGATAGCGCTATATAAGTCAGATAAATAAATAATAAATAAATAACAAAGTTCCCATGTTCATATAATAAGTATTTATATTGCAAAAAAATATATCATTTGGAAACAGTATTGTAGCCAGGAAACTCATTTAAGTGTATTGCTACATTTTTTTTTATTTTTATCAATTGATATGGGATACAGAATCTGACTTGTGACTAACTCATATAGCACTGTACACTACAGCTTTTTTTAAAAAAAATAAAAGATGGCTGAACCACTGTATAAAGAACGTTTACTTTGTATGTCTCCCCTAGTTTTATAGGGTCCTCACTTTCTTTGAATTATCTACTTTGCTACTCTTTATGTCTGAGTTTTGTCTGTACACATGCCCTATACATACAATACATGCTTCATAACATTATAGTAGTATAATACTAAGTGTTCCTTTATTGCTCATACACTATAATGCAGCCTTATTGCAGCCAGACACAGTATGACAGCTTATCATTTTTCCTATATAGTATAATCGTCTTTAGTGCACCCCACACAGTATGAGTATTTTTAGAGTCCAAACTCAGTATAATGCCCCTCATAGTAATGATGTCCCCACTGCAGTTTGATCTCCCTTAGTGCCCCCACCTTTTCTGATGCCACTTAAATGAACAACTTGAGTGCCCCTTAGTTTTCCCAGACATATGATGACTCCTTAGTGCGCCCACACTTTATAAGATAAGATAATCCTTTAATAGTCCCACTATAGGGAAATTCAGTGTGATACAGTATCATGGATAGTACAGTAGTATATAGCAAGAGAGAACACATGCAAGCTCATGGCAGATAGAGAGATACTAGGAGTCATAGCAACTAAAAAGAAAGAAACACAGACACACTGCAGGATCATTTAGTTCTCTGTGTGAAGTGATGTTGATAATACAGCCCGACTGCAGTTGGATGAACCGAGGAGGGGGGCACAGCATGTAGACATAGGGCTAGTTCACACGTAAATTACGTGTGACTTATTTTGGTCCATAAAAAACGCTTCCTAATTGAAAACGGATTTTGGACCTTGCCGCGGTTTTTGGAGCGTTTTTTGGTAAAAACCAATTCAAAAAACGCCAAGCAGTTTTCCCCTCCCCTAAAGTGAATGGCCGCAAAAAAAAGCATTGCGGTTTCGGTTGCTTTTTTTACAAAAAAAAAAGCTAGGTGTATTCTGCCTCTCATTCACTTCTATTGCATTTCCTCAGGCGGAAAACGCCTGAAGAAAGGTCATGTCGCTTTTTTTTCTGCTAGCAGAAAAATCTACCAGCAGAGAAAAAAAGCTAGCAGTCTACATAGACCACCATTGTATGGAGGCGGATTTTGAGGCAAAATCCACCATCACAATCAGCCTCCATAGCCCCGTGTGCCCATAACAGGCAGAAAAGCTTTTTGCTGAGGTGAGGGGACATATGCAGCTACCACGATAACATGTAGTACTTCCTTTTGTAGGTAGTGTGATGTTATAGCCAAAAGTGAAGTCAAACCGCATCCGTAGTCACAGGGCCGCCATCAGGAATTTTGGGGCCCCATACAGCCTAAGTGTCTGCCCCCCCCCCCTTATTTTGCGACACACCAATTCTGTATTACATTTCCCTTTATTTAGCAGCATTACAAGGCTTAATCAGATTCTATTTGCAGGTAAAATCTGCTACGTGTGACCGCGCCTATAGAGAGCCAACACCATCTATAAGAGCTCTCCTAATAAATCCTCAGGGCTTATTCACATTGCGTTTTTGGCCTTCCTTGCCGGGATACGTTGGTAACCAGTCAAAATCAGCTGTCAACTTATCCCTGCACGAAGAACTGGCTATTAAAAAAAAAAGGGGGGCCTGCAGTTCTCCGTGCAGGGATAAGTGGGGAGCTGATTGTGACTGGTTACCAACGTATCCCGGCAAGGGAGGCCAAAAACGCAACGTGAATACTCCTTTACAGTGAAAGTCCCACCCCCAAACAGGCTGCTATGCTAGTAACATAGCGGCCTACATCATTATTATTCTCCAGCTAAAAACTTATATATTATATATTATTGCCCCAGTTCCCTCTCCGCAGTGCCGCACACCCGATGTCCCAACAATCCCCCCCGTCCACCCTCTAACATCTTTCCATTGCCTCCTGTACCCATACCTCCCAACTGTTGAAGAACCAAAAGAGGGATAAAATGTGCGCTTTGCGCGCCGCTGGAAGTTTAGCCCCACCCACTGTTATGTTGACTCCGCCCACTCATTAATTTTCATGTGCCCGCACACTGTATAATCCTCCTACAGTCACCCGTAAATTATATGTCCCCCCCCCCCGTCTCTCCCCTAGCTTCATATACACCCTTCATCTGCCCCCGGATTCATGTCCCCTCCATCTCTGCCCCCAGATTCATGTCCCCCCATCTCTGCCCCCAGATTCATGTCCCCTCCATTTCTGCCCCCAGATTCATGTCCCCTCCATCTCTGCCCCCAGATCCATGTCCCCTCCATTTCTGCCCACAGATTCATGTCCCCACAACTCTGCCCCCAGATTCATGTCCCCTCCATTTCTGCCCACAGATTCATGTCCCCACAACTCTGCCCCCAGATTCATGTCCCCCCATCTCTGCCCCCAGTGTCATGCCGTCCTCTCCATCTCTGCCCCCAGATTCATGTCCCTCCATCTCTGCCCCCAGTGTCATGCCGTCCTCTCCTTCATCTGCCCCCAGTTTCACGTTCCACATAATCCCCACATTACACTTACCTTTTCCTTAATCCCCCGCTGCTCTCTGCGCGCCTCTCTCTCTTACTGGCGCACAGTTGTAGACGCGATGTGACGTCATCACATCGCGTCTACACTGCCGGGTAGCCGGCGGCAGCGGCGAAGTGAGGAGCTGACACAGGTCAGCTCCTCGCTTCAGCGGCTGAAGCGAGCTGACCTGTGTCAGCTCCTCGCTTCGCCGCTGCCGCTTCTCTCGCTGACGCTGACACATATGCGGCTGAAGCGAGGAGCTGAACTGTGTCAGCTCCTCGCTTCGCCGCTGCCGCCTCTCTCGCTGACACATATGCGGCTGAGCTGGACGTAGATCTGAGTTGAAACAAGCAGGACATACAATGACTGCTGCCGGCGCCAGGGGGCCCAGGCCCCCCCAATTTTTAAATTTGGCCGGGCCCCTGACGCCAGTAGCAGTAGTACTGGCCTATCGGCGGCCCTGCGTAGTCATGGTTTTCTTGATTAAAACATCCTTATTTATTAGGCCATAATTAAAAATACGTACAAAACATGAAACCAGTGAAAAAACATATAGCACTTACACCATGATGAGACAGACATACAGACAACGACAAACGACAAACTGGGTGCCTACGCGTTTCAAGGCTGTAGCCCCTTCCTCATGGCAAGACCCATACCGGAGGGTTTTTTGTCAATCCAGCACCGAGTGTGGCATGTATTACAGTGTCCACAGAAATATACATGTTGGCTGTGTGTACACGTGTTGCTATTTTGTATACTATCCGGTTTTCACACGTGCCGAGTGTACCTGCTTTCAAGTACTTTTCATGTGTTTGCATATGGACATTGTGCTATATATAAATACCGCATGAAACCAGTGTATAGCCTTACATAAAGCACATCTTCTATCCAGGATAATACAAGTTTTAGCAGACCCATACTGGAGGGTTTTTTGTCAATCCAGAACCGAGTGTAGCATGTATTACAGTGTCCACAGAAATATACATCTTGGCTGTGTGTACACGTGTTGCTAGTGTGATCTTATGCTCAAAATTGAGCATATCAAAAATAGTTTGATATCTTGCATCAGCACTATTGTTCCTTAACCACAAAAAATGTCCTAAAAAGTACCCCATACTTCATCACAAGCCCTCTTCCTTGCTTCTTACCACTGTTCCATCCGCCTGCAGAAGTCTGAAGCCATCCAGGTAGACAGTGTGATGCTGTCTTGCCATGTTTCCTTAACTCGAGGGGGGGGGGGGATGATGGTAGGTTCCTAGGCTGTAACAGAGCCCCACATGTCCACAGTAAAAGAAAGAAATACCGGTCAGCCGACCAGAGGCATCTTCACACATCAGCAATAGATGCCAAAAACATTTCCTTGAAAGAGGAAGTCCACAATTTCACGCAGGTTTCTCCTCCATGCTTTGTCTCCCTCATGTTGGCCATGCTTTCCTTAGCTTGTGGGGGGATGGTAAGTAAATTCCAGCCAAGCAGGTATCTTCCAAGCTTAAATGATAGACACAAAGAAATAGTTTGCAGGGTCTTCCATTCGAGATAGTTAGCTAAATAATAGTGCTAATTTGCTTGAGTAGAGGATTCTTGAAGATACAGACAAAAAGAGTGAAAAAGGAAAGATAAAGGTCACTCTCAGCTCGGAGCTCTATATCGAGGCTGCCACTCATGTGGCATAATTTATCGCACACAGAAGTGATATCCACTTAGTGCCTCTCCAACGTCCAGGGGTGAACCTACCTATTTTGCCGCCCGAGGCGGACGACAGAAAGCCGCCCGCCCCCCCCCCCCCCCCCGGGAGGAGGGGGGACGGAGCGGAGGGGGCAGGGTGGAGCGAAGGGGGCGTGGTGGAGCGGCGTTAGCAGGCAGAGAGCAGGCAGGGAGAAGACCTGCTCTCTGCCTGAGCATGAGGGGAGGCCGCTGGAGCAGCGCTGCTCCAGCGGCTTCCCCAATCCACTGCTCGGTGACAGTGACGCTAAGCCAGTCCAGGACAGCTTGTCCTGGACTGGCTTAGGTAAGCAAAAATGCTGCCCTCCCTGGGGCCCTGGCATAGCGCCCCCTGAAGTGGTCGCTTCAGGTCGCCTCATGGGAGGTGTGGCGCTGCCAACGTCTGCAGCCCACTTATTACCCCCCCCATAGTTTAAAGCTTTCTTAGCTCACCCATACAGTGGAATACCCCTTAAAAGCTTCACACAGTGGTGATGCTCTTCACACAGTTCGATACCTCTTTTCCCCCACACAGTATTTTGCCGTTTAGTGCCATAGAGTATGATGTATTACTACTTGACTAGCATTTCTCCTTAGTTCTTATTTATTAGTTCTGCTTTATTTTCCACTGTGACAATGCATGGTGCTAGCACGACATGTTGCGTTAAACCAATATGAGGGATTGAGCATTTGTAATAAGACGTTTACATAAAAGATATTTGTGAATGCACATCAAATTGGATAAATCTTCAACCAGAATGAATCCTTGATCAATTAAAAAGCACTGATGCACAAATTCACAAAACATAACATTTATTAAATACCCCTAAAAATCAACAGGATGAATCCATCCTAAGACACAATGCTCTAAAATGTGATCAGATACATATACCAACACAGTTTACATGTGACCACTAGCAGGTTCAAAGATAGGGACCAAAGTTATATACATCCACCACAACAAACTGCATAAAGTGTAAAGAAAATTGGTCAGATCTTACCCATATTCACAGTTTGGAGAACGTCATGGTGTGCGGGAACTGGGCACACCATAGTCCCTAGGCTGATCCTTCAACACTGTCCCTGTACCCCAGATTACTCCCTCCCTGACAAGGGCAGTCCCAAACTGAACCTTATAAAAAATGTTTGTCCCTAGCATTGCTTTTTGATTGTTGTTTATTCTGATGTAAAGAGAGAAGTAGTCTTTTACTAGACTTGCATCCGACTTTGAGCCAGTGCTTATATTGTCAGAATGTATCCTTGACCAAAAATCATTGTCTTTCAATGAATGGCACCAGGAAAGCAATCAGGGGAAAAGTTAGTCAAACTGTCTGTTTTCTTTATTTTCATAGGGGTCAAAGGGTGAACAGGGTCCTCCTGGCATACCAGGACCACAGGGTATTCCTGGAGTAAAAGGAGACAAGGTAAGCACATGGGAGTCTTTTTTTTTTCTCCTCTGCTTATCTAAAGTACATTTATTCTAGCCTGATTCTGTTATTTTAACTGGACTGAAAAGTGATGGTTTCAACACACTTATGACTTACTTTACTCCACAGGGCTTTCCAGGAAAGGTTGGAGGCAAGGGTGAAGTGGTATGTATGATCTTATAAATTACTATATAACCGGCTATCTGTTTCTAAGCAGATTTTACACACACTTGCATACAGTACACACCATAGTCAAGCATCACTACTTTATCCTCTGTTGCAAGTGTTCACAGTTTTTTGTACATAATGTATGATGCTAAAAATGCTGTTTGCTTTTAGGGTGATCCAGGAGTTGAAGGTTTAGCTGGTGAGAAGGGAGAAAAGGTGAGTTAACCTACTTAATAATGGTTAAAAAGTCTTCTTACTTCTATTTTGTCCCCTTTACTTGCAAAATAGCAGAGCTGGTTGTATTTCTCCTGGCTACAGGCAAAGAAACAGCAATATTTTTTATAGTTACAGTGCATTACATTTTGGTCCAGAATCACATGGTCTATTATATGAGACTAAGTTGTCTGAAAAGTCAGTAGGTTCAAATATGGTTTTGTGATTAGGTCAGCTGATAATACATTGCAATTAGAGATGAGCGAGTAGTACTGAATCGAGTAGGTATTCGCTCGAATACTACGGTATTGGAAATACTCGTACTCGATCGAGTACTACTCGCTATTCGAATGTAAAAGTTCGATGCAGAACCAGCATTGATTGGCCGAATGCTATACAGTCGGCCAATCAGTGCTGGTTCTTCTCCTACCTTTAGAAGTCTTCTCCGTGCAGCTTCCCCGCGGCGTCTTCCAGCTCTTCATTCACTCTGCCAGGCATCGGGCCTGGGCAGAGCCGACTGCGTATGTCCGCTTGTAGTGTGGGCATGCGCAGTCGGCTCTGCCCAGGCCCAATGCCTGGCAGAGTGAATGAAGAGCCGGAAGACGCCGCGGTGACGCTGCAAGGAGAAGACTGCTTGGAGGATCCAGCCCGACCCTCACTCGTGGACTTGGTAAGTATAATTTGATCGAACGTTGCCTACCACTGAAACGAGCATTTTCCCCTCATAGACTATAATAGGGTTTGATATTTGATTTGAGTAGTCGAATATTGAGGGGCTACTCAAAACGAATATAGAACATTTTACTGTTTGCTCATCTCTAATTGCAATATCAGTTTTATGACAGACTAGATCATGTTGTATTTGTCTTACTTAGATTTACTACATTAGACAAACTTTGCTAAACTACGTCTGTAAAGTGTTTGCTTCCTATATTGCTGACTAATAAAGCACAGCATTCAGATGACCAAACATTCAGATGAAAACTACATATGTTTAGGCTAATTGTTTTCAATTTAGGCAAGTTATCTGATATAAATGTGATAATATATAATTTTATAATATAATTCAGCATCCTACTGCACTTAACCAAGTGCTAAAAATTGGGTACATCAAAGTACAGGGGACGTTTTTCCTGGTGGTGACAATTGCATAGTTTGCCTAGCAATAATGCATAATATCAGACTATTAATATTTTATGTATGTTTTATATTTCATATACTCCATCCTTCTGGCCCATCCTAGGTTGCACAATGCTCATCAGTAAACAAGACTGTTCCAAAATTAGTCTTATGTATGTCTCAGCCCGCTGCAACCATTTCTCCTTGTGAGCACTGTTTAGGGGTAGCTGAATAGTAGGTTTATGCACAACTGCAAATTTCTGGAGGATCCTAGACCTTGAGGTTCGTGGGACCAGTAGCTTCAAGTACCTGTTTGCTACTTTGTAATAATATTTTAGCAGTTGCTCTCTTAATCTGATGAACTTGTCTGGCAGAAGCCTTCCTCATTATGCTTTTATCTGTATAAAACCCATATGTACATATCTAATATTTTCATACCTTGTCCAAGGCATTGCACTATTTGACACTTTTCGGCAGCAGAGAGATCCTTTTTCTTCCCCAGATTGCTTGAAACCCATGGCCTACTTAATTATGTGGAAGGTCCTTCTTAAGTAGAATTTCATTAATTGGGCTCACCTGGCAAATTAATTATCACAGGTGTCTGAGATTGATTTCACTGCTCTAAAGAGACCTGAGACACATAGACAGTTATAAGTTTAAGTGAAAAGCAAGTAATTAAATATTTATGACATTTATATCTGATTTGCATATATATATATATATATATATATATATATATATATATATATATATATATAATTTTTCTGAAAATAGGCTAAAGTATATATTTTCTTTTTAGGGTGAGTCTGGTGAACCAGGTCCCAAGGGGCAGGTAGGTTTGTCTGGATACAATATGTAACGTTTATTTTTATTTACATTTGCTAACATCTTGTGGATTCAATATTTTCTTATGCTTCTATACAGCAAGGTGTACATGGAGAACTCGGGTATACAGGTCCCACTGGAGATCCTGGCCAGCCTGGAATACAAGGACTTGCAGGGCTACCAGGACCAAGAGGACTTAATGGAGAAAGAGGAGTTCCTGGGATGCCTGGACGCCCAGGAGTTCCTGTGAGTAACATTAAAATGTTCTTAATGACCAGAATAAGATCAATTTAAGTGATCACTCCTAAATATTAATTTGACTGTAAGGAAGCCAGACAGTCATGTCTAGGTCAAGATATTCAAAAATTGACATCATGGCTTCAGAACATTCATCCTGATAAAGTTTCAGTAATATTTTTGTTCTTTTAGGGAAGAGATGCAGGAGATCAGCATATTGTTGACGTTGTTCTGAAAATGTTGCAAGGTTAGTACTATAAAGATTAGCCCGATTTGAAAGAGGCAATGAAAAATGTTCACATGTTGTGGGGTGGTAAATATTTCATAGCTACCTTTGTTAGAATCAGCTGTTAAAAGGCTGTCTGCAAATGACCTTCTATACCAATGCAGTTGGATTGGGATTTACCATACGGCACAATATTGTAGGTTGCCATCTGGAGGAATATGACACAGTAAACCCTGGCAGAAGCATAGGGTTCACAGTGTCACAGCTGTGGGCCAAAAATCACCTTACACTACCACTGGATTCCGTTATGAAGCTGTCCGTTTACAAAAATAAAAACGGACACCTATCATAACAGGCATTAAAGGACACCAACTGATGCTGAGGGTGGGTTCACACCTGCGCCCGGTCTCCGCTTTGTGGGTTTCCGTCTTCTGCTGACAGGAGACGGAAACCCGGCAGATAGTGTCCGCCCATGAGCGCCCGTGAACGTTTTGTGGTCTCTGTGGCGAAACTATTTTTTTTTAACTGGACACAAAGTCTTGCATGTCTGACTTTGCATCCGGTTAAAAAAAAACGGTTTCGCTGCAGAGACCACAAAACGCTCACGGGCGGACACTTTTCAAAGTTTTGTTTGAAAAGTGACTGCTGGTATTTGTCTCCTGTCCAGTTTCTCGGCAGACGACGGAAACCTGAAAGCGGAGACCGGAGCGCAGATGTGAACCCACCCTAACTGATGTTAATATGTCTGTTTTTTTAACTGATCCATTAAAAATGGATCAGTTAAAAAAACGGACACATTAGTATCAGTTAGCATCAGTTGGTGTCAGTTAGCATTAGCTAGTGTTCGTTTTTTCTATTGTCTGTTTTTTTTTTTGTTTTTTTTTGCTGTTTATACTTTCTGAGCATGCGCAGAAAATAAACAGACACAAAATAACGGACAGTGACTGATGGCTATCACTTACTGTCCATTGCCCATACACTTCAATGTTAAAAAAACCGGAACACTTGCTGTCCGTTTTTTCAAATGGACAGAAAAGCCCAGCATGTAGCATTATATTGTCCGCTTGAAAAACGGCCATGGTTGTAAACAGACACTTAAAGACACAAATGAACAGTAAAGGACACTAAAGGACAGCAGATAAAATCCCATTGAAATAGATGGAAATTGTAATGGACACATCTAGTGTCCGTTGCTAAAATCTTGAACAGACAGAAGCTACGGACACTGCTGTCGGACACCATTGGTAGTGTGAACGTCCCCTTACTGTGCTAGGGCTTATTTAGCTTCATTGATCTCCTTTCTTATTTTCGACGTCCGATACTGTATGCATTTTAAATTTAAGAACCCCTGCCATCTAGGGCATGGGGATGAGAAGATATATGATACACAGTCTCCACCATCATAAATGAGAAAATTAACCCTTTAATGGCCAAACTAGCATTTTATCAGCAGAATCTAGTCAAGGAAGCATTCTGTGGAGGAACCTGTGGCACAAAAGGGGGCATAATTATTATGTGGTAGCAACAACAGGGGAAGGGAATAATAGAGATGTGTGTACATAAATATGTTGTGAACAAGTCATCATGGTGGTCTGGGCCTAGAGTAGGAAAGGAAAATATAACTGTTATTAAAATATATGGATGGGACGCAGCTGATGGTTGTGAGGAGAAGTTGTGCAGGAGGACTCAAGTTGTGCTTTTTCACCAGTGAATGTGTGCCTTTATTTACACCCCTGGCAACAGGGGCATAACTACCGGGGTAGCAGTGGTAGCAGCTGCCACAGGGCCCGGGACACTAGGGGGCCCGATGGCAGCTGCTACCACTGCAGATCTTTTAAAAATAGGCCGTTACCTTCTGGAGTAACTCTATACACTATAGTGCTGGGTGCAGCCTGAAGATGGATGTGGAGTGGAGAGCAGCTGCCTCCTTCACACTCCATGATGGCTTTACTACTGTACAAAAGCAGGGGCCGCCTACTGTCCCAAGCCCTGTGCCGGCATCTATACTAGTAGATTGAAGGACCTGTGACATGACGTCATCAAAGGTCCTTTGACCTACTAAAATCACTGTTTTTTGTGGGTGGAGCTATTCGGATTGTACAGGTCAGTGTACAATGAAGGCGAATGGGTTGTAGAATGTGAGAAAGAGGACGGAATGGGGGGTGAAAACTGTGAGCAAGAGGCGGGAATGAGGGGGTGCAGACTGTGACTCTCGCTTTTACCCCCATTTCCACTTTTGCTTATACACACCCTTCAGCCCACGTCACCCTCTTGTTTACGTACAGCCTGCACACCTATGTACCACCCTTGCATGTCAAAAGTTTGCCACGATGCCCCGCCTTTCCTAGTTACACCACTGCCTGGCAATAAACATTTTTCTGCAATGTAGTAAGGGCTACCTAAAGCCTCAGTTCCTTCAACATATGAAGTAGCACATTTATCAAGTGAATGAATTATGCCAGTTGTGAGCTATGTACGTTCAAGGTTTTCTCACATTCATGTTAAATACAACCTGTAGGGGTTTTCAGGCACCTTTTACCCCAGCTATGTATGGTTAGGTCCATATATATTTGGACACTGCCACAATTTTATTTTATTTTTTACCTGTTTACTGAAAAAGATTCAAGTTACAGTTATATAATGGACGTGGACATAAAGTCCAGACTTTGAGCTTCCATTTGAGGGTATCCACATTAAAACTGGATGAAGGGTTTAGGAGTTTCAGCTCCATAACATGTGCCACCCTGTTTTTAAAGGGACCAAAAGTAATTGGACAATTGACTCTTGGGCTGTTTCATGGGCAGTTGTGGGCAATTCCTTTGGTATGTCATTCTCAATTAAGCAGATATAAGGCCTGAAGTTGATCTGAGGTGCGGTGCTTACATTTGGAAGAAAACATGCGGTCAAAGAACCTCTCCATGCATGTGAAACAAGCCATCTTTAAGCCGCGAAAACAGAGAAAAGAAAGGTAAAATCTACAGTTTGTTACATCCTGAGAAAGAAAGCCCTGATGAATGTATCAATGCAAAACAACCTGGACGCCCACAGAAGACAATAATGGTGGACGATCACAGAATAATTTCCATGGTGAAGAGAAACCCGTTCACAACAGCCAACTAAGTAAACAACACTCGCCAGGATGTAGGTGAATCAAAATCTACCTTAAATAGAAGAGTGCATGGAAGTAAATACAGAGGGTTCACTGCACAGTGCAAGCCACTCATAAGCCTCAGGAATGAGAAGGCTAGATTGAACTTTGCTAAAAAAAAACATCAAAAAAAGGCATCACAGTTCTGGAAGAACATTCTTTGGACAGATGAAACCAAGATCTACCTCTACCAGAAAGAAAAAAGTATGGTGATGACGTGGTATAGTTCATGATCCGAAGCATACCACATCAGGTGTAAAACACAGAGGCGGCAATGTAATGGCTTGGGCATATATGGCTGCCATTGGAACTGGGTCACTAGTGTTTATTGAAGATGTGACACAGGACAGAAGCAACCAGATGAATTCTGAGGTATTCGTAGACATATTGTGTGCTCAGATGCAGCTGAATCCAACTTCAACTACATCAGAATTGTGATAATGTACAGAACCAAAATGAGAAAAATGTCTCTGCCCAAACACTTATGGGCCTAACTGTATCTACATTATGCTGTTAAGTAGAGATTCTATTTTGCTATGTCACCATCATCAACATAGGGAGTCCATAGATTGTGTATCTTATTATTTACAGTCTATTACAATTTTTGACTCCTGGCAATTAAATGAACAATGTTTGTATTTAACTTTCTGTCTACTATTTGACCTATTGCATGTCCAAAAATCAATGACATCATCATTCTTTAATAGTTTCTATCCATAGCCAGCTAAGGCTAGGTTCACACTAGTTCACTCAGGTGGTGGGTTCTCCATTCTCCATAGACCATATGACGGAACTTCGATGCAGATGTGAACCTAGCCTAAGCAAGTACATGCTGTTTACATCATGTTAAACCCTAAATTTAACCTATTCTCTGGTAAATGTCTACAAATGTGTCAAAAGGGCTTTATTCGCCTGCCTGAGGCCAAAAGAGTGTCTTTTTGGCCTCCAGTGGGCTGGTATATATTTTGCAAGCTGTAACAATGTGGTTGAACAGTAGTAGACAAAGGTAGGAAGTGGAAGACAATTACCCTCAAGTATATTTTTATATTCAATAAGAGTATATTAATGACTTGTCCCACTATATATTATATGGCTATACCGTGATATACATTGCAGTCTTCTTTTGGAGGTCCTGTATATGTCTAGATATCCTTCATACATATGTGTATACCTCCAATGGAAGGCTCTTGACGTGTTGTGAACATGACCTTAGACTGCGCAAAAATTGGGTTATTTTTAGCTAATATTATTTTGAAGCTTTGTTTTTCTGATAATTTATCTTTATGACAAGTTACACATAAAATTAATAATGGATGTGCTGGTGAGTAATGGAATGCAGGCACATTGAAGGCAGAGCTGCCAATTACTTGTGTCACAGTCATCTGTATATATTTTGCTTGGTATATAGTATTGATATTCAGCACTTTACTGTTAAAATGCCAAGGATGATCAATGTCACCGGACTTCATCTGAAGTAGACCTAGGGAACAAAGTAATGTTTGGTTATTTCAAAAACTTTTTTTTGTTCACAGAGCAACTTGCAGCTGTAGCTGTTAGTGCTAAGAGAGCAGCACTTGGTGGAGTTGGCATCATGGGACCACCTGGACCACCAGGTCCACCAGGCCCACCTGGAGAACAAGGAATACATGGACCACAAGGGCCTCGGGGAATCCCTGGCCTTCTTGGGGTTATGGGCCAAATTGGAAATACTGGACCCAAAGGTTTGTAAAGTTGTATAAATTGGTATAGAACAAGTAATAACCCAGAAAAAAACATTTTACAATAAGTATTCTAATTAATTACAGTAAATTAATATAAGTAAATTAATCTGCTTGGATTTCTATCTGTGTTCCTGACAAAGAAAAGAGATGGCTGAGTGAGCAAATACACTGTAGAGAATCTACATATGTGTATTATTTTCAAAGTCTGGTTACTCCTGAATGAGGAATAAAGCGGTATAGGAAATCACACTGGAAAGCTTCATCAGTTACAGTTCAGAAACTGCTCGACTGTGATGTTATGAACAAATTTCAATATTTGCATAAAGTTAATGACTTTAATGAATTCTTCCAGGTAAACGTGGAGAGAAGGGAGACCGGGGAGAAACAGGCCGTGGTCACCAAGGTCTTCCTGGACCTCATGGAATTCCAGGTGAGACTGGCACAGATGGTGTTTGATCTGATTATACTCTGATTATTCTGGTATGCTTTCTCTTTTGACACAAAATTGTAATCTCATCCAATAAGTCAGATCTCATGTGGGTTATAATACATTTAAAAACAACATTTATTCAGAACAAAGACCAGGGAAATGCAAACTAATAGAGAATTTTCTCTTCCTCAGGTCTCCCTGGAATTCCTGGTCATGCCATTGATGGAAAAGATGGAGAACAAGGCCCAGAGGGTGCTGCAGGACAACCTGGTAGACCTGGCTTGCCTGGACCAGCAGGCCTGCCAGGATTTTGTGAAGCAGCAGCATGTTTGGCAGCATCTGCATATGCCCCAGCCTCTCTGACTGAACCTGGCACCATCAAAGGTTAATGATCACATTGCTCTTTTCAACTGTTCCCCAGGACATAAGAGATGAACTGAAAATTCCAGAGCAAAATCAAATGGAGCCATTTTCCTGCTGACTGGACCCACACCCCATATAAACCATCTCAATAGGTCTAGCAGAGAGGAAGTTATTGTGAGAAGCAGAACCATTAACTTTGGGAGGAACAAGAAAGAATTTCTCGAATTCATTGTCATTTCTAATCAGTGAACGTGTACTACCAACCACTTTCCTCCTAAACACTGACCTCAACACTATCCTTTCTTTTCCTTATTCTCCAATATTTCGGGATGTGTCTGACTTCATTGATGGCTTTGGAGGATGTCTAGTCACCGAGTCATACCCACCACCGGATATATAAAGCAATATGTATGTGTCTGATACTGCAGGCCTTAATGACGCTATAGTGTTCTCAGATATCTGCCCACTCTTCTAGGAAAGGAATATTTGGACTTTCTTAATCCTAATTATCAGTAATACAAATAATTATAGAGCCTAAATTTTGTTTCTGAAAAAAAAATGAAATACAGTGTCATGATTGGTTTTTGCTTTATCTTTGTGACTTTTATTTGCCCATATCTTATGTAAGTGATTTAACGCAGACAGACAGGTCACATGGACCATCATATAATTAGGGGGTATATATACTGATATGAGGCTTATTCTAGTAATGGTTACTGTTGAACTGTTACAACATGCCATGTCATAGAAACATCTGCACAGTGAAACTTACTTCTTCCATAATGGAATATGGGCACACCCCTAGCACTCTCTCAGTTTAAGATACAAATAGTCACTTTACAACTGACATAACCCTCAGTGCGGCACCTATGAAAGCTGGTGCATGAGGATCTGAAGCAGCCATATTTAATCACTGAAATTGATTATTGTGAGTTACCACACCATCAGTGTCTTTGAGAGTCCTCCATTGTAAAGATACTTTGTATATTTGCTGAACTGTGAATCATGTATCTTTCTGATCTTATATGACTTCTGGTGATTTTTGCCCTTCCTTGATGTGATTGTGTCATAGTATATGTTCTTAATATGTGTGCTTTTATGCATTTCTATGACCAACATCTTTCTTTCTCTTGTTGTGTTTGTGTACATCTTGTCATGTCTGTTACCATGTTGTTGTTTGTATGTGTTTGTGTGTGTCTATGTGTGTATTATACAATAGGTGTGCCTTATGTTGTGTATTATCCGTCTTTAGTGTTTGTGTTTTAATACATCCATCTGTTGTCTGTTGTATTCTTTCACCTTCACTCCTTGTGACATCATTTTTGTCCCTGTCTTATGTATATAGCTAAATGTTACATTATTACATGTTTCTTGTGTTACATGTTGCAACTAAGTGTTATACTTTTATCTGTTTTCCATCTGTGTAACATATTGCTTATATATGTTATATCTTGCATAAATCTGCTTATTGTCTTTTCTATGCTTGGAATACATTGGCCTTGCTTCATGTCTGTAGGTCTTTGCATATTTCCTGTACTTCTGTACTTGTCCTTAATGCCTCTTAGCCAGGTGATCAGTTTACCCCTTTCATCTGTCTTCATGTCTTTAATGTGTCTGTCTTTGTCACTATTACATGTTGTTTTTGTTTGTATACCATGTGGGAAACATGGCGCATGTACTGTATTAGGTATATTAAGTTGCTTAAATTCTGTCACTTCTCACTTTTATGTCTTGTAGTAGTTTGTGCCATGCTGCAAGGTGCTCATGTCGTCATTAATTTTTCTTGGAAGCTTCCCCTTGTTGTTTTGCTACTCGTCTACCGTCATATACCGTCAGTGTCCTACTTGTATCATATGGTTTGTTTTAATGGCATGACACCATCCAGAGAAGGCAAATTCACTTATAGTCACTATTGTATTTGTGCAATATATGGTCCATGCTTGGATGTTATACTGTAATATAAAGTGTGAAATATTCGCTATATTCAGACATACCGTATTAATATTGAGTATGTGCTATAAAAAGAAAACTCATTTACTGTAAAAGTACAATAGTAAGGGTGCTTGAATGTAGTGACACAAGAGAGAGGTGCTCAGTGACCTGGTGTTTGTGCATTAGATAATGATGAAAGCTATAAAGTATGTCCTCAAGTATGTATTAAGAAATGGAAGGTTAGTCTATTGAAGTCTGTGTTTTAGGAGGTCAAACATAAATGTTCTTCGTTATGCCCAATTGTCATATTGTAATATGATATTCATTTTTCTAGACTCTGCATTTTACAAATTTACCTCATCCTTTCCCTTTCCTTTACTAGTTTTCCCAATAAAGTTGTAGGTAAGGCTCTTCTGACAAAGTTCATGTTTGTTAAACTGTAATTTAAGTGTGTTTGTGTTTTATTTGCAATCCACAATACGTAAAACTGAGTGGCTGTAATATGCCATGCTGCCAAGGCCTTGATGTTCCTCGAAATGTAAATCTATGTAAATGATTATTTTATAAATAACTGAAAGAATAATTGTTGCGTAAACAAACAATAAAGCAAGTTGGGGTGGAGTTCTGCGATTGCTGTGAGTTGTGCTTTTCAGTTTTTGATAGTTAAAGTGATTGTGTAGAAAATCTATTTTTGTTAGAGGGGTTCCCTTATGATCAGATGATCACACGTGAGGGACCCCATATGTAATTGTTGTAATCTATGGAGAATCCAAACCACCTGCAGCGCCATGATATAAAGAATGAGGCGTTATTCAATTCCCATTGAATTCATTGGCTGTCCATGAAGCGTTCCACTTCGCGGTTGGCTTGAGGCCAGTAAGGGTCCATTCACACAGAGTTTTTTGGTGAGGATTTTGGTGACGAAAAAATCCGCTTCAGGAATTAGGAAATGTTTTTTTCCTCCAGCACAGTGTATGGACCTTGAAAAAAATGCTAGTGGTTTTTCCAGGCAGTTTTTGCCAATGACACGAAGATTTTCCGCCTCCCATTGACTGCGTTGGTTTTTGCAGGCGGAATCTGCCTGAAAAAAGCTAGCAGAACCCATAGAACTCTATGGGGTGGCGTTTTTTCCATGTGGATTCTGACATGGATTCAATGCCAAAATCCTCGCCAAAAAACTCCATGTGAATGAACCCTAAGGAGTTATTTTCCTGTGGATGAATCCAAGATAAGTTACAAAAGACTGAAAATCTGCACTATTAAAAGGTGGCCCGTTGTCAGTCTTCACTGTTTCAGGTATGCTATATGCAGAGAAGATCTTGTCCAGTTTTGGTATGACGGCCCTTGCAGAGGTGGTGGTAACAGGTTCAATGATTGGAAACCCAGGGGCAGTGTGGTGGCTCAGTGGTTAGCACCGCATCCTTGAAGTGCTGGAGTCCTGGATTCGAATCCTGCCAGGATTAACATCTGCACGGAGTTTGTATGTTCTCCCAGTGTTTGTGTGGATTTCCTCTCATTCTACAAAAACATACTGATATGAAAAAGAAATGTACATTGTGACCCCTATATGGGGCTCACAATCTACATTAAAAAAAAATTGCTGGAAGCTTAGAAAAATCATCTATGACAATGAGCAAACAGGAGTGATCTATCAAAGTGCCATCCACAGACTTTCTGGCAGAGGTGACATTTGTACTGTTGCTTGACTATGGTCCACCATAGTTGCTTGATAAGGTATATATGTGGCAATAAGTGCTTCCACTTGTTTATCTTGTCCTGGAAACCATACTTTCTCCCTAAGCAATTGCTTTGTTTTAACTATACCTTGATAAGCTTCATGAGCCAGATCGATAACTCTACGTTGAAGTTTCTGAGGTATGACCAGGCGATTGTCACACAGTAGTATGTTTGAGTGAGATACAGAGAGAGAGAGTTTCTTGCATGAAAGAAGACCTGCAAATATGCTGTTTGACCCTGTGGTTGAAGGCGAGCCTCAGCTAGAAAACAGCTCCAGCTCTTAGACCGAACAGCGTCAATAACTAACTGGAGTTGGGGATCAGAATCCACCGCATGTTTAATTTCTTCTATGGTCATTGCTCTTGGCACAGGATCCGTAACAACGAAATTTACATGCTCCTCGGCTAATACAGTGGCAGGCAAGTCATCTTTGGCAGACTGTGGTGAAGGGTATTTTGAAAAATAGTCTGCAGGGTTCCCAGCTCCTGCCTCATATCTCAAATGAGATCACTGTGAATGGATGACCAGAGGTAAAGTTGAAAATGAAGACATCCCCATACAACTGCAACAGTTTCCCTCTCAGTTTGAGAATAGCGCTGTTCCATCTCTGTTAAAGCCTTGCTCGCATAGAAGACTGTGGAGATAATGCCAGTTTTGGACACCTGAGTCAAAATTGCACCAAAGCCTTCAGGACTGGCATCCACAATGAGCTCAGTAGACTTTAGTGGGTCAAAATAGGCCATGACTGTGTCACTAGTTAGACTGGACTTAAGTGTGTCAAATGCTGATTGATGTTCAACCATTCATGACCAAAGAGCATCTTTTTTAGCGAGGTGTCGTAGGGGTTCAGAAACAGTAGCCAGATCAGGTATGAATCATCCACAGTATGTGACCAGACCAAGAACATCTGAGACATTTTGAGGCTGGCTAGCAGAGGTTATGGCAGCTATTTTCTCAGGGTCTGCAGAAACACCATTTTCAGAAAAAATATAGCCAAAAAATTTTTATGACATCTGGTTGAACTTACATTTTGACAGATTTATAGTTAAATTGCAGGTTTGCAGTCTCTGAAAAACTTGTTCTAAGTGATTGTCATGTTCCTCTTGAGTTGTGCCAAAGATAAGGATGTCATCACTGACATTGAGGACTCCAGGTATTCCTGAAAGAACCTGCCTGATAACATTCTGAAAGATTTCTGCAGCCGATGAAATGCCAAAGTTCAGTCTCTTGAACCTTCTTAGATCGACATGAGTGCTAAAAGCTGTTATATATCTGGAGTCTGGATGCAATTAAAGCTGATGATAACCAGATCTTAGATCCATTTTTGAGAATATTTTTGCACCTTTTAGATCTGTGAGAATGTCATCAATGGTAGGTATGATGTGCCTTTCTCTTTGAATGGCTCGATTGGCATGTCACATATTCACACATAATCTCATTTTACCAGGCTGCTTAGGTTTGGTAGTTGGGCCCTCTACACATTCTATAACATCAGATGTCTCTAGGTCTTTGCAGTTCTTTCTCCACCAGCTTGCGGACATGGAATGGGATGCGCCTGTGAGGTTTAACTGATGGCTGTACTGACTGGTCAATATGTAATTTCACTTGAAAGTCTTTCAGCTTTCCTAGGCCTTGAAAAAGTTGAGGATTAGAGATGAGCGAGTAGTATTTGATCGAGTAGGTATTCAATCGAATACTACGGTAATCGAAATACTCATACTCGATCGAATACCGCTCGCTATTCGCAGCAAAAATTTGATTCAGAATCAGCGTTGATTGGTCGAATGCTATACAGTGTATAGCATTCGGCCAATCAACGCTGTTTCTGCAGGACGAGTAAAAGCATATCAGAATGAGTCCAGGCCCACATACAGAGAAAGAACCGTACAGATCAGGACACGGCGCTGGGAGAATGATACACCTGCAGAATAGTACCTTTGAGTAGCAATCCCCAGCATCCCTCCTGCAGAAACAGCATTGATTGGCTGAATGCTATACAGTGTATTCAGCCAATCAATGCTGGTTCTGCAGGAGGCTCGCCTTTGACAGTCAAAACTTCAGCATCAATGACATCCCTGCAGAAATCTCAGGGCCGCAGAAGGGTTAATCCCCATGTGTAGAGCCCTGCACACCAGTGGTGCCCGCACAGCCGCTTATCTCCTACATGACAGCAGCCAGCCATTGTACATGAAGCAGAGAACTTACCTGAAGCAGGTAGTCAGCTCGCCTGTAGACTTCAGGCAGGGGTACTTGGTGGTGTAAGTCGATGATCGGACCACAATGTAGACTGCATATTTAACATTAGAGCAGTCTTCATTGTGGTCCGATCTTAGACTCCACCTCGTCAAAGACAAGCCTCCTGCAGAACTAGCATTGATTAGCTGAATGCTATACACTGTATGGCATTCAGCTAATCAATGCTGGTGTTGCAGGAGGCTCTTCTTTGACGAGACGGAGTCTAAGATTGGACCACAATGAAGACTGTATATTTAACATTAGAGCAGTCAACTTGAGAATTTCAAAGGCTGCATTTATGTATGGAGAGAAATGCGTAGTTAGTGCTGCTTTGCTTAGCTCATAGTCACTGTCCTCCCCTGTATTGGGAAGAGTTGTGAAGCTATCATAGACTTGCTCCCTTGCATAGTGTAACAACTTTGCTTTCTTTCTTGCATTGTCAGTAATGTTCATTGCTTGCAGTCGTCTAGAGTTTCAGCCATTTATCCCAGGCATGCTGCTTGGGGCTGGTGCACATCAAATGCAGAAAAGAAGGGTAAGCAGGCCATGGCTGGTGCTAGTAGTGCAGTCTTATACACAAGTTTCTGTAGCTGTGAAATACCTTTAGTTGATGATTCTTTATCCTTGTCACCAATTGTAGTGTTGTAGTGAGGATGCAGGTCTTCTGGAATAAGTCCACTATGCGATAGTTACTTTTATGGATCAGAACACTTTATTCCGTGCTTCCTCCATGGCTCCCTGTCTAGCATCCGCCTCCTCCTAGCTCAGCTACTCCTCCATTACCACCTCACTGTTGCTAGGCAGACAAAGCAAAATGAGTAAGGAGAAAAAAACATTCCTAATATACTTACAACAACATCACATTGATGTAGAATTGTTTTTTTTAAAAAAAAAAAAAAAAAAAGAATCCCGCAAATTACATTTTTTTTAATTTTTATACTAACACTCTGTTAATGGCACCAACAATGTGCTATAGTGGAATGTGATGGTGGACCAGGCTGCAAGACATGCCTGTCTGTGTGGTAGTAGCTGTGGAAACATGAGTGTGAGAGTGGCATGGAATGATATAATAACCTAGGCCACAGGAGTGGTGGCAGTAGTGGGAGCTATTTAGAAGCAGCATCAGCAGCGGTGCAGTAAATGGAAAATGATCATAAAGAGAGATTCTGACACCACAATTCGGAGGCATCAGTCGGAGCTGTGTGATAATCCATGGGGTCAGAGTTATCTGCTGGACTATAGGTGCTCCCTAGGTATGACTGTATTTGCTGGTGCAGCTGAATAGTGACAGTTACTTGTTGTGGCTCATGTAGGCGCTGCAAGCTGAAAAATTTTTGGTTCATCAACTTCCAGATACTGTACAAGGCCTGGCTGCAGCAACAAAAATGCAACAAAAACTCAACATGTGGGTATAAATATCATCATCATATCATTTTATCATTATGGTTCAGGCTGTTACAATTGCGGTCATACCACACATGGGTATTTTATTATCTTGAACATTTTACTACATTAAATGACTTATTTTGTCATTACTGCAGATGAGCGAAAGCCATTCAATCGAATAGATATTCAATCAAATATCATGGCGCTCGATGTATTCGTTCACTAACGAATACAAAGCCGCATATGCAATAAAAATTTGTATCGCCTCCCACCTTCCCTGGCGCGTTTTTTGCACCAATAATTGTGCAGGGCAGGTGGGACAGGAACTATGACAACGGAGGCAGTGAAAAAAATTTAAAAAACCCATTGGCTGCCGAAACCATGTGACCTCCCAATTCATAAGAATATTGTCGGCCATCTTCGTCTCATTCTCGTTTTGGAGTGATAGGGAGAGTATGGTGTCAGACTGTCAGTGCGATACAGTGCAGAGTGTGGTGTCAGACTGTCAGTGCGATACAGTGCAGAGTGTGGTGTCAGACTGTCAGTGCGATACAGTGCTTTGGTTAGGCAGATATTGTGAATAATAACAGCTCTTTTCAGAGCTCAATAATAGCTAGCAAATCATGCAGCGTAGCAGAAGGGTACGTGGATGTGGAAGTTGATACCCAGCAGGGTATCAGCTCCAGAGTCCAGGTACTGGAGAGGGGCTGCCAACAGTGCCCCTCGCCAGCACCAGGGTACGTTGGAGAGGACGTGGAACTGGACAGCTCCAGAGTCGATGTACTGGAGAGAGGCTGTCAGCAGTGCCCCTCACCAGCACCAGGGTGCGAGGGACGTGGATACCCAGCTGTATATCTACTCCAGAGTCCAGGTACTGGAGAGAGGCTGCCAGCAGCAGCAGGGGACATGGGTGAGGACGTGGATATCCAGCTGGGTATCCATTCCATAGCCCAGGTACTGGAGAGATTCAGTCAGCAAACAATTTACTCATCCTCCTCCTCCTCCTACAACCCCAGCCCCTACTACTGAATGTAGTAATAATTTCTTTTTTTTTTTAAATTAAAATAATTTTTTTCATCCATACCCCCCACAGGAGCTTGCAAAACAATTTTTTAGGGCTCCCCCCCACAGGGGCCTGCAAATTAATGTTTTTGGGCTCCCCCCACAGTGGCCTGTAAATTAATGTTTTAGGGCTCCCCCACAGTGGCCTGCAAATTAATGTTTTAGGGCTCCCCCCACAGGGGCCTGCAAATTAATGTTTTAGGGCTATCCCCACAGGGGCCTGAAAATTAATGTTTTAGGGCTCCCCCACAGGGGCCTGCAAATTTATGTTCTAGGGCTCCCCCCACAGGGGTCTGAAAATTAATGTTTTAGGGCTCCCCCCACAGGGGCCTGAAAATTAATGTTTTAGGGCTCCCCCCACAGGGGCCTGAAAATTAATGTTTTAGGGCTCCCCCCACAGGGGCCTGAAAATTAATGTTTTAGGGCTCCCCCAAGGTAATGAAAATTAATGTTTTAGGGCTCCCCCCATGGACCTGAAAATTAATGTTTTAGGGCTCCCCCAAGGTCATGAAAATTAATGTTTTTGGGCTCACCCCCAAGGGCCTGAAATCTAATTTTTTAGGGGTCACCCCAAGGGCCAAAAAATAAAGCAATGCTGCTACAAGGCTCTAGTCACACCAAGGGCCAAAAAAATAAAACACTGCTGCTCCATGGCTCTAGTCACACCAAGGGCCAAAAAATAAAGCAATGCTACTAGAAGGCTCTAGTCACCCCAAGGGCCAAAAAATGAAAAACTGCTGCATGGCTCTAGTCACCCCAAGGGCCAAAAAATGAAAAACTGCTGCTGCATGTCTCTAGTCACCCTAAGGGCAAAAATATAAAGCAATGCTGTTACAAGGCTCTAGACACACCAAGGGCCAAAAGATAAAACACTGCTGCTCCATGGCTCTAGTCACACCAAGGGCCAAAAAATAAAGCAATGCTGCTACAAGGCTCTAGTCACCCCAAGGACCAAAAAATGAAAAACTGCTGCTACAAGGCTCTAGTCACCCCAAGGGCCAAAAAATAAAACACTGCTGCTGCATGGCCCTAGTCACCCCAAGGGCCAAAAAAATGAAAAACTGCTGCTGCATGGCTCTAGTCACCCTAAGGGCCAAAAAAAAAAAAAAAAAAAAAAAAAAAAAGCAATGCTTCTACAAGGCTCTAGTCACCCCAAGGGCCAAAAGCACTGTATTTTAAAGGCTCCACTCACCCAAAGAACCAAGAAATCTCTGCTGGTGCAAGCCTGAACTAAGTTAAAGGGCCTAAAACTCTGCAGGTAGAAGGCTGAAGTCACCTAAAGGGCCTCAATCTCTGCTGGTAGCTCAGCTTAAGGGCCTGTAACTTTGGAAGGGCTCATGTTAAGGGCCATAAAAGTGAATTTTGGAAGGTCTTACCACATCACACACACACATATACAATGACAGTTCAGGGTGGGGACTGAAGGATTTCCCATTGTCCATTCCATCTGTGGTTGTCATGGGCAACGTGATTTAAAGGGGTGGTTGGTAATGTTTGTTGAGCTTAAATTGGGGTTTGTGTCCATCCATTTGGGGAGTAAAGAATGTTTCCAGGTATTTTCACACTTTGATAGAGGATTTTTTGAATGTGTAAAGTGTGTAGTTGTTAGGCTGTGATGTTGGGGTAATAGAGGGTCTTTGGTGTGTTAGATGCCCCCAGACATGCTTCCTCTGCTGTCCCAGTTGCATTGCAGAGGTGTTGGCATCATTTGCTGAGGTGTCATAGTGGACTTGGTGACCCTCCTGAGTCGAATGGTGGGATCCCCTGAAACGAAGCATTTTTTCCCATAGACTATAATAGGTTCGATATTCGTTTGACTAGTCGAATATTGAGATGCTATTTGTAACGAATAACAAACATCGAATATTTTGCTGTTCGCTCATCTCTAGTCATTACATTGTTGTCTTTTTGAGTTTTATTTTAGTGTATTTTGTAGGTCCCACTAGGTGGCATCACAGTGTGATCGTATAATCGTATATACTCATATCATACTATATACTATACCAAAACATTATTAACTATCAGCATAAACTGACAGGTATTTATTTGGACGAGCCACTGGTCTGGAAGACATTGTAAGGCCCCTCCTGCCATGACAACCATTATGACCTCACAAAGCACATGACATCATCAGTTCTATATTACAACCTACCTGTCCTGAGTCTGTCAGATTGTAGAGGTCCAGTCAAGGTAAGTGGCGCAGATATTCTCTCACATAACAAATGATCGGCCGCTGCTCCATTCATACAGGAGACATTGGCGCTATTACTCTGCTTTCTTTTACGGATAATGGCGAGGCATTGCTGTGGGCGGGGCCAGTGGATCACCAGATAAATCATCATTTTTGCCAATTTTTTTTGCATAAATGATGAGTGAAATCTAAGAGCAAGACTAGATATCCCTCTGAGTATTTCCCTAGTGACAGACTCTGGAGATAAGATTGGGATAGAAATGTTATATTATTTCTTTTTAATTTGAGGATCTTCTAAAGACAAATGGTGATAAATGCTCCTGAGATTTCTCAGTGTTGGGTTCTATGAGGTTCAGATATTCCTTTCTAATAAATAACCCCTGTTGTCGGCTTTCAGAGCTCAGAATTCTTTTAGTTCTGGATAAAATCCATTGTTTCTATTCCCTATCATGTAAATGCTGAGCAATTCTTCGACATTCTTTATTGTCATGTAATTGATCTTATCCCTTGTGAATTCTCCTATAGGTGCATTCCATATTATGCAGAGGAGGACAACTTGACGTATATATATAGACATATATGTATATTTAAAGGTTGTAAGTAATGACATCAATTTACAATATGTATACAGGGTATATATATATATATATATATATATATATATATATATATATATATATATACACATTGTTAGAGAAAAGAGACTTTTAAGTATCTTTCATCAATAATTTCCTTGGTATACAGTGAGTAAGGTATCAGTAAATATCTGAAAATATTCATAGTCAGAGATTGTAAGTAATGCTAGTGATAAATATTTCTATATTCAGAATGTGTAAGGTTTAGGTATGTATGTATATTAATAGATTGTAGGTCATGTCAGTAATAATGTATATAGAGGTACTTATGTTGTGTATATGTATTTTTTATATGTATATCTGAAATATGTAAGTAATGTCATTAATAAGTAAATGTAAATTCATTAGTTATCTATATATTTATATATGTGGAGATTGTAAGTAGTGGCAGTAAAAGGTTTCTCTATATAATACGTTATGTGTAAGGTTTGTTCATACTTATCTATATAAATGTATAATTAGAGATTGTAAGTAACATAATTCCCTGTATATACACTAGGTGTACAGTGTGTGCCTATATCTGTATATATATGTATTAGTGATATAGTGATGTCTCTAATTAGTGAATAGTGATGTCTTATCCATAGTGATGCTATACACACACTGTACATCCCATCTTCCACTTAATGTATCTATATGGTATGGTTATATAGGTATGTATATGTAAAGACCGAAAGACATGTTAGTAATTAGTACCATTATATATAGTCGTGCTCAAAAGTTTACATACCCCGGCACAAAAACTTTTTCCCCACTCATGGTTAGTGCTTGGTTGAAGTAATTTATCGTCAAACTTCTGTGTTTTTTCTTTTTAAATCATAATGACAACCAAAAACATCAAAATGACTGTTCAAAAGTTTACATACCCTGGTGATTTTGGCCTGATAACATGCTCAGAAGTTGACACAAAGAGGTTTGGATGGCTACTAAAGGTAACATCCTCGCCTGTGACCTGTGTGTGCATAAAAGCTGAGTAAGTTTCTGGAATCTAGACAGACTGTTGCATCTTTCCTCCAGCCACTGACGTTTCTGACCTATATAAATATAGGTTTGTGTAAATATCTTTCTCTCTATCTATATATATATATATATATATATATATATATATATATATATAATGCAATTAAATATTATACTATAAAATCTAGAGGGTTATTTAGTAAGACTGGAGTTTTCATACAGCCAAGGCCATTGTAGTAATGTCTTATCAATAGTGATGTTATACACACACTGTACATCCCATCGACCACTTAGTGTTTCGATGGGTCCCTATACTAACACTTTATACAGAACAGGAGATAATCTTCTTTTGTAGTTACATTGCAGTCTATAAGTACTTGCTCTCTGGGGTCTTGACTATAGGGGCAGTACAGCATTTATTATAGCGGTAAATTAGTCTTAGTGTAGGGACGGGGCAGATGGGCTCGCACAATTCATCAACTGTGCGCTAAGAACCTCACATTTATAACTGTAGTTAGTGACAGATGAAAGTGAAGACGAAGAATTTTATCATTTTGATTGAAAAAACAATGTACGGATAAAATAGTTTTGTGGGTTTTTATTAATTTTATTTTTTCAGTCTTAACTAGAGATGAGCAAACCGTCATTTCAGGTTCGTTTCATATTTTCCAAAATTTTCAGGTTCTCTGGAAAGTGTTCAGTCTGTACCCATCATTCTGGCAGTCCCACCTTCTGATCCCCTCATGGAGGAACAAGGTTTTAAGGGAATGAATGAGGGCTACACTTGCTTAGCAGGCAGCCTTAGCTGTTTCTTGGAACTCCTATACAAGTAAATGGAGTAAATTGCGCATGTTCGACACACTTACAGTAGCTTGCAGTCCAGATCTCTATGTAGGTGTGTATCCCAGAGGTGAGAAACAGTTATATTGTTTTATATGAGGTTTTCCTCTTGTATTTGAAAGTGGATAGGGAAGGAAGAGGTTGACCCCTTATGCACATGAGACTATGTAGGTTATAAGCATGATTCACACTTTTTGCTTTGTGTGTTAATATGCAAATAATGCTGAATATGGTTTAGAGTATGATGTTGTGATTGAGAAAGAACTATCTAGATGTGCTGTAATATACTGCATTATAGGATATATGTAATGGGTAATATTTTATGTTTTAAGACTATGTTATCTATTTTTGTTTTAAGGTAATTGAGTGTGTACTTGATAAAGGGGAGGTTATTCCCCGAAACGTGTTGTGCCTTATTGTCATTTAATAAAGAGACGTGGTTTTCCATGTTTGCATCGTTTTGGACTTTTACTACTTACCTGTGAGCGCAACTGGTTTATTTTACCCTGTGTCCTGTGCTTTTCCTGATATATGACATCCTTGTGTGGGCGTTAGATCTCATTGTTGCTGCCACCCCTCATATGCGAATATTGTTGTGACTTACAACCACTCCAGGTGAGGAGTCATACAGGCTTACTTTATACTTTGCTTCTCCAAGTGTATTTCTTCAAAGATTTACATTATTTCTTGCCACTCCGTGTCTCTTTTTTGTGATTCTGCCAAAGATGGAAGGGAGGTTGATTTCCAAAGATGGGGAATAACAGACCTGGCCACCATCAGCATGAAGCCAACCGATTTATGTACATGCTACTGTATTCTGAAAGGGAAAATGGAGAGGAGAATAGGGGCTGGATCACCTTCCAATGCGACACCAGTAACTTCTCTAATGACCCTAGTAACTCATGCCAGAATGAATGGAGACATGAACAATTCCTCCAAACATGTAGCATCGTGCCCAGGTCTATGTATCTACATCAACACTGAGCAGAGAGAGAAGGAAAAATTTAATGAAGGACAAAAGGAACTCTGTACCACCTTGAGATAATTTTGTAATTGGTTTCCTGTGTCTTGCAGGAGACAGAAAACTTATGGCATGAGCAGAAGGCAGGTCAGGAGGAAATGTAGACCCAAACTCCCTCTCTATGCTCGCTGCAAAAATTAGTAGGGGGTCATCCTTATCAGAGGAGAAAATGTCATAAATAGAGATTGGATGTAGAGGCATAAAGGTGCAGACAGGAGAAGATATCTATGGAGGTTATTTGTATACTTTAAATAATAAAAGTGTAGCTGTAGATATTGCCATTGGAATGCCAGATTCCTTTGTTCCTGGTGGACCAGCTCAGTGTAGAGAATGAGAAAGGTGGAGAACAGGAGTGTAAGAAACATGAGACATTGATCATCTTGCAGCAGTGTTAAAGTGTTAGAGCAACGAATGCGAGGGAGCAGCTTAAGAGACCAAGAAATAGGAGAATGATCAGAAAATAAGGCATTGCCAGTAGTGGCTGTTGTAACTTAGGTAAGTAATAAGTTGGGGAGGAATATATAGTCCCACCCGTTGTATGTGGTATGTGCATGGGGGAAAATGGAATAATCGTTATCATCCATGTGCAAAATGCACCATACACAGAAGCTTTAGAGTGTAATTGTTTATGGGATTTATTAAGGGAACTATAAGGGATATGAGATTTACCCATAGAAGAGTCTATAAGGGGGTTGAGTGTTAAGTTAAAGTCTCCACAAATGATAAGGTGGCCACGCGAAAAGGACTGATGACTGAAGAGAGTAGAAAGAAGGAAGAGTATCTGACTGGTGTTGGGGGAGCATATATTAGCAATGTAATGCCATAAATCTCACACAGGATGAAAAGAAAGCGAGCTTCAGGGTGAGAATGAAAGTCGAGGATCTTAAATGGTAGATTCTTATGGAAAAAGGTAGCTACCCCTCTGGTTTTACCTTGCAAACTACTACTATGGGACCATACCATATAATAGCTGGTATATGGGAGGAGGGTGGGTCTCTTGCAAACATAATATCTGGACTCTATGCTTATGGGAGTCATATAGTACCTGGGAGGTTGTTCTGGTGTATACAGGCCTTTCATATTGAAGGGCGATACAGTGAGAGCAAAGGGAAGATGCTTCTACTCAGATCCTATGCTAGGACATAAAAAACAGTCACTCATCTTTGGTGCTCTGTTGTCTGCCATTAAAGTCTGCATTTTGCGTCCCCACTGCTGCTTGAAAACTCTCCAACGACGCCTCTGTCTTCCTCTCTGGACCACCTCTTCTCTCGCACTCCCATTGCGCCTTCATCCAAAAGCACTGAATGCTCATGTGTGTTGGTGGAACTGAAAAATGTTAGGTAGGTGTGAAAGTAGGTAGATCTGCAATTCGAAGTTAAGATTTCCTATATACCAATGTCATCTGGTTAAAAAAAACCATCGTATGACTGCACCCCCCAAAAAATACTAGATATCTAGATATTATAAAATTGCTTTTATGTAACATATTTGCTGTTTCGCTATCAGTAATAACTGTTAGGGCATTGACTACAGTGGATGGTTAAAAGGTTAAAATGGCTTATACTATTCTAATTCTAAACATCCTACTTTTATTTCGGTAAAGTTATACTGTAAGTTCCTTCCAATATAATCTAAATTCTGTTTGACGCAAAATCCTATTTCCTGCTTTATTTATTTTTTTTAAAACTTAACAACATTTTGTGTATTGAATTTTCATCCATTAAGATTATTACAACTATTATTGTATAATTTGCTAGTGTAATGTAAATTGGTACATAACATTTTATTAACAATAAAATGTACATCATTCCTCTGTATTCATTTTATCTCCAGTCATAGGAATTTTATAGCTGACTGAGTGGGGGTGCAGAATATTAAGCATATAATCCTCCTTTCCTTAAGACACCTTGATAATTACAGCACTGCTGTTCATTAAGAGCGCCTTCCGACAGTCTCCTGCCCACAATATAAGCATATGAAAACCTTATTAATGCAATTTTTTATAATATTCAGAAATAAGGAAATGCGTTATAGGGAAGTTTGCTTTGCTTGTGCAGTTGCTTAACCTTTAAATTATTTTGTTAAATTAATTATTCAGAGATAGATTCAACACTTATGAAATAATACATTTTTTTAAAATTAGGCTTTATACCCATGACTGTGCTATTTTTAATGGACCTACTCTCCTTGAATAATGGCCATGTCTGTCCATGCAAATTCCATATGATGGAGCAGGCCACAGGACATATCTGGCTACGTGGTGGCAGTGCTGATAGATGTTGCAACATATATGGCAGTGCAGCAGGGCTTACAGTGGGGAAAAAAGTATTTAGTCAGCCACCAATTGTGCAAGTTCTCCCACTTGGTTCTTGGTCCACTTCGGTCCATGGTTCGGGTTTCAGAGCGCCCTGCCCCCTCTCCCCGACTAGTATAATAGAGAAGGCGGTGCTTAGGAGAGTGTGGGCGGGTACTGGGCGGGGAGACTCCCCTAAGTCCCGCCTTCTCTATAATACTAGTCGGGAGAGGGGGCGGGGCTTAGGAGAGTGTGGGCAAGGAGTCTCCCCACCCAGTACCCGCCCACACTCTCCTAAGCCCCGCCTTCTCTATAATACCAGTCGGGGAGAGGGGGCGGGGTGCTCTGAAGCCCAGACCATGGACCGAAGTGGACCAAGAACAGGGGGCTGCAGGTAAGCAAACACCGGGGGGGAAGGGGGGGAGGGGGGTTGGGGTTTGGGGGGGGGGTTTGTAGTACTAACATGCTCAGCTGAGCTGGCAGATATGCAGCAGACTAACACGCTCAGCTTGGCTATTCCTTAGTACTACTAACACTCTCAGCTGGGCTATTACACTAAGGAATAGCTGAGCTGAGCGTGTTAGTAGTATTAAGGATTAGCAAGCTGAGTGTCTAGGAGATGTAGGAGAGCTGGCAGATATGCAGCAGACTAACACACTCAGCTTGGCTATTCCTTAGTACTACTAACACGCTCATCTGGGCTACTACACTAAGGAATAGCCGAGCTGAGTGTGTTAGTGAATAGCAAGCTGAGTGTGTAGGAGAGATGGCAGATATGCAGCAGACTAACACGCTCAGCTTGGCTATTCCTTAGTACTACTAACACGCTCATCTGGGCTATTACACTAAGGAATAGCCGAGCTGAGTGTGTTAGTAGTACTAAGGAATAGCAAGCTGAGTGTGTAGGAGAGATGGCAGATATGCAGCAGACTAACACGCTCACCTTGGCTATTCCTTAGTACTACTAACACGCTCATCTGGGCTACTACACTAAGGAATAGCCGAGCTGAGCGTGTTAGTAGTACTAAGGAATAGCAAGCTGAGTGTGTAGGAGAGATGGCAGATATGCAGCAGACTAACACACTCAGCTTGGCTATTCCTTAGTACTACTAACACGCTCATCTGGGCTACTACACTAAGGAATAGCCGAGCTGAGTGTGTTAGTAGTACTAAGGAATAGCAAGCTGAGTGTGTAGGAGAGATGGCAGATATGCAGCAGACTAACACGCTCAGCTTGGCTATTCCTTAGTACTACTAACACGCTCATCTGGGCTATTACACTAAGGAATAGCCGAGCTGAGTGTGTTAGTAGTACTAAGGAATAGCAAGCTGAGTGTGTAGGAGAGATGGCAGATATGCAGCAGACTAACACGCTCACCTTGGCTATTCCTTAGTACTACTAACACGCTCATCTGGGCTACTACACTAAGGAATAGCCGAGCTGAGTGTGTTAGTAGTACTAAGGAATAGCAAGCTGAGTGTGTAGGAGAGATGGCAGATATGCAGCAGACTAACACACTCAGCTTGGCTATTCCTTAGTACTACTAACACGCTCATCTGGGCTACTACACTAAGGAATAGCCGAGCTGAGTGTGTTAGTAGTACTAAGGAATAGCAAGCTGAGTGTGTAGGAGAGATGGCAGATATGCAGCAGACTAACACGCTCAGCTTGGCTATTCCTTAGTACTACTAACACGCTCATCTGGGCTATTACACTAAGGAATAGCCGAGCTGAGTGTGTTAGTAGTACTAAGGAATAGCAAGCTGAGTGTGTAGGAGAGATGGCAGATATGCAGCAGACTAACACGCTCACCTTGGCTATTCCTTAGTACTACTAACACGCTCATCTGGGCTACTACACTAAGGAATAGCCGAGCTGAGCGTGTTAGTAGTACTAAGGAATAGCCAAGCTGAGCTAGTCTTGTTAGTACAGGAGGAGTAGCTGGAGGGATGGTTGGGCGTATTGCAGAGCTCTTTCATCTGTCCGGAGTAGCCGGGCTAACCGCATGGCCAGCTCTGCTATATCTCGCTATAGAAATGCATTGACCAGCGTTGATTGGCCAGTCTACGGCATTCGATCAATCAACACTGGTTCTGCTGGAGGAGGCGGAGTCTAAAATCGGACCAGAATGGAAACTGCTGTGGATTGATTTTAGACTCCGCCTCCTCAGGAATAACCAGCGTTGATTGGCCGAATCCCGTAGACTAGCCAATCAATGCTGGTCAGTGCATTCCTATGCTAAAAAGTCAGCTCCGGCATATCGCAAGCTGGCAGGAATCCCGACATAATAAAGGTAATTGATGCCCCCAGACATGCTTCCTCTGCTGTCCCAGTTGCTTTCCAGGGTGTTGGCATCATTTCCTGGGGTGTGATAGTGGACTTGGTGACCCTCCTGAGTCGAATGGTGGGATCCCCTGTAGCGAAGCATTTTCTCCTATAGACTATAATGGGGTTCGATATTCGATCGAATAGTCGAATATTGAGTGACTATTTGAAACAAATATCGAATCTCGAACATTTTACTGTTTGCTCATCTCTAGTAGAGATGTATTGAACAAAAAATTCAACAAGATTCCTTTTTTTTTTTTTTTAACAAAGACCTATTCACCTATTCCAAAGTCTCTTCATTTTTCAATTTTGATGCATTGAGTCAATAAAACTAAAAAAAAGACAGCATGCAAAAGTTGGCGTCGCCTAGTATATGTGGATAGTTTTATCAGTTTCAGATAGGTCTGACCCACTAGAAGATCTTGAAGTCAGAATCAATCTTAAGTAGTCAAAAAGGTTGTTTTTTTTTGTTTTTAAATGATGCACTGCATAACCACTATTGACTCTCTGTAATCCTATTATCAGTTGAACAGGTTTAATATTTAATAGCCTTTAATGAACTGACATGGTCTTTATTGACCTAGTCATAAGTAAACCTCTTATATCATTAGTTGAAGTCCCATTGTGCTGTACTTCATGCATTTTCTGATTTCTTACAGAAGAGTGTAATGTATTCAGAGGTTACCAATATCCCGTTTCCTGAAAGTATCCTAAGAGCTCCATGTCACTGTGCCAATTAACCCACTACAGTGAAGGCCTCTCTTCATTGAAAGGCTGTCACTTACGAATCACCCATTTAAAATAACAAGTGGAAGAGATAGGAAGAAATATTGATTGTTATGTAGAATGGGCTATCTAGATAGAAAGAACATCTTATCAGCCATACTGTAGCTTGTGCTGACACCAGAAGACGCAGCTATATCACACTTCTATATATGACACTAGTGGGACTTTTTGGACTCTAATGTCCATAGACTGACTATATATGGATTCTGAAAATCTATGGTTTGCCTGATTTAATTAGTAGAATTGTTCTGATTACAGACGGCAAACACTGTTATCTTGTAATTATCGCCAGGAGCACGCCATTAGCACATGATTAAGAGCACTGTCTGCCTGCCTAGACCTCTGCTTGCAAGATGCTTTATGATCTTAATTAGCAGGAGATGATGGAGGAGGAATGAAGATGTTTCCAAAGAGTAAGTAGATGTCTCTTTTTTAACAATAGGACATTTTTAATGAAGGCTACAGCAACTGGTATTTTACAGTCATTTAAATTGTACTTCCTTACCCATTGCTTACTAAAAAGATGGGCAGATATAATTTTTTAATAGTTTGAAAGTAGAATATTTGGAATTACAACTATAGATTGTATGTAAATACAGCTAGAAAAACACTGAAACAATGAAGGAAATTGCAATTACAGAAACTACTGTTTCAATTTAGTGAGTGAAGGCCGCAAGACTCTGTCTCAGAAAAATTATATTCAGCACTAAGTTATTTGGGACCGGCCGTGGATACATTTGAGAGATTTTCCACTAATGCCATATTTGCATGAACGTGAAAGAAACAGCCCTGTAATAGCCACTTGGGGACCCCCAAACGGAAACCTAATCCACATAAAAAAGCGGTTACCTTAGGAAACCCACGGACCACATAGATTATAATGTGGCTCCGTTTGGTTTCTCTCGGTTTCTGCCCGAAAAGGGCATAAAATATGGAGAGAAGAGTGCTGCAAGCCCATTTTGCATGTGGAGAGGGGAACGGAATCCCCGAACGTAGTACAAGTGCTGGTGTGAACCCAGTGTCACCATAATTACTGTCTGTTTGTTCACTCAGGATCCAGAAATTGTGCAGCACATTCAGCCCTAGAGAGCTAGTGTTAAAGCCTTTACCAAGTAAAATCAGTGCCACATGTAAAAACACTTCAGTACAAGCAATACCATGGAAACTTTATGTTCACGTGATACATACAATTGGATCAGTTCACCATAAACAAAATGAATAAACGCTATCTTTGTCCTTCAACCGGCTTAAATATGCCAATATGGCTATTTTCACGGATGTTAGGTCTGTGAAAAATCACACTGTCTTGTGAAAAAGGCCTAAGGGTTTTTTTCAGCAATTTCAATAAAAGGCCCCCCCAGCCCATCCTGGCTGTATATGGTGCTATGGAGTCGGCTACTCTCTTTAGAAGTGAATGGGGAAACAGTATTACTCACAGTATTACTCAGATTCTTTATGTAGCTCATATTCACTTGTATAGAAGAAACTGTAACAACCTGGCACAGACCACTTAGTGCTTTATGCATCTCCTTGTATTACCATCTGAGCTATGACTCCTTTAACAAATCCCAAAAAGCTAAGAAATCCCTTGTAAAATTCTCAAAAAGATCTTTTATAAATAGAATATGTTTCAAATTTCAAAATCCAAAATATACCCTAGAGTTACATTTTTATGCAATGTATGTGTTAGGGAAGTGCAGACAGCAGTTCCCCAGTGCATAGATGAACGCTGGGGAGAAGGGGGCACAAGAGACAGTGAGCCCTAAGCTGAAGCCCCCCACTGTCCCTTCCTCTTGCCTGGCCCTATCCTACGCAATAGGCGGCTACTTGGAGAAAATCCCTACCTATATACGTGGCGCACAAAACGCAGACACGACAATAACAACAAAGGGAGGTCAGCTAGCCAGGGGTCAGTAACAGTCGAGCAATGATGATGATGACGCCAAAGCCCGTACGGGCAAAGATTTGACAGTACCCCCCCTTTTACGAGGGACCTCTGGACCCTCGCTAGATACACTAGGTTTCAAGGGATTTCAGCGATGAAATAGCTTAACCAAACGTGGATCATGGAGATCCGTACCAGACACCCACGTCCGCTCCTCTGGACCATATCCCTTCCAGTGCACGAGGTATTGGGTAGAGTTCTGTACTCGGCATGAATCCAGAATTTTTTCTACCTCGTATTCTAGTTCCCCCTGGACCACCACAGGAGCAGGAGGACTAGAAGAAGGAAGGACATGAGAAATATACTTCTTCAAAAGTGACTTATGAAAAACATTATGGATACGGAAAGTACTTGGAAGTTGTAATTTAAAAGCGACTGGATTAATGCATTCTGTAATGACATAAGGCCCACTCTAACGTGGTGCAAATTTCCCAGAGGGAAGGTAGGGACAGTGGGGGGGGGGGGCTTGAGCTTAGGGCTCACTGTCTCTTGTGCCCCCTTCTCCCCAGGGTTCATCTACGCACTGGGGAACTGCTGTCTGCACTTCCCTAACAGAATAGCAAGCCCCCAATTTTTTTTTCCCCTCCTCCTACTCCGTACTGCATGGCTTCTATTAAGGACCTTGCATCTCACCTTGCAGATTTGGTGTCTGAACTGGCTAATCAGGTACACACCCTCACTCAGAATCAAGCAGAGGCTGTTGCAACACCACCTACTGTCATTTCCCTTCCCAGGGTTAAATTGTTACTCCCAGACAGTGTGAAACAAGCCCAAAAGAAGAAATCAAAGCTGTACACATCTCCTGCGCCGCATGCGACTGGATGATGACGCCAAAGCGCGTACAGGCAAAGATGTTACAGTATGAATGTGGTGTGAAACTTTGTTGGCATTTAATGCAGTGTACTTTTCAGTCCACAATCTGCAACAAATACAGCAAATGAGAGCATGGTCATATAAGGAAAATATAATACTACAGTAAACATTTTTGGGAAAGAATGGAACAACCTATATGGTCTCCTCTGAAGGTCCAACAGGTTGTTGCCAAGCTTAACATATCTACAGTTCCTATAATGTTGTTTTACAAAGCAGAGTGTGAATTTAGGAATATGGGAATGCTGGATGTCAAATGTATGACCATGTAATGGTGGTTCTATATAAAGAACTCAGAAAGGCAAATTTGCATCTCAGTGGTCTATAGAAAACAGACCACTCTCGTCTCTGCATGAATGGGGATCAATATTTCTTGTTGATGTTAGATTCTGGTGATTTTATCACTATATAACGAATAAAAGTTATGTTTTAGGCAAACTATATTCTAATGCTATACTTACCCAATATCGACCTACGATTGTTTTTTACATTTCTATTTGGCTTTAGGCAGTTTTGACCCAAACTTTGAGATGTTTTTTTTTAGTGTCTCTGGTTGCCATTGGGTTATGTTTTTAATATACCAATGTTTAATATGTTGAGGTATTTTTTTTCTAATTTGCACTGTAGATATTATCACGTTCCATAGATTATAAGGTAGCTCAGTTTACTCTGAAGTTTTATGTCACTAGGAGAATGTGTAACAGTTTATATTTAGATTATAAATGTACTCATATTACTGATGTTCTGGATCATAGCTCGGGGTTAATGGTACATACAGTCCTATGAAAAAGTTTGGGCACCCCTATTAATCTTAATCATTTTTAGTTCTAAAAACTTTGGTGTTTGCAACAGCAATTTCAGTTTGATATATCTAATAACTGATGGACACAGTAATATTTCAGGATTGAAATGAGGTTTATTGTACTAACAGAAAATGTGCAATATGCATTAAACCAAAATTTGACTAGTGCAAAAGTATGGGCACCCTTATCATTTTATTGATTTGAATACTCCTAACTACTTTTTACTGACTTACTGAAGCACAAAATTGGTTTTGTAACCTCACTGAGCTTTGAACTTCATAACCAGGTGTATCCAATCATGAGAAAAGATATTTAAGGTGGCCAATTGAAAGTTGTTCTCCTATTTGAATCTCCTCTGAAGAGTGGCATCATGGGCTACTCAAAACAACTCTCAAATGATCTGAAAACAAAGATTGTTCAACATAGTTATTCAGGGGAAGGACACAAAAAGTTGTCTCAGAGATTTAACCTGTCAGTTTCCACTGTGAGGAACATAGTAAGGAAATGGAAGACCACAGGGACAGTTCTTGTTAAGCCCAGAAGTGGCAGGCCAAGAAAAATATCAGAAAGGCAGAGAAGAAGAATGGAGAGAACAGTCAAGGACAATCCACAGACCACCTCCAAAGAGCTTCAGCATCATCTTGCTGCAGATGGTGTCACTGTGCATCAGTCAACAATAGAGCGCACTTTGCACAATCAGAAGCTGTATTAGAGAGTGATGAGAAAGAAGCTGTTTCTGCAAGCACGCCACAAACAGAGTCACCTGAGGTATGCAAATGCACATTTGGACAAGCCAGCTTCATTTTGGAAGAAGGTCCTGTGGACTGATGAAACAAAGATTGAGTTGTTTGGTCATACAAAAAGGCGTTATGCATGGCATCCAAAAAAACCAGCATTACACGAAAAACACTTGCTACCCACTGTAAAATTTGGTGGAGGTTCCATCATGCTTTGGGGCTGTTTGGCCAATGCCAGCACCAGGAATCTTGGTAAAGTTGAGGGCCGCATGGATTCCACTCAGTATCAGCAGATTCTTGAGAATAATGTTCAAGAATCAGTGACGAAGTTGAAGTTACGCCGGGGATGGATATTTCAGCAAGACAATGATCCAAAACAGTGCTCCAAATCGACTCTGCATTCATGCAGAGGAACAATTACAATGTTCTGGAATGGCCATCCCAGTCCCCAGACCTGAATATCATTGAACATCTGTGGGATGATTTGAAGCGGGCTGTCCATGCTCGGCGACCATCAAACTTAACGGAACTTGAATTGTTTTGTAAAGAGGAATGGTCCAAAATCCCTTCATCCAGGATCCAGGAACTGATTAAGAGCTACAGGAAGCGACTAGAGGCTGTTATCTTTGCAAAAGGAGGATCTACTAAATATTAATGTCACTTTTCTGTTGAGGTGCCCATACTTTTGCACCGGTCAAATTTTGGTTTGATGCATATTGCACATTTTCTGTTAGTACAATAAACCTCATTTCAATCCTGAAATATTACTGTGTCCATCAGTTATTAGATATATCAAACTGAAATGGCTGTTGCAAACACCAAAATATTTAGAACTAAAAATGATTAAGATTAATAGGGGTGCCCAAACTTTTTCATAGGACTGTATATGACTGATATTACAGGTGACAATGGACACTGTTTCTAAATGCTTAGAGGTACAAATACATTTTCATCACATAAAGGAGAAATAATAATTGATTCATTGATCCGGTATAATCCTAAACTTTTTCACTTTTTCATTTTGTTATAATACATTGTATAATTTTAGTTTTCCTCAAATTTAGACCCAGTTAGAGTTTCCGATGTTAAGCTTTTTCAAAATGTTCAAATTTCCAAAAACATTACACTAAGATCAACCTTGGCAAACTTGAAAGGACTTATATTGCTGTTGCTATTGTACATAGAGACATTTAAATGAGCAATCGTACAGAACAGTCTCCCTTTTTACAAAAACCAAAGTAATTTAAAAATATATGTATAAATAATGTTTTGGAGAATGAAAGAGTTAATTCTGTACCAAGTCCCTACCACATGTATTTTTTTCTTTACAACATCTGATGCCTTTTCCCAGCTGGCAACTCGCCTCAGCGCCTCTTTAATTAAGAGTAATGGCTGGTCAGTTAGCAGTAATGAGGTGTCCTCTCTATGACAGACACTAGGGTTTATGGAGCCTGATGCAGAGAGAGTCTGTGGGGCCATCTCATGGGACCTCACTTTAAAGAGATCGGAGAGGCAGCTGGGCTCACCTGTCATGGGCATAGGATCTCTGTGACAGGTGACATTCCCATACGTACTCACTTTAGTCTATGTCTAGAGTCCAGAATTACCTACAGTATAAACTTTCTCTTTGTGTTTTCACATCACTTTAAAAGTCCATGATGCATGGTATTAAAGGTATTAAAGGGAATGTATCAACAAATTGTTTTATTTATTAAAATCAGATACTGAAATATGTCACTTTGTTTCTAATCGGCATTCATTTTCTGATTTTAGATTTTTGACATTCTATTTTCTGTATATGGTTATGGGGGCTGCCCTCTTGCCTGAGTTTCTCCTCTACTCTCTTAGCAGCATTTATTGATATACTTTACTCACACGTCCTGGCGGTCACTGTTGAGACCTCACCAGTCACCAGTCTACAGATGTTGTTGCATTCCTCATTACTGCTGAGGCAAAATCACAGGACTGAACGGTGACCCCTGGGGCCACATCCTTGAAGATCATGGCATGTTGCAAGGATGCACAGGACAGGCGAGGCAAGGTGAATATAAGCGTTTATTTTTACTCACCTCCCCTGGGTCCTCATTATGGAGTCGGAGGAGATCCCAGAGTATAATAGTGTTTTGTGGCTGAGTCCAAAACTTTTGTAATGGTCCATCTCTACCTAAAAAAGCTGAAAGTATACTGTGTGGGACCACAAAGAAAAGGGCAGTATTATGAATAAGGGTCTTAAAAGGGATAATACACTGTGTGGGGGCCAAAAAAGGGACAATATACCGTGTGGGTGCCAGTAAAGCGGGTGATATACTGTCTGGGGACCAGTAAAGGTGACAATATACTGTGTGTGTGGGGTCATTAAAGGTGGTATTATACTGTGTATGGGCCAGTAAAAGGGGCTTTATACTGTGTGGTATGCAGTATTGAGTTGACCAGTGGAGGGTAAGAAAATGATCAGGAATCTCAGGCAGACTTTATTTATTGCCATCTGAACATGCTCTTATTCTTCCCTGACCCTCTGAGAAATACATAACCCAGCAGCTACAGATCCTTAAGACCTGCTGAGAATCGTAGTCTTATTCTTGCCAGCCACTGTACCATTATGCTGCACAGATAGTGCCTTCTCTAATGACTGAGACAACAATCTCAACCATTTCATCCAACAGATGCTGTGGTCAAGGTAGACTGAACAACTCAGAGTAAAAGAGAGTAGAAAATATAAGGGATGATTTATAAAGAACAATGTTTTCCACCTGCAGAGTTTGATGTTCATTTCTAATTCAGTGCACACCTCGTAATAAATTAGGCACATCCTCCGGGATCCATTCGCCACACCAGCTCCATCCTCCGGGGTCCACACCATTTCTATGCTAGCATATAATTCTAACATCATTTAGGCCAGAAAACTGGCCTAAATGATGATAAATCTGGTGGGGCAAGCTATGTCCTCGGGCCAGAAAAATGTCCTCGGTGGGGCGCATGTGTCCCACGGGCCGTAGTTTGCAGCAGCTTACACAAGAAGCTGCAAACAGCATGCAAACAAACACAGAAGATGCAGCAACAACCATAGACACTAAGAAATCACTTCAAACACTACTAAAGGTATATGGGTGTATTTATTAACCCATCAGTAGTACTAAAAGTCACTTTCTGCCTGAAAAACCCCTTTAAGGACTGAGACTGCCCTTGCCTGCACTCTTCTAGCTTTCGCCTGCATATAACTTTAGATTAGTAAACAGGAAGTCATTGATCTTTGCAGCTTCCACCAATAGCTAAAATACAGGAAGTGATGTCATAGATGTCCCTAACTGCATTGTTGGATCTCTGCTATGCAATGGTCAAGGCACCTTCTTCCTGTATTTTATTATTAGGAAACCTATAAAAGACAGCAAGGGCATTATTCTGACTATCGGCAAGAATTTGCTGGAAAGGTGCTTTGCTGCAATACCAGACAGAGCCAATGCCCATGCATGTCACTGTTACTATTTAAAAAAAAAAAACAGGTTTTTTTCTAAATCTAGATAAACAGTTTGAAAAAGTACAGTTCCTAATGTTACATTTTAAAATGATTGAAGAATAGAAAGAGAACTTTATATTGCAGATTTAATTAATCTAGTAAAATATTATCTAATTTACTAAAATGCATCATGTGATAATCTACTTAATAAAGAGCGATGTTGTGCATTGATCGATAAAGCAATGATCAAGAAATACACTGAGTATTGATCACTGCGCAGCCTGATTGATCACATAATACTTTATTGATTAGGATATTATGCTGTCCTTTTTGCCCTGGTTTAAAAGAGATGTCCTTTTTTGCTTTTAATTTGGATGATGGTTCATTTTCTTGGATATTTATGTTCCCTTTGTCAGACCTCACATAATTTCTTTTAAAAGCAAACCAATAAAGGACATCAGAATTACAGCCTCTCATAATAAGCACAGTGTAACCTTGGCTAGTAGAAGAAGATCGTAAAAATGGTCTTCATTCCTCCAGCACGACCTTGAGATGGGTGTGACATTAAACAATCAAGTATTGGGATGGTTCAGCAGTTACCAAGTCTGTCCACAGTAAAGTAACTGGAACTGATTGCTCTGGGATCAATGAAGTGGCACGCTAGAACCACTAAGGTCTATTTTCTTGTCCATGAGGTCTTACTGTAGTAAATGTTCTTGTTTTGTTGTTTTTATTGGATAGCAATTTAACTTAAAGAGGACCTTTCACTGCCTCCACCAATTCAAGTTCTTAGCATCATTTTCTCTATAGTTTACAATGTTCCCAAGCAGCAAGCACAGTTAATTTTGATATCTGATGTGTTATTTAAGCTCTGTAATGTCAGAAGGGCAGTGTCAGGCAGGGAGTGTGATTCAGAGCTCCAATCAGAGAAAGCCAATGCCAGAGCTCAGAATCGCACCCACTGCCTGCTCCTATCTGACACCGGCCTCCTGAAAGTACAGAGACTAAATAGCATATCAGGCACCAAAATTAACAGCATTGATTGCTCAGGAACTGTGGGAGCTAGAGAAAAAAATTCAACTGAACCAGAATCAGTGGAGTGGAGCACCTATTAAATTTTGTAAAGCATTGGACCTGTTGGAGGTAGTGAAAGATCCACTTTAAAATACACCCCAAAGCACCTCCATTTTACCACAGTAGAGACAATATTTTTAATGATATCTTTACTTTCACCATGGTTCTAGATACTTAAAGAGGACCTTTCATCACTTGGGGCACATGCGGTTTTATATACCGCTAGAAAGCCGACAGATTCTTATTCTTTATTCTAGATACCTAATTCTATCTGCAGACAAATTGTGACAAAGTGGAAGACGTTATTCAAGCAATGGGGGGGAAAGGAGTGTGTGGAGTTGGGCGGCCATTATTTGGTGTTTATTTGGAGCAGACAGTTTGACCCCAGCAGTAGACGAAACACCCATGAAGAAGTCTCCATCCTGGCCCAACCCACTCTCTGCCCCTCTGCACCCCCATTGACAAGTGGCAAGTGAGGTGCAGAATGGGGGATGTGGTGCGTCTTGGATTGCATTATCACCCAAATATGCCATAAAATTGTCAAAGATAACCTCCCCCCATTTTGTAGTCAGATTAACTACCTTGAGATACTTTTCTGATGAAATCTGAAGTTCCGCTTTGAAGGCAGCGACAAATATATATTGAAAGGCAAATGTATCATATAGCTGAATGCAGGATGGGCGTATTTAATGATGATGATGCAGCAGTGCTCAGTAATAGAAGCAAACTCAACCCTATGCACCAAAATTCTCATTGGATTAAAGAATAAACATGCTTTTTTCTAATCATCCCTGGGGCTCTGAAACATAAGAAAGGTACAGTTTTTTTTTTTTCTGCTAACAGCATCTACAGAAAAATGGGGGTAGTTTAAAGTAGCTGGGGGCAGTGATAGAGTCCCTTTAAATGTATCTATCTTCCCAATTGCTTTGGTGAAATAATACCTTTAATGGACTAAATTTAGGAGTGAGTGCTTAGAGTATCTAAGATTTTGCAACCAATATGTGACTGAACTGGAAGTATATGTGGGCATTCCCAGAAAACATGCAGGGTTTCATCCTTTGCACACCACAGAATAATAATTGCTAAATGTGTTGGTAATGTGTTTAGGTTTTATAATTTTTTTGTGGGCGGATGTTAGAAGCAATGGATTCTGTTTCTATTCTATTTTATTCTATTCTTATTTTATGTAAAGCAGTTTTACCTTTACTGGCCATAAATGCATTGGCTTTATAGTTTAAACTGTAATAGTTCAAGCATACATCAGTTTACTTAGGTTGTGTTCAGATTCATACAGAAGATGGGACCTTACTTCATCAATAATTCATTATATATCAAGATGAACTTTAAGTGAAGCGGATTTCTGGTGAGTTCTCATAAGTAATTTAGGTTTGTCAAGAAGGTCAGCTACTTGTTTTAATCTTTGGAGTTTTTTATACAGTGACTCCCACTATTTTAATAAATTGACCTCTAATAAATGCTTTATACATGTTTTTCATGGTCAGACCATGTGATATTTCCCATGTGCGCCTTTGAGATTTACTGTAGTATCTATCTGTCTGTTAAACAATGATCAATTCTAGTGAAGGACTTGTGTGTCATAAAATAAAAAATAACCTTCTCATTAGCATGTTGGCAATGTCTTGTATCAGATACAATTTATTATTACATATGAAAACAGATTTCTATGGCTTTTTTGACTTTTGGGATAGAATCCATTTCCAGGACTGATCTTATATTAAGGTCTGCATAAAGGAGAATGTCGCTCTAGGTATTAGGTTTTTTTTTCTCCATTGCACATTTAGATTAGGGAATCTCCACAGACAACTAAAGCTAAATTTAGCTCAATGAAATAGAATTTTTAATATTGATAAATGATCCAGCATTTTTTTTTTATTTAAATGGGAAGGATTTATTCTGAACCTTTAAGCATCAAAGGCCAACAAATGATTTGCTTAAACACATAATATATAGGTGATTCACCAGCATGAGCTTATGACTATAATGGTGATTGTTTGAATGGTTGGTTAAGACCCTTTGTGTTTGTTGTGGCAATTCCAGTATCACCACTAGGTGGCTGTCAGATCAGGTGTAGCCAGTCAATGACATCGCAATGGTGGAATAACAGAGATTACCCCAAAAGTTGAAGCTCAGAAACATTCTCAATGATGGGTGGGTCAAGCCCTTTATTTATAGGGTTACAACAGGGCGTAACTTCACAATATCATAGTATCATTGGTTATCACACTTTCAGATTCTTATTCTTTATTCTAGATACCTAATTCTATCTGCAGACAAATTGTGACAAAGTGGAAGACGTTATTCAAGCAATGGGGGGAAAGGAGTGTGTGGAGTTGGGCGGCCATTATTTGGTGTTTATTTGGAGCAGACAGTTTGACCCCAGCAGTAGACGAAACACCCATGAAGAAGTCTCCATCCTGGCCCAACCCACTCTCTGCCCCTCTGCACCCCCATTGACAAGTGGCAAGTGAGGTGCAGAATGGGGGATGTGGTGCGTCTTGGATTGCATTATCACCCAAATATGCCATAAAATTGTCAAAGATAACCTCCCCCCATTTTGTAGTCAGATTAACTACCTTGAGATACTTTTCTGATGAAATCTGAAGTTCCGCTTTGAAGGCAGCGACAAATATATATTGAAAGGCAAATGTATCATATAAAGGGAAGATAAAGGATAACTGAATCAGAATCTGGCTACATGGGGCATGTGAAGCCTTAGGGAACCTTCACGCTTGTGCCCCTGTCAGTCCGCCATGTTTCTGTCCTAATCCCCAGTGAAACTGGACAGTGGACAACTTGCCGGCGGTCTGTTTTAAAACCTATTCATTTGAATGGGTTTTTAAAGCAAACCGCCGATGTCCACATGCAGCCTCTCCGCCTGGAAACTGTTTTTTCTTTTTGCATGGACACAAAGTCAGACATGCAAGACTTTGTGTTCGTCCCCAAAAAATTATTTCCAGGTGGAGAGGCTGCATACAGACACCGGCGGTTTGCTTTAAAAACCCATTCAAGCCGTCCCCTGTCCAGTTTCACTGGGTATAGGGACAGAAAAATGGCGGACTGACAAGAGTGCACGGGGGCGCAAGTGTGAATGCCCCCTTAGTAAATACAGGTTGTCTGTGGCTGTCACTTATGGAGTCCACAATTGCTCTATGGCTGTACCACGGCTATATAGAGCCATACTGACTATATTAGTCTACATTAGTGAGAATGTATTTTATTTAAACAACTATTTCATGTCTGTTTTCATTTCATCCATTGCTGCTGCAGAAATAATGAAATTCCAACAGTATATTTATAGTGTAAATGAGTGTTTATTTGTAAGCAATACCTTGTATCACCTTTTTTCACTCCATTTTTGCAAAATATCATTAAAGGATTTGCCGAGATCATGTTCAGGGTCTTGCATGCAATATTGTATGTTAAATTATATTTTACAGAGCATCACAACAAATTGTGCAAACGTAAGAGGAGCATTGATAAACTGCAATGTAAGTATCCCATTGAGATGTGTGCTATATAGATTATCTGTTGTTAGTAACAAACTTAGATGTAAGGTCAAAGTAGTGCTAATGCGTTTCTTCCCTGCAGAATTTCACTTTGGTTACAGGAGATATAGTGATCAGAAGGGAACTCATAAAAATACAAGAAACTTTCAAAGGCCTTCATAGTTAAACAGAGTAATGGTACAAACCCGAAAGGTATTGTGTGTATGTTTAATTGCTGTAGTGGGAAATATTATTTTATATAGAGATATGTAGTTATAAGATAGCTCCGAAATAGAATTTCTACTGTTTCAGCCAAAGGATAATTTGAAAGTTCCTCTAGTTTTCTTAGGGTGCATTCACACTACGGATACGCTGACTGATTCTGAACGTTAAAACACGTTCAGAATCAGCGCGTATAAAGCAGATCCCATTCATTTCTATGGGAGCCGGCATACGAGCGCTCCCCATTGAATAGAATGGGCTGCTTTTTTCTCTGCGAGTGCAGTGACCCAGAGCGGCCACTGATAGTGAGTTAGGGCCCTTGTGCGCCTGTGGCCAGTAGCTTACTCCTGGGCACTGCTCCCCAGCACCTCTGTGGCACCCCTGTCAGTATTTAGGCAGATGTATCTCTTTTATATAGGTTCTGATGTACTTTGCATTATAAATGTATTGTTATGTACTGTCACTTTAAGTTTCCTGTGTCTGCTAAACATGTGAGTTGTGAGCACCAATCCCTATCCAGTCCTCTCCCTGGGAGGAGCTTCCTTCCTCTCAGGCCTGCAGTCTAGGCCTAGAGTCTAGGGAAGGCAGACACCTGCCACCAGCTCCTGTGTAGGCCTCAAGCCTGAGGTCTAGGCCTACTTGTTTTCTCTGAAGTTGCAGTGACACTGCAGGTCTCAGCCGAGACCCCTGACAAGCTGAAATCCGGGTCTGGAAGATATAGCCCGCCGGTACAGCTGGGCTGAAGTGCCTGCACCCCTGAAATCAACTCCTGCACCTTCTACCTCTCCGGACAGAGCCCCACGAGCTGCGGAAACTCTTCAAGGTCTCCTACCTCCCTAAAGTATTGTGCATACTGTTTGCCAGGAGGGGCAACTACTTCAAGGACCCTCCTGCCTTGCTAGTGGCCTTTCATCGGTCCCCGAGCCACTGCACCCCGACATCACCAAACGTGAGTCTTTATCCGTAACGAGCCAAGTTACGAAGCCGCAGTTATCGTTGTCTCCCACAAGGGCTGGCCTGTCCTATCATCTACCTTCCTACTGTATTTGTACACCTTCACATTGCTAATAGCAACCGTCCTCCCAACTACTGCTAAGGGACATAAGGATTTGTGATTGGTGCCTCACTTAACTCTTCAGTGCCTGTACTGGACTTTGTCACATTGCACTGTGAACCTGCTGCTGCAAAGCACTGTAAGACTGTCGGTTTCTTCAGTAAAGTTAACCTGTTCACCCTAACCCTGTGTGGTCGACTGTTATCCTGCACATCGCACCTGGGTGAATGGAAGAGTGGAAAGGGTTGTGGATAATCAATACAACGGGACACCACTCTGCCCAAACGTGACAACACTACATTGCCCGTTGCCCCTGGTTACCACAAGACCCCTTTTTCTGGCGTCACGAACAGGATTTGAACTTTGTGAAAATTGGGCCCCAATTTATTGCTGGACATTATACTCCATCATCGCTACCCCTCCTGTGGACTACCAGCCATCTCAGAGTGAGTAACGAACTGTTGTGTATAAAGGGGTACTGTGCTTTAAAACCGCCGCCATTGGTGTGTGGCCGGTGTGTCTGTGGACTGTATTGCCGCGGGCGCCAAAATCCTCAGGCTGCGCCAGAACCGCCCCCTGGATTGGAGCCAAAAGCCCCAGAGTGTCTCCGCCCCCTCCACAGACTGTGTACTTGCTTTCTGCTGACTCCTCCTCTTGTGGCCTCCGCTCCAGCCGCCATCTTGCTGAAGCCCTGGGCTTCCCCTCTAGTGTTGGGAGGCGTGCCTTCATCTCAGCCGGCCGCAGTGCACTCCTGGAAAAGGAGTGACGTCACGACCAGCCGCCGACGGCTTCGGAGCTCTGCCCAGCTACAGGGACCGCAACGGAGCGTCCACATCTGCCTCTGCAGCCGCGCAGTGAGTACGCCAGCAGCGCTGGCAAGAGGAAGAAAGAGTGAATTGATTGACCACCCGGCGCAGCGCCGCAAGCACGAGAAAAATTTAAAGAGACAGTACCACACTATCCTACTATCATGTCTGACGCGGACAATGCTCAATTAAATGTTATTCCTGATGATGGACCAGCTGCTGCAGCTACCAGAGTGAACTTTCTTCTGGGGGCTCCGCACCTACCCAGTTATCGGGGGGACCCCCACACTTTAACAGACTTTAAGGAACAAATACTCTGGGCTTTTCACTTGTTACCTTTATCCCCAGTGCAGCAGGTGAACGTACTGCTGGGCCAGCTGGAAGGAGTCGCCTTCCAAGAAGCTCGCTCCTGGCCCACAGCTGATAAAGACTCTGTTGAAAAGATCTTCACCCGGCTCAAGCGGGAATTTGAACCAAAATCTTCTACAGAGGTGAGACTGGGATTCTTCAATAGAAGACAACAACCAGGTGAGACATTGAGAGACTATGCCTTAGCCCTGCAAACTGCTTTCCGGGCTGTACAGCAAATTGATTCCATTAGTGCGGTTGAAGCTGATAAGATGCTCAAGGACAGATTTATTGAAGGCGTAGACTCCCGGCTAGTGCAAAGCCAACTCCGCATGCTAGCGGTGCAGAATCAGGACGTTTCATTTGCAGATTTCAAGTCGCTAGCCATCCAAGTCTTAGGGACCGAGTCACCTTACAGCCCCCTCCTGTACTCTCACCCTTCCAACTTAGAAAGTGGACCGGTTGTCGCACCTACACCTCTGTTACCTGCCGCTCCAGCTGTTCCTGCTGTTACTCAGGCTGCCCAAGTTTCTACACCTGATCTGGTGGCCTGTCTGAAAGATTGCATGGACAGAATAGTTGAAAGTGCTGTTAAAAAATTAGAGGGACTGACAGTGCAAGCCGTTCCTCCCTCTAGGGAGCCTTCCCTGTCCCGCTCTTCCTCACCTGAGCCACGACAGTACTATCCACGTCCCAGGCGTCCTCCACCTGACAGGCCACCACCTGCTAATAGAACTGTTTGCTCTTATTGTAAGAAATTTGGCCACCATCGCAACCAATGCTTTCAGTTAAACGGGATGCCCCCGAGGCAGAGGACCAACCCTCGGGAGGAATATACAGAGGTCCCTCCAAGGCGCCCAAATTCATTGCGCCCTGTCCGTACATCACTGTCCGAATCAATGGAGTCCCATTCGAGGCCCTTATAGACACTGGCTCTCAAGTCACTACCCTAAAGAAGTTTGCTTATGTTCAACACTGGGACCTCAGAGACCTATCCAAAGACATTGGCAGCCAAGGATTTGATCTCTTAGCAAGTAACGGTCAGCCTATTCCTCAAGTGGGTTATTGGGAACCCACCATCCAGATTGGCGACTGCCGTCTCCCTCAACAAGGTGTCATTGTCACAGGGGTAGAAGAAGAGGGCTCCGCTGCTTTAGTGCTAGGCATGAATGTCCTTAAGAACTGTTTTGATGAAATAATCAGTGCCTTGCACGTGTCTCTCTCCACTGCTTCTTCTTCCCACAGGAAAGCCATACAACACCATGTCAAGGTGCTGGTGGCACATCAACGGTTCGCTAACCGCAACGGAGAGATCTGCCGTGTCCGGATCCGGGACACTCACCCTGTGACTCTGTCTGCCAACTCTGAGACGATCGTCTGGTGCCACGCACGCCCTGGTGTAAAGAACGAAGATTATCAGGCTCTTCTGGAACCCATCCAGCTGGAGACTCAACCTCTGGTTAAAGCTGCACGCAGTGTTGTGACTGTCACCAACGGTAAGATTCCAGTACGCCTCATCAACATGAGTGACACACCTATGAGCCTTTACAAATTCACACCGGTTGGCCAATTGCACCAGCTGTGCCCTGCAGATATCCTTGCTGACACAGCTACGGCAAAACAACGGGCTGCTACCACCACACCTTACACAGATAGGACCAGCCCTTCACCCTGGTGGATGGAGCTTAACGTGGGGGACGCTAACACACCTCCAGAATACATCAATGGTGTCATCAACCTGGCCAAACGTCATCACCACGCTTTCAGCAAACACCCCTCTGATTATGGAAAGACCTCCTTAATTCAGCATCGCATCATCACTGGCGATCATCATCCCATCAAAGAGAGGCACCGGCCTGTTCCTCCTGCAATGTACCAACCTGTCAAGCAGCTGTTGCGGGAAATGAAAGAGGCCAATGTCATCCGAGAAAGTCAGAGCCCCTGGGCCGCTCCTCTTGTGCTAGTCAAAAAGAAGGATGGGACTATCCGATTTTGTGTGGACTATAGAAAATTGAATGCTGTGACCCACAAAGATGCGTACCCTCTGCCACGTATAGAGGAATCCTTGACTGCACTGGGCTCTGCTGCTTACTTTTCCACTCTGGACTTGACAAGTGGCTACTGGCAGGTCCCCATGGCTCCGGAGGACCGCGAAAAGACTGCCTTTACTACTCCCATGGGCCTGTATGAGTTTAATAGCATGCCATTCGGGCTTTGCAACGCACCAGCCACCTTCCAGAGACTGATGGAGAGATGCTTAGGGCATGTGAACTTCCAACATGTGTTGCTCTACTTGGATGACGTCATCATCTATTCCAAGTCTTACAAAGACCATCTACACCACCTTGCTGAAGTGTTCCACGTGCTCACAGAGCACGGTCTCAAGATCAAACCCTCCAAGTGTCACCTCCTGAAACCTCGTGTCAATTACCTAGGCCATATCGTCAGCGCAGAAGGCGTATCACCTGACCCGGACAAAGTCTCCGCTGTCACGGATTGGAAGACACCCTCTACTGTCAAAGAAGTCAGAAGTTTTCTGGGTTTCGCTGGCTATTATCGCCGCTTCATCCCCCACTTCGCACAGATTGCTGAGCCTCTGACAGAACTGCTTCGGGGGTGCCCAAAAGAAAGTTACAACAGAAAGCTGCCAGTAGAGTGGTCCCAGAGACAAGAAACCGCCTTCCAGGCGCTGAAGGCCTTGCTCACCCAGCCTCCTATCCTAGCTTACCCGGACTACAGTCAACCCTTCCGGCTGTATACTGATGCTAGTTTCCAAGGACTTGGTGCTGTGCTGTCTCAGGTGCAAGACAACCGTGAAAGGGTGATCGGCTATGCCAGTCGAAGTCTCCGAGGAGCTGAGAAAAACGATAACAATTATAGCTCCTTCAAGCTCGAACTCCTGGCTCTTGTGTGGGCTATCACTGAAAAATTCAAGGACTATCTTGCTGCATCGTCCTTCGTAGTCTACACTGACAACAATCCCCTGGCGCACCTGAACACCGCACGGCTGGGTGCACTTGAACAAAGATGGGCCTCTAGGCTGGCGAACTACTCCTTCACTATAAAATATAGAAGCGGAAAGACGAACACAAACGCAGATGCCCTGTCACGACTCCAAAATGGAGAAGAGTCTGCTGTCCCAGATGAATGGGAAGAAGTCGAGATGCCGCCTTTCTATAACAGATTCGCCCAGCAAAACGTCATTACCGCTGCTGTAGAAGCAGAAACGTCACCATCTAACTCAATTGATCCTCTACAGGAACCTTCCAAGTGGCTGCTGTTGCAGCAAGAGAGCCGCAGCCTAGGTGAGATACACGACTACCTACTCACCGGAAGAACTCCTGTCCGCCTATGTCAATCTTGTCCAGACCTCGAACTCCTTCGTTTGTGGCGGCAAAGAAAGCGTCTCTTCCTCCAAAAGGGGCTGATCCTCCGAAACACCCTAGATCCAGTGTCCAACCAACGACTTCATCAAATTATTATCCCCAGGAGAGACGCCAACATAGTGCTGGATGCCTACCATGACCAGTCTGGTCACTTCGGGGTCTATAAGACCGAAGCTACAATCCGCCGCCGATTCTATTGGATTGGGATGAGATTCGACATCGAGAAGTGGTGCCAGGAGTGCACCGCCTGCAACTTGACCAAGGCAGGAAGAAGAGACCAGCGTGCACCACTTCACCCCATCCAGACTCAAAGGCCTAACGAACTCGTTGCCCTGGACCATGTAAAATTGGCCCCTACTAGGTCTGGCTACTCCCACGCTCTTACAATGGTAGACCACTTCTCCAAATGGACCGCAGTTGTCCCTGTCAAGGACCTTACCGCCCGCACAACAGCTGCTGTCTTCTACCATGAGTATGTGAAGCACTATGGCTGCCCGGAGAAAGTCCTGACAGATCGTGGTTCTGCCTTTGAATCCCAGCTGTTCCAGGAGTTATGCCAGTACCATGAGTGCAAGAAGTTACGGACAACTGCCTACCATCCCCAAGGCAATGGGCTGTGCGAAAAGATTAACCAGGTGTTCATCAACATGCTGCGCACAGCCTCAGTGGCAAAACAACAAGAGTGGCCTAATCTCCTTGCTGAGCTGGTGGAAATCTATAACAACACCATCCACTGTTCCACTGGCTTCACGCCCTTCTACCTGATGTTCGGGCGACAAGGACAACTCCCAAAAGACCGAGCTCTTGGGATACAGATACCCGACTCTACAAATCCCCTGCCAAGGGATGACTGGGTTACGGAACATCAGAGGAGAATAACAGAGGCACAAGAAATTGTTAATCTCCGAATGGAAGAAGCTCGCCGACGTCAGGAGGAAGATTTCAACCAGCGAGCGCATGCTGTTCCCCTCCAGATTGGAGACAAGGTCTGGCTGAAGAAGGAGCACCGTAGCCACAAGCTAGAACCTCTGTGGGAACCAGAACCATATATCCTCACAGCTGTGCCTTACCCTGATGTATGTGAGATCTTTAAAGAAGGAAGAGCTCCCCAAGTCGTTCACCGAAACCGGCTAAAGCCCTGTCACAGGGAAGAACTGTACATTGCACCGGTGCTGCCACCGAGTGAAGCTCCTATCAGGTACCCTCTTCCTGCTCCAGAGGTACCTCTTCCTCATCCTCCTTCTACCGCCTTCAGAACTATCATTCCCATCAGTGAGCTGTGTCAGGAAACCCCCTTTCTCCTGACAGGGTACTACCCATCTGCTCTACAGCCTGCAGCCATGCCTCCGGCTGCACCAACCTTGCCGGCTACACAGCCACTTCTGCCTGCTGCAGAACCTCACGGACTTCCCCCTGCTGCGGAGATTGCTCTCAGGAGGTCTGAGAGAAGCACAAGAGGTGTGCCTCCTGCCCGCTACAAGGATTAAATTCTTTATCTCCTGCATGGACTCTAATGCATCGGAGCCTGCAAAGACTTGCCCTTGTTATGGACTGTTTCTTTGTTATGCAACGTTTAAGCTGTGTGCCTGGCTCTGCCATGAACGTTATACATCTACTTACCTTGCCCCCTTTTACACGGACTCTAAAGACTATGAGCCCCCTTGGATTAGCACTTTGATTTTTATGCTTTTATGTATTTTTCTACTGTTTACACATCTATGCCAATAGGTATATTTTTGATATTTAAAGATGTATACCTTGTTTGCACTACACCTGTTTGCATATATTTGAGTGCCTAACTTCTTCCCTCCTCAGGTTCTCTTAGGCCTAGCCTGCAGGACCCCTAGGGGCCTGATGGTTGCAGTAAATCCTGAGTCGAGGTGACCCAGAACCCCTGTCTTCTAGTTTGGGGACTAGACTGTCCACCAGTCGCCCTCGAGCCCTGCGCCGAGGCCGGCTTTTGTCAAAGCCCGGGGGTGTGCAGTGACCCAGAGCGGCCACTGATAGTGAGTTAGGGCCCTTGTGCGCCTGTGGCCAGTAGCTTACTCCTGGGCACTGCTCCCCAGCACCTCTGTGGCACCCCTGTCAGTATTTAGGCAGATGTATCTCTTTTATATAGGTTCTGATGTACTTTGCATTATAAATGTATTGTTATGTACTGTCACTTTAAGTTTCCTGTGTCTGCTAAACATGTGAGTTGTGAGCACCAATCCCTATCCAGTCCTCTCCCTGGGAGGAGCTTCCTTCCTCTCAGGCCTGCAGTCTAGGCCTAGAGTCTAGGGAAGGCAGACACCTGCCACCAGCTCCTGTGTAGGCCTCAAGCCTGAGGTCTAGGCCTACTTGTTTTCTCTGAAGTTGCAGTGACACTGCAGGTCTCAGCCGAGACCCCTGACAAGCTGAAATCCGGGTCTGGAAGATATAGCCCGCCGGTACAGCTGGGCTGAAGTGCCTGCACCCCTGAAATCAACTCCTGCACCTTCTACCTCTCCGGACAGAGCCCCACGAGCTGCGGAAACTCTTCAAGGTCTCCTACCTCCCTAAAGTATTGTGCATACTGTTTGCCAGGAGGGGCAACTACTTCAAGGACCCTCCTGCCTTGCTAGTGGCCTTTCATCGGTCCCCGAGCCACTGCACCCCGACATCACCAAACGTGAGTCTTTATCCGTAACGAGCCAAGTTACGAAGCCGCAGTTATCGTTGTCTCCCACAAGGGCTGGCCTGTCCTATCATCTACCTTCCTACTGTATTTGTACACCTTCACATTGCTAATAGCAACCGTCCTCCCAACTACTGCTAAGGGACATAAGGATTTGTGATTGGTGCCTCACTTAACTCTTCAGTGCCTGTACTGGACTTTGTCACATTGCACTGTGAACCTGCTGCTGCAAAGCACTGTAAGACTGTCGGTTTCTTCAGTAAAGTTAACCTGTTCACCCTAACCCTGTGTGGTCGACTGTTATCCTGCACATCGCACCTGGGTGAATGGAAGAGTGGAAAGGGTTGTGGAGAATCAGGGATACACCGGGACACCACTCTGCCCAAACGTGACAACACTACATTGCCCGTTGCCCCTGGTTACCACACGAGCGCTCTCATTGAAGTGAATGGGAAGCGCTCGCGTGTACGGCTCAGAATGAGCCAAGCAAGCCGTACACACAAGCGCTTCCCATTCACTTCAATGGGAGCGCTTGTATTGAATAAAGCAGCCCATTCATTACAATGGGGAGCGCTCGTATGCTGGCTCCCATTGAAATGAATGGGATTTGCTTTATACGTGCTGATTCTGAACGTGTTTTAGGGTGCGTTCACACAATGTAACGTGCCGTGTGATGTGGCACGTATAAGGCGTGTGAGAGTTTGCGCGCCGTAAATGCTCCCATTGATTTCAATGGGAGTTTGGATCGTATACGCCGCGTTATTTTGCAGCCGTGATTTTGTGGCACGTTACATCGTGTGAACGCACCCTTAACGTTCAGAATCAGTTAGCGTATCCGTAGTGTGAATGCAAGAAGTTCTGACATTTAGCGTTGCATATTTCAGTGTGATGTTCCATGGGGTTGAGGTGTGCGGTAGAGTTCCTCTACATCATGGGTACTCAACAAGCTTTACTAAAGGTGCTTATCTAAGTCTGTGGTCAGATGAAGGTCAACAGTAAAGAAATTCTTATTAATGTTTTGCAGAACCATTTATATAAAGATATATTATTTGTTAGTGACAAAATAGACTAGATTTCTAAGTTAATTTAGACCAGAAACCCAAAATGAATTAATAGTATATTGTCAATTTAGCCATTCATGGCTTACCCTTAGTTCACATATGCGTTTGGTAATCCATTCGGGGAGTCCACATGGGGAACCTCCCGAACGGAATACCAAAAGCACTGACAAGCGGTGTGTAGTGAAAGCACACGGACCCCATAGACTATAATGGGGTCCGTGTGCTTTTCGCTTGCTGCCCGCACAAATCATGCGGACAGAAAAGTAGATCAAGATCTACTTTTCTGTCCGCATGGTCCGTGCGGACACAGCACGGATAGCACACGGACCCATTATAGTCTATGGGGTCCGTGTGCATTCACTGCACACCGCTTGTCAGTGCTTTTGGTATTCCGTTCGGGGGGGTCCCCATGCGGATTCCCCCGAATGGATTACCAACGCAGATGTGAACGAGGCCTTGGATGAGAACCCCCTTATCTCCACCACCCTGGAGGTGGTTGGGAGTTGTATAGGGTTACGGAAACTGTGTAGGACAGTTTTATATACAGACATACAGATTGGCAGAAGAATACAAGAATGCAAAAAAAGTCTTGACATGTCTTTCCACCAACACCCACCATTAGCCAGCTAGATGCTGCCGGACATATCAGTGCTGGCAGAGAAGATGGAGCACAAACTATCTAATGGTATTGTCACCATGAGTTTTTTTTTTGGTTCAGGCAGTTGGCACAGAAGCACTGAGAAACAGCAGAACTTCCAGAGATGTCAACTGGGACAGGCTCACAAGGCGAGCGCTGCAAGTGAGGGAGGAGTACAGGACTTGTCTATGAAGCTTGCATTGACTGTTTAGTACTATTTTTTTTTATTTTAACCTGTTTCCTTGTTCCCTGTATCTCATTTCCTATTTCCTGTATCCTGTAGTTTTCCGGGACATACTATTTGATGACCTCTCCTGGATCAGCTGGTTGAAGCAGCAGCAGCACTTTCTGAGCGCAGCATCTGCAACATCACATTCATTGGTCGCATGGCCTGATCACAGCTTAGCCCCATGCAGGTGGTCAGCCACAATGACAAAAACAGCTGCTCTACAAATGTACAGTGCTCTGCTTGGTGAGCACTGAAGCGGCTCCTTACTCACCTGAACACTGCAGCCTCTTTAAACAGCTGATCAATCAGACCCCCTGCGGATCTTTAATTCATGACCTATTCTAAGGACAAGTCATAATTTAGTAAGTCCAGAAAACCCCTTTAAGCTTAAGTGGTTGTCCATGTCTGGTGAAACATTACAGAATGTGTAGGTAAAGGTGGTCAACAAAATCTGAAAATTAATTTTCAAAATTAAGAACTCAATTTTATTTGATGTCCTCTTTAGTTCTCTAATGTGTCTCCTTCTGGCTTAGTCATTGATCCCCATTATACTGCTTTATATTGGTTTATGCAGTTGCTGTAAATTGTAACTCCAGGCCAGGATTTAGCCCCTTTACTGCCACCCAAATATTTTACCACGAGTCAACAGCTTTGTAGATCTTTGACATTCCTCCACTGGGCAGCTAGAAACAGATAAATCCTGAGCTGGTATAGGAGTAAACTAGCAGTTGTAACCTAAGTGCTAAGACCTGGCAGAAAATAATGCATTATACTGTAAGTGCTGAATAAGATTAGACAATTTTGTGCTGCAATTGAACGCTTTTGTCAACTATGGATTAAACAGTTAGTGTAGCACAAGATTAACATGTGCAAAACAAGTGGATCTAATCCCCAGAGTGCCTTAGAAATCTAGACATTATCGAGAGATCCAGCTTGTACACTGCTGTCTATCAAAAGAAGAGATCAGAGGCTGTTTGATTTCTGGTTGCCTTTTATATTAAGGATTATGTGATGTTATCTCATCACTGCTGACAGAATTTCCAGAGGTGCATATTATGCATATTATTCGCTCTGCTAATAATTAACCAAATACTGCAGCATGAAAAATATTGGGCGTCATTGTTTGAAGGGTCCACCAGGTGGCAGCACAATCTCATAATCCAGCTGCATGATTCTATTTTTTCTGCATTTTACCTTTTATCAAAGTATTGGATTTCATGTATTAATATGTTCAGTGCTTCACGCCGTCTTTATCATATAATTATCAAGTCACTTGTTCACATACACTCACCGGCCACTTTATTAGGTACACCTGTCCAACTGCTTGTTAACACTTAATTTCTAATCAGCCAATCACATGGCGGCAACTCAGTGCATTTAGGCATGTAGATATGGTCAAGACAATCTCCTGCAGTTCAAACCGAGCATCAGTATGGGGAAGAAAGGTGATTTGAGTGCCTTTGAACGTGGCATGGTTGTTGGTGCCAGAAGGGCTGGTCTGAGTATTTCAGAAACTGCTGATCTACTGGGATTTTCTCGCACAACCATCTCTAGGGTTTACAGAGAATGGTCCGAAAAAGAAAAAACATCCAGTGAGCGGCAGTTCTGTGGGCGGAAATGCGTTGTTGATGCCAGAGGTCAGAGGAGAATGGCCAGACTGGTTCGAGCTGATAGAAAGGCAACAGTGACTCAAATAGCCACCCGTTACAACCAAGGTAGCCAGAAGAGCATCTCTGAACGCACAGTACGTCGAACTTTGAGGCAGATGGGCTACAGCAGCAGAAGACCACACCGGGTGCCACTCCTTTCAGCTAAGAACAGGAAACTGAGGCTACAATTTGCACAAGCTCATCGAAATTGGACAATTGAAGATTGGAAAAACGTTGCCTGGTCTGATGAGTCTCGATTTCTGCTGCGACATTCGGATGGTAGGGTCAGAATTTGGCGTCAACAACATGAAAGCATGGATCCATCCTGCCTTGTATCAACGGTTCAGGCTGGTGGTGGTGGTGTCATGGTGTGGGGAATATTTTCTTGGCACTCTTTGGGCCCCTTGGTACCAATTGAGCATCGTTGCAATGCCAAAGCCTACCTGAGTATTGTTGCTGACCATGTCCATCCCTTTATGACCACAATGTACCCAACATCTGATGGCTACTTTCAGCAGGATAATGCGCCATGTCATAAAGCTGGAATCATCTCAGACTGGTTTCTTGAACATGACAATGAGTTCACTGTACTCCAATGGCCTCCACAGTCACCAGATCTCAATCCAATAGAGCATCTTTGGGATGTGGTGGAACGGGAGATTCACATCATGGATGTGCAGCCGACAAATCTGCGGCAACTGTGTGATGCCATCATGTCAATATGGACCAAAATCTCTGAGGAATGCTTCCAGCACCTTGTTGTATCTATGCCACAAAGAATTGAGGCAGTTCTGAAGGCAAAAGGGGGTCCAACCCGTTACTAGCATGGTGTACCTAATAAAGTGGCCGGTGAGTGTATATTGGTTGTGAACAAGAGCCGTTGTCACTGTTCAAATTTTCTTCTAGGAAAGCAGTTCTTTGATAAAAGGGCATGGCTATATTGGGTGCACGAGGTAACCATTTCACCCAGGTTCTGGTTCCAAAGACACTAGTTTTATATATAGTAGGTGAAGGCAGGACTGGCCGTAGATTAGATTGAGTCCACTTGTGATGACCCTCACTCATAATAAGAAAACTTAATAGGTCTTGTAGAGTGAAGCCATTTGCTACTTGTTGCCTCTTTAGGCCACCTGTACATGGCCCTAATGTCTACAGATTTGTTATATAGGGTGTGCAATGTATAAGCAGTATCTCCCATACATTTGTATGGAACAAATCTGTAATTACATTGCATGCCCACTAGGAATCAAAGTGCAATGTGAAAAGTGAAGGGGGACACGGTACTTTCATGACACTGCAGCCTGGTATAGGTCAGCAATAAGAAGGAACCGAAACAAATCTTTAAGATCAATTCACAAAACCGATGGCTAAATGGGATTTGCATGAATAAGAGGTTTTTAATATAGTTAACACTTAATAATATGCATTAACAGTAAATTGCAATGAGCTCCTAATCCATGTAAAAAGAAAGATATCAATGAGACTTACAGAATTATTGGTACATTTAATACAAATGGACCCAGAAATTGTTGAGTTGGTAGGGGAGACAACTAGAATTACATACAACCTTAAAGACAAACTTGTTCACAGTTGTTTTAGCCCGAAAAAAATATCTTGTACATTGTTTGTGGAGATTAGGAGAACATAAAGATGTGGAACATGTAAAGCGCGCAATTCTGTCCAAGTGAGCAAATTATTTACTAGCTATTCATCAGGTAAGACTTATTTTAATAGGTCATTTATTACCTGTAAAACAGAGGGAGTTATATACATGGCAACTTGTTATTGTGGTATACAGTACCTGGTCAAGACCATAAGACAACTTATGAGGAGGATTCGAGAGCCTATAAATGATATACTTTAGACGGAAGACACTCCAATTGCTAGACATATTTGGAAAGCACATGAGGGAAGTAGCAAGCATCTAAGGTTTCAGGAAATAGAAGTGATGTCTCCACCACCAAGAGAAGCAAGATGGATTTTTGCATATTAGACTATGAACCAATTGGACTGAATGAGTCCACATCCTATTCATGCTTCCTTTCATTGTCTTGCTTGGTGGACTGATCATTATATACTATTCGATTTTGAAACTGAATATGCCTCAAGCTCAGCACCAATTTCCACTATATGAACATACCGTAATAGGTCTCCCTCAGGTAATGGTCACCCCCACCCCACATTGAAAAATAGAGCAGCTTCCCAGGAACCTGGAACTGCCCCTAACACTGTGGGGTTGAAGTGTTGCCAATTGAGAAGTGCGGGCCATGGCTCTGCAATCATTTGCACCCCCTTTATTGTTTGGCAGCCGAAGCCCTGTGCGACCACACAGTTCCCACATAGGTAAGACCAGCGTTGGTAGAGGCCCTCTTAAAGATGTTGCAGGGCACAGGAACTTCAAGTGACGCCTCTGCTTTGATATTTTTTATAGAAATCCTGTAATCTAATTGCTGATATAACATTTTCAGTAATGGTGCTTCTTAGAATAAAATCTCGGTATCAGGCACTTCCCATTAAAGTCCAATACTGGGCTCCCTGCCCACACGCAAACTCAGGTCCTCCATAGACCTCCTGCTACTTCTATCCGCTCTTCACCCAACTGTCTCCAAGATTTCTCTCGTGCATCCCCCATACTCTGGAACTCATTACCAAAACACATAAGACTGACCCCCACAATCACAGGATTCAAGAAGGCCCCGAAGACTCACCAATTCAGGATGGCCTACAACCTCCAATAACACTATCACCGCACTGCCATCTGAACAGTCTCCCCATCACCTTCTGTCTCTACCCCCCTCCCTCATAGATTGTAAGCCCTTGCAGGCAGGGCCCTCTATCCCACTGTGCCAGTCGGTCATTGTTAGTATTATATTTGTTTGTATATTCTGTGTACTGTATGTAACCCCCAAATGTACAGCACCATGGAATTAATGGTGCTATATAAATTAAAAATAATAATTATGTATAGTTTTATTTTCACTTAAAAGGAACCTGTATTTAGATTTGAAGCCACCAAAAACTGGGGTTTGGTGTCCCAAACCTTTCTAATATCTAATAATAAATTTTAAGTTAAATAACATATGTAAAGTTAACTGGAACAGTATAGTTTGCTTCACTACACATTCACTTGATATATGGCGAGGTCTATGGTCCTTAGCTTTATTGGGGCAATGCAGATGTGCCCAATGCTGCGGGAAATAATTGAATGAAAAAGAAATCATTTTATATAGAAATCAGGCAAAAGTAACCAAAAAAAAGGTTTTAAATCGCTCCCAAGGAATAAAGCACAAAATACATTTCTAATAAAACAAAATAAATTTTATGAATGTTCAGATTAAAGAAATATTTTGCATATGATTTTATTGTCAAATATGTATTATAGTCTCTTTTTATGTACATTGTGCTTTGGTGAAGCCACTTATGTGCAGTATGATAATAAAACTAAACAAGCATCTTATGAGAAACTTGGGACTGAGATTGGAAGAGATTTGTTTATTGCCTGTTGTGCATGAAAGGAAAGTGGTCATCTTAGTTCACTGCCCTCTATACAAGCTGCGTCCCCTCTTTTTATAACCCTTCGGTGCCTGTTCTCACCTGCCTCCTCTTCACAGTCCAGGTTAAACAGCTAGATCACAGTCATTTGTATGAGGCGCAGGAATCAATTTTACAATGATTGCTTTTATATTCCCAGGACAGCAGGATTTAATAGCTGAAACATGGCACCTCCCTTCAAGCCAGCTTCCAGGGAAGCAATCGCCGAGTATAACCCATCTGTATTTTCCTCATATGTCTGTGTAATCTTCCTTTGCTCAGATTAGTGCCTAACTTCACACAACCATACAAGTACTTAATGTCATCCGCCTTTGTTCTGTTTGCTCACAGACATTCCTATATATAGAGCATGATTATAAGGATGGGTGTATTGGTCACTGATCTCTGGCTCATATTCTGTTACAAACTCTTCACTGAGTAATCTCATTACTAAGAGAAATCTCACTGTTTCAGCTAGGAAAATCAGCAAACAATAACATGTAACAGATGTATTCAGAGTAGAGAGGGCCTTCACAAGAGAACTGGTTTGTGTAGGATTGTGGCCAATCATTCTTTTCCCCAAAACATTAATATTGTGGTTAGGGCCGAGTCTCCGTGCTCCCAAGTCCCCACTTCAGGTCTCGGGAGGCAGGCTGGAGCCTCTGCAGCGTTGTGCGGGGGTTGCTAGTCTCCTCCTGAGCCGGACGGGGAACTTCCTGTTTCGGCCTAGCGGCAGGCTGGAGCCTATTTAAGGAGGGCTCTGGACGCCACTGGCTATCCAGTTGAACTCAGAGTCCTGGTAGTAAGTGTTCCTCCTGTCTTGATTACCTGTGTTTTTGAGCCTTTGCCTTGACCTTGCCTCTGCCTCCTGATCTTGCATTGTGCCTGTTCCTGTTAAGACCTCGGCTTGCCTCTAGACCTCTGCTCCCTGGACTCTTCTTTGTACTTTGCTACCACTCCTGTTACCGGCTCAGCCTGCCTGACATTTCCTTTGGATCTCCCACTGCGTTGCCCTCTTGTTGACAACCCGGACCATATAACGATGATTTACTTTCTGCCGCCACCTATGACCACCTGCTTCAGCCTTCTGGAACCCTGAAACAACACTGCAACTCGAAAAACATTTGCTGGTAAGAGATCTCAGTGTCTGGTTTAGCTTGATTTGTGGTACGCTGTGTGTTTGGCGTTTCATGACCCATGCTCCTTTGCCCAGCAGTGCAGCCAAGTCCATCCCCATCATCTGGGGCTCTAGTGAACACCAATGTGGGGTTGGAGTTGGTGCGGTCTGGGGGTTTTGGACACCCTGTGCCGTGTTGTTCATTTTAATCGGTGTATCTACACTGTCTACCAATAAGTATTTGGACTCCTGTGGTAGAATAGAAAACAACATTTATTCATATTCAATAGCTGGTAGAGCCTCCACGAGCCTCAACCCTCTGGGTCATGCTTTCCACAAGTCCTTGTATGACATCTAGGTGTATTTTATTCCATTTGGCTTGGTGAAGACAGGTAAGTTTTTTCACAGATTTTGGACGGCTGCAGTTTTGAGGGTTTGCTGACTTGGGTCAGATTCCGACAATCACCGTTCACCTTACACTTCATAACCACACAGGCAGTGGCGTAACTAAGAATGGTGGGGCCCCGTGGCAAATTTTTGACATGGGGCCCCCCCAACCGACACCGAAGCCAAAGACCTCGACCGACCCCCTCCTCTGCACTCTATTATGTCCCTTAGTAAGCCCTGCACACAGTATTATGTCCATTAGTGGCCCCTGCACACAGTATTATGTCCATTAGTGGCCCCTGCACACAGTATTATCCCCCATAGTGCCCCTGCACACGGTATTATGTCCATTATTGGCCCCTGCACACAGTATTATACCCCATAGTGGCCCCTGCACACAGTATTATGTCCATTAGTGGCCCCTGCACACAGTATTATACCCCATAGTGGCCCCTGCATACAGTATTATGTCCCTTAGTGGCCCCTGCACACAGTATTTTGTCCAGGATCTGCAAGTAAATAGGGCCCGTAACGGCCAATTAAAAACAAAAAAAAAAACAAAAACGCAGCGGTAGCGGCTGTCACCGGGCCCCCTAATGGCTCAGGCCCTGTGGCAGCCGCCTCCGCTGCCTCTATGGTAGTTACGCCCCTGCACACAGGCCACTGTCGAATTTGGGTAATTCAGTTTGCTTGCTATGTCCCTTAAGGATTGACCATTTCTGTGATACCCGACATTTACCCCTTTCTCGAAATCAGACAACTCTGCACTTCATGGCATCTTGCATGCGACTAATGCCAATGCTGTTTCCTACACGATATTTAACGGCGGAAGGCGTGACATACATCACGACTGCAGATATCTTCATTTACAATTTGCATGGGTGTCCAAATACTTATTGGTAGACAGTGTAGTACTGGTCCTCAATTTGGCTCTGCTATCCTAACAATTAAGTAAAAGGATGGTGTTTGATGGGCACTATGATCATATGTTGTAGTCCTTGGTAATGCCTAGTGATTTCCCAGAAAGAGTGCTGAGAGTTGTATATACAGCTATGGGAGCCACCATGATGCGGCTTCTCCTTAGCCTGGTAGTTCTGTGGTCATCTGGGTCTTAGAAGATCAGCTTTGCAGTAAAATCAAGGAAGCTGTTTTCCTCTTGTAACTGGGATTAATGTACCAGTCCCAGTTACTGGAGAAATCAGAAAAAAAGGAATGTTATGGTAAAATGTTACCATAGAGAAAAAAAATTACTATAGAGAACACTGTTTAAAAAAATATTTAGCACTATTAAAAAAGCAGGAAAGTGTGCAAAACAGACATGTTTCCCCTCCTTCAATTTATTTGAATAACCCAAACTATAAAAATATCATGAACCAGTAATGAAGTAGTTGAGAAAATGTTATCGTACTTTTTATGCCAGTTTCTGGCATAAAGGGGTGCCATGGTTCTGCGGTGTAGATGTGAGAAACTGGTGCACAGGAGACATTATTATTAGGCATCTTCCTCCATGATGTACCTTGTGCATCTTTCTCCTATTCAGGCTAGATCAAGGCTGGTACATAAAACATCAGTCTTGACAAATCTCCCTCAATGTATCTATACCAGTGGTTCTCAAGGTTCGATACGCGTACACCTGGGGGTAAATTCAATTACCCCCAGGGTATGCACCACAGTGTGAATCCAACCCTTATCCCCTAATGGTGGTTGGTGGGGTTCATTATCCACAAACTGCAATTATACTCTGAGGATCTCTTCAGTCCCTCAGAATATAACTAGCGGAGGCCCAGGGAAGGTGAATAAACATAAAAATAGTGTAACTCATCTCCCTGGGCCTCCACTAATAATACTCTTAAGGTCCAAAGATACCCTCACAATATACAGTTAGGGCCAGAAATATTTGGACAGTGACACAAGTTTTGTTATTTTAGCTATTTACTAAAACATGTTCAGAAATACAATTATATATATAATATGGGCTGAAAGTGCACACTCCCAGCTGCAATATGAGAGTTTCCACATCCAAATCGGAGAAAGGGTTTAGGAATCATAGCTCTGTAATGCATAGCCTCCTCTTTTTCAAGGGACCAAAAGTAATTGGACAATGGACTCTAAGGGCTGCAATTAACTCTGAAGGCGTCTCCCTCGTAAACCTGTAATCAATGACGTAGTTAAAAGGTCTGGGGTTGATTCCAGGTGTGTGGTTTTGCATTTGGAAGCTGTTGCTGTGACCAGACAACATGCGCTCAAAGGAACTCTCAATTGAGGTGAAGCAGAACATCCTGAGGCTGAAAAAAAAGAAAAAATCCATCAGAGAGATAGCAGACATGCTTGGAGTAGCAAAATCAACAGTCGGGTACATTCTAAGAAAAAAGGAATTGACTGGTGAGCTTGGGAACTCAAAAAGGCTTGGGCGTCCACGGATAACAACAGTGGTGGATGATCGCGCGCATACTTTCTTTGGTCAAGTAGAATCCGTTCACAACATCAACTGAAGTCCAGAACACGCTCAGTGAAGTAGGTGTATCTGTCTCTAAGTCAACAGTAAAGAGAAGACTCCATGAAAGTAAATACAAAGGGTTCACATCTAGATGCAAATCATTCATCAATTCCAAAAATAGACAGGCCAGAGTTAAATTTGCTGAAAAACGCCTCAAGAAGCCAGCTCAGTTCTGGAAAAGTATTCTATGGACAGATGAGACAAAGATCAACCTGTACCAGAATGATGGGAAGAAAAAAGTTTGGAGAAGAAAGGGAACGGCACATGATCCAAGGCACACCACATCCTCTGTAAAACATGGTGGAGGCAACGTGATGGCATGGGCATGCATGGCTTTCAATGGCACTGGGTCACTTGTGTTTATTGATGACATAACAGCAGACAAGAGTAGCCGGATGAATTCTGAAGTGTACCGGGATATACTTTCAGCCCAGATTCAGCCAAATGCTGCCAAGTTGATCGGACGGCGCTTCATAGTACAGATGGACAATGACCCCAAGCATACAGCCAAAGCTACCCAGGAGTTCATGAGTGCAAAAAAGTGGAACATTCTGCAATGGCCAAGTCAATCACCAGATCTTAACCCAATTGAGCATGCATTTCACTTGCTCAAATCCAGACTTAAGGCGGAAAGACCCACAAACAAGCAAGACCTGAAGGCTGCGGCTGTAAAGGCCTGGCAAAGCATTAAGAAGGAGGAAACCCAGCGTTTGGTGATGTCCATGGGTTCCAGACTTAAGGCAGTGATTGCCTCCAAAGGATTCGCAACAAAATATTGAAAATAAAAATATTTTGTTTGGGTTATGTTTATTTGTCCAATTACTTTTGAGCTCCTAAAATGTGGAGTGTTTGTAAAGAAATGTGTACAATTCCTACATTTTCTATCAGATATTTATGTTCAACCCTTCAAATTAAACGTTACAATCTGCACTTGAATTCTGTTGTAGAGGTTTCATTTCAAAATCAATGTGGTGGCATGCAGAGCCCAACTCGCGAAAATTGTGTCACTGTCCAAATATTTCTGGCCCTAACTGTAATTGTAGTTTGTGGTTGACAAGCCCCAGAAAAAAATGCTTGTTTGTTTGAACCCCATATTGTTAGAAAATCTCTATATATGTGGGATTTTATTACTGTAGGGGCCATTATAATGTGCTGGGGACTTGGGGACATTATACTTAGTGACATTATAATGCGCGAGTGCCAATATAGGACATAACACTGTTTGGGGGCCTCTATGTGACATTACACTGTATGGAGGTCACTATGAGAAATTATACTGCATAGAGGGGCCACTATGGAACATTACACTGTATTGGGCCACTGGGGGTCATTATACTGTATGGGATTGACTATGGGACATTATACTGCATGGGATCCACTATGGGACATTATACTACATGGAGGGGCCACTATGGGATTTTATATTGTATAGGGCCATTATGGAACATTATACTTATAGGACTGCTATGGGGCATTATACTTATGAGGGCCACTATGTGACATTATATGGTATGGAAGGGCCACTATGGGGCATTATACTGTATAGATGATACTATGGGACATTATATTGTATAGGAAGACTCTATGGCACTGTGGGGGTTGTTATTTTACATGTGGAGGCAATTATACACACGTGGACAAAATTGGTACCCCTCCGTTAAATGAAAGAAAAACCCACAATAGTCACAGAAATAGCTTGAATCTGACAAACTGGAATTTTCTAAACTACCTGTTGACAAGCCATAAAGCTTTTGGGAGAATGTCCTATGGACAGATGAGACAAAAATCGAACTTTTTAGCAAGGCACATCAGCTCTATGTTCACAGACGGAAAAATGAAGCATATCTTGAAAAGAACACTGTCCCTACTGTGAAACATGGACGAGGCTCTGTTATGTTCTGGGGCTGCTTTGCAGCATCTGGCACAGGGTGTCTTGAATCTGTGCAGGGTACAGTGAAATTTCAAGACTATCAAGGAATTCTACAGAGAAATGTGTTTCCCAGTGTCAGAAAGCTTGGTCTCAGTCGCAGGTCATGGGTCTTGCAACAGGATAATGACCCAAAACACACATCTAAGAACACCTAAGAATGGCTAAGAGGAAAACATTGGACTATTCTGAAGTGGCCTTCTATGAGCCCTGACCTAAATCCTATTGAGAATCTTTGGAAGGAGCTGAAACATGCCGTCTGGAAAATGCAACCTTCAAACCCGAGACAACTGGAGCAGTTTGTTCATGAGGAGTGGCCCAAAATACCTGCTGAGAGGTGCAGAAGTCTCATTGATAGTTACAGGAATCTTTGCATGGTTGAAAAGCAATGTCTGACGTTCATTTGTTCATGTTCATAAAATTTTTATTATTACTTTTGTCAGATTCAACCTGTTTCTACCAACAATTTTGTCCACATGTGTATATGGGGTGGGAAACTGTGGGGGCTATTATATTTCATCCTGGGTCATTGAGGGCCCATTACATTAATTAATGAAATTAATGTGCACTCGGTTGGAATATTTTATCATCGATGGTACTTCACGTGAAAGGGTTGAGAACCACTGATCTATACTATTTATCTGCTACAAATGTAGCAGGAAACTTCATGTGGATATTTCTGGAGGGTAGTCAAACGCTGTCCCTGTGAGAGAACTGAGGAGGACAAATTGTTGGAAGACTTTTTCATGCTGGATACTGCCTAGTTTTTCATCTGTTGCCAAATTGGAAGTAAATTTACATAGAGTTAGCAGAAAGTATTTCAGATGAGTTGGAGGATAAGATCACAGACTCAATAATACCATAAGTCCCAAACAGAAGTCTTAGAAATCTGAGTTGGAGGTTAGAAGAGGAACCCAAATATTCTGGCTATAGACTTTGAAGAATATAAGAGATTTACTCCCATGATAGAAGTTCACTTAGTTGTCTTGCTGAGCCAACACAAAAATAGAAATATAATGCTAGAAAATCTGATTAATCCAGTCTATTTAACTTCTAGATTGGGATGGCAGACTGAAAAAAGTCTAGCTTAACATCTTGGAGAACACAGAGGGCCATCCAGAACTTCAAAGTAAAGTGTACCCTGCGATTTGAAGTGGTAGACCATGACCAGGAAAGTTGCTAATAGAATACTGGACATGGGTGCAGATGTCGGGAAGAGGTTAAGTACTGTGTTCAGTGAAAAAAAGGACTGGAAAAAATAGGGAATAGGATAGGCAAAAGGAGGGAGATCATGAAACAATTGTGCAAGTACTAACATAAAGAATGTGGTTGACAATAGCAACACTATTTTTAGTGTTGGTGGCACCACCAGTAGTTGGATGATCTTGTATTCCTTGTGACTGAAGATTAATTTTTTTTATATTTTGCTCACAGATCACAGGAATGTGATCTTGAGTCAGGCTCCTCCTCCACCTACATAATATGTAATTTACAGTTTAGCCTTTCTGGACTGTTAACCATGTTTCCTTCACGTTCTTCATTGTGTATCCAACAGCAAGTATCCTACTGAATGGCTTCTCACCAAACCCAACTGGGCAGCGTTGGCAGCAGTAATGGCACCAATATTGTTGCTGCGCTGCAGTTAGGATTAATAGCATATCCCTGTATAGTGCATGTCCTTAATCTGGTGATTTACCACTTTATTAAATTGTATTGTGCCTTAAAAGAGGTTCTCCTGGTAGTGATATGGTACCTGCAGAGAAACCTATTTATCCCAGTCAGAGCAGTTTTCCTTATCTTTCTGATGAGCTGGATGAGAACAGTCAGTATTGTGTGCAAGCAGGAGGAGGAAGACATGACTGATGGTGCTGGAGGTAGTATTGGCAGGGGATGAGGTACTATTAATGGTAGTCGTTCTGGTAGGGGAACTAGGGGGAAAACTGGAGGTGGAAATTCTGAAGGTGTGCATAGCCATGATGTGTCTTAAAAAGCTGGGAATATGATGATGAATTTGCCAATGAGGATTTTTTTAATTAGAATCTGGCAACAAGGTCAGAGTGACAAGGTGACATCAGATCAAGAGGGTGGTGGCAGTGTTGATACTAAAAATTTCAGTTATGGCACAGGCCCGACATCCAAAAAACCTTCTGGGGCAGATCTAGGGGAAACTTGCGTGATGGGGGTGGTGACACTGGTGGTGGTAACAGCAGACATGTTTCCACTGCTGCTAATGCTGGTGGTGATGAAACTGCACATGGTCATCTCCCATGTGGGAATTATTTTATACATTGCCAAACTTTATATCCATGGTGATGTGCAAACTTAGCCATGACTGTACTACATGAAAAGGCTTCACTATCTTCTTTAGCAAACTAGACTTGGCAGTGGCACTGACGGGGAAGTGAGAAAGACTGTTCTACTCCCTCTCCCTGTGATATTTGTTGTATGCAGGTCACATCTACATCTAGCACATAGTCATCATTATTATCATCATCACCACCAACTGTTTCTGGTGGAGGAGAAAAAGCAGAGGCATCAACAGTCAGAACCAGTATAGTATCTGGAAGGTGATGAACCAGACATGTTAAAGCTCATAGCACCAATCAGAGACACAACAGGCAACTGATACCCACCAGCTGCACCAGCAGGTACAGTCGTACCTAGAGTGCACATGCACCTATATTCCAGCAGAGAACTCTGACCCCTAGAATTCCAAGCCAATTGGTTAGAGCAGTGAAAGGAGCTGATCCAATTTGACATTAAAGTTTATCTTGTTGGGCCTCAAGTGCAATGGCTGAGAGGGTGTTCAATGCTACCAGAGGTGTTGCAACACCAAAATGGACAAAACTGTCCACAGCTAGAGTAGTAAAAGTTACTTTTGAACAAATCAGGCATGGATCAATTAGAATTTTACATGTCCACATCTGATTCCTGTATCATCATGTTCCTTTTACTATACTGCTGCTGTCTGATAATCCTAAACAGCTAAAACCACTGCAACCGCTCAGCCTACATGACCCCCAGCCTGATCCATCATATTATACCCTGCCACACTGTTATCACAGCTACCTACAACCAATGTCACCCCTTAGCCAGTTATGTCCTAAGGGCTGGTCCATCAAATCATTCCATCCTCCACTGTCTCTCATGTTATCACTCAACCAGACATATCCTGAAGCCTAGTGCATCACATTCCACAATAGCACACTATTGGTGCCACATTTTGATTTCACATTTGCTCCCGTAAAAGGACAATTGTTGGTGATATTTTTTTTTATTTATTTTTTTTAAAGTCAGTACTTCATCACTTTTCAAGTGGGTCACAGCCACAAATGTGCCCAGAGTATAATAATGGGAAACCCAGGGGAGGTGATAAATATAAAAAAAAATGTTACTCACCTTTCTGTGATTCGTTGTTACTCCTAGCAAGGTTTGGGCCTCTTTAGTGATGTCCCAGATATCACATGGGCCAGGCCGGTGTCATTATGCGTTGCAACACCGGCCTGGCCCATGTGACATTTGAACCAACACTGAAGAAATCTGGAAGCAGTGAGGAGTGTGCTGGAGCCCAGGAGAGGTAAGTAACATATGATTTCATGTTTGTATCCTCCCCTGGGCCTCAGATCATTATACTCTGAGGTCTGAAAAGCTAGCGGAACCCAGAGAACTCTATGTGGAGGCGTTTTTTCCACATGGATTCTGTCACAGATTCAGCACCAAAATCCTCTCCAAAAAACTCTGTGTGAATGGACCCTTACAGTCAGAGACATCACCTGTAAGTCACTAAATGTTACTGCACTGTAGTCAGGGCTGCACCTCTAATGAGACGAGGTGAGGTGGCCATCTCAGGTGGCACTTTTGGACTTTTGCACTTTTGGCACAACAAAATTACAATATTAACTTTAGACAACAATCAATGGAACAGGCAAGTGATAAGGGATGGAGGATGGGAAGAGGGAAATCACAGAGCTAGAGCTTTAGCGAAACACAGACACATCAAGGGCAAAGGGCAGTGATGGCGAAACTTTTAGAGACCGAGTGCCCAAACTGCAACCCAAAACCCACTAAATTATCGCAAAATGCCAACATGGCTATTTAAACTTGATACTGTGCAGATCCGCAATTGTGGACAGTTATGGACCTGCAAATTACAGTCCTGATTAAGCAGAAGACAAGGTCAAGAACCCATTATACTGCTTGTCCAAAACATTTCATTGTTATTGAGAAAAATCAGTCCACATTTTTTAACCCGAGGAGAAATTATCTTTATTTGTACCTTAACCAAGCTGGTCCTCAAAATCTATTATCTTAATAGTAACCATATATTCTGACCTACTGTATCTGAGATGTGCAATGTATGTGTAGTCATCATTTATATTAACAGCTTCTATTCTGTACAAATGCTTCTTCTTGGAAACTCCACCTTGACTTGGCTCTGATAAGTATAAAATTCTAAAAAAAAAATTGTATTTTATTTTAAAAATCTAATTTATAACCTTTTATAGAAATGTTACACATCATCAATTTTATTATCAGTATTGTTATTAGATAAGAGCAAAATATGGAAAAATTTACTTTGGCAGTTTTTACTGACAGATGAATTCAAGGCGGATTTAACACAATGGTAGACCCAGTGCAAAGGTTTCATGAGTTTCCCCTCCTCACACACACTCACACATACACATGTAGAATCTGACAAAAAGAGCAAAAAGTTTTTTGTATTTTAAGCCATGCCTTAAATCCTTCCCATACCCCTATGACCTTGCCCATTCCTCCTCAGTCCCTTTGTACTCCCACATATTTATAGTCCCTTCTTTCTGTAACATAATGATGATGCCTTCTTAGTTACCCACACAGTATAATACTCCCTTAGTGTCTCCCACACACTACAATGCCCCCATAGTGTCACTGACACTATAAGGATTGGAGTCAGGGTCAGGCAGTGCAAAGTGACACAGCTGGGAAAGCAACACTGTGCAACTAATGACAAAAGGGGTCGCAGGCCCTGCAGCTATAACTATGCTGTAGTATCTGAGATGAGGCAGACCAATGCACTTCCTAATTGAAGTGCGCCTACCACGACTCCTTACGCTTCTATCCCGGCGGCTAGGATAAGGGAAGAGGAGGCCCTGAAAGTCCTAGGGACTGGAGTCACGGGGGTCACACCTAAACAGAAAGCACAGTGTAACTGCAATGCAAAACAAAAGACTAAACAGCATGGAACCAGGGAGGACCACAGGTCCCAGCAAGACACAGAAGAGAAGGCGAGGTCAGACGAGCAAGAGGTCAAGCCAGGAGATATAATAAAGGTACCGAATCAAAAGACAAGGGATAGTCAAAAATACAAGCCGAGTATATAACCAACGAACAGACCAAATACAAACAGACAGGGAAACAGACTGAGCAGGGGGACCAGGAAACCCAAAGTGAATGGCTGGCAAGGATCCATGCCTGGGTGGGGTTTAAATAGCAGCAGAGAACACACCTGATGGCTAATGACATGGAGACTGAGAGCAAGGAAAAGATTAACCCTTAATGACCTAAGCACACCCAATAGAACTCCTAACACGTCTCCCAGGGAGACGCCGCGCAGCAAGGAGACCGCGGCGACTCCGTATCCTGACAGTACCCCCCCTTTGAGGAGGGGCCTCCGGACCCTCAAGAGGACCCCCTGGCTTAGTAGGGTAAGAACGGTAAAACTTCTCCACCAATCTAGGAGCGTGAAGGTCTCTGGCTGCCACCCAAACACGCTCCTCTGGTCCATACCCCTTCCAATGTATGAGGAACTGAAGGGAATTCCGCACTCTGCGTGAATCAATGACCCGTTCCACCTCATACTCTAGTTCCCCCTGAACGATCACTGGTTCGGGTGGGGAACGAGTGACCATTGCCGGAACATACTTTTTGAGTAGGGACTTATGAAAAACTGGGTGAATATGGAGGGACCTAGGAAGTGATAATTTGAATGACACAGGGTTGATTATTTCAGAAATGGGATATGGACCAATAAAACGCGGGGCAAATTTAGTAGATGGAACACGAAGTTGGAGATTTTTAGTGGATAACCAGACCTTGTCACCCACCGCAAAGTCAGGTCCAGGGCGGCGCTTTCTGTTGGCGAAATTTACTTGATTAGCCTGGGCTTTTCTCAGTGATGCCAGGCTTTCAGCCCATACAGTACAGAGAGATTTAGCAACGTCCTCTACTGAGGAAAAGGCAAATTCATTACCTGTTCCTGAGGAGAATCTGGGGTGAAAACCATAGTTAATGTGGAAAGGAGACGACCGAGTCGAGGAGTTGACATGATTATTTAGTGCAAATTCAGCCATGGGCAAATATTCACTCCATTTATCTTGGAAATCAGATACAAAGCACCTCAAATACTGTTCCAAAGATTGAATCAATCTCTCTGTTTGACCGTTAAAGTCTCTGGGTGAAAGTCTGAGGAAAAAGAAAGCGAGACTCCCAACCTGTTACAAAAGGCTTTCCAAAACCTGGACACAAACTGTACGCCCCTGTCCGACACCACATTTGAAGGAATACCATGCAGACGTAAAATGTGGCGGATAAACAACCAGGCCAACAATTTAGCTGAAGGCAATTTTTTCAAGGCAACAAAGTGGGACATCTTAGAAAAACGATCTACTACAACCCAAATTACCGATTTCCCTTTAGAGGACGGGAGATCGGTAATAAAATCCATGGAGATGTGTGACCAGGGTCTATTGGGTAGCGGGAGTGGATGTAAAAGACCCGCTGGAAGTTCATGGGGCACTTTAGATCTGGCACAGGTCTCGCAAGAATGAACAAAATTCATACGTTCGTGATAACAGATTCCCAGTACCAGCAATGCCTGGATGACCCGCCAGAACAGAGGAGTGGATCTCCTCTAAGAGCTCCAAGCGGAGGTGGCTAGGGACAAACAATTTACCTGGTGGTAGCGCACTAGGGGCAGCATCCTGAGTGTTGAGAATATGGGTTTCAAGATCTGAGGTCAAAACTGCCACTACCACCCCAGGAGCAAGTATATTTTCAGGTTCCCCATCAGAACTACCACTAAGACCAAAACTTCTAGACAAGGCATCTGCTTTAGTATTCTTTGAGCCGGGACGGTAGGTAATTACAAAGTGGAACCTAGTGAAAAATAGAGCCCACCTGGCTTGACGGGGATTTAATCTTTTTGCCTTGTCTAAATATAATAAGTTTTTGTGGTCAGTTAGTACAGTAATTTTATGTCTGGCCCCCTCCAGGAAGTGTCTCCACTCTTCAAAGGCCCACTTAATCGCCAGAAGCTCTCTATTGCCAACATCATAATTGGCCTCGGTAGTGGAGAACCTCCTGGAAAAGTAAGCGATAGGTTGGAGGTTGGTAAATGGTTCAGTGCCCTGAGACAGGACCGCTCCTACACCTACTTCTGAAGCGTCAACCTCTACAATAAAGGGCAATTCAGGATCAGGATGGACCAGGACTGGGGCAGAAGTAAAAAGTTGTTTTAAGGTGGCGAACGCTACCTCCGTCTCTGGTGTCCAGGAGGCAGGATCCGCCCCCTTTTTGGTCAAATCGGTGAGAGGTTTAACAATAGAAGAAAAATTTCGGATAAATTTTCGGTAATAGTTGGCGAAACCTAGAAACCTTTGAACTTCTTTTAAGGTAGTAGGTTTCTCCCATTCAAGTACTGCAGATACCTTTCTGGGATCCATACCAATGGTACCAGGAGTAAGGATGTATCCCAAAAAACCTATCTCCTGGACCCCAAATTGACACTTGGATAACTTAGCACAGAGGTGGTTTTGACGTAGCCTAAGAAGAACCTCTTTTACATGTTGCTGATGTGACTCCCAGTCCGGTGAGAATATGAGGATGTCATCTAAATAAATTATTAGATATCTACCTAACAGATCCCTAAAAATGTCATTCACAAAACGTTGAAATACCGCTGGAGCATTGCTCAAACCAAAAGGCATAACTAGGTATTCAAAATGACCTTCCGGGGTATTAAATGCGGTTTTCCACTCATCCCCGTCTCTTATCCGAATCAAGTTGTAAGCTCCGCGGAGGTCAATTTTAGAAAACCACCGAGCCCCCACCACCTGGTTAAAAAGATCCGGGATGAGTGGCAGAGGATGTTGGTCTTTGACCGTAATTTTATTCAATTCCCTGTAGTCAATACAAGGTCGGAGGCCACCATCTTTTTTTTCAACAAAGAAAAACCCCGCCCCCACAGGAGAAACTGAAGGTCGGATATGTCCTTTAGATAGGCTCTCTTTAATGTACTGGCGCATGGACTCGCGCTCTGCAGCTGAAAGGTTAAAAATGCGACCTTTGGGTAGTTTAGCTCCAGGAACCAAATCAATTGCGCAGTCATAAGGTTGATGTGGAGGCAAGGCCTCCGCACTGAGCTCGTCAAAGACGTCTTTGAACTCGGTAATAAATTCCGGAATTTTGATATCATTTTTGATAGTACAAATAGTATTAATATGAGAAGTACAAGAATCTCCCCATCTAACCAACTCCGAAGTTTCCCAATTAAACACTGGATTATGTACACGCAACCAGGGTAAACCAAGAATAACGTTTGCAGCCAGTTTTTTCATAACAAAAAATGACACTTTTTCAACATGTAAACTGCACCTCAGCAGTACGGGCTAAGATTTTCCCTTCAGACAAAGGGGTTAGATCTGCTCCAGATACCTGAAATGGGTATTTCAAGGGAATTAATTCAATTCCTAGAGCTTGCGCCACCACTTCATGGATGAAGTTCATGGCGGCACCTGAATCCACCATCGCCTGACATGCAAAAGTTTTATTACCATTAACAAGAATAGCAGGGAGTAAACATTTCTCAATATTATTAGGAGGTACCTGTGTGCCTGAGTGACCCTCCTGGCAATCACTCAGGCATTGGCGTTTTCCCGGTGGTGGTTTAGGTCTGGTTGGACAGTTTCTCAGGATATGTCCAGGTTTGCCGCAATACAGACACAGAGCGTTTTCTAGGCGATACTTTCTCCTGGAGGCGGATGTGGACCCCAATATCATTGGTTCTTCTTCAGGAATAGAACAAGAGGTAGGAACAGCAGAAGGAGGTATAGGTTCCGAAAGGACAGACCAGGATTTAGCTGAGGACCCAGGTTTGCTTAATTTCTCAGTACGCCTTTCCCTAAGCCTCCTATCAATAGAAATAGCCAAGGACATAAAGTCTCCTAGATTTTCAGGGACTGGATGACTTACTAGAGCATCTTTTACAGAATCAGATAAGCCTTGTCTAAAAAGGGTTAACAAAGGTCTGTCTGTCCACACTGACTGAGAGCTCCACTGACGAAACTCCATACAATAGTCCATGGCCGTTCTAACTCCCTGCTGAATAGACAACAGATGGGACTCGGCCAAGGCAACTCTATTAGGGTCATCATAAATCTGACCTAATGTTTGAAAAAACTTATTTAATGAATTCCATTCAGGAGCTCCAGCAGGTAGAGCCAAGGCCCAGTCTTGTGGTGACCCTCGTAGAAGGGACACCACCAGCACCACCTGCTCTGCTTCAGAAGAAAGGAAATTAAAACGAAAAAATAAATGGCAAGATTCCCGAAATGTTCGGAATCTGTCTGGTTTACCGTCAAAACGGTCAGGCAAGAGCATTTTAGGATCCTGACGGGTATTCAATATAGGAAGAACTGGCGTTTGAATAGAAGAACCTGCAGCGGCTGATGCTGGATCAGGCAAAGCATCCAGACGCTGCGAGACTTGGTTAATTAACCCAGCCATGCCCTGCACCTGCCTTGACAGTTCGTCCAGTCGGTCAGTTACGGAGTGTTCGGCATCCATACTAAACTGCCGGGCGGTCTGCCTAGGGTAAGGGCCAGCCATTATGTAATGATTGGAGTCAGGGTCAGGCAGTGCAAAGTGACACAGCTGGGAAAGCAACACTGTGCAACTAATGACAAAAGGGGTCGCAGGCCCTGCAGCTATAACTATGCTGTAGTATCTGAGATGAGGCAGACCAATGCACTTCCTAATTGAAGTGCGCCTACCATGACTCCTTACGCTTCTATTCCGGCGGCTAGGATAAGGGAAGAGGAGGCCCTGAAAGTCCTAGGGACTGGAGTCACGGGGTCACACCTAAACAGAAAGCACAGTGTAACTGCAATGCAAAACAAAAGACTAAACAGCATGGAACCAGGGAGGACCACAGGTCCCAGCAAGACACAGAAGAGAAGGCGAGGTCAGATGAGCAAGAGGTCAAGCCAGGAGATATAATAAAGGTACCGAATCAAAAGACAAGGGATAGTCAAAAATACAAGCCGGGTATATAACCAAGGAACAGACCAAATACAAACAGACAGGGAAACAGACTGAGCAGGGGGACCAGGAAACCCAAAGTGAATGGCTGGCAAGGATCCATGCCTGGGTGGGGTTTAAATAGCAGCAGAGAACACACCTGATGGCTAACGGCATGGAGACTGAAAGCAAGGAAAAGATTAACCCTTAATGACCTAAGCACACCCAATAGAACTCCTAACACGTCTCCCAGGGAGATGCCGCGCAGCAAGGAGACCGCGGCGACTCCGTATCCTGACAGACACATTATGATGCCTCAATAGTGACCCCTACGATAAACAATGAAATTGCTGTTTGCAATCCCCAAACTTTTATACTACTAGAGGCAGCAGTAATACCTCTTTTACAACCTCTCCTATGTAACAGCAGCAAGATGTATTGTTATATATTGAAGGCATATTTTCTAAAAATTACCGGTACTTAATATGGCTCTTTCAAAGAAAATACTAGTACCAGCCTCTGGACTTGGACCGGACAAATTTAATATTTGCTCTCTACCCAATGGGTAGTTAAGACATATTTCTTGCTGGAATGCCCCTTTGAGTCAATCTAAGAAGTAAATTAAATGTGGAACATTAAAAGATCTCGTGGAAATCTTCAACTACACTTTCATGTGTCACTGACTACAGTTATAAATGTGAGGTTCTTAGCGCACAGTTTGATGAATTGTGCGAGCCCATCTGCCACGTCACGGCGACCTCATTCAGATGGGTCCCTACTCTAAAACTTTACCTTTATTTGTACACAAGAACACAAGAACCCCCAGAGATTAAGTTCTTATAGACTGCACTGTAACAGTGAGAATATAAAAAGTTTATCTCCTGTCTTATATATAAAGTGTTAGTGTAGGGACCCATCGTAATAGGGCCACTAAGTGGTTGATGGGCTCTAAAAAACATATACTGTATATAGAAATTCTAATAACATTATTGACACTTCTTGTACATATGCATATATATATCGACGGGGTGTATATCTCGCCTGGTTTCCTCAGTCAGGCGAGATAAAGGAAAGCTAGAGCAATAATGTTCTAGCAGAACATAGTCTGCTAGAGCTCTTGTTCCATATTATGGGCTGGCTTGCGTGTCCAATCCCGTGACATGTGGTACCACATACACAGCCACGCATCCAATCCTGCGACATGTGGTACTGGGTGCTCAGCCACGTGTCCAATTCTGCAACATGTAGTACCACGTGCTCACCCATGCATCCAATCCTGCGACATGTGGTACCGCGTTCTCAGCTGCGTGTTCAATCCTGCGACATGTGGTACTGCGTTCTCAGCCTCGTGTCCAATCCTGCAACGCGTGGTACCGCGTGCTTAGCCACGTTTCCAATCCTGCGACATGTTGTACCACGTTCTCAGCTGCACGTCCAATCCTGCGATGTGTGGTACTGTATGCTCAGCCGCATGTTCAATTGTGTGGTACCGTGTTGTCAGCTGCGCATCCAATCCTGCAACGTGTGGTACCACACTCTCAGCTGTGCGTCCAATCCTGCAACATGTGGTACTGCGTTTTCAGCCGCGCATCTAATCCTGCGATGTGTGGTACCGTGTGCTCACCCATGTGTCCAATCCTGTGATGTGTGGTACTGCGTTCTCAGTAACGCATCCAATCCTGCGACGTGTGGTACCGCATGCACAGCCGCGCGTCCAATCCTGCGATGTGTGGTACCGCGTGCTCAGCTGCGTGTCCAATCCTGTGACGTGTGGTAATGCGTGCTCAGCCGTGCATCGAATCCTGCGATGTGTGGTACCGCGTTCTCAGCCACGTGTCCAATCCTGCGATGTGTGGTACTGCTTGCTCAGCCACGTGTCCAATCGTGCGATGTGTGGTACCACGTGCTCAGCCTCGCATTCAATCCTGAAACATGTGGTACCGTGTTGTCAGCTGCACGTCCAATCCTGTGATGTGTGATACCGCATTCTCAGCTGCACGTCCAATCCTGCAACGTGTGATACTGCATTCTCAGCTGCACGTCCAATCCTGCGACGTGTGGTATTGCATTCTCAGCCGCGTGTCCAATCCTGCGACATGTGATACCACGTACATAGCCATGCATTTAATCCTGCAACGTGTGGTACCTCGTGCTCAGCCGCGTGTCCAATCCAGCAACGTGTTGTACCGCGTTCTCAGCCGCATGTCCAATCCTGCGATGTGTGGTACTGCATGCTCAGCCGCGTGTCCAATCGTGCGACGTGTGGTACCGCGTTCTCAGCCACGCATTTAATCCTGCAACGTGTGGTACCTCATGCTCAGCCTCGTGTCCAATCCAGCGACGTGTTGTACCGCGTTCTCAGCCGCATGTCCAATCCTGCGATGTGTGGTACTGCATGCTCAGCCGCGTGTCCAATCGTCTGACGTGTGGTACCACATGCTCAGCCTTGCATTCAATCCTGCAACGTGTGGTACTGTGTTGTTAGCTGTGCGTCCAATCCTGCGACGTGTGGTATTGCATTCTCAGCCGCGCGTCCAATCCTGCGACATGCAATACCACGTACACAGCCATGCATCCAAGCCTGCGACGTGTGGTACCGCGTTCTCAGCCACGCATTTAATCCTGCAACATGTGGTACCTTGTGCTCAGCCACGTGTCCAATCCTACAACATGTGGTACCTCGTGCTCAGCCGCGTGTCCAATCCTGCGACGTGTTGTACCTCGTTCTCAGCCACATGTCCAATCCTGCGATGTGTGGTACCGCGTGCTCAGCCTTGCATTCAGTCCTGCAACGTGTGGTACCGTGTGTTCACTCGTGTGTCCAATCCTGTGATGTGTGGTACTGCATTCTCAGTGGCGCGTCCAATCCTGCGACATGTGG